>NC_137182.1:17105714-17705714 GCF_951804945.1 Podarcis cretensis
CACCGCTCCTCGCGTGGCTTCGACAGGTAAGCGAAACAACCACACAGTAGAAAGTGAGCTACCTGCGCTTCCCTCCTTTACTTGCAGCTCCAAGTCGAGTCTTTCATGTTGGGTGAACTTTTCAAATGCCCTTCGGTCATACAGCTAAGTGGGGCTTGTCTTTTCAGTTTTGTGGCCTTAACCTTCGATTGCCAAACACTTTTAGTAGAAAGGAATTTCTATGGTGTAGTGGTTAAGAGCGGTGGACTCGTAATCTGGTGAACCGGGTTCGCGTCTCCGCTCCTCCACATGCAGCTGCTGGGTGACCTTGGGCTAGTCACACTTCTCTGAAGTCTCTCAGCCCCACTCACCTCACAGAGTGTTTGTTGTGAGGGAGGAAGGGAAAGGAGAATGTTAGCCGCTTTGAGACTCCTTCGGGTAGTGATAAAGCGGGATATCAAATCCAAACTCTTCTACTATGTCTTTCAAAGCCCCCAAGAATTGATTCTATCTAACCTCTAATGGATTACGCATCAATATTAGTGGGGTTGCGTTATGGTCGTGTTACCCAGTTGTACCATAAGTTGTCATTCCTGAGGTCCTCCAATCCCATTATACCATAGCGATCACATCTGTGATGGGTCTCGATTTCCCTTTCCTTTTTAGCAAACTCAAAATCTTAAAGCAGGGAGATTGGGACGAGCTGCAGAGTTCGCAGGACGAAGAGCTTCCTTTCTCCTTATGGAAGACTGGGGATGAATGGAGGGATCACATAACTAACCAGCACACTGTAGAATGCAAGCTTTCCTACCACAACCACTGCTGCTTCAGCGCAACTGAGTAAGTTGATACAGCAAGTTGGAGTTGAAGGCAGACTCTGGGTCTGAGAGCTTGTCCACACTTCCTTTTGTGCCATGTTTCTACGCACAAGCCTTGGGATTTCTTTCTTTCTTTCTTTCTTTCTTTCTTTCTTTCTTTCTTTCCTCCTTTCCCTTCCTTTCTTCCTTTCTTAAGGCAGGGAACCAGGCAGTGGGCCTTCTCGGTAGTGGCACCCACCCTGTGGAACGCCCTCCCATCAGATGTCAAGGAAATAAACAACTATCTGACTTTTAGAAGACATCTGAAGGCAGCCCTGTTTAGGGAAGTTTTTAATGTCTGATGTTTTATCACTTTTTTATTATTAACATTAATTCTGTTGGGAGCCTCCCAGAGTGGCTGGGGAGGCCCGGCCAGATGGGTGGGGTATAAATGATAAATGATTAATAATAATAGTAATATAATAATAATAATTCCTTCCTTCCATCTCAGTGCTTTCCCTGAGAAAACCTGCAATTTACCACTGAATTGGAACAAATGGCAGTGTCAAGAACTTGAGTCATAGTCCATACACAATCTAGATCTAGTGCATATATATATATATATACACACACACACACCCCCCCCCTGAAAAGTGCTTCTCGAGAAACTGTTTTCACTGCCAAAACAAAAGCTCACCATGGATTGATTCTGCATTACCCTGCTGTTTGCCCATGTGAAAGCAGATGTAGGGGATCCTGGCAAGGGTGTGTGCGTATTGACACCTGCCCAGTGGGTTGGTGGGGGGTATATCAAGATGGCAAACCAGCACTTCCTTCTTCATTCACCTGGAAGCATGTGCATGGAGGAAAAGGAATGGGTAACCTAACCAAAGGGAGGGATTTCAAATGCTGGACCGAGAAATCTTGGATTGAGAGAAGCTGTATTTTTTGCAGTGCAAATGGGTTAGCATGCCGGCAGCTTCAGCCTTCAGCCTATGTGTTTCCAAAGTCCTGCCACTTCTTTTAAACACTCCCAAAGTCCTCTAGTCCGTCTCTGAGGCCTGGGAGACCTTCTGTCAAACATGGCATGGCACTGGGAGCCAGTGTGGTGTAATGGTTAAGAGCGGTAGACTTGTAATGTGGTGAACCGGGTTCGCTTCCCCGCTCCTCCACATGTAGCTGCTGGGTGACTTTGGACTAGTCACACTTCTCTGAAGTCTCTCAGCCTCAATCACCTCACAGAGTGTTTGTTATGGGGGAGGAAGGGAAAGGAGAATGTTAGCCGCTTTGAGATGCCTTGGGGTAGTGATAAAGTGATAAAGATATCAAATCCAAACTACTACTACTACTACTATTCTTCTTCTTCTTCTTCTTCTTCTTCTTCTTCTTCTTCTTCTTCTTCTTCTTCTTCGTCTCTGAGCTTGGTTATATGCTTGGTTGGAATCCTGAGCTGTATCAGCCCTGAGGCAAGCCCTCCGTGGCCTTCGAAAGAGAAAGAGAAATTCAGGGGGCAGCCTAAAGGCAAACCCCGCCCCCATGATTTATTTCCCAGTACGTTTCTGAGTACAATTCAAAGTGTTGGTGCTGACCTTTAAAGCCCTAAACGGCCTCAGCCCAGTATACCTGAAGGAGTGTCTCCACCCCCATCGTTCTGCCCGGATACTGAAGTCCAGCACCGAGGGCCTTCTAGTGGTTCCCTCACAGCAAGAAGCCAAGTTACAGGGAACCAGGCAGAGGGCCTTCTCGGTAGTGGCACCCGCCCTGTGGAATGCCCTCCCACCAGATGTCAAAGAGAACAACAACTGGTAGACTTTTAGAAGACATCTGAAGGCAGCCCTGTTTAGGGAAGCTTTTAATGTTTTATGTATTACGATATTTTAATATTTTGTTGGAAGCCACCCAGAGTGGCTAGGGAAGCCCAGCCAGATGGGCGGGGTATAAATAAATTATTATTATTATTATTATTATTATTATTATTATTATTATTATTTCCTTCCTTCCACATTTCCCGTTTCGCACAGGCAGATGATCAGGCACAGCCCAGTGAACCCTACAAAAGGACCATGTTACCAAGGCTTCTTTCTGAAAAAGCGGCGTGCAAAGTTCAAAAGATGTAAGGTGTGTGGCGTTCAGGTTTGGAGTCCCACTCTGTTCTGGTCTCTCCCCCAACTGGGTTGTACTGGTGGTGGTGGCGAGGGTGACATGCCAGTGTGATGTTGTGCCAGCACATCATCTACGTTACTTCAGCCCTGCCTCTACATCCCCACCGATTTCTCCCAGGTGAAAAATGGGATGGAATCGAATTTTCTTCACTGACCTAAGGGACTGAGAAGGTCAGCAGCTGAGGCCTTCAGGCCTGCCGGTCTTTAAAGCTAAGTCCATATTGATGTTCTCCTATACCAGGTCTCCTCCTCAGCCGAGAGGATGCAAAAGGCTGGCAGGAAGGAGGTGAAAGAGAGCAAGATATTCATCAAAACTCAGCCACCAAGGACCACTTCACCCAGTTTAAGGTATCTGGGCAGGTTGGAATATGCACTGCACAGGTGTTGGACCAAATTACCCTTGCAGTCCCTTCCAATTCTATGATTCTATCTGACACAATATGACAGACAGGCGTTTAACAAATTAATTCACCAGTGGCTTTATCAGCCACTATTAGCTGTGAAGGAACTACCACATTCAGAATAAGTATTGAATAGCAGTACCAGGGTGGATTTCATTTAAATCAGGATTTAAATCACTAGTCAGTAAGACTTGATTCAAATCTTTTTTATTTTTTTGTTACAGAGAGATTCATTCTTGCTGGTATAATCTTAATATTTACAACTGGATGAAGGTTTCATTTTTTGGAATAATAAATTTTCAGATCAGTTTTTTTTTACAGTTATATCAAAAATTACTTATTTGGTTATACTATTAGACATACATAGATAATTATGAAATTATTGTGAGGTTTAATAAGTTAACTGTTTATATCTGGACAACTTTTCTGCTGTACTTTATTGGAAGGAGAAAAATAATCATTTCCTTAATAACAATTTAAACAATTTATTTAACTAAAACAATAGCATCATAGCATATGGATCCATGTTTGTTAACTGATGTGGTTAAACAATTTTTTTAAATAAAAAAACTTAGACTGAGTTTTAGCACACATTAAAAACTTAAATCCTTATTTCCGGATGAATAGCCTTTGGACTATACTGTAACTTAAATAGAAAACTATCTTTAAAAAGATTTTTCCTCCAAAAGCATTTTATTTTAAAAATCCAATTTAAATTTTAAAAATCTGATATATATTTTAAAAATCATTGATTTTTATCCACCCTGATCAGTATAAATATCAAATTCTTCTGGGATACAATGCATAAGGGATAGCTGAAAAATCATTCTCAGCTTGTGGGCATCTGGCTAATAATCACTGTTGGAAACAGAACGCAGTGCAAAAAAGACTGACCTTTTTGGCTTAAAGCAAAAAAGACTGACCTTTTTGGCATAAGGCAACAGAGCTTGAGTTCTGGCATTTCTAAGAGTGAGTCCCAGAGACATTTGTCTTCAGGCCAGTCTGGATATTATGGGCACTGCAGAACATTGCTTTTCCATTTTAACTTCCCCCCTCTTTCCAGGTTTCTCTCCAGGCCATGTTCTTCCTAACCGAAATCCTAACCGAAATCCCCCTACCAGGCCTACTTCAATGCCTCCCTCTTGCCCCCAGTGTTTTTGCCTGGGTGGAATGTGTTTACTGAACTCTCAAAGTGCCTCTTGGGGCGTGTTCATATTACCGCCTTAGATAACAGTGAAGTTGCTATTTTCTCCAGTGCATTTTGCAGTGCTTATGTCTCAACTGTTCCCATCAACGCGGCTTAAGTAGTGTCAGATTTATTTCTGTTTGGGTACACACCAACGGGCACTGATTGGGCAGGGGATGCCTTAAAAAAGGTGTTCACACCTTGACTGGAGATGAATTAGGAGTGGCTTAAGGAATTCTTTTTTAAAAATTTTTTATTAGTTTTCAATTACAATAATCCATTGAAAGCCTCATTATAACAATGCCAAAATATAATACCATTAATAATGCTAATCATTCAAAACCCAAATTATACCATAAAGGTGACACCCCCCCCCCACGTGCTAGAATTGATGGTTTGATGATTTACTATGTTTCACAGCAGGGGTTGTGAACACATCCTTAGTAACCTGGATAGATTACTGCAGATTACTGCAGAATGTACAAAATAATGTTCTTTCCTATGTGGTGGACCTGTAAAAGTGTAAAACAGTATTGGGAAATAATTCATAATGAATTGAAAAAAACAGAGTCCTTTTTCTTTGGGATAATTCAGACACAAATTCGCAGGTGTCAGAAAGGTTATTTATGTATGCCACTACTGCGGCCTGTGATTTGTTAGCTCAAAAATGGAAAACGAGTGAGGTCCCAACTAAAGAAGAATGGCAACTGAAACTGACAGAATATGCATAGCTTGCGGACCTAACATATAGAATAAGAGAATAAGAAGATCATACGTTTAAAGAAGATTGGAAAATGTTTATTGAATATATGGGGGGGGGAATTGTGTACACTTGAAAAAGTTGGCAGCATTGAGATAAATTCAACAGTGTAAATAAGTTTTGATGGATGGAATAATGGAATACTGAATGGTTTCGTTTATGTAAAATATGCAGGGATTTATGCAAAATGAACCACGGAAAGAGAAGAAGGGAAGTCACTGATATTTTAAGGTTCTTTAAATGAATATTGTAAAATGTAAAACAGAAAACTTAATAAAACATATTTTAAAAAGAAGAAAAGAAAAGAAATTAGGCTACTGTACAAAGGTAAAAATTGCCTCTAGCCTCCCCCCATTATGGGGATGTTCATTAAAAGGCAGCCCTGATGAAAATGTAGTTCTGTGGGGTCTGAAAAAGGATCCCCATCGTTACAGCAGGGCGGCCCTATTGACAGCGGTGGGACTCACTTTGTCAGCTTCCAAAGTTTGAGCCAATTTTCTACTTTCTCAGTAGGATGGTAGGTAAAGGTGCATATTTTATTTTGTCACGGTTGCAGTTTTATTTCTTCGTTGTCTGTTGCGATGCCCGATTGAAACAGCAAAGATTGACTTGATGTCGTGCAGACTGCTGGAAATAAGTTGTTGGAGATTGTTTAATCCTGCATCTTGCATAACGTGAAGCGTCGGCCATGGCATCTTTCTGACACCAGGCGCGAGAATCTCCATGCCAGGACTACTGCTTCTCGAGAGGCAGCAGACACTGGCAAGGAAAGATTCTGCAGCAGCAGCCGCAGAATGGAATATTCCATTACTGGCCAGCTGGTTGAGGCCTCTGCCGTCGATAAATCTGAGTTCATCACTGTAAAAGGGAAGGAGGGAAAGACCCAAATCGTTGTAATGATTAGTGCATGCATGTCTCTTGGCAGGAGGAGCAAAGTTTTGTACAATCTCTACACAACCTTCTGTGATGAGGGAGAGCTGTTTGACACATGCCTTGCCCCAGGAGCAAGAGGTAATACATGAATTGGAGGAATTGATGGCAATCAGTATGCAGATGACACCCAGCTCTACCTCTCCTTTAAATCAGAACCAGTGAAGGCAGTGAAGGTCCTGTGTGAGTGCCTGGAGGCGGTTGGAGGATGGATGGCGGCTAACAGATTGAGGTTGAATCTTGACAAGACAGAAGTACTGTTTTTGGGGGACAGGGGGCGGGTGGGTGTGGGGGATTCCCTGGTCCTGAATGGGGTAACTGTGCCCCTGAAGAACCAGGTGCGCAGCCTGGGAGTCATTTTGGACTCACAGCTGTCCATGGAGGCGCAGGTTAATTCTGTGTCCAGGGCAGCTGTCTACCAGCTCCACCTGGTACACAGGCTAAGACCCTACCTGTCCGCGGACTGTCTTGCCAGAGTGGTGCATGCTCTAGTTATCAACCGCTTGGACTACTGCAATGCGCTCTACGTGGGGCTACCTTTGAAGGTGACCCGGAAACTGCAATTAATCCAGAATGCGGCAGCTAGACTGGTGACTGGGAGTGGCCGCCAGGACCACATAACACCAGTTCTGAGAGATCTGCATTGGCTCCCAGCACGTTTCCGAGCACAATTTAAATTGTTGGTGCTGACCTTTAAAGCCCTAAATGGCCTCGGTCCTGTATACCTGAAGGAGTGTCTCCACCCCCATCGTTCAGCCCAGACACTGAGATCCAGTGCCAAGGGCCTTCTGGCGGTTCCCTCATTGCGAGAAGTGAGGTTACAGGGAACCAGACAGAGGGCCTTCTTGGTAGTGGCGCCCACCCTGTGGAACACCATCCCTTCAGATGTGAAGGAAATAAGCAGCTATCCTATCTTTAAAAGACATCTGAAGGCAGCCCTGTTCAGGGAAGTTTTTAATATTTAATGCAGTACTGTTTTTAACACTTGATTGGGAGCCGCCCAGAGTGGCTAGGGAAACTCAGCCAGATGGGCGGGGTATAAATAATAAATTATTATATTATTGTCAGCAAAAAAAATCTGGGCAAGGGGCACTTGAACTTCTTTTGCCTATGGTTTTGTGAATGTGGGTTGTCGCCCTGCACACGTGCATTCTCCTTTCACTGATGATGTTGCCAAAAAGGCCAAATTCCAGGGAGCGCTATAGAACAACAACAAAAAATATTGGCATCCAGAATTTGAAGACATTCTGGATCCGGCAAGAGGGTGTGGGGACAGGACAGTGGTGAAGGGAAAAACCAGATCCACAGTGGTTTTGTTGTTTTCCAGGACTCTCCAGGGCCTGCTCCATTTTTGGTGCCATCAAGAAGGGAAAGATTAACATCAGCAACCTCCTCCTTAGTTTACACACGCTAGGAATCCTGTTGACCAAATCCGAGATGTACCAAGCTCTCAAGTTCATTCCGATGGATGGTGCGTGCTCTCACTCCCAGGCCTGTGGTTTGTCGGCAACAGTAATTTTGCATTCCTTGGAAACAAATGGGGAGGTGGGTGTTTGGAATTTGTGGGATACGTATTGTTACTGGATTGGGTGTTGGGCTGAATGACCTCTTGGGGGCTGGGCCTTCCAACTTGGGGATTCTTGACTAGAAGATTCCTCCAAATGGGTTTTATACCAGTGTAAGTTGCCTAAGGGACATGGGTGGCACTGTGGTCTAAACCACAGAGCCCTAGGGCTAGCTGATCAGAAGGTTGGTGGTTCGAATCCCTGCGACGGGGTGAGCTCCCGTTGCTCGGTCCCTGCTCCTGCCAACCTAGCAGTTCGAAAACATGTCAAAGTGCAAGTAGATAAATAGGTACTGTTATGTACTGAAGTTCTCACCCTGGGCCAGCAGGGGGATATTATAGATAGTTATGCAAACAAGGGAACAAAAGTGATGTTCAGTGATTGGATAGTTTTAGAAAATTGTTACAGTTACGTTGTACTGGAGCTCTATATAAGCAGGCTGACTGAACCCTTCAGTTCAGTTCTGTTCTGGCCTGTGAATAAACAAGAGCTGTTTGAAGAATCGCTGTGTCGTCGTACCGCTCCAGTGGGAAGGTAAACTGTGTTTCTGTGCACTGCTGTGGTTTGCCAGAAGCAGCTTAGTCATGCTGGCCACATGACCCGGAAGCTGTATGCCAGCTTCCTCGGCCAGTAAAGCGAGATGAGCACCGCAACCCCAGAGTCATCTGCAACTGGACCTAATGGTCAGGGGTCCCTTTACCTTTACCTTTAAGTTGCCTGAAGTGTGGCTGGTCAGAATTTGTTAGTTGCCTTGGCAAAGTGGCCCAGAACCACTCCGTTGTTAGGGATGCTTCTCAATACCTTGCCTATTGGATAAAGAAATTGCCAAAGGCTGTTCTGGCAGGGGAGTATGGGAGCCATTTTGAAGATGGGCATGTGTCTTTCTTCCCCTCCCCTTTCCTCTTCCTTTGGCTGGGAATAATGTCATTAAGTGGTGTGTGTAGCCTGGGCAGAGACAAACAGAGAGCTGGGATGGTTCTGGAAGCATCTTACAGATGCTAGTTGACTGCCCTGTAGGAGCAGTGAACTTTGAGACATTTGACAGAGCATTCAGTACTGTTCCTCCACTTCTGATCAACCTGTCTATTTGTAAGTGAACACAAGATCTAAACAGCCTCAGCCCAGTATACCTGAAGGAGGATGTCCACCCCCATCGTTCAACCCGGACACTGAGGTCCAGCTCCAAGGGCTTTCTGGTGGTTCCCTCACTGTGAGAAGTGAGGTTACAGAGAACCAGGCAGAGGGCCTTCTCTGTAGTGGCACCCACTCTGTGGAACACCCTCCCTTCAGATGTCAAGGAAATAAACAGTTACCTGACTTTTAGAAGACATCTGAAGGCAGCCCTGCTTAGGAAGTTTTTAATGTTTGATGTTTTATCGTATTTTTAATATTCTGTTGGGAGCCTCTCAGGCTGGGGAAACCTAGCCAGATGGGTGGGGTATAAATAAATTACTACTACTGCTACTACTACTACACTCTTCTAAGCCTCCATTGACTTTCCAAAGGAAACAAAATCTGCGCATGCACTGCACCCCTGAAACCTTTTACTGCTCCGAGAATGTGCACAACAATTTGAAAACAGTTAAACCAAACACAATTTACACCTTTGCACAAACAAACTAAAAATTGATTTTTTAATCAAATTTTTTCAGCTTCACATTTTAGCTTTATTAGAAATACTAAATAATAATTGCACAACCATCAAAATATATTTTGTAGCATCCAAAACATTTTTCTTCAACCTGTTCCACTCACTTCTTACCATCAGCACAAATATCTGTGCACTGACACATGAATCTTCCCTACAGGGAAAAAATAATGATCCTTGAGTCTACAATTTGATATTAAAAAATTCATTGATGACTTTGTGAGAAATGGATCAAAAAAATTTCATGTGATTTTAGAAGATAAATGGCAACATCTGGAGGCACATGACTGAGGTTCAGTTGCGGAGCACATTTTGTACTGCGTACTCCACATCTCTTACCAATTTATCCTGCCTCTTTTTCTCAAAATAGTGCATGGGAATCTGGATTTTGCTGACTTCCTGGACATTTTGAAGACCACCCCATCCTTCACAGAAAGAGAGGGTACGTGGAGGGGAAATTGTGGGAATGTTGAGGAAAGTAGGAGAGGATATATTGATTAACTAGGGCCCTGTGGGACTTGACATCTTTCCGCAGGGCCTGCAAGACAGAGCTGTTCCACCAGGCCTTTGGCCAAGGCACAGTCCTTTGGTAATCCTCACAGAACTCTAGCCCAATGGTTGCCATTAATTTGATTCTGAACTGATTTTAGAATGAATTGATTTTAGGATGTATTTCAATTAATTGATTGTGATTTTATGTAAACTGTGTTACTTTTACTGTTAGCCGCTTTGAGCCTGGCTTCGGCTGGGGAGGGCGGGAAATAAATAAAATTTTATTGTTATCATTATTATTAAATATTATCCCACCTCACTCACACTAGTGAGCAAGCAGCAGAGCACATTCCCTTGCACATTGCGGCAAGCAAGTTGATGGATTCGTTAGAATCATTTAAATTAAGCAATCCAGTCTGGCTTGTCCAGCCTGGATTGTTCCTGGTAAGTTTCCCCTTTTATTTAAAACAATAATAACACGACAGTCTTGTTTAAAAGTAAGAGTAAAGTTCACAGTTCACAGCAGTATTCTGAAGGCAGGCTTTATCTTGTGGTTTCAGTTACATTTGTAGAGAAAAGAAGTCTGAACTAGGCATCAGACTTTCTACCTCGTGGCTTCCATCCTCTGTAAGGATGAGCCGTGTGCTGCTGGCTAAGAGCCAGAAGAGAGGAAGATGGCAAAAGAGGAAGATGGCTGCATGGCTAGCCCTTTTATAGGGTCTGCTAGGGTCACGCCCATCTACCTGGTCACATACAGGGGGAGGATGCTTCAGAACAGGTATGACAGGAAGTCCTTCCTGTCTGGGGCAACATTCCCCTGTATGTCCACTCTAGGAAACAGGGAATGTTGTATTTGACTGCTTCGGTGACGATACATCCCACAGAAATGGAGCAAAATATGGCTGTGTTTCTCATTTTCTGACCTAGGCTGAGTACACACTCTACCTTTAAGCTCATCCTTTTCCTCAAAGAATTCTGGTGACTTCTGCACTATTAAGGATTGCTGGGAATTGTAGCACCAGGCTTAGCCACACCTGCCTTTTGCCCTGTTCTTTGCAGACACAAGTTCACGGTTATGAGTGTGAACATCGCATCAGCTCGGCCAGTCAGTGTCCTTAACTTCACTGGTATGGTAAAATATGGCAGATAGGGCCCAAGCATGAAATTTCCTAAACTACTCCTTGGCAGGGAGAACTAAGGCAAATATAAATTCCTTCCAGTAGCACCTTAAAGACCAACTAAGTTAGTTCTTGGTATGAGCTTTCGTGTGCATGCACACTTCTTCAGATACACTTCTTCAGATACATGTATCTGAAGAAGTGTGCATGCACACGAAAGCTCATACCAAGAACTAACTTAGTTGGTCTTTAAGGTGCTACTGGAAGGAATTTTTTTTTTTTGTTTTGACTATGGCAGACCAACACGGCTACCTATCTGTAAGGCAAATATAGTTGGGGGTGGATTATTCTGCTTGCCCAAATAATCCTCCCACTGGAATATATTGGAATTAAGTGGTTCTCTTGTGCACACTAATAGACTTTTTATTCCTTCTTTTCCCCTGCACTTTCTACAGCTCTCAAGAATGCTCTGTTCATTTTCAAAAACATTAGGAAAGACATGGTGGCCATTGATGACTTAGAGACCATTTTGGCTTGCCTGGGGGTCACTCTGAGCCCCAAGGTTATACAACATGCAGTGGGATCCATCCGAGTTACCTGTAAGTATCCACCAATTTCAGTGTGTGCTGCAGTAGGACAGGGTGGGTTGTGTGAATGCACTGAATGTTTCGCTGGTGGGCTGCAAATTTCAGCCAGGCCTCTGTAGTCCTTGAGCTCAGCAAACGTTCTCCTGATCCAGGGTCAGAAAAAACTTTGGAAGTTCATTAGTGTTAATTTACAAGACCTCAAACTCTCTTCCAGCTCAGATTCATGCCCAGTCCAGAGAGGAACATCTGGCTTTCCTGGCCTCTCCTCTTGAAAGTAACAGAGTTACATCCCCCCGTAGTATTTAGCACCGAGCCAAAATTTCCATCTGGAATATTTTTCTTCTGCAACTGGAAACTGAGGCGGAGAGGGCAAAAGAAAGAGAGCGAGGAAGGGGGGTTGAATAAAATCTAAAGTTTTTAGGGTTCAGAGAAAATAGAAAAACCCTGCAGTTTAACATAAAAATATACGAAGGTCTACTATCTCCTCCCATTGGAGCCTGCCTGCATCTTAAGATCAACTACAGAGGCCCTCTTGTTGATTCCAAATCCACATTTGCTTGGAATAAGGAAGAGACCTTTTTTTACCGTTATTGCACTCAAACTTTGAAACTCCCTGCCTGGGGAAGTTTGTTTCTCCTCCCCCCTCCCCTTATTGGCCTGCCACAACATTAAAAGTATGGTTTCTTAAGTATGCTGGTAAAGGTAAAGGGACCCCTGACCCTTTAAGTCCAGTCGCGGACGACTCTGGGGTTGCGGCGCTCATCTTGCTTTACTGGCTGAGGGAGCCGGTGTTTGTTCCGCTGACATGTGGCCAGCATGACTAAGCCGCTTCTGGCGAACCAGAGCAACGCTTGGAAACCACGTTTACCTTCCCGCTGGAGCGGTACCTATTTATCTGCTTGCACTTTGACGTGCTTTCGAACTGCTAGGTGGGCAGGAGCAGGGACCGAACAATGGGAGCTCACCCTGTCGCGGGGATTCGAACCACCGACCTTCCAATCGGCAAGCCCTAGGCTCAGTGGTTTAGACCACAGTGCCACCCGCGTCCCCTATTCCCTTCACAGAGCTACCATTCCCAAAGTTTTCTGGGAAGAGGGTTGACTGGAATTCACAGCTCTGTGATGGAAATAGGTGCCTCCTATTTCCTGCTCTCAGAACCCTTTACAAACAACACTTCCCAGAATTCTTTAGGGGAACCTGTGGCTGCTTTAAGTGCAATGGTACTGCCTTTACTATGTAGTGCAGATGGTCCCGGAATCTGACACCCAACCCTGCAAAATACAGATAGCCAAAGGTTAACAAGTTCCCAATTGCAAATCAGCTGCATCAACACCAGCTGCTGAAGAACTCTCCTCAGCCTGCTGGCCTGGAAGATCAACAGGACTGGACAACACTGGTGGACCTCACTGGGAAAAGTGGAACTGTGGCTGAGAGGGGCCTTCTCCACATTGCACCAGGCTTGAAAACAGGAGCCCTTAAGCATGTGGGTTTAAATGGGGAGAGGCTTTCCTTTGCAGGACCCATTTCCTTTCATTCTGTTACAGGGGACGGGAAAATAAATATCTCAGAATTTCTGTCACTTGTGAGAGGACCACGAGTTTGCCATAAAGGACTAGGTAAGTGATCGTTGCCCATAAATTGGACTGGGGTCTGTCTAAAGGAATTTTGCAAGGCTCCTCTTTGAAGCAGAATAGGCATAGCGATTGAAACAAGTGTTTTCATAGGACTTTCACGGTGTTCAAAGTACTTCAGAAACATTTGCTTCTTATAGAAAAATCTGTGGACATACATACGTTGCCGGAACGCAACTCCCGCCATTTTTGAACATCGGTCCTGCTGGCTGGGGCTGATGGGAATTGGAGTCGAACAACATTTGGAGAGCCAAAGGTTCTACATCCTTACAGCGACATTGTACAACTGGTTGGAATTATTAACCTGACATAGTAGAATAGGAGGGGGGGGAGAGAGAGACAGGACTTGAGGGGGAAAGAAAGTAACATACTTGGCTTAGTATGTGTAAAAGATTTACCCACTTTTAGAGTGTCATGAAATTCTACTCAATATTGAGCCAGAGCAGAACTTCAGCATATAGTTAGCAGAGTAAAAACTTAAAACACGTGGCAGGATTCCCCAAAAATTGACCAGAGGCAATTATATTTCATCCAGCAGAGCTTTACTGCTACTGAAGGCAAATGAGCAGAATGGTCACAAATCCAATACATTCCAGATTGGCACTGTCCGTAAGAAATCCAGTTGCAGTAGTCTTAACTTAAACTTACAATAACATCTGTATTAGTCTAAACCCGAATACTATGTACAGAATATCACATCAGAAGGAAAAGAGATAGAAAAAGAGAATGAAATCCTGGCTCCTTCTGGCCTTACTTTTATAGTCAGCATGACCTTGAAAGAGCTAAGAGAACCAGTTTAAACCAGCCATACTCGGCTTCTCTGAAGGAATAACCCAAATATCATGAACCTTCTGCTTGTTTCTTTCACGCAGAGAAGCTTCCAGAACCCTCTTGAATTAATTAGAATAGGAAAGATCTCTAGACATCAGAGCAATACTTTCTGCACTAAGAAATGCAAACTGACATAGAGAGGCATACCTTCCTTTGTTTTCTGTACGAGTCACTGATCTGGACTTTTATGTCCTAAAAGGAGGTAACCCTAGAGCAGTGACTTCTGGAAAAATGCAGTGGGTAGGTTCCGTTAACAGAAGATCATTCTCCTGTGTCTGCATGGAGAGTAAATGGCCTTGGCTCTGTATACTTGAAGGAGCGTCTCCATCCCCACCGTTCAGCACGGACACTGAGGTCCAGATCCAAGGGCCTTCTGGTGGTTCCTTCACTGCGGGAAGTGAAGCTACAGGAAACCAGGCAAGAGGGTCTTCTCAGTGGTGGCACCCACCCTGTGGAACACCATCCCGTCAGATGTCAAGGAGATGAGTAACTATATAACCTTTAGAAGACATCTGAAGGAATCCCTGTACAGTGATACCTCGGGTTAAGTACTTAATTCGTTCTGGAGGTCCGTTCTTAACCTGAAACTGTTCTTAACCTGAAGCACCACTTTAGCTAATGGGGCCTCCTGCTGCTGCCGTGCTGCCAGAGCACGATTTCTGTTCTCATCCTGAAGCAAAGTTCTTAACCCAAGGTAATATTTCTGGGTTAGCGGAGTCTGTAACCTGAAGCGTATTTAATCTGAAGCGTAGGTACCACTGTATAGGGAAGCGTTTCAATGTTTACTGTTTCATTATGTTTTTATATTTGTTGGAAGATGTCCAGAGTGGCTGGGGCACATTAATAAATTGTCATTATCATTATCATCATCCTTCTCATTATTAGCCCAGTCCTGCCAGAGCACTAAATCTTGATGAGCTGCAGCAGGCAGCCTTCTCTGTGCATACACATTTTCAGTTCATAGGAGACTGGTCATTTTAATTTTATTTACTTCTCGCTGAACTCTTAAGAGCTCTCTCACGGCACATTGATGCGCCCCTGCCTGCACACAGTTTAGAAGTTGTTGTGCAAAATGTTTTTGTTTCAGAAGTACAGTGGTACCTCGGGTTACAGACGCTTCAGGTTACAGACTCCGCTAACCCAGAAATAGTACCTCGGGTTAAGAACTTTACCTCAGGATGAGAACAGAAATCGTGTGGGGGCAGCGGTGGGCCCCATTAGCTAAAGTGGTACCTCAGGTTAAGAACAGTTTGAGGTTAAGAACGGACCTCCAGAACAAATTAAGTTCTTAACCTGAGGTACCACTGTAAGGTAAAGGTACCCCTGCCTGTACGGGCCAGTCTTGACAGACTCTGGGGTTGTGCGCCCATCTCACTTAAGAGGCCAGGGGCCAGCGCTGTCCGGAGACACTTCCGGGTCACGTGGCCAGCGTGACATCGCTGCTCTGGCCAGAGCCAGAGCCAGAGCCGCACACGGAAACGCCGTTTACCTTCCCGCTGGTAAGCGGTCCCTATTTATCTACTTGCACCCGGAGGTGCTTTCGAACTGCTAGGTTGGCAGGCGCTGGGACCGAGCAGCGGGAGCGCACCCCGCCGCAGGGATTCGAACCGCCGACCTTTCGATCGGCAAGTCCTAGGCGCTGAGGCTTTAACCCACAGCGCCACCTGCGTCCCGAGGTACCACTGTATATAAGGGTTATTCTGTAGAGGCCTTGTTTCAGCTGAAGCTGCAGAATCTGATAGGGTCCTCTTTGCTTCTCTCTGCTACATCTGTAGATGAAAGCTCTACTTGGGGGTCTTCCCGGGGCTTTTCTAGTAATACGGATGATTCAGAGACCCAGTGGAGAATGCTGCCTGCTCACCAGCCTCTCTTCTATAATCCCGATTACGACGCCGCTCTTGCCCAGCTACGGAAAAGGAAAACCAAATCCCAGAAACCTGCTGAGGCTGAGCAGACCAAACCCAGTACTGCAGTTCCTGAAATCCGTGTGGAAGAGAAGACCATTGAGTGGCCAAAAGTCGGACGAAGCTTTGGCTATACAAGCCAGGACACTCTGTTTCCTCTATCCTCCACCTTATCCTTGAAAGAAGATGCCAGGATTTCCGCCCAGAAGGCAAGAAAGATATCATTGAGCGCTAGCCAAGAAGAGGACGTTCCTTTCTCAGTGATCAACTATGACGCAATCCAGAAGCAAAAGAAGAAGAAGAGGCTGTCCTTCAACAAGGATCTTCCAAGGAGGTATGACTTCGAAGAGACCTTCCCGACATCGGATTCCGAAAGTGAAGGCAAACCATCAGAAGCAGTATCCGACCAGCAAGGTGGGTTCTGAAATGTTGTCCATTCAATGCAATACATGCTTGAACTTGCACATTTTGAATCAAATGAACTGGAGGGGTGGTTGTCATTTACAATATGGGATTTGTCTTCTAATGAATACAGTGGACACTCGGGTTCCGAACGTGATCTGTACAGGATGCATGTTCACAACCTGCAGTGGCGCATCTGCGCAAGCGCAGGTTGTGATTTGGCGCTACTGCGCATGCGCAAAGTGCGATTTAGCACTTCTGTGCATGTGCTACCACTGAAAGCCAGAAGTAACTTGTTCTGGTACTTCCGGGTTTTGGTGGGTGCGTAAACCGAAAAAAACGCAACCAGAAGCGGCTGTGACCCAAGGTATGACTGCAATAGGGAGCCAGGGTCAAGGACTGCACATTTTTTTAGCCTGAATGCTGCTAAGCCCCTATTCTGCATGGCTTCTAGGGAAGCCAGATGCTTTCACACTATAAATTTAGTGCCATGCTTCATTCACTCACTTTTATACAGGGCATCTGCACGAAGCTTTCATCCAACCATTGTTATCCTGTATTTCCACTGTGGTTCTGTTCTTTCCTCTGATTGTGCGACCCATCCATCTTTCCAAAGCATTTGGGTGATGCATCAGTAAAAGAGACCCAATCACATCTCAGCACACATTTCTATGTACACAGTGGCGGAGCTTCATGCTCTGGCACCGGGGGGGGGGGCGGCGGCGAGCAGGCGGGGACAGGGTTGGCGCACATCCCGGGGGTGTGGCGCACCACCCACAGGGGTGTGGTGCCCAGTGTGGGCGGGGAGGCTGCCATGATGGCACCCCACCGGGATTGCGCTGCCGGGAGCAGTGCGCTTCCCCCCACACTCCTCTTCCTCCGCCACTGTATGTACACATCCCATTACAGTGGTGCCCCGCAAGACGAACGCCTCACAAGACTGAAAACCCACTAGACGAAAGGGTTTTCCATTTTGGAGGCGCTTCGCAAAACGAATTTCCCTATGGGCTTGCTTTGCAAGACGAAAATGTCTTGCGAGTTCCTGCGGGTTTTTCCCCCTTTCCCCCTCTTTTTCTAAGCCGCTTATCAGCTGATCCGCTGATAAGCCGCTTATCAGCTGATCTGCTAAAAGCCGCTAAACCGCTAATAGCGCTAATCCACTAAGCTGTCAATGGGCTTGCTTCGCAAGACGAAAAAAACGCTATACGAAGAGCCTCACGGAACGGATTAATTTCGTCTTGCAAGGCACCACTGTACGTTCTTTCCAACCGCTCAGCGTGACATGGCTGCTGTTTGTGGAGCCAACAGAAACTCGGCAAACTTTCATTATAACCTTTGGTGACGGTGCAATTTTTAAAGCCCATTTTTGCTTTCCTAATCTTTTAATTATTATTAAAGTGCTTTTTTTAAAAAAAAAACCCTAATAATATTAATATAAAGTTTTATAAATATAAGAAAACCAAACAACCCTATTTCTGATCACTGCTGAAATGGCAGTAACTGGAATGGTTTAAAAAATAAAAATATTCATGTTATGGCATTATTGTGCTTATAGCATCATGGGTGCTTCCTGACAGGGGATTAATTTGCAAGTGGACCATTGAGATATTGCATATGGGGTTTATATCTCTCTTGAGTTTTACCCAGAAAGGTAAATCCAGATTAAATTAGGGACAGGGCTAAGTTATGGCATTTCGATGCCGATGACATTATGTAGATCAGAGTTTTCCAAGCTGTGTGTTGCAACATGTTAGTGTGTCGGTTGCAATGTGTAGGTGTGTCTCACAAATGCTCCCTGTACTTCTCCCGGAATTGGAAAGAGAGCGGGCAGCTCTTTACGGTTTGCTAGTAGAATTATTGTGCCATGAAATGATGCACGTCTAAAAAATGTGTCGCCAGTGTGAAAAGTTTAGAAAGCTCTGATGTAGATGCTGCAAACAGCCACGGTGGTGGCAGCAACAATTTGCAAACCCAAGAAGCATTAATCCTACCAAACCTGCCCCCCAGATATCTGGAACCACACTCTTTAATATCATAATGCAAAACAACAACAACCACTGGTGTTGTGGTGCTGTTGCATGATGCTGTTGTGGTGACGCAGGTGGCGCTGTGGTCTAAATCACTGAGCCTCTTGGGCTTGCCGATCGGAAGGTCGGCGGTTTGAATCCCTATGACAGGGTGAGCTCCCGTTGCTCTGTCCCAGCTCCTGCCAACCTAGGAGTTCGAAAGCACACCAGTGCAAGTAGATAAATGGGTACCGTTGTGGCAGAAGCGGTTTAGTCATGTTGGCCACATGACCCAGAAAGCTGTCTGTGGGCAAATGATGGCTCCCTCAGTCTGAAAGCAAGATGATGGGACAACCCCTTTGACTGGACTTAACTGTCCAGGGGTCTTTTACCTTTACTTCCCAGAACACTGAGCAAATTCTAGGGGCTAGACCTCCCAGGTTTACTTTCCTTCGGACAAGAGACCACTGGAGACCAATGTCTTTGTAGTTTTGCTTTATTTTCAAATATATAAGTAGAGTATAGTAGAAGCAAATAAACACTCCTAAAGCAGGCAGAGGGGACGCAGGTGGCGCTGTGGGTTAAAGCCTCAGCGCCTAGGACTTGCCGATCGAAAGGTCGGCGGTTCGAATCCCTGCGGCGGGGTGCGCTCCCGCTGCTCGGTCCCAGCGCCTGCCAACCTAGCAGCTCGAAAGCACCTCCGGGTGCAAGTAGATAAATAGGGACCGCTTACCAGCGGGAAGGTAAACGGCGTTTCCGTGTGCGGCTCTGGCTCGCCAGAGCAGCGATGTCACGCTGGCCACGTGACCCGGAAGTGTCTCCGGACAGCGCTGGCCCCTGGCCTCTTGAGTGAGATGGGCGCACAACCCCAGAGTCTGTCAAGACTGGCCCGTACGGGCAGGGGTACCTTTACCTTTACCTAAAGCAGGCAGAAAATCAGCCAAGCTTGCTTCGGATTCCACAGGCAGTGCATCTCAGACTGCATCACTTACAGCCAATCAGAGTTCCCTCTCTCCCTTTGCCCTTCTCTTTCTCCTTCTTTGCTGACTTCAAAACAGTCAGACTGTTCCTCTGCCTCCTCACACTAGCCCAAAATCTCAAAATCTGTTAGGTGCAGGCCACCACCATTTACACATGTTCAATATGTGCATGACCGTGCATACATGCAACATGCCGAACCCGGAAGTGACCTGAAAACATCACAAAAATGTCGCAAAAAGGGGGCAGAATGGGGCAGGGGCATAACAGGGTGTTTGTAAGCTTTTACAATGGTGTTTCAAATATGTGTGATTTCATATACGTGTGGTGCATGGGAACGTAACCCCTGCATAAATGGGGGGGGGCAGTTTTGCCTGTATTATATGCCAATAACTGAAGATAGAATTGTAGAGCTGGAAGGGACCTCGAGGATCATCTAGTCCAACCCCCTGCGATGTAGGAATATGCTGCTGTCCCATACAGGAAATCAAACCTGCAACCTTGGTGGTATCAGAACCACACTCTAACCAATGGAGCTATCCAGATATTCCCGTCAATTCGAGGCCCATTTAACTTTCTTTTCTTAATCCCCACCCACTGAGGAAATAAAAGCCAGCCATTTCCTCTCCCCCTTCCCTTCTGTTATCAAGTGATCAACTTAATATGTCATTACCAACCAGAGTCAGTAATGTTATGTGTGGCAGAGGAATAAGCTGTGTTAAAGATGAGGAAATGCAGAGCAAAAAAAAGTTATGCCTCTTCACTTCAGAAAACAAGCAACGACACGGCGGGGGGCTTTGCAAAACATTTGATCACGTGGGCAGCCAAGATAACCTTACAGTGGCGTTTTCCTGACAATTCTAGACATTATACTTGCTATGAGAAACACTAGTGTCGTGTTGTACTGGAATCCAGCATTGCCTGAGCTCTGTGAGCGCAGCTTTCTCCCGACTGAAGTGCAGAGTGTTTGAGGACCAGGACATTCACACTGAAACCAAAATGCTTATTTACGAAGCTATTGTACTACCAACCTTACTGTGTGCTTGTGAAACGTAGACCACTTGAAAATGACACCTCCAACTCCTTGAAAGATTCCGTCAATGGTGTCTTTGAAAAGTTTTAGATATCACCTGGGAAGACAGGCGAACTAATGCCAGAGTACTGGAGGAAGCAAAGATCACCAGTGTCAAAGCGATGATTCTTCAACATCAAGTTCGTTGGACTGGTCATGTTGTTCGGATGCCTGACTATTGTCTTCCAAAGCAACTACTCTAGTCCAAACTTAAAAATGGAAAGCGTAATTCTGGTGGTCAACAAAAGAGGTTCAAAGACTCTCTCAAGGCAAATCTTTAAAAATGTAGTATAAACACCGACATCTGGGCCTGCGAGCGCTGCAAATGGAGAACAGCCTTTACCAAAGGTGTCAAGGGCTTTGAAGACACTCAAACTCAGAACAAAAGGGAGAAATGTGCTAAGAGGAAGGCATGCTTGGCAAACCCTCACCAAGATCAAGTCCTGCCCAGAAACCTACGTCCCCACTGCGGAAGGACATGTGGATCCAGAATTGGCCTCCACAGTCACTTACGGACTCACTTTTGAAAACCGTGTTTATGGAAGGCAATCTTACTTGGCTACGAGTGATTGCCAAATAAGAAGAAGAGTTGTACTGGTATTTCTCACAGCAAATGCACAAAGCAGAGACATCTAAAGCATTTCTGTGTCTGTGAATCTGTTTTGTACCCTGGACAAAACAGGGCTCTCAGAGATGCGTTTAATGGTGTACGTGCACATGAAAGGGAGTCCCACACTTTGCATGTTTGCTGCAGGACGCACTAGTGCCTTTTCACACATCACACGGGTCAAAAACACATTGGCCTCTGAAAGTGCCCTCACCAGAGAGCCTCAACCAGTTTTGACTTCCTAATGAGTGTATTTGCATGATCCCTATGTTTGTAAATACAGGCCGGTCTTCAGTTATCGTTCAGCTTTGTTTGAAGTGCACCCTTGAAACCTCCTGGCTTTGCACCTAAGAACAATTGCAAGTATCCATTGGATCATCCCAACTTGGCCCACATAGCACGAAGTGAGTGCTACCCTCAGTTGATGCAGAGTTCAGGTTTCAGTTCTGTGTCGAAGTTGCCTTTTCAAAGGGTGCAAAACACCACTCCTCATGGGAGAAGAGTTGGTGGAAGAAGACTGGAAGAAATTTAAAGATTATTTACAGAAACACTGTACAATTATTGAATGTTAATGATGTTGGAATGAAATGAAGTGGTTTTAGCAATAAGGCAAAATAGGAATATGTAAAATTGGATTGATATTAGATGAAAATTTGAAGTTATAATATGTGAAGATAAAGAACTAAGAGCAAACAAAGAGGGTATGGATTTGCTGAACTAACTATTAACTGGAATACAAAAAAGGGAGGTGTGAGGAAGTCATGAAAATAAGTAAAGAAAGAGGGATCTATGTTTAATTGTTTTTATTCTTTTTTCTTTTTTCTTTTTCTGGTGTTTGTATTTTTTGTATTTTCTTTTTACTATTTTTGTAACTTTTTTCTTGTTGAAAAGCTAATAAATATTATTTAAAAAACCTAGTCTGGGGCCTGATTCTGAAGAGCCCCAGTCTGCACAGGTTCTCCTGCAAGAAGCACCAGCTGGGCCGAGTCAGGGGCCTGAGCCTGATGCGGGGAATACCTTGTTGCCTTCAGCTGGGCAATCACTTACAGCTGCTCCACTACCGGCTGGGTCAGGGGAGGCTGAGGCGGCCTCTCGGTCCAGTAACCCACCGACATCTCCTGAGCTGCAGAGACTAAGGTCTGAGAGAAGGAGAGACCTGAGTACTCACAGAAGGAGTGCTCGCCTTCGGGCAAGACAGGGAGGTGAATCACCGGGGGATCAGAACCGGCCGTTACCCCAACAAAGATAAAAGGCTGTCGGGCCCCACCCCAGGTTGCGGGAGCAACATTGCTGTTTGCTAGAACCTGCCTGGGACCCTGTGCCTGACCTAGCCTGGTTTCCTGCCTCATGTCCTGCTTTGGCCCTCAAGGAACCCTTGGATTGGTTGGTGAAGATCAGCATGGACTTGCCCATGGAAGGATCTTGATTAGCACTGGCTAACATAATTTGGAATCCCAGTCTATATTTGATCCAAGTTCTACATGGATGCTCCTCATGACGTGCCCAAAGGGTATTGTTTTTGTCTGTTACCTTTCCATTAAAATAATAGTAATGCCCAAGGAACCTAACAACAAAATTCAATACGTTACAAATAAGTAACATCACGATAAAGCCATATAAAAATATAAATGGAGTATATAAAAGGGTTGGGGGGGAGAAAAAAATGGCACACAATTAAAAACATGGTGAGTTGTATTCACTTAAGTTGTAATCAGAACAGACCTATTGAAATTAATGAATAATGGCGAACTTAGGTCCATTGTTTTCAGTGGGTCTAACCCAATTAACTTAAAAGACAGAGAGGGGAACTGCCTTCTAATATATAGCCTTTTGCTTTCTGGTTGAATACGTGGGCTTAGAAAAATCTACCGTGGCACTGAAAAGTTTTTATTATTTTAGAAATTTGCCTGCCGTATCCCAAAGATTTGGAGTGAATTGCAGCCTGCTTCCCTTTGCTCTTGCTGACAATTGCGTCCCCACCTATGGGGGCTGGTGCCCAATTTCTCCCCTGCATCTCAGCCACCCCGAATGGCCATTTTAGAGACCCTAAAGTAGCAGTGGGCAAACCCACAAGCTGCGTGTGGTCCTCTAAGCCTCTTTGGCAGCCATACTCTGAGCCAGGCATAGGCAAACTCGGCCCTCCAGGTGTTCCGGGACTACAACTCCCATCATCCCTGACCACTAGTCCTGCTAGCTAGGGATGATGGGAGTTGTAGTCCCAAAACATCTGGAAGGCCGAGTTTGCCTATACCTGTGTCTGAGCCTTCGGTGCCTGGGTGGGGATGGAGAAACACTCTCACCACCTAAGCAGAGAGAAAGAGAGAGAGAGAGCAGGCTTTGGAAGGCATGGGTCCAGGGTCCAACAGGTAGTGGTCATCTTTTGAAATCCCAAAGAAAAAAAGCTGGAACTGATTCTTACTTGAAGCGGGCATTTCTGCAAAGATTGTAGTTTTTGTTGGTGTTTCCTAGCACTCCTCTACTGCTGAAGGGGTTGAAATGGAACCACAGCAACTTCTTTTCTCGCGGCCCTTTGCTGTCATCTATTGCCTTGGGAAATGTTTCCACAAGTTTCTAATGGCGTTGGGTGGTGGGCAGAACACAACCTTGCATTCCATTGGCCAGCATTCACTAGGGATGACAGCAGAATGGGCCTCTTGTTATGTAAAACTCTGCTTACCTCACATAGCGGGTGGGGAGTTGCCCCATTACTTTAGAGGGCCCTTGTATATATAATTTTGTAAATTCATTATCACTTTTAAAATTTGTCATCATACACAAATCATAATCATTTTATTAATAGGATTCTCAGAATCCCTGAACTTCCCTCCAGGGTTTCCCCAGATATTCTTTTCAAACTGCATCCATATTTTCTTAAATCTGAATTTTTATCATAGTTCTCACTTCATTACAAGCGTTTTTAAAATCCTGCCAATGTTCTCAATTGTTTACAGTCTTCTTTCAAGTAATTTTTAAAACTTCCTCATTCTTTTCTTTATTAAATTTAATGTCCTCTTGATCTCTGATTTTCCCGGTCATTTCTGCCAATACGGCATAGTCCATCGTCTTTATCAGCCATTCTTCTTTTGTAGGTAGATTGTCCTCCTCCCATCTTTGGGCAAGCAGCATCCGTGCAGCTGTTGTAGCATACACAAATAATCTGTTCTGATCCTTAGGAATTTCTGGACCTAAAATTACTAGTAAAAAAGCTGTAGGTTTTGTTTTTGGTTTTTTTTTTTACAAAAGCTATTTTAAACATTTTTTTCAACTCGTTATAAATTATTTTCCAATATACTTTTTTTTTTTTTTTTTTTTTTGCATGCCCACCACATCTGGTGTAATGTGCCTTCCTTCTCTTTCCACTTCCAACATGTATTTTTAGCAGTTCTATACATTTTTGCTAGTTTAGTAGGAGTTAGGTACCATCATTTTCATATAATGAGTTATAGACGCTTCAGGTTACAGACTCCACTAACCCAGAAAGAGTACCTCGGGTTAAGAACTTTACCTCAGGACGAGAACAGAAATCGTGCTTCAGCGGCGTGGCGACAGCGGGAGGCCCCATTAGCTAAAGTGGTACCTCAGGTTAAGAACGGTTTCAGGTTAAGAACGGACCTCCGGAACGAATTAAGTTCTTAACCTGAGGTACCACTGTATATTATTATGCTTTGTAGTACGTTTGTATTATCATGCTCCGTAAAATATCTTCTTTTCATCGCCCTGGGATCTTTTCATAAAGGGCACAACAACAACAACAACAACAACAACAACAACAACTGTCTCTGTCTACATGATCACCACCACCCAAAAGCAGACACAGAAATGTGAGGTGGTGGGAATCTAGGTGAATGTGAAATCTTGGTGAGGAGAAGTAGGCCTGAGAAGGGATAATTTAGAATACTGTACAATGGTTGGCAGAGTTAAGCATACCCTTCCCTCTGTCTCTCCTCCTCTGCTCAAATCCACCCCCTTGTGAAGCTGCTTTGTTACTTGGATCTGCGTGTAAAGGTAAAAAGGTGAATGGTAAAGGACTCCTGGATGGTTAAGTCCAGTCAAAGGCGACTATGGGGTTGCTGCGCTCATCTCCTCTTCAGGCCGAGGGAGCCGGCATTTGTCTACAGACAGTTTTCTGGGTCATGTGGCCAACAGGACTAAACCGCTTCTGGCGCAACAGGACACCGTGACGGAAACCAGAGCCCATGGAAACACCATTTACCTTTCCGCCGCAGCGGTATCTATTTATCTACTTGCACTGGTATGCTTTCGAACTGCTAGGTTGGCAGGAGCTGGGACAGAGCAACGGGAGCTCACCCCATCACACGGACCCTCACCCCATCAACCACCGACCCTCCGATCGGCAAGCCCAAGAGACTCAGTGGTTTCGACCACAGGGCCACCCGCGTCTCGCTGATTCTGTGTATAGCATGTAGTTTGCCCCTAACTAGAGTCTCTCTTCAGCCTTGCAGAATGCCTTCGATATCCTCAACACACTTGCAGAAGATTACATGAAAGGCAATGAACTGCACTCCACCTTTCACAAAATGGGAGTGAGTGTGAATGAGAAAGAGTTCCAGGATGTGCTGCAGAAGGCGGGTTTGGCAAGTGAGTCTCTCCAGGGTCCTTTGGGCTTCGCCTGAGGCAGGCTTTGGGCTGGTGTGGCAAGTGTGCGGTGCTCCTTTCCGTTCCAAACTTGCCTGAGCACCTCAACTCCCTCCCTTTCTTCCTTCTGGTTTTTATTTATTTTTTTAAATCTAAAAATCTGTGTGTGCTGCTGCAGTGGCTCTGTTAGTCTGGCAGGCCTCAAAGACCATCAGCTAGCAGTATAATTTATTTACTTTGAACTACTAAGGGAGGCCACCTCCTGTGGAGGACTTAGAGAGAATGGCTTTCTCTCCCACCACCTTTAGCTTGATTGTGGGGCTGGGGCGGCAGGTCCAGTCTCTGTTCACCAACCTCTGTGCTTCTTTGGGACCCGGACACAGAGAATGGTGTTGGCTGACGAAGGCAGGTTCATACAGTTGTCTGCCAATCCCTGTGAACAAACCCTCATGATCTCATGCTTAAAACTTGACATTGCAGGAGATGGGATGGTGAACTTCTCCAACTTCGTGTCTGCCTTGGGGAAAACAAGCCGCATCACTGAATTCGCAAGTAAGCAGACCAGACCTTCCTGCGTAAGGTTGGGTTAAATTGTCTTTCCAGGGGGACGAAGGATGCTTGCTCTCACCCCTTAGTTACACAAAGAGCCAAGCTATTGCCAGTAGTGGAATATCCAAGCCCCACATAATGATTGCCAGGGGTCGTTTTTTTAAAAAACCAGGGCAGATATTTTCTCCAGCACTGTAACAGTGTGGGGGAAGACAAATCCTTAGAAGAAACCAAGTAAAATTTTTTTAAAAAAGGCTGATGATGAATCCTCCAGGACAAATAAACGTGTTTAGATCACCCAAAGAACTTCCTTTGCTAAAAGGACTGTACAGTGGTACCTCGGGTTACATACGCTTCAGGTTACAGACTCTTCTAACCCAGAAATAATACCTCAGGTTAAGAACAGAAATCGCGCGACAGCGGTGCGGTGGCAGTGGGAGGCCCCATTAGCTAAAGTGGTGCTTCAGGTTAAGAACAGTTTCAGGTTAAGAACGGACCTCCAGAACAAATTAAGTACTTAACCCGAGGTACCACTGTACTTGTTCTTGAAGGTATAGCTGATGTAGGATTCTGCTGCTGACATCCCATAGTCTAGTGGGAACATAGAGGCATGGAAGCACTGACCTGAACCCTCAGTATCTGCCCCTCTTCACAAGTGAAAAAAGCAGGATGGGGGGCTTCGTCCCGTTTGCAAGGGGGCCTGCTGAATTTCCTCAAATATTTTCTCCCCATGCTTACCTTTGGTTGCTGCTGTGGTGATGCTTCCGTTTGTTTGCTTATTTATTTACTTAAAATTGAAAAGCTTGTTCCCATCGCTGCATGTGGACTCCAAAGCTCCAGCATTCCCAGCCAACACCGTTCACGGACGGTGGTTGTTGCAGGCCAGGAATATACAGCCCTCTCTGGGGAGTGAGAACCAACACACTGTGCGCAAGGTGTGTTCTTGGGATAAAGTTCTAGGCCGAAGTTCAGCTGAGACATCAGGTGTCCATGTCTGCAGTGTTGAAAGGTGCCATTCAAGCCATCGACAAGATTGAAGGAGGCAAGGTGGCGGTGCATGACCTCCCGGCCTTTGCGAAATGCATGGGGGTCCACCTGTCCAACCATGATTTCAAGCAAGCTCTGAAACACGTATCTGTGGATGGTAAGTAGAGGAGGAAATACTTTTTCGTCCGTACTGCTGGAATACCCAGCCAGCACTGCAGCAGGGAGGTTTTCTCTGTCTTGCAATGTCTTCTGCAATCGCCCATTCTACATCAGGGGTAGTCAAAATGGTGCTCTCCATGTGTGGTTGGACTACAGCTCCCATCACCCCCATGCCACCTGGGACCAGTGCTTCCCCCCCTTAAAAAAAATGTTTAGGAGTACTCTCATTTTGACTCAAGAAAATCACCATTTTATAATTCAGATCAGGGGAAATAAATACAGTAAATGGACAAAAGTACAAAGAACGTAGGGACACGGGTGGCGCTGGGGGTTAAACCACAGAGCCTAGGGCTTGCCGATCAGAAGGTTGGCAGTTCGAATCCCCATAACGGGGTGAGCTCCCGTTGCTCGGTCCCTGCTCCTGCCAACCTAGCAGTTCGAAAGCATGTCAAAGTGCAAGTAGATAAATAGGTACCACTCCGGCAGGAAGGTAAACAGCATTTCTGTGCTCTGCTCTGGTTCGCCAGAAATGGCTTAGTCATGCTGGCCACATGACCCGGGGGCTGTACGCCAGCTCCCTTGGCCAATAAAGCGAGATGAGCACCACAACCCCAGAGTCGGCCACGACTGGACCTAATGGTCAGGGGTCCCTTTACCTTTACCTTTACAAAGAACGTGCATTGCCTCATATTACACAGCTGACAGCTCACAGTAACTTCCACATTGGCATGAGGCCGTGTGCACAAACATCTTCCCGACATTCATTGGTAAAACACCACACATCCACATTCCATGCTGCTTCACACATTAAACTCTCGCTTCCGTCTTGCGACTCAGGAAACACCATGACAGGAAGTGAGGCCACCATCAGGAGTAGCAATGGAACTAATGATTCACCATGCTAGGGAAGAAACTTAAAATTTATTTATTTATTTTTAGTTTCTTCTCCTGTTAGATTCACAAAATATTTAATGGTAGGCATACCCCTGTGTCCCCCCAGAAAAAAGCACTGCCTGGAGCTAATTAGAGTTGTAGTACAATAACATCTGGGGGACCTTGGTCTACATCAGCCTTTCTCAACCTGTGGGTCCCCAGATGTTGTTGAACTACAACTCCCATCGCCCCTAGCTAGCAAGGCCAGAGCTCAGGGATGATGGGAGTTGTAGTCCAACAACATCTGGGGACCCACAGGTTGAGAACCGCTGGTCTCTCATTAACCTCCCATTCTGCCCCAGAGAAACATTAGCCCAAAATGATGTCCAGCTTGTCCGTTTTGCTTCCTAGAACTGTTGGAAGGGACATTGGAGTTCCTGCAGGATGCAGCTGTGGCATTGCTGACAGATGGCCATTCCGCCTCTGCTTAAATACCTCCGGCAATGGCGAGCCCATCGCTCTTGAAGGCTGTTCTTCCATCCAAGTGCTTTTACTGCTATGGCAATTCTCCTAGAGTTTTGCTAAAAGCTTACTTCCCTGCAGTTTCCACCCACTGGGTCTTGCCCTCCCCTGTGGAACATCTGACAGCAAGTCTGCTCCACCTTCAGCAAGACAGCACTTCAGATATTGGAAGGTTGCTTTCACACTCCCCTTAATCTCCTCTTCTCCAGACTTAACAGCTTTTTCAACCCTTCCCCTTGGGATTTAGTTCCCAGGCCCCTCATGGTCCTCGTCACCCTTCTTTGGGATGTAGTCCAATTTCTCCGTGTCCTTCAACTTGGCCCACACCAAAGCCCTTTCTCCAAATTCCACCCCATGACAGTCAACTGGGGAGGGAAGCATGTTATATAGGTATTATATTCATCGCCCCACCCCCTTTTCCTGTCCCCTCCTACTGGTTTAAAAAGGCAAACTTTTTTAAATATATACTTTATAAATTTGATTTGTAGGTGATGGAAAGGTAGTTGTGAAAGACTTCATGAAAGTCTTTATCAACACTCCACACTTCTCTGATCTGACAGGTAAGTGAGATTTTCAGCTGGGGAGGGACAGAGGATATGAGCATAGCTGTCAACATTTCCCTTTTTTTAAGAGAAATTCCTTTATTCCGAATAGGATTCCTCGCAAGAAAAGGGAAAAGTTGACAGCTATGGATATGAGGCACCATCGATGCTCTGTTTGAGCTGGGATATCGTAATTCAGTTCACCTATCTGCTAGGGTTTGCAGTAGTATAGTTACCAGTTGTTGTTGTTTAGTCGTGTTAGTCGTGTTTAACTCTCCGTGACCCCATGAACTAGAGCGTGCCTTGGAAACTCTCACTTTCTTCTCAAAGCTACTCCTTTTTTTATCTCCATTGAGTTTTCTTGGCAAAATACTGGAGTGGTTTGCCAGTTCCTTCTCCTGGTGGATCACATTTAGTCTAAACTCTTGGCTATGACCTGTCTGTCTTGGGTGGCCCTGCACGGACCTTTTTGGAGTTATTCAAGCCCCTTCGCCACGACAAAGCAGTGATCCTCGAAGGGGCAGTTACCAATTAATTATTACTAATTCAGTGTTATTTATTAAGTAATATTATTATTAACTAACTCATAAATTTTATCCACTGGATGACTTGCACAAAGTGACCTTGGGCCCAGTCACTGTCTCTCAGCCTAACCTACCTCACAGGGTTGTTGTGAAGAGAAAAATGGGGTGGGGAGAAATATGCACAGGACCCTGAGACCTCCTTGGAGGAAAAAGTGCTATATAAATGTAATAAATGAGCAAATAATACGGTAAGGTAAAGGTAAAGGGACCCCTGACCATTTGGTCCAGTCATGGCCGACTCTGGGGTTGTGGCGCTCATCTCGCTTTATTGGGCAAGAGAGCTGGCGTACAACTTCCAGGTCATGTGGCCAGCATGACTAAGCCACTTCTGGCAAACCAGAGCAGCGCATGGAAATGCCGTTTACCTTCCCTTCGGAGCGATACCTATTTATCTACTTGCACTTTGATGTGCTTTCGAACTGCTAGGTTGGCAGGAGCAGGGACCAAGCAACAGGAGCTCACCCCGTCGCGGGGATTCGAACCGCCGACCTTCTGACTGGCGAGTCCTAGGTTCAGTGGTTTAACCCACAGCGTCACCCGCATCCCTTTAATAATACAGTAGGCCGGCACTTAATCCAGGGCCATCTTAAGTATACCCGGTGCCGTAGTGTAAAGCTCCCTCTGGTGCCCCCAACCCCATTTCCCAGAGTTGTCCACCTTTTTCCTAGGGAGAACAGCGCTGCCGGCGGGGCTGGAGGAGGTGGGCAGTGGCTGAAGGGCAGCTCCTCTGGTGGGGAAGAGGCAGAGGCTGGATGCGGCGCCTCCTGGCTCAGCTGGCCACTTCGTGCCATGGTGGCCATGGCAGATGGAGGCTCCGGGTGCGGTACTGCTTCAGCGCGGCATGGCGGAGGCAGGCGAGCTGATGCCGGGAGGCGCCACGTCCAGCCTCCACCTCTTCCCTGGCACCCTCCAGAACTTGGTGCCCTGGCGCCCCGTGCCACTAGGCTCTATGGGTAAGACGCCCCTGACTTAATCATTACGATTCAGAAGGTTCCTGTGGATACAAATTATTTCAAGACTACCTGGGCGGGAGGAGGACCTGGATTTGATATCCCACTTTATCACTACCCGAAGGAGTCTGAAAGCGGCTAACATTCTCTTTTCCCTTCCTCCCCCACAACAAACACTCTGTGAGGTGAGTGGGGCTGAGAGACTTCAGAGAAGTGTGACTAGCCCAAGGTCACCCAGCAGCTGCATGTGGAGGAGCGGGGAATCGAACCTGGTTCACCAGATTATGAGTCTACTGTTCTTAACCACTACACCACACTGGCTCTCTGATGCACGGGCGGGGGCTTGTTTTGTTTTCTTATAGAATCATAGAACTGTAGAGTTGGAAAGGACCACAAGGTTCAGTCCAACCCTCTGCAATGCAAGAATTTTTGCCCAACGTGGGGCTCAAACCCACGTCCCTGAGATTAAGAGTCTCATGCTCTACCGACTGGTTTTGTTTGAAGTAGAGCTGCATTTTTCAGCAAACGGTGCCATTTTCCCCAACAGCCTTTTTTAGCTAAAAAATTATGTATTTTGCAAGGGAAAAAACAGATTTTCTTTTTTTAAAAAAAGGAACAGCAAAATATTCTTCAGATATTTGATACAACACAGCGTTGTGCATCAGATTAAGTTGTGGGTAATATAGGGACACGGGTGGCTGTAGTGAGTTGTGGGTTAAACCACAGAGCCTAGGACTTGCCAATCAGAAGGTCGGCAGTTCGAATCCCTGCAACAGGGTGAGCTCCCGTTGCTCAGTCCCTGCTCCTGCCAACCTAGCAGTTCAAAAGCACCTGCTTAAATAAATAGGTACCGCTCCGGTGGGAAGGGAAACGGCGTTTCTGTGCACTGCTCTGGTTCGCCAGAAGCGGCTTAGTCATGCTGGCCACATGACCCGGAAGCTGTACGCTGGCTCCCTTGGCCAGTAAAGCGAGATGAGCGCCGCAACCCCAGAGTCAGTCACGACTGGACCTAATGGTCAGGGGTGCCTTTACCTTTACCTAATATATAACTGCCTCCTGTAGCTATTAACCAGGTTAAGGCCACATTTGCTAGCATCTGTTCTTGATAACTTTTTGCCCCATTTCATTCCTGTGGGGGAACCAATTGAGTGAACACCATAGGGTAGAAAGAGATAGCTGCAGGCAACAAGACAGTGTTCATTCCAGTCAGCATAAGGTTTCCTAAAAATTAGGGTGTTTAGAGGCAGGTCTTTCAGGACCCTGGACAGGGCTCAGGGCATGGAGATCTCCTTCCATGACAAGCTCAGGCTTCATTCACACTTTCGTTTGTGCCTTGATTTTTAGGCGGGGGTCAGGTTTGTCCTGCCACTGTCCCCAGGAAAACCTACCGTTCGGAACAGACATCCATCTGCAAAAAAACAAATTGACATTCATTCCAATTCAGCAGTAAACCGCAGTTTTCCCCAGGGAGAGTAGCAGGGCAAACAAACAAGTCTCAGTCTTGACTCAAGATGATTTGAATGGCTAGCACCACCCCATTCTCCCTAGGGGCCCAAGATCAGGATGTCAAGCTCTGGGGGGGGGGCACGTCTTGGGCTCCAAATCAGTGGTGGGACTAGGGTCCAATCCCCACTCCGATCAATTCTGCTGGCCGTGCACCCTCTGCGTGTGGGTCACTGCCGGACTTCAAGGTCTTGACATTCACGAGTGTCATAAGTGACGGAAGACTGGTGTGATGGCCTTTCGTTGCCTTGGAAGCCAGATCCCAAATCTTTGTGTATCTCTCGCTCTCTCTCTCTCTCTCTCTCTCTCTCTCTCTCTCTCTGTGTGTGTGTGTGTGTAAACAAATATATATATATAACATCACACACACACACCACACCTATCTGGCTTAAGGTTACCAGATATTTTTCAATGAATCCGGGGACACTTTTCAATTTCAATAGGAATGATAGGATTTTGTCAGGAGACTGATTTGTAAATCCGGGGACTGTCCCCGGGAAACGGGGACGTCTGGTAACCTTAATCTGGCTGGGTTTCCCCAGCCACTCTGGGCAGCTTCCAGCAGAGGACTAAAAACAGAATGAAACTTCAAACATTAAAAACTTCCCTAAACAGGGCTGCCTTCAGATGTCTTCTAAAAGTCAGATAGTTGTTTATTTCCTTGACATCTGATAGGAGGGCATTCCACAGGGCAGGTGCCACTACCAAGAAGGCCCTCTGCCTGGTTCCCTGCCACCTCACTTCTCGCAATGAGGGAACCGCCAGAAGGCCCTCAGAGCTGGACCTCAGTGTCCGGGCAGAACGATGGGGGTGGAGACGCTCCTTCAGGTATAAAAATATCCACTGCTTTCACATCAGATACCCAGTGAGAGGTTCCCCTACATCTCCAGATGACTTCTTGCATGCAGCTTTTCTCTCTCCCTCTCTCTCTCTCTCTCTCTCTCTCTCTCTCTCTCTCTCCCTCCCTCTCATTCCAAGCTACAGTTTTCTTTCCCTGAGTAGTTATGCAGCTGCCTCCTCTGAGGACATCTATTTTCTGTACATCTGCTTACAGTATGATGGAATTATTCAGTTGCACCAAAAACATGGACACAGGATTGGGAGAAGGTCAGGCCAGGCCAGGCTAGGCCATAGCAGCCTTCTTTGTAGATGAGTGCTTTAGACCAGGCACATGCAAACTTGGCCCTCCAGATGTTTTGAGACTACAATTCCCATCATCCCTGACCACTGGTCCTGTTATTTAGCGATGATGGGAGTTGTAGTCCCAAAACATCTGGAGGGCCGAGTTTGCCTATGCCTGTTTTAGACTCACTGAAGACATTCCTTGTTCAATTTAGTTCTAAAATACACTAGCAGATCAGGAAATGCTGGATTAGATTATCCTTCTAGCTCTTTGCTTCTTGGAAAGGCCTCAAAGTGGAATGAGGGGTGCAGAGGTTCACTTTTAATGTTTTGGCCAAGGAGCCATTATACCAGTTGCTGGTTAGTGTGAGTAAAACTCAACATTGCTTTACCTCTTAGTGCTGAAGGGCATCATCAAAGCCGTTGACACCCTTCAGGAAAGCAGAATCTCGCTGGACGAACTCAATCCCACCCTCAAGAGCATGGGCATTCGCTTAAACCCACACGAGTATGAACAGCTAATCACGAGGACATCTTCTGATAGTGAGTATTACTGGGTGAGGACACCTCTTGGGAGGGTGAGGCCTTGGTCATGCCTTCTCAGTCGCCTGCTGTTGCCTGGCAACGGGAACCACGAGGTGCCTCAGGCTGCAGGTGTGTGAGGGACATGATATAGAAAAGAAGAGATCTTTAATAGAGAAAGAGTCCAGTGGGAGAAAAGGTCCCAGGACTTGCTGTCCCATCGTTCGATGTAATCTCTTTCCCCTCTGCAGAAACTGGGAAAATTGATATTGGGCAAGTCTTGAAGAAGATATCCAAATTGCGACGCTTCACAGAACTGGAAGGTGAGGGGGAAGGCACAGGTTAGGAACACGGTAGTGGTGGGTGGGAATTACACTATTAGAGGGGGAAACCTGTGTTGAAGTTTTCTTTCAAATCCAGCTTTTTGAAAAGAACAGATTTAGAGCCTGTTTTGTATCATGCCTCTTGCACCCCTACCACCAGGTGTCTCTTCCCTGGCTTCCAGGCCTACTGAGGGACACAGAGTACAACACAGTCGGACGGAAAGGCTTTGTGACTGAGTTTTTAAGGAGGGCTCCTCCTCTTTCTTTCTTTCTTTCTTTCTTTCTTTCTTTCTTTCTTTCCTTCTCTCTCTCTTTCTCTCTTTCTCTCTTTCTCTCTTTCTCTCTTTGTTGTTGTTGTTTTCCACCCATCTGGCTGGGTTGCCCAAGCCACTCTGGGTGGCTTCCAACAAATAAAAACATAATACAGTGACACCTCAGTTTTCAAACATCTCAGAAGTCAAACATTTCGGTTTTCCAATGGCAAAAATCTGGAAGTAATGCTTTTCGGAAGTTGAACATGCCACATGGCTTCCATGTTGAATTTTCCGTAAGTAAATGCTTCCAGAAGTAAATGCTTTGGTTTCAGAAGTCGAATGATCTTCTGGAACGGATTACGTTCAACAACCAAGGTACCACCATAAAATGTAAAACGTCAAAATCTTCCAGACACAGGGCTGCCTTCAGATGTCTTCAAAAAGTTGTGTAGTTCTTTAATCTCCTTGACATCTGATGGGAGGGCGTTCCACTGGGTGGGTGCCACTACTGAGAAGGCCCTCTGCCTTGTTCCCTGTAACCTCGCTTCTCGTAGTGAGGGAACTGCCAGAAGGCCCTCAGAGCTGGACGATGGGGGTGGAGACGCTCCTTCAGGTATACTGGGCTGAGGCCATTTAGGGCTTTAAAGCTCAGCACCAACACATTGAACTGTGCTTGGAAACATACTGGGAGCCAATGTAGGTCCTTTAGGACTGGTGTTATATGGCCCCAGTCATCAGTCTCGTCGGCACATATTTTATTTTGTTTCAGGCCTAAAAGTTGCATTTTGTCACTCAACAGTTATATCCAATTCTACAATACTAATGACTTCCTGCTCACCCATCATCAGTGTTTGCCATCAAAATTTCAAAGAGTTGCATTTTATAATCCCACCATATCCAGTTTTATCCTCTTTAACAAGTTTCTTAATATGTTTGGCTATTTTTCCCCCTTAAGCTTCAAAACCCTGCTGTGGCCTTCAGATATGGAAAATACCTTTTTTAAACAGACTAGAAAGGGTCTCTGGTCCTCCTTAAAAGATTCTAAAATTATGCCTCTTATTATCAGTGCCGACAGTTTTGCCATCTTCTGTTCTTCCTCCCTGTAGTTCTGAACAATGCCATCAAGACTTTTAGCCAGTTCCAGGATGAGAAAGTGAAGGTGTCAGATGTGGAGGCCTGCTTCAGAACCATCGGGGTCCATTTAACTAGACCAGAACTAAAGCAAGCCATAAATTCTGTGGTAGTTTCCGGTGAGCATTCATTCTTACACATGTTACTCATTTTGCCAAGGACATCCCGAGTTCACAGGACCCGAACCCGGGAGAGCAGGCGCGAGAACAATTCCTTCCTCTTTCAGTGCAGTCATACCTTGGAAGTCGAACGGAATCCGTTCCGAAAGTCCGCTCAACATCCAAAATATTTGGCAACCAAAGCACAGCTTCTGATTGAAGTCTGATTGATTCTGAAGCCCCGTCAGACGTTCGGGTTCCAGAGAACATTTGCAAACCGGAACACTCACTTCCAGGTTTGCGGAGCTAAATGTCTGAGTACCAAGGTGTTTGAGATCCAAGGTACGACTGTAATTTGAAAGCTACTTCACATGTGACATTTTTCATATGTGGCTTGTGAGTAGGGCAGAATGCACAGCTGCAAGTTTTAACTTTGATTGATGGGCCCGCTTCTGATTGGTGAAGCTGTGTGACATAAAGGCTGTCAGATAAGTTGGTTCCTCTTTGGGGGAATCATAGAATCTTAGAACTGTAGAGCTGGAAGGGGACCCAAAGAGCCATCTAGACTAACCCCCTGGAATCACAGCGAAAGAATCCCTGGCAGATGGCCACCCAGCCACAGTAATCCAATAAACCTTCAGAGCCCAAGCCTCTTTCCCCTTTCGTCCGAGAACAGAAGGCTTGGGTCCTTCTTTCTGCCGAGCCAAGAAGCCCTGCTCATCCCTGGAGCTTTCCTGAAGATATAATAGCATAAGGACTCCAGGCCATCTTTAGTCTCTTTACGTTAATCCAGCCATTCTCAAGGTTAGGTCCTCAGATGTTGTTGGACTACAACTCCCATCATCCCTAGCTAGTGGGACCAGTGGTCAGGGATGATGGGAGTTGTAGTCCAGCAACATCTGAGCACCTGCCCTTGAGAAAGGCTGCATTAAACTTTATAATGAGACGCCTTGTGCTTTCCTCAACCCATGCGCCTTCCCTACAAATGTTCCTGGCTCACCAACAAGTGTTCTCCGCTCAGTAAGAGGAATTGTTAGGGATGAGAACTGGGCCAGGCTCTGGCCTGAGACTGGGCTCTGTCTGCTGCTTCCTCCCTTCCTAAGCCCATCTTCCCGCTGCAATTTCCCCCTTCTCTCTACCTCTCTTCTTGGCTGCCTCTGACTCTGAGGTGGGTGGAAGGCCAGTAAGGTATTGACCGCCACCGCACCAAGCCACTTGTGACCTGATCATGTTTGCACCCAGTTGAGATGTTCTGGTACAATTACAGAGAATGGAAAATAAATATTAGACGCCCTATCCTTTTAGGCTTTAGAGTGAGTAATCTCTGGAAGGAGGCTAACGTAACGTAGAACAGAGATGCAGTAGGTAGCCTCTCAGAGGGCAAGTAATTACACCACATTTATGGGTAGGCCCATCTCACCCAAGGCTATTGTGATAGAATTAACCACCCCAGGACTCAGCTACACTTGTCAATTGTATATTGTTATGTGTTATAAACATGTGACACCAGGTGGCGCTATAGAGCAGTGATCCGTCACCAACGGGATTTTCCATTAAGAGCTTTTATAACGTGTTTTTCTGTAGTGTATTTTTTTTAAAAAATATCTGTATAGATCCAGCCCCAGTGGAGGCTGATTGTGAAATGAGGTGAGAGGAGTGAGATGCAGGGACACAATCTTTAGTGGGTGGGTACTTTATGTGTTAAAAGGGACGCAGGTGGCGCTGTGGGTTAAAGCCTCAGCGCCTAGGACTTGCCGATCGAAAGGTCGGCGGTTCGAATCCCTGCGGCGGGGTGCGCTCCCGCTGCTCGGTCCCAGCGCCTGCCAACCTAGCAGTTCGAAAGCACCTCCGGGTGCAAGTAGATAAATAGGGACCGCTTACCAGCGGGAAGGTAAACGGCGTTTCCGTGTGCGGCTCTGGCTCGCCAGAGCAGCGATGTCACGCTGGCCACGTGACCCGGAAGTGTCTCCGGACAGCGCTGGCCCCTGGCCTCTTAAGTGAGATGGGCGCACAACCCCAGAGTCTGTCAAGACTGGCCCGTACAGGCAGGGGTACCTTTACCTTTACCTTTTACTTTATGTGTTACGGTGCTTTTAGACTAGTCATAATATTCCAGAAACATTATCACCTTGTGCCTACGACAACCAGTGACTGTAGGGCAGTGTGATTCTCTCCATATTACAGTCTGCTGGGAATGCTTGTGATATAGGCTATCCTCTCAGGAGATGGAGGTAGATTGCATGACACTGTTTGGTCTCTCTTAACCAGGCACCCCCAAACTCGGCCCTCCAGATCTTTTGGGACTACAACTCCCATCATCCCTAGCTAACAGGACCACTGGTCAGGGATGATGGGAACTGTAGTCCCAAAACATCTGGAGGGCTGAGTTTGGGCATGCCTGCTCTTAATGATTCCATAACTGCTCTGCTTCTTCTGTAGCTGATGGGACTGTGGTTGTCAAGGAACTGACCGCAGCAATGAAGTCAACCAGGCGGTTTGCAAATTTTTCAGGTAAGATCTTGGGCATACACAAATGTGTGTAGAGAAGGCACACCTTAGAATGTTTGTTCTTTCATATGTGGTGGACCTGTAAAAGCATAAAACAGTATTGGGAAATAATTTATAATGAATTGAAAAAAATGTTTTAAAGCACCTTTTCCCCCCAAGAGTCCATTTGGTTGAGGAGATGATGAGATTTTGGGATCTGTGTGGAGGTGGGAATCTTCAGTCGTTGCAACCGTGTCATCGGGGCAAGATCTACTGGGAAGCAGGGCCGGCTTACCCATAGGCACTAGGGTTGTGGGGCACCCAGGCCTTGGGCTCTCAGGGATGCCAGGCTGAGGGTCTGGGGCCGAGATTTGGAGTCCGGGCATTGAAGAACCAGGCCAGCCAACAGTTGCTGCTGAGCAGAGCACAGCCCGTTGGAGCACTGCAGGCTTTTCTGCTGCGGACGATGAGGCGCTGCTGGGATTGGCAGGCTGTCGAGAGGCCCGCCCAGCTCACACACACTGCTCACACGAGGTGCGTAGCTTCCCTCCCAAGCATTTGCGGAAATTGCTCTCCTCCCGCCACCAACAGTGGCATGGGAGAGAATTGTGTGCTCCCCCCCAAAAAAGCTCCACAACTCTGAGCTGCCCCCCTAAAAAAAGCTCAAAAACTTTGGCCTGCCCCCCCCCAAAAAAATTGGGGTGCTGGGCAGTTCTTTGCACCCCGGCACAGCATATACTAAAGATGGCCCTGCTGGGAAGAATTGCAGTGCTCACTAGGCCAGAGCTGGGTTTGTTTCTTTGAACTAAGAGTTGCCCTGTAAGTTATTACAGTGGTACCTCGGGTTAAGTACTTAATTCGTTCTGGAGGTCCATTCTTAACCTGAAACTGTTCTTAACCTGAAGCACCACTTTAGCTAATGGGGCCTCCCGCTGCTGCCGCGCTGCCGGAGCACGATTTCTATTCTCATCCTGAAGCAAAGTTCTTAACCCGAAGGTACTATTTCTGGGTTAGCAGAGTCTGTAACCTGAAGCGTCTGTAACCTGAAGTGTATGTAATCCAAGGTACCACTGTACTGACTTGACCCCGCAGCCCACCCTGACCCAGGGTGGGTTTTTTCTTAGCAAGTGGGCCGCAAAGGATGTCTTCAAGCGAGAGCCTTCACTCTTAACGTGACTTTTAAATGCTGCTGCTGATGTTCCCTTCTGCAGGCGTCATGGAGAACATCTGTGCTCTCAAGTTAATAAAAGAGCACAGCGTGGGGGAGTCTCCGGCTGTGGAGGGCACCACCAGCCGCTTGGGCCTGCGCATGGCTAACAGGTTGATTGCTCAGGTGCTGAAGTCGGTACGTATGACGGGTAAGTGGTCAACCGAAGAGAAGTGGCTAGCCATTGTAGATAAGCTTTGTGTGAAAATCGCCTCTCAGTAACTATCTGTTGATGCTTTTGAATTATGGTGCTGGAGGAGACTCTTGAGAGTCCCATGGACTGCAAGAAGATCAAACCTCTCCATTTTGAAGGAAATCAGCCCTGAGTGCTCACTGGAAGGACAGATCCTGAAGCTGAGGCTCCAATACTTTGGCCACCTCATGAGAAGAGAAGACTCCCTGGAAAAGACCCTGATGTTGGGAAAGATGGAGGGCACAAGGAGAAGGGGATGACAGAGGACGAGATGGTTGGACAGTGTTCTCGAAGCTACCAGCATGAGTTTGACCAAACTGCGGGAGGCAGTGGAAGACAGGAGTGCCTGGCGTGCTCTGGTCCACGGGGTCACGAAGAGTCGGACACGACTAAACTACGAAACAACAACAACAAAACTATCTGTTCCGGGGGTCAATAATCTTTCTCAGCCAAGGGGCCACCTTGCCTTGTGGGCAGCCTTCTGGCAGGTTCATACCAGTGTGGGCAAGTCTAGAGACAAAAGTGGGTTATACATAGGGCTGCCTCTGAAGACGATACGGAAACTTCAGCTGGTGAAGAACTCAGTGGCCAGATTGCTCACCAGAGCAAGACGGTTTGAGTTTATTAAACTGATCCTAGTCCAATTGCACTGGCTACCGATTAGTTTCCGGGCCTAATTCAAAGTGCTGGTTTTGACCTATATAAAGCCTTAAACGGCTCAGAACCGCAATACCTCAAGGACCGCCTCTTTCCATATGAACCCTGATGTTCCCCAGATCCCTGGCTGGGGACTTGGAGGGATAAACGCCCGAGGCCTATGCCAAGGTCTCCCTACATCTGAATCTTAAAGTTGTGACCAATTTTAATCCCATAACACAGTGTTGTGTGTCTTTATTCCACGCGGGAACTTACCTGGGGTTGGGGGGGGGTCTCCGCCTGTCCACGCAAAGGTTTTATTTACAAAACAAAGTTGGTAAGACAAAGGATGTATCAGGAGGTAATATTCTTTCAGGAATCGGTTAACTTATTAATTTCACTAAATATAAAGGTGTTGCAGGCATTAAAACAATCTATGGCTTTTTAAATGTGCCTGTGGGGGAGGGTTTGGTGTTTGTTTGTTTTTTGTTACGTTATATATTTCATATTTGTATACCGTAAAGTACCCTGTATGTAAATTTAATGAATAATAACAGTAGTAATACAGTGGAACCTTGGTTCTTGAACTTAATCCATTCCAGAAGTCTGTTCGACCCCCAAAACTGTTCAAAAACCAAGGTGCGGCTTCCAATTGGCTACAGGAGCTTCTTGCACTCAAGTGGAAGCTGTGTCAGAAATTCGACTTCCGAAAAACGTTCGAAAACCGAAACACTTACTTCTGGGTTTGCGGCATTCAGGAGCCGATTTGTTTGTCAACTATGCCATTTGAGAACCATGGTATAACTGTATTGTGGGCATCTCTTTCAAGTATTGCAGAGCCCCCATCCGTTTTGCCTTTTAGAGCAATTATGGATTATTATTATTATTATTATTAATATGGCAACGTTTTCAATCAATCCCCTTCTTACCACCTTTGTAACTTGCAGAAGCTGGGCAGCCACATTTCATTAATTTCTTGAGGGTTTTGACGAGGAATGATCAATTCAGAACAGTGGCAGGTAAGAATGTCGTCACAAGTGGTCGTTTAGTGAACGTGGCACAGTGGCGGGTCATGGAGCCTGGGCCCGCAATACCGCTTACCATCAATGGTGGGCGACATTGCAGCACAGTGGCATTCCGCTGCTCCTGCAGTGTCTCTTGCTGGGTCCCGAGACAAGGAGAGGCGTAGTTCCCTCTCCAGCCAGCCAGGGAACATTTGAGTTGGCCAATAGCGGCCGGACCAAGGGGTGGGCACTTTAGGGGGACAGGGTAACTGGTTCCCTCAAGGACTTCACTCAGGTCCATTCCCAGAGTAAAGAATCCCAGCCTCTTACCTGGCACTTTGGACGCTGGATCTTCCACCTACCCTCTTTATAGTTATAGTTATATAGTTTGTTTTCTGACCTGGCTATGGATGATGATGATAATAATTTATTATTTATACTCTGCCCATCTGGCTGGGTTTCCCCAGCCACTCTGGGCGACTCCCAACAGAATGCAGTGGACGCTCGGGTTGTGAACATGATCCGTGCGGGATGCACATTCGCAACCTGCAGCATTCGCAACTTGCAGCAGTGCGTCTGCGCATGCATGGGTTGCGATTCGGCGTTTCTGCGCATGCGCAAAGCGAAATTTAGCACTTCTGCACGTGTGCGACCACCAAAACCTGGAAGTAACCCATTCAGGTACTTTTGGGTTTCGTCAGGTCCGTAACCTGAAAAAACACAACTTGAAGCGTCTGTAACCCGAGGTATGACTGTATTTAAAACATGATAAAACATCAAACATTAAAAACTTCCCTAAACAGGGCTGCCTTCAGATGCCTTCTAAAAGTCAGATAGTTGTTTATTTCCTTGACATCTGATGGGAGGGCGTTCCACAGGCGGGCGCCACTACCGAGAAGGCCCTCTGCCTGGTTCCCTGTGACCTCACTTCTCTCAGGGAGGGAATCGCCAGAAGGCCCTCGGAGCTGGACCTCAAGTGTCTGGGCTGAGCGATGGGGGTGGATTACAATCGGTTGCAGTATTTGGGACCAGGGAGGAATTTGTCCTTCAGGTCTGTTCACATCATCCCTGACCATCAATGATGTTGGAGGACCACAGGCTGGTTACCCCTGGTTTACACTAACTGTCATGGCTCCCGCCCAGAGGCTTATAGGTGTTGTGTGTGGGAATGAGTGCTGGGGAATTATTTGGCATCAAATATATTCACTGAAGGGACGCAGGTGGCGCTGTGGGTTAAACCACAGAGCCTAGGACTTGCCGATCAGAAGGTCGGCGGCAGTGGCATAGCGTGGGTTGTCAGCACCCGGGGCAAGGCAAGTAATTTGCGCCCCCTAACCCATGGATTTGCACCCCCTAACCCGTGGATTTCCCTAACCCCCAGATGTTGCGCCCGGTGCTGCCGCCCCCCCTGCACCCCCCACGCTACGCCACTGGTCGGCGGTTCAAATCCCCGCAACGGGGTGAGCTCCCGTTGCTCGGTCCCGGCTCCTGCCCACCTAGCAGTTCGAAAGCACGTCAAAGTGCAAGTAGTTAAATAGGTACCGCTCCAGCGGGAAGGTAAACGGTGTTTTCGTGCGCTGCTCTGGTTCGGCAGAAGCGGCTTAGTCATGCCGGCCACATGACCCGGAAGCTGTACGCTGGCTTCCTCGGCCAATTAAGCGAGATGAGCGCCGCAACCCCAGAGTCGGCCACGACTGGACCTAATGGTCAGGGGTCCCTTTACCTTTATATTCACTGAAGAAGAGTTCCTGGCAGTGTTCAGAACCCAGGGGAAGGAGATGGCTGTTGAACCTAAAGCCACTTCAAGCTACCATCAGCTAGCATTGTGGTGTAGATCTATGCCCTGTAGATAGAGCTTTGTCACCTAGCTTAACCTGCCCTCTGGGTTGCTGTCTGCCTGATCTCTTCCTTTCCCTTCCTCTTGAACCCTGCAGCCTTGACGGATGGTTTTGAATCCCTTGCCAAGGTAGAAAATGGGAAGATAGGCATGGAAGGATTGCAGGTGGTCCTGAACAGCTTCAACATCTTCTTGTCCCCAAAAGAGGCATCGGACGCATTGGCCCTTTGCAATGTTGATGGTAAGTAGCTTTTGTGGCCAGTGGGAGTGTTTGCGAGGTGAGGCTGGCTTGGAAAGGCCCTCGAATTCAATTCAGTTGCAAAAGGGGCCATTCCATTGCTCCTAGAACAAGTGTATTTTTGTCTTGTGTTATGGAGAGTACACTAGTGCCGTTAATAAAGACATGCAAATAGCCGCTCGCCTGGTGGTTTATGGCAAATAGGAATTGCCTACAGGAGAGTAGACAAGGAATATTTTGTGATATTTCACCCATCCCCCCACTTTCAGGCAAAAAGACAGTGAATCTGAAGGACTTCTTCAAAGGAACAACCTATACTGCAACTTTTATTACTCATCCAGGTAAGCAAAGACATGTCTGTTTCCTGCTTGGCAGGGAGTTGGACTCGATGGCCCTTGTGGTCTCTTCCAACTCTATGATTCTATGATTCTATTCTATGAAAATAGCAAATATGGCTTTGAAGACTCACAGGTGCAAGGTGCTAAGATTGTGATTGGTTTTCTCTTCTTTTCATTTTTTTAAAAATTAAAAGTTTTTTATCAAATATTTTCTTGTGTTACAAAACCAACAAATGAATGGGGGAATGTCTTCTCTGCTTTCAATTCATAGAGTCTTTTTCCCAGTTCATTTACATGTACAGTGGTGCCTCACAAGACGAAAAGAATCCGTTCCGCGATTCTCTTCGTCTAGCGGTTTTTTCGTCTTGCAAAGCAAGCCCATTGACGGCTTAGCGGATTAGCGCTATTAGCGGATTAGCGGCTTTTAGCGGCTTATCGGCTTAGCGGATAAGCAGATAAGCAGCTTCGTGGCTTAGAAAAAGGGGGGGGGAGGAAAAAAAAGTCGGAAAAACTCGCAAGACATTTTCGTCTTGCGAAGCAAGCCCATAGGAAATTCGTTTTGCGAAGCAACTCCAAAACGGAAAACCCTTTTGTCTATCGGGTTTTCCGTCTTGCGAGGCATTCGTCTTGCGGGGCACCACTGTAGTGTGAGATACTTTTGCCATAGACATCTTGCGCAAAATCTGAGGCTAGGTGCCTCCACACACCAAGCCATACCCAGAAAGAATTGGCTAACATCACAAAAATATAACTCTGCCACACTAACATTAGATATCATGGGGGTACTGACAGTGTCAATTGGAATGCAATCAAAACAAGAATTAAGAAAGGAAATGGAAGTGTGTTGAAGAATATATTGTACAATATTACTCCAATGGAAATCTTTGGATAAGTACTGATTTGAGTTCATTAAGCTAAGATGCTATGATTCTAGAATAGAGGATTGATTAATGTGATGAATAAATATGAACACAATGATAGAGTTTTAATGTAGCGAGAAGAAAATCATTCACGTGGGTGAGGGAAGTATTTGGGTAAATGGTGAATCGGGTATAGGGTTAGATGTGGGGAATCTGTATATTTAATACAATATATGTTATGTACAGTGCTGAAATTGTACAGTAACTAATGTGTAATATGAATTTAATAAATAGAGGATATTTTTTTTTAAAAAAATGGATATCATGGGGTTTAAATAAAATAACTAGAAACCTTAACAAACGATATCTTCGAAACTATTCCCACCCCCACCCCCCTCTGGTGGAAAATCAACAAAGACCTGACGAGATGGTGTAAAACCAATTTCGCCATGATTAAAACGATTACTCCCAAAGCTCCCAAAGCTAAGCCTTCCAAACGGGATTCCCCCAACCCAACTCCATAAATAGCAGGAAAAACAACAACACACATTTATCTTCTCACAGAAAAACCCCCAAGTTGGTTATGACTTTCTGTGATTGGTTTTCTTAAAATAATAATAATAATAATAATAATAATAATAATAATAATAATAATAATCGAAAGAATTTGTGGAGTCTGGAACTCGCAGCCCTTCTTTCGAATGTCAGAGATTGAACCCTGAAAGGAGGAAGGAGCAGGCTTCAAGAAAGGACTGCAGCTCAGGGTAGAACATCTTCTTTGCATGCTGAGCGACCCAGGTTTGACTGCCAGTCCGTGGAGACAAAACTGAGCTACATGGTCTGACTCCTTATAACTCGGCTTCCTGTGCTGACAAAATAAGTAGTGGAGAATGTGTAAGGGACAATAGAGGGAAGAATCCCAGGAATAGGAAAGGACTGGCGAAGGCTTTGCTGTTGACTGTAAAAACATGACTTGCCATGTTCATTGGATCAGACCAAAGGTTCATATTAGTGTAAAGGTAAAGGGACCCCTGACCATTAGGTCCAGTCGTGACCGACTCTGGGGTTGCGGCGCTCATCTTGCTTTATTGGCTGAGGGAGCCGGCGTACAGCTTCCGGGTCATGTGGCCAGCATGACTAAGCCGCTTCTGGTGAACCAGAGCAGCACAGGGAAACGCCGTTTACCTATTTATCTACATGCACTTTGACGTGCTTTCGAACTGCTAGGTTGGCAGGAGCAGGGACCAAACAACAGGAGCTCACCCCGTCACAGGGATTCGAACCGCCAACCTTCTGATCGGCAAGTCCTAGGCTCTGTGGTTGAACAAGGCAAATCTACCCTTTGTGGCCTCATTGTGCAGGGCTGTTCTGTCATGTCATGTTGACTTTGGAGTGTGTTTTTTATAGAACTTCAACTCACCTGTATGGCTCTGAACAAGCTCAAGGGCAACCATTTTAATCTCCACGCTCTTGAGTCCACCCTGAAGACCCTGGATCTCCCAGAGGCCAGTGTATTACTGCAGGAAGTGATGAAGACAGCCAAAGCCGACAGTAAGACTTCTGGGTGGGTTCTGGGTGGGAAGGTGCTATTCTCTTTTGAACAGTCTCTTGCAGACTAAACAGCCTCAGTCCAGTATACCTGAAGGAGCGTCTCCACCCCCATCGTTCTGCCCGGACACTGAGGTCCAGCGCCAAGGGCCTTCTGGCAGTTCCCTCACTACGAGAAGCCAAGTTACAGGGAACCAGGCAGAGGGCCTTCTCGGTAGTGGCACCCATCCTATGGAACGCCCTCCCATCAGATGTCAAAGAGAAAAATAACTACCAAACTTTTAGAAGACATCTGAAGGCAGCCCTGTTTAGGGAAGCTTTTAATGTTTAATAGGTTATTGTATTTTAGTGTTTTGTTGAAAGCCACCCAGAGTGGCTGGGGAAACCTAGCCAGATGGGCGGGGTATTATTATTATTATTATTATTATTATTTGAAGAAAAAGACAGTTGTGCAGGGGCCAAATCTTGATTAGGTTGGTACAGGCTGGGATGATTTGCTCTATTTTTTTTTTTTCTGATTTACACTTCGCCTTTTAGGTCACGGCAGGGTGAATTTCAGAGAATTCATGAGGGTTTATACGCTCTTACCAGAACTCCTGGAAGCAACGGGTAAGGACAAACCAGCCATTTATTTTATGGCTCTCTGCCAACTGAGAGATGTTTCCTTGTTGCGGTACCTAGAACTGTTCATCAGGTTCTGGGTCAGCCTTGCCAAACCTGGTACCTTCCAGAATACAACTATCATCCCTGCCCCTTGGCTGGAGCTGATGGGAGTTGTAGTCCAAAACATCTGGGGACCAGGAGGTTTGGGGAAGGCTTTCCCAGAAAGCGTGTTTTCGTCGTCATTCCCTAGCAATCTCAAGCTCAAAGCTGATGCTTAGTTCTGTGATTCTGTGCCCTGATAGTCGACTTTATAAAATGCAAATCAGCCATAGGAGGTTGAGAGTTCGTCTCATTGTTTTGTGTGTGTGTGTGTGTGTGTGTGCGCGCGCGCATGTGCGTGCTTAACCCTTTCCTGTCAATAAATGGCCAGGCTACTTCTCCACCTGCAGGGAGGAACTCCTTTGTTAGCCGTAGATTTAGGCTTGCTTCCAAATGAATGAAAAACAACTAACTGCATCTTCATCCCTCCTGCCCTTGGCAGTGCTGACGGGTACTATGAATGCCATGAGTAATATCAGAGGCGACCAAGTCCAGGTGGATGATCTTCCCAAAACCTTGGCCAATGTGGGCATCAAATTGACACCAGAGGAACTGCAGCAGCTGGTCCACTCAGTTCCAGTCACAGGTGAGATCAGGACACTTGCTTGGGGCCATGTCGTTTCTTTTTGCATTGTAAGCCTGTGGGCAAGGACTGTCATTTTCCCTCCTTTTCCCTCGCTGCTTTAATGAACCACATTGCCGTCAGTATGTCCAGTGCCGGATTTACGTATTAGATAAACAAGCTATAGCTTAGGGCCTCACTCTCTTGCGCCCCCCCAAAAAAATTTAAAGGAAAAAACACCTGGATGTACATTTCCAAAATATAAGATAAAAAACAAATAAAATAAAACCTACATACAGCAACAGTGTTTGGTGTTGTGTAGGCGCCTATGATGTAAGTCATGGGCCCCGCCTGCTAGCCTGCTCCCTAAAATATCACAGGTTTGCTCATTTCTATATATAGGGTGCCTACATTCTGCATGTGCAAATGGCTTTAGGTCCATAAATTACCATATAGCATATATTCAACACAAAAAACAGCAACAGTTTGTTGTTGACAAAGGACAGCTGGACATATAAAGGGCCCCATTACATTCAGTAGCTTAGGGCCTCATCAAACCTAAATCTGGCCCTGTTCACATAGAATCTAGGCTGATATCAGCAGAACTCTGGCTGCTACAGGTGCCACATTATACTCGTTCCACAGTTATAAGAAATCAATATTTTAGTCTGACAGCACCTACGCTTTGGAACGCCTGCCTTTTGACACCATTGTACACTTTCCGGTGCCTCCTAAAAGCCTCTTTTCTTTTCTTTTCTTTTCTTTTCTTTTCTTTTCTTTTCTTTTCTTTTCTTTTCTTTTCTTTTTTTTTTGGACAAGCCTGCCCAGATATGTAGAATGTTTACATGTGTTTTAACCTGCTTTTAGCATACTGTTGATTTTAATTATTATTATTACAATGTTTTAAATAGCTGTTTTTAGTTGTTCTTAACTGATGCTTTTATTGTTTTGCTGTTTTCTTTTTCTGAACTGCTTTTGGGGCATTTGTTGTTGTTGTTTATTAAGAAATCAGGCGGTATTTAAATTTTATGAAATAAATGAATAAAGAAGAACGAGATTTCCCACACACATAGGTATAAGTTATCCCTCTCAACTTCTCTGCTGTTCTGTTCCTTACAGGCGACAGGACTGTAGCCTTTGATGAGATTATTAGGACTATAACTGGTACGCAGTCTATCTCAGAATTTGATGGTAAGACCACAGAAAACAATATATTGATTGCCCACAAATACGTCAGTGCATCTGAAAATGTTGAGTGAATGTGCAGAGGAGGCAAGGGGTTAATAATAATAATACAATAGCACCTCGGGTAATGTAAACTTCGGGTTGCGAAAGCGGCAAACCAGGAAGTGTTTCGCCGCACGCGCATGCACAGAAGCGGTCTACCGTCGTGTGCGCATGCGCAGAAGCAATCCCTCTGGTTGCAGAAACCTCAGGATCCGACCGGAGCTCCGGAACGGATCCTGTCCGCAATCGGAGGTGCCAGAAGGGTACATTTTTAAGGTTTTACTGTCCATATTCAATTCCAACTACAGTGCTGCCTTGCAAGACGAAAAGAATCCGTTCCGCGATTCTCTTCCTCTAGCGGTTTTTTCGTCTTGCGAAGCAAGCCCATTGACGGCTTAGCGGATTAGCGCTATTAGCGGTTTAGCGGCTTTTAGCGGCTTATCAGTTTAGCGGATAAGCAGATAAGCGGCTTAGAAAAAGGGGGGGGGAGGGAAAAAAAGTCGGAAAAACTCGCAAGACATTTCGTCTTGCGAAGCCAGCCCATAGGGAAATTCGTTTTGCGAAGCGCCTCCAAAACGGAAAACCCTTTCGTCTAGTGGGTTTTCCGTCTTGCGAGGCATTCGTCTTGCGGGGCACCACTGTATAGTGTATTTTTTAGTATAGTATAGTGTATAGTATAGTATAGTATAGTATAGTATAGTATAGTATAGTATGTTTAAAAATGGGGTTTCAGAGTTTTTAGGGGTTTTTGAATGTTTTATTAGTTTTTCAATTTCATTGTTCTGTATGGGACAATGACAATAAAGATATCGTATATATCGTATATCGTATATCCTTTGCCCTCCCAGCTTTAAAGAAGGCTTTTGACGCAATCAGCGAGCTCTGCCAAGGGAAGATCAAGAAGGAAGAGCTGCCAGTTGCCCTGGAAATCCTGGGTATCCGACTATCAGCCGAGGATCTTCAGTTAGCTCTGACATCTGTCTCCATTGATGGTGAGATTTTAATTAATTTTCTATATTTGCCCAAAAGCCTCCATGACATCATTCCTAACAGTACAACCAGCGTGGTTGTATTTCCTTGTTTCTCCGGCTAATATCCTAGGGTTCCATCTCCATTTAATCTTCTCCCTTCAGACTTAAGAAACTGAGCGCAGGGTAGGACTCTGTGAAGGGGGCAAGGGCACGCAAATAGGAGTAGACTAGGTTGACAGACTAGGGACGCAGGTGGCGCTGTGGGTTAAAGCCTCAGCTCCTAGGACTTGCCGATCGAAAGGTCGGCGGTTCGAATCCCTGCGGCGGGGTGCGCTCCCGCTGCTCGGTCCCAGCGCCTGCCAACCTAGCAGTTCGAAAGCACCTCCGGGTGCAAGTAGATAAATAGGGACCGCTTACCAGCGGGAAGGTAAACGGCGTTTCCGTGTGCGGCTCTGGCTCGCCAGAGCAGCGATGTCACGCTGGCCACGTGACCCGGAAGTGTCTCCGGACAGCGCTGGCCCCTGGCCTCTTAAGTGAGATGGGCGCACAACCCCAGAGTCTGTCAAGACTGGCCCGTACGGGCAGGGGTACCTTTACCTTTACCTTTAGGTTGACAAAACCTACAACAGAGAGCACTATTGGCAGAGGGCCCAGTAAAGTAGCGTGGGAGTCTCTGATGCTCCAGAATTGCTGCAGCTAAGCAGGTGTGGAAAGGAGACCACATGTGAGTTCAGATACAAGTTTAATAAATAAACTGTTGCAGGAGGGACAACACTTGTATTGCACCATCTAAGGGTCCTTCTAGGGGACATGGGTGGCACTGTGGGTTAAACCACACAGCCTTGGCTTTGCCGATCAGAAGGTCAGTGGTTCGAATCCCCGTGACGGGGTGAGCTCCCATTGCTCAGTCCCAGCTCCTGCCAACCTAGCAGTTCGAAAGCACGTCAAAGTGCAAGTAGATCAATAGGTACCACTCCGGCGGGAAGGTAAACGGCGTTTCCGTGCGCTGCTCTGGTTCGCCAGAAGCAGCTTAGACATGCTGACCACATGACCTGAAAGCTGTACGCCAACTCCCTCGGCCAATAAAGCGAGATGAGCGCCGCAACCCCAGAGTCGCTCACGACTGGATCTAATGGTCCCTTTACCTTTACCTTTAAGGGTCCTTCTAGACTGGCTCTCTCACCATTCAGCCTGCCACAATCATGGGCATTTTGCTAGCACAAACAGCACCTCCCTTTGGGTGGGGCACACCAGTTTTCTCCAGTGCCCAGTATCCTCATCGCGCCATAGAGCATCACTTCGCCACTGGGATTCCCGGCATCTTCAGTGGAAACAGCACACACAGCTTCAATTTCCATCTGCAAATGCTTGGACATCACTCCAATCCTTGGTGGGAAAAGGTCATTTTCTGGGGGCTGGGAACTTCTGTGGCCACCATTGTTGCCTGGCCATTGGCATATTTCTTTTCGCCTTTCATGCATGCAAAAGCTTTCCTCGCTTTCAGCGTGAACACAGGGATGTTCTTCGTGCACCTTTAGTCATGTACAGGGGTACCTCAGGTTAATTCATTCTGGAGGTCCGTACTTAACCTGAAACTGTTCTTAACCTGAAGCACCACTTTAGCTAATGGAGCCTCCCGCTGCTGCCACGCCACCAGAGCATGATTTCTGTTCTCATCCTGAAGCAAAGTTCTTAACCTGAAGCACTATTTCTGGGTTAGTGGAGTCTGTAACCTGAAGCGTATGTGTCAGGGGTTCAGGAGCAGAGGCACAGGGAAGAGAGGAGATGGAGAGCGAAGGGGAAGAATCCGAGGGGAGCGTAGGAGAAGAGGACAGTGGACCGAGGGATTCCATGAGCCTCTCCAGCGAATCGGAAGATTCACAGAAGGGGGCGCCAGTGGCCAGGGGTAGGGGGTTCCCAAGGGGAACGCCCCAGGAGCAAGGGGGCAGCAGGGACTCCCAGAGCAGTAATTGGAAATCAGGACCAGCTTCCCCACCAGAGCAGAGTGGGGGGGAAGAGTCCCAAGGATCGGGGCTAGTGCATTCCCCACTAGGGAGAGAAGATAAGGCAGGGCTGACCACACCTCCATCGGAGAGTCAGACAACGGAGGGGAGGTCAGATCCGGCCAGCATCCCGGAAGAGGGAAGCAGTGACAGAAGTAGTGTAACGGTCAGGGGGAAGGTCACTGGGTTGGCGCGAGAGGCAAGTTCAAATGTACAGGAGTGCGGGACAGCAGAGAGTGAGGATTGGGAACCGGGTCCTAAAGCCCGCCGGAGGGAGGGGGAGGAGCTAAGCGACTCAGCGTCGGAAGAGTCCAGAAAGGGCAATGCCCCAGCGGGCAGGAGGACCCAGAGGAGGAGAGAGCAGCGTAAAAGGTGGAGCAGAGCTAGGATCTTAAACTGGTGTCATAGGGGAGGAGACTCAGACGGTACTTCACCGGTCTAGGGTTAAGACGTAGAGCTGCGCGCTGCGGCTTGGAAATGGAAACTGAACCTCAATAAAGATTTTTGTACATAACGACAGCCTAGCGTTGGTCCTCTGTGAGCTGGGACCTAGAGGCAGCTCTGACAGTATGTAACCTGAAGCGTATGTAACCTGAGGTACCACTGTATTTAGATGTTTTATGTACACCTTCTCTCACTCCCCCGCCAAAGGCTGTTGGAAATCCACATTTATTTATTTATTTATTTATTGAATGAATGAATGAATGAATGAATGAATGAATGGTGGGGCAATTTACAAAATATTTTTTTTAAGCCATGAGCTGATGTGTGGTTGATTGAAGGGGCTGTATCCCCTTTCGTGGCAAATGCCAGCTGAATGGCACCTTTCCTATGTGATCACTTGTTTATTTGTCTGTTTGTTTCCCCTTTTCTCTCAATCCGTTGAAGGTTCAGGGAGACTGGATGGGATTGAATTCCTGAAGGTTTGGTTCAATTCCCCACACTTTTTTGAATTCATAGGTAAGCATTTGGAAAGTGAATTTGGGCCTAAGCTCCATGGAGGTTGTCAGGCTGTGAAAGTGTAGCCTTTTTAGGCTTTGCCCTCAGGTGGGAAGAGCTTTGCGCCCTGGACAGGGAAATGGGAATCAAAACAGACACTCATGGAATAGTTTCAGAGAAAAAGCTTTATTCTACCATACGGACTGGTAGAATCATAGAATCATAGAATCATAGAGTTGGAAGAGACCACAAGGGCCATCGAGTCCAACCCCCTGCCAAGCAGGGAACACCATCAGAGCACTCCTGACATATGGTTGTCAAGCCTCTGCTTAAAGACCTCCAAAGAAGGAGACTCCACCACACTCCTTGGCAGCAAATTCCACTGTCGAACAGCTCTTACTGTCAGGAAGTTCTTCCTAATGCTTAGGTGGAATCTTCTTTCTTGTAGTTTGGAACCATTGCTCCATGTCTGCTTCTCTGGAGCAGCAGAAAACAACCTTTCTCCCTCCTCTATGTGACATCCTTTTATATGAAGGAGCAAGTGTGATAGATTCACAAAACAAGCACGAGTTCACAGCCATTTGCACAGAGCATATATTCCCCTTCCAGTTCCCTCCCCTTTCTCCTCCTCCTCAGGAGTCCTGCCCCATGTGGAGTTTCCTGAGCATGAACAGAAATCTCCTGTCTTTGGGACTCTTGGCGCCCTTCCCAGGAAAGGGGGATGAGAAGCCAAGGGGGTCAAGGAGCCTTGCGGTTCAGCGGGTCCAAGATGTGTTGCAACTAGAGTGAGATAAGAGTCAGTTCCCAGGCCTGAGTATTCTTGGCATTGACAGAGTCTATTCATTAGCCTTTTTGAAGCTCTCTCGTACTGATAAAAGTAACATTTTGCCTATGCAACAGCATCTTGTGAGAAAGCAGGGAAGAGCAGAGAAAAGCTGTTTTGGATTTTTAGAAGAGAGAAAGGGAATTTGGGACAGTTTGAGGCCTAGGGTGACTTCGGACCTAGGTGAGGCACCTGTCCTCACCTCCTTCATTAGCTCTGCCATCGGGAGGGCAGGTGACAAACAAGTGGGGAACGAGGAGAGAAGAGCCTTGGCTCTGTCAGTTTACTGCTCCTTCCTCCTCATCCCTTTGCTTCCCATTCAGCAACAGTGACTTTATAACGGCCCTGTTTCTCAGCCTCTGCTCCTCTTCCGCACAATGCCGTGAGTGATCTGAGCCTGGAGTCAGAGGAGAAAATTCAGAGGATTTTGTTTTGTGCATTTAATGAGAAACTCCCAAACTTCTTCAGCCATTATCCAAGCCGAAACACGACGATCCACAATGTGCACTTCTCTCAATTTTTCTTTTTAAATGATATTTATTAAAATTTAACAATAAAAACATACACAAACAAAAAACAAAAATAAACAAGTATAATTTCCATCCTTATTTTCTTAAACCTAATTTCCCCGACCTCCTTACACCTCCCCCTTCTGTATTCCATTTTCATTATCTAATCAGCAAATCCCTTCCCTTACTTCCCATATTTTTTAATAATTTTATTCTTTTTCCATAATCAACACCCCTGAAAACCACCTAGTTTTTGAACCCATGTCAATTCTAACCTTCATTAATTTTATAATGTTTATTAAGATAGTCTTTAAATTTCTTCCAATCTTCTTCCACTGTCTCTTTCTCCTGGTCTCGAATTCTGCCAGTCATCTCTGCCAGTCCCATGTAGTCTGTCATCTTCATCTGCCATTCTTCCAGAGTGGGTAGATCTGGTGTCTTCCAATACTTTGCAATAAGTATCCTTGCTGCTGTTGTAGCATACATAAAAAACGTTCTGTCCTTCTTTAACACCACATGGCTAACCATACCCAGGAGAAAGGCCTCTGGTTTCTTCAAGAAGGTATATTTAAATACCTTTTTCATTTCATTATATATCATTTCCCAGAAAGCCTTAATCCTTGGGCATGTCCACCAGAGGTGAAAGAATGTACCTTCATTTTCTTTACATTTCCAACATTTGTTATCTGATAAGTGGTAAATTTTTGCAAGCTTGACTGGGGTCATGTACCGCCTATAGATCATTTTCATAATATTCTCTCTCAAGGCGTTACACGCCGTAAATTTCATACCGGTGGTCCACAACCTTTCCCAGTCAGCAAACATAATGTTATGACCAATGTCTTGTGCCCACTTAATCATAACTGACTTAACCGTTTCATCCTGTCTATTCCATTTCAACAGCAAGTTATACATTTTTGACAAATTCTTAGTATTGGGTTCTAACAGTTCTGTTTCTAATTTTGATTTTTCCACCTGAAAACCAATTTTCCTGCAATTTTTCAATGCCGTTCTTCAACTGAACCTATGTACAAAAAGGGGGGTGTAATAGGGGGAAATGTGCTCTCTCTTTTTGTAAAAGTTATTTTAAACATTTTTTTTAGTTCATTATATATAATTTCCCAGAATGCTTTTATTACCTTACACGTCCACCACATATGATAAAAGGTCCCTTCTTTCTCTTTACATTTCCAACAGATATTTGTACCCGTCTTACACGTTTTTGCCAACCTACTAGGGGTTAAATGCCAACAGTACATCATTTTCCTAAAATTTTCTTTCAATGTACAGCATGCCGTGAATTTCAAATCAGTTCTCCATAACCTCTCAGAATGCTGACAGATTTTCATGAGGATTTTTTAAATTACAAAATGGCAAACTCGTGTAGAAATGTGGCGAGTTGAATTACTCAGTATGGTGAGTAAGGGGACTGATGGCAGCCCTTCCTTCCTTTCTTCCTCCCCATTCTTGTCCTCTTCCAGCACTGCGGGATGCCATGAAGCATGTTGAAAGCATCAGAAACAAGAAGATGACAGTTCAGCAGCTGGAGGGAAGTCTGGGTGGCCTGGGACTGTACTTGCCCAATAAAACTTTCAACGATATAGTCAAATCAGTCAAAACTGACGGTAAGAAAGATTTACCTGTTGTCCGTCCTCTAAGCCCCTCTCTGTTCCTAGACGGTTGACACAGGCATTGCCTGGGCCTCACTAAGATTAATGAAGAAGCTTTTACAAGATAACATGAGGAAAAGCTGTGTATTGTTTAGGGATAAATGGGTGGGTGGATGGATGGATGGATGGATGGATGGATGGATCGATCAATCAATCAATCAATCAATCAATCAATCAATCAATCAGTGAGTACCTTTATACTTATCTAGTCACAGGCCAGTTCCAACTTGTTGATGAATAATGATCACATTATGGCTTTGATGCTATTTAACATAATCATACATTTGAAAGGCATGCGGGTGGCGCTGTGGTCTAAACCACTGAGCCTCTTGGGCTTGCCAATCAGAAGATTGGCGGTTTGAAAGCACGCCACTGCAAGTAGATAAATAGGTATCGCTGTGGCAGGAAGGTAAACGGCATTTCTATGTGCTCTGCTTTCTGTCACGGTGTCCCATTGCGCCAGAAGCTGTTTAGTCATGCAGGCCACATGACCTGGAAAACTGTCTGTGGACAAAGGCCAGCTCCCTCGGCCTGAAAAGCAAGATGAGCGCCGCAACCCCAGAGTTGTGTGCGATTGGACTTAACCGTCCAGGGGTCCTTTTTACCTTTTGCATTTGGTGGAAAAGCAGTGGCCAAAGCAGGGCTTATTCCACAATTCTATGTAAGAACATTTTAGTATTCGGAATTCATTTTTCTAAAAAACAAAACATAAAAACAACCCTGCACATTTTTAGCTCATGTGCTTGCAGAGACAAGCTTGAAACTTGTGTGGTGTCGTTTCTGGAGTCTCAGAAGCCAGCAAGGTGTGAGGAGAAAAGCAGTGTGAAATAAAAACTGGAATGCGCCACTCATGATTCTGTCATCTGCTCAGGATGGGCAGTTAATTCAAAAATCCTTCTCTAAGGTGCACCAAAGGTTTGAAGGCAAAAAGAAAGGATTTTGGATTGGATTCTCTCCCCTCCCCCCCCCCCCATTAGTTTACCTTTAGCTTCCTAGTAGTAGAGAAAATAGAACATCTCTCCCACAATGCAGTCAGATTCTCTTTAATTTTGCAATACAGTCGTACCTTGGTTTTCGAACAGCTTAGTTCTCAAACATTTTGGCTCCCGAACGTCGCAAAGCCAGAAGTGAGTGTTCTGGTTTGCAAACTATTTTTGGAAGCTGAACGTCCAACAGGGCTTCCAATTGGCTGCAGGAATCGGAAGCCACACTTTGGTTTCCGAATGTTTTGGAAGTCGGACAGACTTCCGGAATGGATTCCGTTCGACTTCCAAGGTACGACTGTACAGGGATTCTTCTGCCTACAAAATCAACCCAGTCATGGTCTTCCTGCACACAATGGGCAGAGTGGGAGGTGGAGGAATTTAAAACTTAAAACTAATAGTGCCATCTCAGTGTGATATTTCATCTTTTGCTAGCCATTGAGTACGGATTCTGGCTTTAGCTGCATGATGCAAGAAAGGACCTAAATCTCATGCAATGTACTTTATTTATCCCAATAGTTTCCTTGCACGTTAAACTAAAAAAAAAGTGTTTCCCCCCTCTCCAGAGAATGAGCAGATCTATTTCAAAGACTTTTTGTTAGGACTGGGTGAAACGGAGGATTTCACTGAACTGGAAGGTAAGTTCAGTGCTCTTTTCTAGACTTCTTTGGTGAAACGGATACATATATCAAATGTCCTTATTTGAGATGTAGATTTGAGCACCATTTACCCCAAATATCCTCTTCCCTTACTGCCTGCTTCAGATTTCCTCCCCAGATGCCTTCTTGCATCTTCCTCTATCTATCTATCTATCTATCTATCTATCTATCTATCTATCTATCATCTATCTATCTATCTCTATCCTTTTCGGGTTCATACATTTCACTAATTTTATACATTTCACTAATTTTACAATCATTCTGCCATTTCAAAACTTGACTTCCTTCCACCTCTTTCTGCGGTTCCTTAAATTTGTTTTTAATATCTTCTGCATATCCAAATTCATTTACTCCTTTAAATATATACTCTTATAAAACTTCAGGTTATTACAATAATCCTGCCAAATTTTTAATCTGTTTATAATTTATCTGTAAATATTCAACAAACCATTTCCATTCTTTTATAAAATTTATATATATTGTTATCTTGATTTCTTATTTTTATTCTTTCTTATTCTTCCAGTAAGTTTTTGCCGTTTCTGCATATTCCATAAGTTTCTGTATCCATTCTTCCTTTGCTGGGACTTCTGCTTCTTTCCATTTGGGGGCAAGTAAGATTCTTGCTAGGGACGCAGGTGGCGCTGTGGGTTAAAGCCTCAGCGCCTAGGGCTTGCCGATCGAAAGGTCGGCGGTTCGAATCCCTGCGGCGGGGTGCGCTCCCGCTGCTCGGTCCCAGCGCCTGCCAACCTAGCAGTTCGAAAGCACCTCCGGGTGCAAGTAGATAAATAGGGACCGCTTACCAGCGGGAAGATAAACGGCGTTTCCGTGTGCGGCTCTGGCTCTGGCTCTGGCTCTGGCCAGAGCAGCGATGTCACGCTGGCCACGTGACCCGGAAGTGTCTCCGGACAGCGCTGGCCCCTGGCCTCTTAAGTGAGATGGGCGCACAACCCCAGAGTCTGTCAAGACTGGCCCGTACGGGCAGGGGTACCTTTACCTTTACCTTTAAGATTCTTGCTGCTGTTTTAGCATACATGAATAATCTTTCTCACCACTTTCACTCTTTCTCTCTCGCCCTGTTGCCTCCTTCAGCCTTGAAAGCACATAATGAAGTATGAGACTGGAGGATAATTTGAATTAGCAGCTGCACAGGAGGAGGGGGAATAGGAAAGCCAAATGTGGTTGTTATATGATGAATTATGCAGAAATTCAATATTTTTAAAGAAAACGTAACAGAAGGGGAGCAAAGCGTATTCATGCTGAAGTCAAGACAAACTGAAAGTAGGGATGCTTGAGGATTTTGTTTGGTCTGCATTTTTAAGAATGCTTCCTGGACTACCATGCAGAATACTTGTCCTTCGGGGGGGTATTTTGGTTTTCATTTCTCAATATGGTTCTCAACTAAAAAAAGTATCAAGACACGGTCAAAAATTCGTATTTTAGGGTAAAATGCACAGGGCGGGGGGGGGGGGAATGTATTTTCATCCAGGTTTATTCAAAGCGGAATTATGCATAAATGGGAGGGATCAGACACTGAGATCCAGTGCCGAGGGCCTTCTGGGGTTCCCTCACTGCAAAAAGCCAAGTTACAGGGAACTAAGCAGGGGGCCTTCTCGGCAGTGGCATCCGCCATGTGGAATGCCCTCCCATCAAATGTCAAAGAAGTTTTTAATGACTGATGTTTTAATGTATTTTTAATCTTTGTTGGAAGCCGCCCAGAGTTGCTGGGGAAACCCAGCCAGATGGGTGGGGTATAAATAAATGATGATGATGATGAATGTATGCTAAACTGGGACAGACCAATAATAGGCTGACCCACCCCTTGCAAGATGATATCCAAGCAGCCCTGCATATTGTGGATGACAGGGTCAGGCTAGATACATTTGTACTGTGATTGTGTACATTTCTAAATTAAGAAGAAAAAGATACCACTTTGACTTCCGAAAGTGTGCACAAGCCTCAATTCAGAGGAATCAATATGATCCACAACAATCCAACCCAATGTTTAACATTATGCTCCCCACACGTGATCTGAAATCTAGGGAAGCAGGGGAGTGATGCAGTTATTCTTCCCTACATGGAAGGACAATGCAGATGGCTGGGTCATCATATGGTTACACACACATTGTGGTAGACTCACACATAGTAAATACCTGCAGTTCCCTGTATGCATACAGTCTTAGCTCAATTATGGGTAGTCCATCTTTGTTTAGAGTACTGCCAGCTTGCATTTCATGTGAAATTTGGCCCGGTCTAGGCATTTCTTGGGACGCAGGTGGCGCTGTGGTCTAAACCACTGAGCCTAGGGCTTGTTAATCGGAAGGTCAGCAGTTTGAATCCCCGTGAGGGGGTGAGCTCCCATTGTTTGTTCCCAGCTCCTGCCAACCTAGCAGTTCAAAAGCACATCAAGTACAAGTAGATAAATAGGTACCACTCCGGCGGGAAAGTAAACGGCGTTTCCGTGCGCTGCTCTGGTTTGCCAGAAGTGGCTTAGTCATGCTGGCCACAAGCTGTACGCCGGCTCCCTCGGCCAATAAAGCAAGATGAGCGCCGCAACCCCAGAGTCAGCCATGACTGTACCTAATGGTCAGGGGTCCCTTTAAAAAAGGTAAAGGTAAAGGTAAAGGTACCCCTGCCCGTACGGGCCAGTCTTGACAGACTCTGGGGTTGTGCGCCCATCTCGCTTAAGAGGCCAGGGGCCAGCGCTGTCCGGAGACACTTCCGGGTCACGTGGCCAGCGTGACATCGCTGCTCTGGCCAGAGCCAGAGCCAGAGCCAGAGCCGCACACGGAAACGCCGTTTACCTTCCCGCTGGTAAGCGGTCCCTATTTATCTACTTGCACCCGGAGGTGCTTTCGAACTGCTAGGTTGGCAGGCGCTGGGACCGAGCAGCGGGAGCGCACCCCGCCGCAGGGATTCGAACCGCCGACCTTTCGATCGGCAAGTCCTAGGCGCTGAGGCTTTAACCCACAGCGCCACCTGCGTCCCTTAGGGGTCCCTTTACCTTTACCTTTTTAGGCATTTCTTAATGCATCTGATGTGAAAGTGCATATCGTTTGGTAGTCCTTACTCTTTAACATGCCATGTGACTCTTGTTTTTACTGCAGCAGGCTAACAACAAGACAACTCCTCTAGAACTTCCCACTTTTCTGTCGCCCCCTAGGGGTAGCAGAAGGAATAGATGTGTGGGCATAGGCCCGTCCAGATGTGCTGGCCTCTGTTGTTGCCATTGGATTGGAACTTTGTCTTGCTTCTCTCCAGCCTTACAGCGCGCCGCCACCATCATCGACATAGGGAACAATGGCTGGATGCAACCAAAGGAGCTGCAGTCCACTCTGGATACTTTGGGCATCTACTTGAAACATGAAGAGTTCCAGGAAATTGCAAAGGAGCTCATGAATGGTGAGTTTTGTGGGCAAGGGGAAACTGAGCATGAGTTTTGGTTTTGCATGCTCAGTCTCTGCTACACAATGGAGAAAACACGATGTCTATGGCAGGCTGAGCCAGATAGCTATTCATGTTCTTCCTCATAAAAAAACCCCCTCCCTTCCAAAAGAAGTACTAATATCTAGGACTGAGGCAAGACGTGCGGACTTGCTTAGCCAAATCAAACCATCCTAGCAATGATTAAGGAGGCTATGGAACAGGGGTGGAAGATGTTCTCCCATTCCGAGTGAGGGCAGGAAGCATTCCTCTCACTCTGATTTGACTTTGCAATGCCATCGCCAGTGAATGGCCTCATCCCTCTAAATGGGCATGAACTTAAAGATGCACAGCATCAGTGGCCCATTTCTAATTTGTTGTTGACAGGAAGCAGTGTTCAGGCCACTCTCCTGAAGATGTGTTTCCTGCTGCACCAGAAAATCATGGCCACAATATTATTATTATTATTATTATTATTATTATTATTATTAATAATAATAATTTATACCCCGCCCATCTGGCGGGGTTTTCCCAGCCACTCTGGGCGGCTCCCAATCAAGTATTAAAAACAATACAGCGTTAAATATTAAAAACTTCCCTGAACAGGGCTGCCTTCAGATGTCTTTTAAAAATAGGATAGCTACTTATTTCCTTCACATCTGAAGGGAGGGCGTTCCACAGGGCTGGTGCCACTACCGAGAAGGCCCTCTGTCTGGTTCCCTGTAACCTTACTTCTCACAATGAGGGAACCGCCAGAAGGCCCTCAGCACTGGACTTCAGTGTCCGGGCTGAACGATGGGGGTGGAGACGCTCCTTCAGGTATACTGGGCCGAGGCCGTTTAAGGAGGCTATGGAACAGGGGTGGAAGATGTTCTCCCATTCCGAGTGAGGGCAAGAAGCATCCCTGTCACTCTGATTTGACTTTGCAGTGCCATCGCCAGTGAATGGCCTCATCCCTCTGAATGGGCATGAACTTAAAGATGCACAGCATCAGTGGCCCATTTCTAATTTGTTGTTGACAGGAAGCAGTGTTCAGGCCACTCTCCTGAAGATGTGTTTCCTGCTGCACCAGAAAATCATGGCCACAATATCTTTTTTAAGTCACGTCTCTAGCACAAATTTAAAACTGGTTTCAAATTTAAAATGGCCTCATCCCTCTGAATGGGCATGAACTTAAAGATGCACAGCATCAGTAACCCATTTCTAATTTGTTGTTGACAGGAAGCACTGTTCAGGCCACTCTCCTGAAGATGTGTTTCCTGCTGCACCAGAAAATCATGGCCACAATATCTTTTTTAAGTCACGTCTCTAGCACAAATTTAAAACTGGTTTCAAATTTAAAATTTGAAAACTGGTTTTATGTTATTAAGGTTTCCCTTTTCAGCCCCACCCCCTAAAATGGTGAGTGCTGACAAGTTTTTCTCCTTTTCTTTTTGAGACCCTAACCATTTCAATTGCCCCCTTGGCTTGGGGCAATTACAGTTGAACAGTTCTGAAAGGAATTTATACGTGGAGTGGACTTTTCCCAAGACCATACTAAATGCCAGTGTGACCCTTTTCCAATGGAATGAGCCAGCGTTTTGGCAACTGCAGCTTATAAAATACTGTTGATTTGAAAAAATCCTTTGAAATTTCTACCCTGTTTGTCTTGCAACAATCGTGTTGGGTTACCCATTCTAGAATTGAGTTCCTCATTCTATATACTGGGGAACTGGAGCAGAGAGATACTTGCTCACAATGAATTCGGACAGGGTCACAATTCTGAGGTGGGAAAAGGGCAGGTTCATAGGCCAGGTGATATGTTCCTCATAAGCAGGAAACCATTGCAGACTGAGGGAGAAATCGACTGCTCTGAATATTATTGGCCTTCAGTCTCTGTCTGCTCCAGGAGCAGGCAGGATCCTGACTCTCAGCAACCCAACCTCTTCTTGATTTTTAATGGCCCTGTTCTTCTGTCGCTCAATTGTTTTGTCCTGTTTCATCTTTACCTTCCAGACGAAGGGATTGTAAACGTCAAGGACTGCCTGATAACTCTGTCCAAGAGGCAACGCTTCAAGGACTCTTTGGGTGAGCGTCTTAACGACAAGGGCATTGATATAGGAGAGGGTGTGAGGTTGGTGCTAGCGATGGGCAAGCCTCAGTTTGGAACTGTGCTCAACAAGCTGAGCTGTTCCTGACCACCACCAAGAAAATTAAAGGTAAAGATAAAGGTACCCCTGCCCGTACGGGCCAGTCTTGACAGACTCTGGGGTTGTGCGCCCATCTCACTTAAGAGGCCAGGGGCCAGCGCTGTCCGGAGACACTTCCGGGTCACGTGGCCAGCGTGACATTGCTGCTCTGGCGAGCCAGAGCCGCACACGGAAACGCCGTTTACCTTCCCGCTGGTAAGCGGTCCCTATTTATCTACTTGCACCCGGAGGTGCTTTCGAACTGCTAGGTTGGCAGGCGCTGGGACCGAGCAGCGGGAGCGCACCCCGCCGCAGGGATTCGAACCGCCGACCTTTCGATCGGCAAGTCCTAGGCGCTGAGGCTTTAACCCACAGCGCCACCTGCGTCCCTACCAAGAAAATTAGCTTGGTTTTTATTCTGAGTCCAGTTCAGAAAGCATCAGGAGAATAACAGTGTCACAGTCCCTTCCCTTTTCTACTGTGAGACCTCTAGACCCTTTTATGTTGCTTCTGCTATGGCAGCAATGACTGTTTCTGCTGCTGCTGCTGCTAATAATAATAATAATAATAATAATAATAATAATAATAATTTTTATTTATACCCCGCCCTCCCCAGCCAAGACCGGGCTCAGGGCGGCTAACACCAAATATAAAAACAATTGATTAGAAAACAGCTTAAAAACAAAATTAAAATACAACATTAAAACATTAAAATGCAGCCTCATTTCAGTGGAACTCAATCAAAAACTTTTTGGGGGATAAAAACATCAAGTCTTCACCAAGGCTAACTATCCAGACTGGTCCTACATGAGTCAGAAAAAAGCTAGGGAAGTCCCCAAATAGGAGTTCCAACACAGAAGGAGAAAGGAAAAAAGAAAGCGGGGGAAATCAGATTGATTCCGATGCAGCTGTAAACATATTGCTCAGGAACTTTAGTTTCTAGGATGTCAAATATATTGAGAAAACTACATTTCTAAGAGTCCTTGACTCGGGGGGTGCTGCTGTAGCAGCATTCCAAGTTGAAATATAAACTTTGTTGTGATTTCAGCGATAGGCTCAAATTGTGGAAATGGCATCTTGCTGTATGGAAAATGTGGCAATGTATGGTTGTTGACTATCACTTGCATGTATGAAAGGGTAAACCTGAGCCAGAAATGAGCTCAAGGTACCATGGGAGGAACTCAACAGGCTCCTGGCATCTTTGCCGCTTCTTTTTCTCTCTCTTTCTGCCTTCCTGGAAGAAGCCAGTAGCTTCATGGCTCCCAGCTCAACGAAACTACACATGGGTAAACTCCCTAACTAGGAAATTTACACAGCCCGAATATCTTTGCTCACAGAAAAAATGCATAGTCCCTTTGTAATTAAACCAAGTATTTTTTCTTTTTAAACCAATTGGAAACTTTTCTTCTTCTTTCCTTTGCTGCCTATAGGACGGAGACATGCATAGGCTTATTTCTGTGACTACTGAAACTCTTTTAAGTACAATCTTCACCTGCTTGCAAAACAAGGTGTTGATTTATTCTAGCCTAAGTATTTTCATGTGGAACACTTGTTTCAGATGGGTGTGGGCAGATATAAGATGTAAACAAGCCTTAAAGGTGCCTGGTGCAACCAGTCATTGTGCAAACTGCTAGGAAATAGTTAGAATCTCTTCCAAACCTCTCTCCAACAGAAAACAGATTTTCATCACGAGACTAGTATCCCTGTGAAATACCTGTTTCAGTCCCTATGAACACAGTAATTCCATATTTGATCTTTCTTCTGGCAGCACTTCAATCTGCTGTTGTGAACTTCAGCAAGATCAGAGGTGAAAAAGTTGACGTCAGAGACTTGGAGTCCATTATGGAAGGTCTGGGTATTAACTTGAGCAACACTGAGTTCCAGAATGCCTTAAAAGCCATCCCTGTAGATGGTAAGTACAAAAGTTGTCTTCGTTCCTGGTCCCCGTAAGGCAAAGCCTTGGTGGTAGTAGGAAGTCAAGCTTAGATATGAAAATGATGTACCATTGATATTTAAAGGTAAAGGTAAAGGGACCCCTGACCATTAGGTCCAGTTGTGACTGACTCTGGGGTTGTGGCGCTCATCTTGCTTTATTGGCCGAGGGAGCCGGTGTACAGCTTCCGGGTCATGTGGCCAGCATGACTAAGCCACTTCTGGCAAACCAGAGCAGTGCATGGAAATGCTGTTTACCTTCCCGCCGGAGTGGTACCTATTTATCTACTTGCACTTTGATGTGCTTTCAAACTGCTAGGTTGGCAGGAGCTGAAACAACGGGAGCTCACTCCATCATGGGGATTCGAACCGCCAACCTTCTGATCAGCAAGTCCTAGGCTCTGTGGTTTAACCCACAGTGCCACCCGCGTCCCACACCGTTGATATTTAACACCCACTAAATTAGCAAAAATGTATAGAACTGCTTCAAGTATTTGTTGGAAATATAAGGAGAAAGAGGGCACATTCTACCATATGTGGTGGACATGCAAAATAACAAAAGCATTCTGGGAAATGATATATAATGAGCTGAAAAAAAATGTTTAAAATAACCTTTGTGGAAAAAACAGAAGCTTTTCTACTAGGAATTGTAGGTTCAGAAATACCAAAGAAGCAGAAAATCGTGACAATGGCAGTGCGGTTACTTTTGGCCCAAAGATGGAATTAAGATAAAGCCCTGACTAGAGAAGAATGGTTGATAAAGATGATGGATTACGCCAAAATGGTGAAAATGACTAGGAAGATCAGAAATCAAGAAGAAGCTTTACTAGGGAATGGGGAGAATGTTCTTCTCACTCGAGGGGACTGGAATGCTAAAGCAATGCAAATAAATACAGGAAAACAATAGAATGGGAAAACCAGAGATCTGTTCAAGAAAATTGGAGATATGAAAGAAACATTTCGTGCAAAGATTACCATAATAAAGGACAAAATTGGTAAGGACCTCAGAGAAGCAGAAGACATCAAGAAGTGGTGGCAAGAATACACAGAGGAATTATACCAGAAAGATATGGATGTCTCGTACACTCCAGGTAGTGTGGTTGCTGACCTTGAGCCAGACATCCTGGAGAGTGAAGTCAAATGGGCCTTAGAAAGCACTGCTAATAACAAGGCCAGTGGAAGTGATGACATCCCAGCTGAACTATTTAAATGTTTTAAAGATGATGCTGTTAAGGTGCTACATTCAATATGCCAGCAAGTTTGGAAAACTCATTAGTGGCCAGAGGATTGGAGAAGATCAGTCTACATCCCAATCCCAAAGAAGGGCAGTGCCAAAGAATGCTCCAACTACCACACAATTGTGCTTATTTCACATGCTGGCAAGGTGATATAGGTGCCTTTTTTCTATTGATTGGAGGTGGGCATTGTTTTGTGGGCATTTCTCTCTTTTTGCTTTCTTAGCTGTGGTGGCCATTTTGTGGCGCCCATTTTGAGTTATGTTACACTGCTGCAGCAGCCATTTTGTGGCTGGCACCCACGGTAAGGTAAAGGTAAAGGGACCCCTGACCATTAGGTCCAGTCGTGATCAACTCTGGGGTTGCAGCGCTCATCTCGCTTTATTGGCCGAGGGAGCCAGCGTACAGCTTCCGGGTCATGTGGCTAGCATGACTAAGCCGCTTCTGGCAAACCAGAGCAGCACACGGAAACGCTGTTTACCTTCCCACTGGAGCGGTACCTATTTATCTACATGCACTTTGATGTGATTTCAAACTGCTAGGTTGGCAGGAGCAGGGACCAAGCAACAGGAGCTCACCCCGTCGCGGGGATTTGAACCACTGACCTTCTGATCGGCAAGCCCTAGGTTCTGTGGTTTAACCCACAGCGCCACCCGCGTCCCTGGCACCCACGGTACATTCTTGTAATTCCAAATATGCTTATGGGCCCAAATAAGTAAGCAAAACCCTGCCTTAAAAAGCATTACATGACTGGATCTTAGCAGAGCTCAGGGAGCCACTTCTTTCTTATCAACCTGCAATCCCATTGCGACTCTGCTCAGTATGGCCAGGAACTTCAGTTTTTCAGGACAGATGGGTCAGTGATTGTGAGTGTGCATGGCAGGAGAGGGTTTGTTTCCTATTGGGCTGAGTAGCTTGACTCTCTTGAGTCATCTAGAAATACATCTCACCTATAGGGTCCTCATCTCCTTTGTATGGTGAGCTTTACTTTCATTCATTGATTTAACTTTTAAGGGTAGAGGGGAAATGGTTTGACCATTCTGCCTTGTGGAGTGGCAGGAGTTAGATTGAATGGCCTCTTCGGTTCCTCTTTCCAACCTTTATGAAATGTTGGTTTTGCAGAATTCGGAAGGGTGACTTTCAAGGACTTTCTGACCAGCGTGGTGAACAATGAGCGTTTCTCTGAATCTGCAGGTTAGTGGGGTCTTCTGTGCAGCTTGCAAATGATTAGTTAGAGGGGCCTGAAGATGCATAGTCAAGGTCAGACAAAATTCAAGGTCCACAGCTGCAAATGAAGATCAGAGTGTGTGGTCAACAGAAGGAAGATGCTCCACTCTGCAAAATGCAACAGTCCAGCTGAGGCATAAAAGGTAAAGGTAAAGGACCCCTGACAGTTAAGTCCAGTTGCAAACGACTATGGGGTTGTGGAGCTCATCTCACTTTACAGGTCGTGGGAGTTGGCGTTTGTCCACTCTGCAGACAGTTTTTCCAGGTCATGTGGCCAGCATGACTAGCCCCTTCTGGCGCAATGGAACACTGAAGGCGATTTGGCCAGATCCGGCCCCCAGGCCTTAGTTTGCCTACCCATGATATAACCTATTGTAAGTGCCCTCCTGGTTATTCTCCACCTCTCCTCTACCCCATATTTGTCGATACATTGTGAAGTTATTCCTAAACTTGCTTATGTATGGGGCCAGGACTCACATTCAGGATGGGGTGGGAACTGTTTGCAGTGTCCCCCGTGTACAAGTCTCATGGAAACGAGACTTAGTTTCCTGCCTCTTTAACTTGGTGACCCGCTTTCCTCTTTGCAGCTGTACATAACCTCTACATGCTCATTAGCAAAATGGATGGTGATAAAGTCGAGGTTTCTCAGCTGAAAGACATACTGGCTCCCATGGGCATCCTGTTAACCAAGGACGATGCTAAGGAGGTGCTGAAGAGCATGTCAGTCAAAAGTAAGAAAACCTTGAGACCAATTTCAAATGGGCAGAGTTGGCATGCGATGGTAGCCCTGCCTAGGTTGTGCCCACCTGGGATTTGCAGGTCTGAGGGGGCTACAGTGTTTGAGTGCTCTCCCCATGAAGAAACCCTTTTCTAAAGCTAGCACAGCAGTGTCACAGCTCAGCTAAAACCGTTATTAATGATTTACTAGCCCTCTCAGTCCAAATATGGATTATCTCCTATTCCTACCCAGCACTGTCAGGGTCACATGCAATATAGAGTTTGATGGCCTAGAGTGGCTCAGGAGGCTCCACCCACATTCCTTCCCTACCTACTGGGTTCGGAGTAGTTTTTCTTATCTAGCTTTCTGGCAATCCATAATAATATAATTCTTATTTATATGTCTTCATCTGACTGGGTTTCCCCAGCCACTCTGGGTGGCTTCCAATAGTCCTCTTCCTGTCCTGTTTTAATACTGCTATAGAATGTGGGGGGTGCCCCCCACTAAACCCTAGATATTAATAAATGGTAGGATTTTGATTATTTGGCATATTGCAGGCAAGTGGGAAAATACAGGCTAAGCTTCCTTTCCATGCCAGGGCTTCACTTGGGATAGAGACATTATTAACCTGACAAAAGGTGTTGATAGCCCATCTAAGAGGAAACTTGGGCCTGGGCAGACAGAAGTTTGTCATGGTAACTGTGTGAAGTGATAGGAAAAGAGTCTTTTAGCAAGGTGTGCTGGGAAGAAGAAGGAAGAGAACAAAGAGAGATCCATCTTGGGCAGGCTGGCTGAAGTCTGGCTGGGAGAGATGCCTTTGACTCCAGTGCTAGCCCAGTCTGAGATGACCAACTGTGCTGCAAGAACTGGACTTCCTGCATGCAGTCTGAAGGTGTGAATAGGTGAATAAACCATATTTCTTAAAAACTACAGCAGTCTCTGCTGTGTCTTCAGTTCTCCAAAGGAACACAAACCCTGGGTGAGCACCTGGAACCCCCTGGAATCTTGCTACCATTCTGCAGAGACTGAGGGTGGCACCCATCTTCTGTAACAATACCATTTCCTTGCTCACTGTCTCGCCTTTTATTCCACCCTGCTCTCCATTCTGCACTGGAGGATTGCTCTGGTGGAGAAAAGTCATCTCTGCAAGGGCAAGGAACAGCTGGTCAGACTTGTGAGGGGTGACTACCAAAGTGCTGCTGATGCTGCCACTGTTTTGATGACCACCCCCAGGTCCCCAGCAGTGTGTTTCCAATGGGGTTCATCCACAGAGGCCTGCTTTTCAGGCAACGGTGCCAGCTGTGGGACCTTGAACTCTCCTTCCTCAGAGTGGGAAGACATGATGCTCAAAAGCAAGTTAATGTTGCCAGCTGCGGCTGCCATTCAGATCGTTCTTCGGCCTCTGAAAACCAGGGAGCCCTCTAGGATGGCATTGCTCAAACCTGGGGCCTCTGTCGGGCCTTGATTGTTAGGGAGGGTCCTTCAAACAGAAGTGGTTTCCCCCTCCAAGCTTGGTCACATAACCGTGAAGGTTCCTTCTGGTACAGTGAAAGGGACGCATCCAGCTCCACCCATTTTCTTCAGATAGGTAAGGATCACTGCATAGTTCAGGCATGGGCAGACTCGACCCTCTAGATGTTTTGGGACTACAACTCCCATCATCCCTAGCTAACAGGACCAGTGGTAAGGGTGATGGTAATTGTAGTCCCAAAACATCTGGATGGCCGAGTTTGCCCATGCCTGGCATAGTTTCACCTGTTGCCCATCTGTGCCAGGCAATCTCAGGGGAGGCTCCTGCTCAGTTCTAATGCAGGTGTGAGGGACCTTTAACCCCCCCCATGGTACTAAACTACAATTCCCATCATCCCACTGGTATCAGAAATGTAGGCAACACTATCATAATATCCAAAGAAAGCTTGTTTGTAGTCCTTGGACTCATGGCCACAGACTGCAGAGACATCTTTGCCCCGGTGAGTTATTTTTTTGCAACGAGTTCATTCTCATTTCTGCTTTGTCTTGTAGGGGATGGTATGGTGAAACTGAAAGAATTTATGAACGAATTGCCCAATACCCGGCGATTCTCCACAGCTGTAGGTAAGAGCAAAGCTTGCCACTAGCACCACATGTGAGTGAAGTTCATTGGGCATCCAGAGACTGAAAGAAGACTATTCAATGCTTCGTTGAGACTCCTGCCTGTGGATGGTTCATTGTGTTGACTCTTGTCTGTGTTTAGAGATGGAAGGAGCTATGAAAACGATGAATAGCATCAAACAAGGCTGGGTGGACACTGGAGAGTTGGATTCTATCATGCGCAGTATGGGCCTCAGTTTACTTCCTGATGAAATCGAGCAGGCATTGAAAAACGTTACACCAAACGGTAAGGCTTTTAAAAGCCAGTGGCTTTGGTCAAAACTGACTAGCCTGTTAAAGTCGCAAACCAAATCATAATCGGAGAGAAACCCAGTAAATCTGTCATTTTTTCCCTTAAGCACTTCAAGCTTTAATCAGCTAACCATTAGATAAATGAGCAAAAGCTTTGGTTGATTAATAGTAGAAGACAGTTTAACTGGAGAGTGAAATCAAGGGCACCCGTGTATATTTTCAAGGTTATTTTTATTTCTGAAGTATTACTGTAAAATGGAAAGAAAGCAAAAAATACTAATGTTGACTTTTCCTTCTAACAATCATTTAATCAACAGGAAGGTGGATGATTAACCAGCTAACATAATGACTGATGGGAGTTGTAGTCCAAAACATCTGGAGGGCACTGGGTAGGGAAGGCTGAACCAAAATACTATTTCGTTGGATGACATCCCCACACTTCTTTTGCTAATTTGCAGATCATGGGAAAGTGAGTGTGGAACGTGTCTTGTCTGCGTTGACCAAGACTCGACGCTTTTCCCAAGCGGAAAGTAAGTGAAAATAGAGCAGTGGATTACAATACTTTGTGTGGATATAGCTCTGGGAACATCCCCTATCCTCAAACCTGCTTTCCATTCCTCAGCAGAAGCTTTTGCAGCTCTGTATTCTGGAAACTTTCTTGTGGGTTCAGAGCAAACGGGAGCCACAGTGCACCTCTTGAGAAAGACAACAAGGATTCTTCCCTACGGTTATGTTTTTTTAGAGCTGGGGTGGGAGCCGTGGTGTAGCATGGGTTGCCAGTGCCCCGGGCCACATCAGAGGGGTCATCCGTGTCACCCAGGAGATCGCAGCCACAGAGAGAAGAGTCATTCCGTTGTCTGGAGAGGTCACTTCCTGCTCTGCAGGATAAGCCATTTTGACTGGAGCCCAGCTGTATTGAGGCAGCACCGGGTGTTGAAATTTTGTCTTGCCAAGGCTTCAGTGCTGGGCATTCATGACCTTATAAGAGGGTTATGTCTCTAAGGATAAGAGATATGGAAGGAGAGCTTGAACCAAGTAGGAGCTTGGCGGAAGACATGGTAGGTAAAGTATTCCCAAGCCACAATGGTAATGCAAAGAGCAAGCTTGAATGCTAGATGGGGGAATTATAATTCTCTCATCAGGCGCCCAGACTTGAGGCACTAATGAGGATTTCAGCCCCCTCTCCCTTTGGCAGTTGGGGACTGTTTGTCCCTTCAGTGCAAAGAGTTAAGGGGAAATCCCACATCACCATATGTAAAAATAAAATAAAATCCTGTTTTTGTGTTTGTTTCTTTTAAACCTAACACCACCAATTGCAAAAGATTTTAAATGGGCAGTTGCTCAAGAGCTGATTTCTCCTGGTCTTACGTTCAATTTCTCCTCCTGTCTAAGGTAACAAGGTCCCAATCGAAAACCTGGATTCCATTCTTGAAAGCATGGGGATTGTTTTAACCAAAGAGAGGGTGCAGGAGGTCCTCAAGCAAGTTAAAGTTGATGGTGAGAATTGATGGATTCCAGATTTGAGATTTTAAATCACGTGGGCAAAAAGGGCGGGGAAGAGAGGCATCTGGAGAATGGCAAGGTGGTAGGTTCATGAACCCTAAACAGTTAGATTCTGGAAACTTATTGCTTTCTATTATAGTAGTAAAAGACACTGAGGTCTGGGACATCCTTTGCTACGTCCCGGATCTCAGTGCAGTGGGGTTCCCCCAATGCCTTATACCAGGGGTGGGCGGGCTTCAGGCTTGTGGAATTTACTAGAACTGTGAGGATAGCCAACAAGAGCCAGATGTAAAATGCTGGCTCAGGAAAGCAGACATAGGCTATGTTACACACTATACATTTAAAACACATTACTTCCCTCAAAGAATCCTGGGCACTGTAGTTCATTAAAGGTTTCTGGGAATTGTAACTCCATGAGGGGAAAACTGCAGTGCCCACAATTCCTTAAATTGTGTTTTCCCCGTGCACTTTAAAGGTATAGTATGTATGCAGCCGTAAGCTAAGAATTAAGGAGGCTCAGCCCAGTCTGTACCAGAATCAAGCTTTTGCACAAAATCCCACTCTACCTACAAAGTGTCCTCTTAATACTTCATCTCTGTCACTGTGTGTCTCCTTCCGTTATTCTTTGCTTTTGGTTTGGTTTTGTCTCTGGTTTTAGAAGCCGGGGTGTAAGAATTGTGCTTGTCTAAAAGGTGCCGCACATGTAACTCTGCGCTTTTTTGACTCCCTCACAGAGGATGGGAAAGTGAACCTCAATGAATTTATGAATAGCCTTAGTGAAACGCAGCAGACTCTTGAAGGTGAGTGAGGTCTCTGATGCCAGGAAGACTCTGCTATGTGTGCCTACCAAACATGAACTTGGATTTTCCTTCTCTTTCCATTATGGTACTAAAATAAATGGTAGAAATTTCAGCTTATTTTGAGCCGAGGCTTAGCCCCCGAACCTATTTTCAGTTGTTAAGCTTTCAAAATGTGGTTTTGATAGCATGGGGTGTAGTCTGTACTGTTTGAATGAAGGGGAGGCAAGCAAACCAACCAACCCCATCTCTTTTCTCACAACCATCACCAAATGAATATATCTTTTTCCTCTGGCTGTCTCCTCTGAACAACCCTTTAACTGGCTCAGCCTGTTCCCTATACTAGGTAAAGCATAGCACTTAAGCACATTGTGAATAACATGGACTAAGACCAACTTTTTCCAATACAAACAGGTTAAAAATAGGTTATTTGATTCCCCCCTCCCTTGATTTGATTCCTTCCCCCTTGTTCCCGATGTAGATCTTCACTCACCCCTTCTTCCCTGGAGGAGAGGCGCCATTTTGTGTTTTGCCTCAGCTGCCAAAATGTCTTGGGCTGGCCCTGGAGGGAGGGCATATTCTCGCATGGCAATTGGCCACAACAGCTAAATGAAACCTTCAGGTTCAGAGGTAATAAGTATGCCACTGAAGACTAGTTGCTAGGTCTACAGTGGAGCAAGGCTGTTGCCTTTGTGCCCCACGGATGGACTTCTCAGAAGCCTTGGAGGTTTTTAGGCAGAGGCTGGATATCATGAATGCTTTAGCTGAGATTCCTGCATCACAGGCGGTTAGACTAGATGCTGGATTCGACAGGCCTTTAGTCTGGCTCGTAATAATGTCCCTATGGCCGTAAAGACCTACTTGTGAACTTCCCAGAGGTGCTGTCTGACCATTGTGGAAAACAGAGTGCTGGACTAGGTAGAACTTTGATCTGACCCTGCAGTCTTATATTACACTGTTAGGTTAACTTCTTGGGTTTTGCAGAAGCTTGACCTTTTTTTGGCAAGGCCTTGTGGATTTCCCACCAACTTCTGAAAGTCTGGCCTTTGCTTCATTGTTTCCCCTGACTAGGTGACCAAGGGGATATGGTTGCTATGGAAGAGGTAGATTCCGTTTTGTCCAACTTAGGGATCCACTTAACCAAAGAGCAACTCCAAGAAGCCTTGAAGTATGTGACTGTGAATGGTGAGTGAACCTTGTTCCCTGATCTCAGGCAGGGTGGGTTTTTTTGTTTTTTGGTTTGCCTATGTTCTACTCAGACACTGAATCTTTCTCCTCAAAAAGTCCCTCAGCTCTTGGGAGGTCACCCTCAGCAAACTGGTCCCAGAGGCTGCGAGAAACATCACAACCCACTGGTACACTGGTATTCCGCCTGGCCTTCAATTTGAACTTAGCCTGATCTTTTCTTTTTTTTTTATAATAATTTTTATTAAAAGTTTTGTTGATACAATAGAGAAAAGACAGAATAAACAGAAAGTAAACATAAGAAAAAACAAGCATAAAATTTAACATCTTTTCTTCATCCTTTGGACTTCCTCACATCTCACGCTCCTGCGTTCCAAATTTATAATGCTTTAGCCAGCAACTTATCACCTTATTTCAATTCTTATTGAACACATTTCCAATATTTTGTCCCTAATTTTGAAGATTTTTATCTAAGTCTTAAATATCTATTTTTCTCATGAAATTCACTCATTCTCATAATACTATCAACTAACTTAATGGGCCCTGTTAGTCAAATCTGTCATCCTTCCTAGCACTCATATAGTTTACAATGTTTTTGTAGATAATCCTTAAATTTCTTCCAATCCTCTTCCACGGCTTCCTCTCCCAGGTCTTGGATTCTGCCGGTCATTTCTGCAAGCTCCATATAGTCCATCAATTGCATCTGCCATTCTTCCAGCGTGGGCAAATCTTGAGTTTTCCAATATTTAGCGACGAGTATCCTTGCTGCTGTTGTTGCATACATAAATAATGTTCGATCATTCTTTAACACCCTCTGGCCCACAATGCCCAGAAGGAAGGCCTCTGGTTTCTTGGGAAAGGTATACTTAAATACCTTTTTCAACTCATTATATATCATTTCCCAGAAGGCCTTCACCTTAGGGCAAGTCCACCAGAGGTGAAAGAACGTTCCTTCAGTTTCCTTACATTTCCAACATTTATTATCGGACAAATGATATATTTTTGCCAGCTTGACTGGGGTCATGTACCACCTATATATCATTTTCATAATATTTTCTTTCAAGGCATTACATGCCGTAAACTTCATACCGGTGGTCCATAACTTTTCCCAGTCAGCAAACATGATATTATACCCAATGTCCTGTGCCCACTTTATCATAGCTGATTTGACCGTTTCATCCTGTGTATTCCACCTCAGCAGCAAGTTATACATTCTTGAAAGTAATTTGGTCTTAGGTTCTAACAGTTCTGTTTCCAATTTCGATTTTTCCACCTGGAATCCTAACTTTTTATCCAATTTAAAAGCCTCTTTAATCTGAGCGTAATGTAACCAATCTCGCACTTTATCTTTTAATTTCTCCATACTCTGCAATCTCCAATTGTCTCCATCTCTTTCTAATATTTCCCAATACTTTGGCCATTTGACCTCCATATTGGGTCTTTTCACTGCTTTAGCTTCCATAGGTGATAACTACCTCGGGGTCTTGTTTTCTAATAAGTCTTTATATTTTGTCCAGACATTAAACACTGCTTTCCTGACAATATGGTTCTTGAAATTCTTATGAATCTTAACCTTGTCATACCACAAATATGCATGCCAACCAAAAGCATTGTTAAATCCTTCCAAGTCTAAGACATCAGCGTTTTCAAGAAGCAGCCAATCTTTCAGCCAGCAGAAAGCTGCTGATTCATAGTACAACCTTAAGTCTGGCAGGGCAACCCCCCCTCTTTCTTTAGCATCAGTTAATATTTTAAACTTAATTCTGGACTTTTTGCCCTGCCAGACAAATTTAGAAATATCTCTTTGCCACCTCCCGAAACACTCCATTTTGTCCACAATCTGTAAAGTCTGAAAAAGAAACAGCATCCTTGGCAATACATTCATTTTTATAGCAGCAATTCGGCCCAACAAGGAAAGTTTCAATCTTGACCAACTTTCTAAGTCCCTCTTGATTTCTAACCAACACTTTTCATAATTATCCTTAAATAGACTCAGATTTTTTGCTGTTATGTTCACCCCTAGATATTTTACTTTTTTCACCACATTTAAGTCTGTCTCTTTCTGAAACCTTTCTGACTCTGAAGTTGTCAATTTTTTTTCCAGTACCTTAGTTTTTTGTTTATTTAATTTAAATCCCGCCACCCGACCAAACTCTTGAATCAGTTGTAATGCCCTTTTCGTACTAGATTCTGGCTCCTGTAAAGTCAAAACTAGGTCATCTGCAAAGGCTTTAAGTTTGTACTGTTTCGCTCCGACCTGTTAGCCTGATCTTTTCTTCCTCTTCCTTCCCTCCCCCTCCCCTTTTTATGAAGATTACCCACTCTGGGATCCCACAGCTAATTCTCCCCTGGTCTCCTTGCTGGTCCAAATAGGACTAATTTAGCCAGCTAGCCCTGGTGATCATCTAATGTTTATTGGATGGATTTTCCCCCTAAATTGATTTTTGAATTCTGAATTTATTGTTATTCACGTTTTATACTGTATTTTATACTGTTTTCTGTTGTATCAATTAAGTGTTTTAAATTTGTTGTTAGCCACCCTGAGCCTGGTTTTCTGAACCAGGAAGGGTGGGGTATAAATAAAAAATTATTATTGTTGTTATTATTACATGTGCCTCTAACACAGAGTGTGACAGCTTTAACTGTGGGCCGATCTCTGTGGAGATGGACAGAACTTACTTCTCAGTGAAAGGTCAAGCAGGAGTGTTCTGGTTAGAATCTGGCATTCTGACATCACCGGCAAGTTTCCCAGTGACTCTTTCATCATAGGTGAGGGTTCACAGATGAGGAGAATGTCTTCAGGTAGAGGCTGCCGATGTGAGCAGTCAAGAGCCACTGTCTTAAAGATCCAGGTCTGTCGCTGAGTTTGTCCTCTCTGTTTCTCATGGAAATTAGCAAACTCCTGCCTCTCAGACTAGGGCATGTAATATCTGGGATCTGCATCAGTAGCATAGGCCATTGAATCATCACTGTGTTGGACCAGGGTCATAATCATGACGGATTCTGAAATATAGCAATTTTTATTTGCGTATGAGAATTTCAACACATACACTTCTGTTTGGCCACTTTCTGCATTGCAGATTGTCTTATCTCTCAGTATTTTGTCCTTGCAGAACATGGGAAGGTGAACATGAGTGAATTGATGGCGAGTGTAGTCAAGAACCAAGCTGAGGGTAAGTGGGTTGCGTTGGTTGGATTAGAAGTTTGTTAAATTAAACTGGAAGCATTTGAAGAGAGCACTTGTTTTCTGACAGGGCATAAAGCCCCAGGCAGGCTTTAGATGATGAGGAACAGACCAGCGTCGAAGCAGATGGGATAAATGTTCCATGGACAAAGCACACCTGCGCACAAGACTGGTTTCATTCTGTGATTCCATAGGGGTGCAGAATGTGGTAAGAGAGGCTTCCCAAAGGGATGCTTGTAAAAAGCGGAGTCTCTCAGGCCCTTTTGGGTCAACACTGGGTGGCCAATCATAGAAGGGACCCCAAGGGTCATCTAGTCCAACCCCCGGCAATGCAGGAATCTCAGCTAAAGCATCCATGACAGATGGCCACCCAACCTCTGCTTAAAAAAACCTCCAAGGAAGGAGAGTCCACAACCTCCCAAGGGAGATCATTTTGCTGCTGAACAGCTCTTACCGTCATAACATATTTCATGATGTTTAGTTGCAGTCTCCTTTCTTGTAACTTGAATCCATTGCTTTGATTCCTACTCTCCAGAGCAGGAGAAAACAAGCTTGTTCCCTCTTCCATGTGATGGCCCTTGAGATATTTGAAGATGGCTACCAGATGCGGACATTTCAGAAAGCAGCTGAATAAGATTTCTAGGGGGTCATAGAGAGGGACATCAATGTTCTGCATGGCTCCTTGTACCCCCATGTTCTGTAAAACCAGAAGACATTATGCAAATCAGCAAAGAGTGCACAATAAATAGAATCATAGAATTGCAGAGTTGGAAGTGACCGTGAGGATCATCTGGAACAATCATCCACAATGCAGGAATGTCAACATGCGGTCCCCCATCCAACTTTGAAACCATCCTAGACCCTGCTTAGCTTTGCAAAACGTGCTAGCAGTTTTAACTCTGCACCATGCCGTACAAGAAAAAATGCATACATTTGGGCACTTCACGCAGCTCATGGAATTCTATTCTTCGTGATACAGATTTCTAATTTTCTGAATTTGTGTTTATTGCGTGGGCAGCGTTCGAAGCTTTGTTAACCAAGCAGGGAATTCCAAGGCCCTGTAAATGTTTCCACATTTATCATTTCTCTTTTAGAGGATCGAGTTCCTGTCGATAACCTGAATGCTATTCTGGCCACCATGAGCATTCAGCTAAGAGACGATGAGCTCCAAGAAGCTCTGAAATCTACAACTGTGGATGGTGAGTCTTTAACGCGCTTGCTCTCCCACCCCTCTTGAAAGTAAAACAGATTAAGAGTATCCAGTTCAGGAAGAAAATGCACATTCCCCTTTCAGCTACTTTGGGTGATCTCACAAACTCTGGCTGAGGCCCACATAACACTCAGTACAGCTGTTTAAGACGAATAATTAACATTTCTCCCCCTGTTTAAAAGCAATACAGTGGGACCTCGGGTTACAGACGCTTCAGATTACAGACTCCGCTAACCCAGAAATAATACCTCGGGTTAAGAATTTTGCTTTAGGATGAGAACAGAAATAGCGCAGTAGCAGCGGGAGCTCCCATTAGCTAAAGTGGTGCTTCAGGTTAAGAACAGTTTCAGGTTAAGAACATACCTCCGGTACGAATTAAGTACGTAACCAGAGGTACCACTGTAATGAAAAGCAGCCCTAGGGAGGTTTTGAGTTTCAGAGGGGTTAGGGCTTCTTAGCATTCCCCACTCTGACCTACTTCCTCCTCAAACTTCCCCCAGCTACTTTTCACCCGATGAAGGAAAATATACAGGTACCTGCATCTTCCCCCCACACCAGATTGAACTGTAACACATAAGCAGGCAATATTAAATGGGGAATGGTGGAAGGCGGAAGGGTTAAGCATGTCCCATTGGTCCTCAGCCCAAGACAGCTGCCTCTGTGATAAAGCATGCTGGGGAGGGGGGGATGCAGGCAATGGAGCATCATGGGTCATTTGTACTTGAGAAATATCCCATCCCAGATCTTGAAATTTCTGTTATATCTTATGATACACTGTCAGGGGCTCAGGAGCAGAGGCACAGGGAAGAGAGGAGATGGAGAGCGAAGGGGAAGAATCCGAGGGGAGCGTAGGAGAAGAGGACAGTGGACCGAGGGATTCCATGAGCCTCTCCAGCGAATCGGAAGATTCACAGAAGGGGGCGCCAGTGGCCAGGGGTAGGGGGTTCCCAAGGGGAACGCCCCAGGAGCAAGGGGGCAGCAGGGACTCCCAGAGCAGTAGCTGGAAATCAGGACCAGCTTCCCCACCAGAGCAGAGTGGGGGGGAAGAGTCCCAAGGATCGGGGCCAGTGCATTCCCCACCAGGGAGAGAAGATAAGGCAGGGCTGACCACACCGCCATCGGAGAGTCAGACAACGGAGGGGAGGTCAGATCCGGCCAGTATCCCGGAAGAGGGAAGCAGTGACAGAAGTAGTGTAACGGTCAGGAGGAAGGTCAAGAGGCAAGTTCAAATGTACAGGAGCGCGGGACAGCAGAGAATGAGGATTGGGAACCGGGTCCTAAAGCCCGCCGGAGGCAGGGGGAGGAGTTAAGTGACTCAGCGTCAGAAGAGTCCAGAAAGGGGGATGCCCCAGCGGGCAGGAGGACCCAGAGGAGGAGAAAGCAGCGGAAAAGGTGGAGCAGGGCTAGGATCTTAAACTGGTGTCAGAGGGGAGGAGATTCAGACGGGACTTCGCCGGTCTAGGGTTTAAGACGTAGAGCTGCGCGCTGCGGCTTTGAAATGGAAACTGAACCTCAATAAAGACTTTTGTACATAACGACAGCCTCACGTTGGTCCTCTGTGAGCTGGGACCTAGGGGCAGCTCTGACATACACGTATATCAAGAATATGCATGTGTCAAGTATGCCTTACCTCTCCTCCACTCAGTAGGCAATCTCTCACTTCTCTGTCTCCTCCCTGCTGCATCTCTGTCTTGCCTGCCCAGATGCAGATTGTGCAGTTTATTTGCATTCCGTTCAGCTCCTAGCAATGCCCTTTGCAAAATAATTGTACTTCTGCTTCCCCGTCCAGTTGAGCCGTCCTCTTCCCCCATCTTGTCTTCCAGATGATGGCAAAGTTAACCTGAATGAGTTCATGGAGGGGGTGAAGAATGTGCAGCTGAAAGCAGGTACAGAAGATGAGTCTCTGGGGCTTTTTAATGATGGTGGGCTGGAGGATAATGAACATTTTTCTGTACAGCTCCGAGCACCTAAGGCACAAGATTAACAATTTTGTAATAGAACGTAAGAATTGCCTCCCTGGCTTAGCCTCGCAAGTGAGGCTGTGTGCACACCTTATATTAAAGCACATGCTATCTCATCAAAGAGGATGTGGGTGGCACTGTGGGTTAAACCACAGAGCCTAGGACTTGCCGATCAGATGGTTGGTGGTTCGAATCCCCGTGATGGGGTGAGCTCCAGTTGCTTGGTCCCTGCTCCTGCCAACCTAGCAGTTCGAAAGTACGCCAGTGCAAGTAGATTAATAGGTACCACTCCGGCAGGAAGGTAAACAGTGTTTCCGTGTGCTGCTCTGGCTCGCCAGAAGCGGCTTAGTCATGCTGGCTATATGACCCGGAAGCTGTACGCCGGCTCCCTCAGCCAATAAAGCGAGATGAGCGCCGCAACCCCAGAGTCGGCCATGAATGGACCTAATGGTCAGGGGTCCCGTTTCCTTTATCTCATCAAAGAATCCTAGGAACTGAAGGGTACTGGGAATTGTAGCTCTGCGAGGGAAGGGGTAAACTACAGCTCCCAGGATTTGGGTGGAATGGAGCGGATGTGCTTTAAAAGTACTTTAAATGATTGTTGTTCACAAAAGTCCACAACTTACCAGCTCAACCCCTACCCCCCATTGCCCCCATGTTAGTCTTTTGTGTCCAAAAAAATAGTTGATGTTCTTGTCTAGTCACCCAGGTCAATTCTTATTCACCGGAGGGGCACCTGGTTAAGTTATTTTTTACAAGCCTGTTCTAGTGCAATAGTATAGCCTGGGAAAGTACAGAACATGGATCATTGCATCAGACTAATTCCTGCTAATTGAACCAAGGGATCGCGGCTGAGAGTGATAGCTTGAGTCCCACCTCAGAGCAGAAAAGCAGCCTCCTTTCCGAAGAACAAGGGAAGAAAGATTTAACAGGCAGCAGTACTGGTGGTAAGCTGTATGTGAGGAGGTTTACAGTGCATTTAGGGCCTACATTTTGGAGAAATGTCCATCAGCAAAGATGTGTGTATCAGGAATTGCATTTAATGCACTCCCCCCCCCAAAAAAAAAAAAAATCATCCCCTGTGCCTAGAGAGCTAAGAATTGTTTGGGAGCGAAACAGGCACATAACGGGCTTTGTTTCTCTGTTGGTTTAAATGGTTCTAAACCACACTTTCAAAGAAAATATAACAAGGTGGTGTATCAAACTATCGTGACTCGGAAGCAATTTTTCCTGCCACTTAAAACTTTCCATGAGATAGGGTGATGGCCGCCAACCTGGACTGGCTTTGAAAAAGCATTAGACATATTCATGGAGGATAAGACTATAGATTTTTTATAAAGATTCTATAAGGAAAGCAGCAAGCAGTAAGAAATATCAAGTAAAAGTATCGGAGAGGAGATCAGTGTAAATGAAAACATGCGACTTATGGTTTTGTTACATGTGATTTTTTTTTTTTTTTTGGAGTTGTCTGCTTATTTTGGAGTTGTTTGCTGTAAAGAATGTATATTATGTGAATAAAAAAAAAAAGGATTTGAGAAAATAAATAAATAAATAAATAAATAAATAAATAAATAATAAAAAAGACTATAGATGGCAACTAGTCAAAACAGTTACGTTCTACCTCCAGTTGCCGGGAAATCACAAGTGAGCAGAGTGTTGCTGCGGCACTCATTTCCTTGCTTGTGGACAAGATGAGCCTTCAAACTCACTCAGTAGCACTCCTCGTTCTTATTTCACTCGCAACTAGTGCTATTTTTCTGGGTGGGGAAAGGAGCCGGAACTCACCATGAACAATGGCGCCCACCTGAGAGGTGCCAGAACTGAGTTCTGGCAAGTTCCGGCTTAAAAAAAAGAAGGGGGGGAAGCGCTGCTCCCACACCATGTAAATCGTCCTCTCCAGAAACCTGAGCTAAAATGTTTTGGCTAAGAACGTGAACCGAAGAATGTACTGCCATAAGAGTGAGGCAACTCTCATGACCTTAAGCCCTATGTGGGCGGCCATGTTGTTTGCAGCTGATGACAGCCTGAGCTCGAAGGAAGTCGTGGAGGGCGTCCGTCTGATGCAGCCATCTCCCACGCATGAAGGTGAGTTGAACTGAGGGGGAAGGTTTGAAATGGACATTTTAAATATGGCGGCATCTCCTTATTTCTCTTCAGAAATGGGCAGGCAATTTCTCCCCACTGTAGGACACCCTGCCCACTGCTTGCTCATCTGTCTCTTTTCCTGCTCCTCTGCACCATCCCAGAAGGTTTTTTTTTTTTTTTTTTTTTTTGCATTTCAAACCATTCCTATAATGGCTTAAGTGTAGTGAAAGAGTAACAATCAAAATACGGTACACTAAAGCATTTTTTAATTTTTTAAAAAAATGCCCAGAGTTTTCCTCTGTACACAGGGGATCTGCAACAGAACAGAGGTTACCAGCCGGCTTGCTAATATCTTTCTGTGACTGATGTATGTAGGATCTGTACCCCATGCCATTCCAATCTGTTCTGCACCCAATTGCAGGAGAAATGGTGGACGTTCAGGACCTAGGCAACGTTCTGGCCATTGAAGGCATCCAACTCGCAGAAGAAGAGTTCCAGGAAGCATTAAAAAATGCCCCGGTGGATGGTGAGTATGGGCTTCAGGAAAGGAGTTCTGTGAAACGGCCGAGATAATTTGCAAGCTCGGGTGGTCTGGCATCCCGCCCCGGACAAACCCCACAATCTGAAAGTCGAGGGTTCTGTAACAGAGGCATAGTAATGAAAATGTGCAGGGAATGCGCTGGTGAGAGTTCTGCTTCACCACTGCATTCCTCACAAGGAACGTGCTGGCAAAGCGGCACCCTGCAGGATTGAACCCAACAGCTGCTCGCCAGCAAAGGAGTGAAGGGTTCCATCCTACTGGCTTAGAGTGCGCTGGCAAAGCAGACTCCAGCAGGACTGAACCCTGCCATCGCCTCCTTCAGCTGATGGAGAGGTGGGTATGGTGTTTTTTGGGGGAGGTGGCCTCAGGGGCCAGCTTGGACTCCCCAGTGGGCTAAGATTGGCTCACAAGCCAGAGTTTATCCCTGTGCTAGAGGAGTAGGTACTAAGGAGGGGGCCTAGAATGTGGAGGAATCAGTTTCTCGTAACTATGGCAGTTTTGAAAAATACAGAATATCATTTGAAGCACAATACAAATACATATGCAAAGAGGGAATTTGCATACACTTCAGGGAACATATCCCGGCAGCTAGAGAAATAAACTCTAGGCCTGTAAATTCATCATGCCCCTTTACTTTCTTAGGGGAAGGTGAATAGTTGACTATTTACTGGGGCTTTCTTCTTTTTTAAAAAATTGTAGATATGTTGGAATTTAAGTTGGTGCTTTCAACTTTTTATCTGAACCCACAAGGACTGGAACTGAGATTTCCTGATTGATGGACCTCTCTCCCAACATGTTTGCTGGTCTCCATTTAAATTTGGAGTGATGCTGGATTTAGGGCAGTGCAAGTGGTTCCCCCCCCCCAGGGCGCCAAGCTGAGGGGGCACAAAATAATCATAATCATAATAAAAAAAATGTGTACAGATACCTACTGAGAAAATCCATAAAAAGCGACTGCGTGCCAAAAGGAATTATTGCGAAAATAATAAAGATTTAGAGGGGGTGGGGCAAATTTTGTTTTCGCTCAGGGCACCCTATTATCTGCCCCTGTTGGGAGCCTCCTTGGGGAGCGAGGTCTCCTTCTGATTCTGAGATCTTTTTCCATCAGCTGAAGGGAAAGTGAACCTGGAAGAATTTATGAAACAGGTGAGAAAGAGCCAGCAACATCGCCAGAGCGGTGAGTCAATAAGATGTTTGAGAATGCACTGTGAGAGGGGAAGGGCCACACCACAGAAAAATGTTTGCTTTTTGTGCTCCATGTGTTTGGAGTCAGAATTTTGAGATCCTGTAAAATATCAGTGTTTAGCTCATGAGTCTTGCATGTCGTTCTGGACGGGAACAACTGTGTAAGGCACACAATAAAACATCAATTTTTATTTATTTTTGTCTTCTGATTTTGCCGCAAAACCTACACTCATGTAGACTTGAAGACACTGTAACATCTCTAGGTCCTATTGTCACCTTCCACCCCTCTGGTTGTGCTTCACATACAGTGCTGGATTTACGTATAAGCTAAACAAGCTGTAGCTTAGGGTCCCACTCTCTTGGGGGCCCCCAAAAAAATCTTAAAGGGCAAAAAACTATGTACATTTCCAAAATATAAGATAAAAAACCAATAAAATAAAACCTACATAGAGCAAAAGTGTTTAGTGTTGTGTAGGCTCCTATGATGTAAGTAATGGGCCCCACCTGCTAGCCTGCTCCCTAAAATATCACTGGTTTGCTCATTTCTATGTATAGGGTGCCTACATTCTGCATGTGCAAATGGCTTTAGATACCTATTAGGTCCATAAATTACCATATAGCATATATTCAACACAAAAAAAGCAACAATTTGTTGTTGACAAAGGACAGCTGAACATATAAAGGGCCCCATTACCTTCAGTAGCTTAGGGCCTCATCAAACCTAAATCTGGCCCTGTTCACATAGAATCTAGGCTGATATCGCACAATTATCGGCTTATTTGTTATCCTTCCAAAATGTGATCTGCTCCCTTTTGCTATATTGGAAAAAACTGCTCTGAATTTATCTTTGCTTTTGTTTTAACTATGGTTTAAGATTTGCTGACAATAAACAAGGCATAGTTAAGTTGCAGGGCAGAGTTCATGCACAAAGCTAAACTGTGGTTTAATAAACCATAGTTTAGAGTTACAATATGTGCAAACCCAGTGAATAACTGGGTTCTCATTTAGTAGGGAAGAGCCACAATATAGAGATCTAAATGCCACTCTGGAAGAATGCTTCTGGACATGGATGCTTTAGTAGCACTCCATCTTTGCTGTTCTGATTTAAACTACGTGTGGAAAGTAATTCTGCTTCTAGACATCTGTTGTCCAAATTAATATCCTGTGGCGGGAGGGATTTTCACTGGAATCAGTGTGCAGGGAAAGGCTTAAATAATCTTCCCTTCCCTCCACTTCTAATCATGATCCCTCCTTTTTGTATTTTGATAAATTTGGGTAAAAAGAAAGAAAAGAAAGGATATGAAGGTAGCGCTATTTGGAAAGAGAAAGGTTAAAGTGAAAGAGTTGATTCCTATAGAGGGGAGCAGGAAGAAGAAACGGCTAAAAAACAATCTATACAGGCCATAACAACCCAGAAAACTATTAAATAGCTGTGAGAAGGGTTAATGGAATGTGTTTCTCCCTTTCGTCCTGCGTTTGTGCTGCTTCGGAGTCTACAACCCCTTTGGTAAAACTAGAAAACAAAGCAAAGACTGGAGAAATAAGCCACTGTTTGTTTGATAATCTGTGCAACAACTCAGGATTATCTTGTGGTTTGTTAAACAAACCGTGGTTTTAGTGTTATGTGAATTTGAGTGTTCTCTTGTCTATCCATCCCCTCGCTGACTCCATTCCCCTTTTGCCCTCCAGAAGAAGAAATTTCTGTTCTGGATCTTGGATCCATTCTGGCCCGCAAGGGCTTCTTTTTGAGTGACAAAGAGCTCCAGGAAGTCTTAGCGAATGTGGATGTGAATGGTCAGTATTTATTATTCAAATGCTTATCCCTACTTTCCATACAGTGGTGCCCAAAGCAGCTAAACAACAAATAAAGCAACCCTATAACATACAAAACAATATGCAGAATATCTGATGCTCAGACTGTGGGGTTTCATTCTGAGAGAACTGAACCTATAAAAATACTCGCAAGGCAATTAGCGCCCAACCATTAAGTACTTTTTCCATTGTAGGGTTTAATCTTCCTATGCTAGGAGGCAGATTTGCACATCTGGTCTTAAATCACAAACAAGAGTACACATGTCCTCTGATGTGTACACTAAAGGTTAGCCTCAGAACTGTTATGTACTGAGTTGAATAGGATCCAAAATGGAGCAGTCTGACTGGTCCTAGAACAATAGGATCCAAAATGCAGCAGTATGATTGGTCCTAGAACAATAGGATTCAGAATGCAGCAGTCTGATTTGTCCTAGAACAATACAGCAGTATGATTGGTCTGCAGGAGCCACCCAATCCAGCTCCAGATGGGAGTGAATCCACAACCTGATTGGCCTACAGGAGAATTCTGGAATTAGCCAATCACGTGCAGCCCATTGTGTAAATAATGTATATAAAGCAGATACCTTGGGGAAACTTCCATTCCTCCTCACCACTATGAGCTGAATACAGAGCATGAAATCCACTCTCGACTCTGAGTATATTTCAAGAACAGTGAATTTTTAGCCTAAATGCTGGCTGGTAACCAATGAACCTCTTTCAAAAAGCAGTGTAATGTTCTCCAGTGGCCAGTCCTGGACAACAGCCATGCTGCCATGTTCTTGACCACCCAAAGGGTCTGTAATGTTTTCAGGGGCAGTGATTTAAATGATGACAGTGGCTATGGGACCAGTCTATTGCTGTTTCTTTTTCTCTACATTACAGAGGATGGAACTGTAAACCTCAGTGAATGTCTCAAAGAAATCCAAGCGCTCCGAGGGTTGTCATCAACCAGTAAGTTGAGAGCCTTAAAACCAATCACACTAACAAATCCATTGTTTGAGGTGTGTGGGGGTGGGGTGGTCTGGACATACCAATAGGTTACTGTTCTATTTGCGGACTCTATATGTGGCACAGTTTTCATATCACCCTAGACATAGTTCTGCTCAGTAGAGTTGATTCCAAGCAGTTCAAAGGCATGTGGAAACTGGTCGCAAATGTATTGCAGATGTGAAATTGTAGACTTGTGGAAAAATGAATACAATCATTGTCAGGGACAGGTGAGTAATAACTCGCAAGGTGCCAGTGAAGTTAACTATTCAAAGAAACAAAACAGATCAGGTCTAATGAGCCCAGTAACTCTGCAGTAGATGTTGCCCCAATGAGACAGTTGCGAGGACTAAAGGTCCCTGTCTTCCCATAGTTCCCGAAGCCTTCTCTTCCCCTAGGTACTTCCCCAGCATGGGATGCGGGTGGCGCTGTGGTCTAAACCACCGAGCCTCTTGGGCTTGCCAATCAGAAGGTTGGTGGTTCAAATCCCCACGACGGGGTGAGCTCCTATTGCTCTGTCCCAGCTCCTGCCAACCTAGCAGTTCAAAAGCACGCCAGTGCAAGTAGATAAATAGGTACCATTGCGGTGGGAAGGTAAACAGCATTTCCATGCACTCTGGTTTCTGTCATGGTGTTTCATTGCGCCAGAAGCGGTTTAGTCATGCTGGCCACATGATCTGGAAATCTGCCTGGACAAACGCCGCTTCCCTCGGCCTGAAAGCGAGATGAACGCCAAAACCACATGTTCACCTTTGACTGGATTTAACTGTCCGGGGGTCCTTTACCTTACCTACCTAGCAAATTGAGGCTCCTTCGTCTTGTCTCTCTTTGCCCCTTCATTCATTTCTCTCTTGGTGGAAGTCTTTAAGCAGAGGCTTCTGGACAGCTCTAGCTCTGGATTTCCTGTGTTGAGAAGAGGGTTGGACCATGATTCTAGAATTCTAGAATTCTGTGACTAGCAGCCCCAGAATCCCTGGGGGGAAACGGACACTATGCACATCATTTCTGCCAGGGAGAAGTCCCACCTTGACCTTTGTGGGGCTTTCTCCCTGGTAGAAATGATGCACATAGTGTTAGTTTCCTGCTGGGGATTTTGGACCTGGTAATTCTGGTTCCTGGCAGGAAAAGATTGTCTGCCAGGTCCTGCAGAGGTCCTCTGCTGCATTCCCATGCTGTCCCTCAAGGTAAGTTTTTAGGCAGGGCACTTCATGTGCACCCTCTGAGCAGTTAACCTGTGGACCCGCCGGGACCACAGAACACCAGTCCTGAGAGATCTGCATTGGCTCCCAGTACGTTTCCGAGCACAATTCAAAGTGTTGGTGCTGACCTTTAAACCCCTAAATGGCCTCGGTCCTGTATACCTGAAGGAGCATCTCCACCCCCATCGTTCAGCCCGGACACTGAGATCCATCGCCAAGGGCCTTCTGGCGGTTCCCTCATTTCAAGAAGTGAGGTTACAGGGAACCAGACAGAGGGCCTTCTCAGTAGTGGCGCCCGCCCTGTGGAACACCCTCCCTTCAGATGTGAAGGAAATAAGCAGCTATTCTATCTTTAAAAGACATCTGAAGGCAGCCCTGTTCAGGGAAGTTTTTAATATTTAATGCTGTACTGTTTTTAGCACTTGATTGGGAGCCCCCAGAGTGGCTGGGGAAACTCAGCCAGATGGGTGGGGTATAAATTATTATTATTATTATTATTATTATTATTATTATTACAATATATGGGACACTCACAAAATCTCAACCCTTTTGAGGAGAGCATTGCACGGCGAGGACAGTGTTGTGATCTTGAGCACGTTTTGCACAATTCTTTGGGCGTTCGACAAAAGGTTGTTGCCAACACTGTCGCCTCTTTTGCAGAGAAAAGGGTTGCTATCGAAAACTTGGAGGAAGTCTTGGATGAAATGGGTATCCAGTTAACCAACAAGCAGCTGTATGAGGCATTGAAATGTACTCCAATTGACGGTTGGTTTCTTTGATTCTTTGGTTGGTTGGTTTCTTTGATTCTTTATATCTGGCTGCTGCTGAGTGCTAGACAAGCAAGGCAACTCTTCTGATCAGTTTTGTTTATGAAAGGTTGGGGGAACAGTCAAATTACTTGTGCTGCAGCCACCGCTCAAAGGCACATGGCAAAATGAACCTGAGGGGACAACCAAAAATAGCTGTGGGTGCATCCTTCAAAATCTGCATTACATATAGTTTAAGCATCACGTACAAAAACGACAATGGCTAACAGTGGCTTCTGGGCAGGCACATGGGTGACACAAAACGTGAAGGACACCACTCTGAAACAGGAGTGAAGTCATGTTACTTAGATGTACTTCGGCTGCAAGGCTCATCATCTCTGACCATTGGTCATGGTGGCTAGAGCTGATAGAGGGGGCACAGGTTCCCCACTCCCAGGTAAAGACTATGAAAAATATACAGAAGCACCGATTTTTATTCATAGTGGCAGAGTAGTTGATCTTCACTTATGCTAAGTCACAATATGGGGTAGAGGACTTCCTTGCCTCTCCCTGGTCAGCATGGAGCCTTTTGGGAAGGAAAAAATAAGAAATAGAAGAGTCAGCGTTCCAAATAGAAGAGTCAGTGTTGCTACTGATGCCACTCCTACCACAGATCGTTCTTGCCCCATAGCTGGTAACATGTGGGGGTTGCAAAGTTCCTCAGAGGGTTGCAACTCAAGACCCTGCCAGTTGCTTGATCCCTGCCCTCTCTGCTTTGGTCTCTTGGGGTTTTTGTTGGCTTTTTAAACTGATTATTCTTAGGGTCATTTTTTAAATTATGCATTGGCATTTTCACTTGTTGTTTATTCAGATAGGTCAGGGTTTCCGAAACGTGGGTCTCCAGCTGTTTTTGGACTACAACTCCCATCATCCTTAGCTAGTAGGATCGGTGGTCAGAGATGAATGGGAATTGTAGTCCAAAAACAGCTGGAGACCCAAGTTTGGGAAACCCAAAGATAGATATTAAGATTTTAGGACTAATGCATGTGCCACTGGGGGAGGAGAAGAATTTTTGGCCCAATTTGTGCCCCTCATGTTGGCATGTTAAGAAGGTGAGTTGAGCTTGAGAGCTGTCTCTGTGCCAAACCAATAGTGAAACTGCTATTCTGGCTCCCGCTACTGCCACCTTCTGAGCTACTTAACACTTTTGCGTCTCGTTCACAACTTCTTTTTGTTCCTTGCAGCGGATGGGACAGTGGATGTGGAAACATTTAAGAGAGGGGTGCATTCGGTCTTGTCAAGCCAGCAGACTGGTGAGCTGAACCGTAATATTGAAAGAGGGGTGGTTACAATGCAGTTGGGTTAAGAAATTATTATTAAAAACACCGATCTTTATTCTGTGCACATGGTTCATGACGACAAATAATTCATAAATAACTATAGCGCTCTTCTGACATTCTGGAGCCTCAAAATGGGGGAAGGGAGGAGCCTTTGGACCAAACTACGTTTCGTGAATAACATGGGAAATATCTGGAATTAACTTTACACAATGGAAGTGATGGATATGAATTGCTACTGAGCGTTCCTTCCCCTTCTGTTCAAGGCAAAATGGTTGATGTCAGCAAACTGGATTCTATCCTGGGTGCTATGGGGCTTCGCTTAACTCAGATGGAAGTTCAGGAGGCTATCAAAAGGACAATCAATAGTGAGTATGCATCACTGGGTTCACCATTGGATCATGTCCCTGGAAAGTCCTCACAGCCACCAATGCTTCGCACCTGATACTCAAGCTACATACATATTCCATGTTCACGTTCTTTTTAACTTTGGTAACCCAAAGCAGCCAGGAGCAGGCTGTGAATCGGTATGGCAGAAGGGAGGGAGGCTGGACTATAGCCCTTTCCCCCTGTTCATTTTTTTCAACTCAAAATTCTCCTCCCTGGGTTGCTTTTCACCCTCAGGGGGAAAATATATCAACGTCATCTCTTTCTCCCATGCTTGGAAAAGCAACTCAGGGAGGGTGCTTTGAATTTTTGCGGGGTGGGGACTACATAAAGCCAGGGATGGGGGGTGGAATAATCAGCCACATCCTTGCAGTTAGGATGCTTTCAGGGTGCTTTTCATGTGTAACTGCCTTTTCTCCTTCATGGACATTTATGGAAGGTCCCCATGTTGTCAGCATCACCATCAAATTGCAATTCTCCCATATTTTCTCACAACTGCTTTCATCTTCCAGGGTTAGAAATACAGTGGTACCTTGGTCGTCGAACGTAATCCATTCCGGAAGACCGTTTTACTTCCGAAACGTTCGACAACCAAAGCACAGAGGCCGTTCTCCAAAGTCAATGGAGAAAAACATGTAGCAGAAGCCATTCAACTTCCAAAAAGCTTTCCAAGATGTAAGCAATTACTTCTGGGTTTTTGGTGTTTGAAAACCAAAACGTTCGGCTTCTGAGACGCTCGAAAACCGAGGTACCGACAGCATATGAATCAATATAAGAATTCATCCAGGGATGTGGTGGGGGAAGCATCAGCATGGGTCTCTCTTCCCCATCCCAATTAATCTTTTTGCCTTACAGAGGATGGTACTGTGAATATGAAAGACTTCATGTGGGCCATTCAAGACCTCCCCAGTATTCAGGGTAAGTTTTCACCTTCACATGGAAAATGGAGAGGCAGTGGTTATCTTCCAGATTAAGACTTGCAAGCTTTTTAACCCACCCAGGCCCTTAAGGTGGGTCTGCCTTGACCCCAAGCGTTCTTCTTCCCAGTTATGGTGCCATGACTCCTTATCGCCACTTCTCTTCCTTCTAGCCAGAGTACGTTCAGGGCCGTCTTACCCATAGGCACTAGGGGTGTGGGGCACCCAGGCGCCAGGCTCTCAGGGGCGCCAGGCTGAGAGTCCGGGGCTGAGAGTTGAGTCCAGGGAAGAGCCCACCCATCGGTCAGAGCGCCGCAGCGGGCTCTTCTGCTGCAGGTGGCTCTGCGCCGCAAATTCGGGGGCGACCGAGCCAATGAGACTCTGAGGCGGCCGGCTGGCTCCTCCCTCCTGCATGCCTGGGACTGGGCAACCTGGGGGGGAGGCGCGTTGGGCAGATCTTTTCACCTCAGCACCGCATATGCTTAAGACAGCCCTGAGTATGTTGCATGTTCATTGATGCCACTCGCTCTGTGGACCAGGGAGGATTTTCCCTTACTGGAAACCACAGGCATGATAAGAAGAATCAAACCTGGGCAGAGTGGGGCGATGTAAAGCCCCGTTTTCAATCTTCATGAGGACTGCAGGCATTTCAAGGAAGGCAGAACAGAAAGCATCCACTGACACATTGTATTGCCTCTGTTTTTCCTCTCAGTGGGGTGGACAGATGCAAAAGAGGACTGGGCCCCTTCCTGCACCTTTAAAAGATGTGCTGAGAATGGCATTTGGGCAGGTGCAATTTGTGTGGCAAAGCCATTTCCGAGCTTGGGAGGAGAGGGGGTTGCGGGCTACCCCCTCCCACACACGCGGGGGCTGGCCTTTTGCCCCCGCGAGATCCAGGGAATCCCCGGGCGTGCCTTCGACTCGGCCCACCAATCGGCGGGCTGGGGAGGCGTGGCCTAGCCTACTTAAGGCCAGGCACGCCCGGGGACCGCCCTCTTTCCCCTTTCCAGCTGAGCGGTTTTCCCATCCCACCCACCCTTAGGCTTAGCTAGCTATGACCTTGCTATGGACTCTGGTTGGTCACCGCAAGGGGCCTGGTAGGAATTTTTCCAATTTGGCGCACTCTCAGCCTTTTGGTTTTTTCGCCTACCTCGTAGCAAACGTCACAACTTCCACGGTATTGGCGGTTAGGCATTGGCAGGGGTTAATTGTTATGCAAATGAATGGGGGGGGAAGGAAGCGCCATCACCTTCCCCCAATGGAAAGGGTAGTCCAGTAGAGGACTCCGGGGGGCATTGCCTTGTCCGAAACCTAGGGAGGTAAGGGCCTCCAGCACGCCCCCGAGCGGTGACACCCGTGGGATCCTAGTTGGCATATTTCAACAGGACTCCCACGGCTTGTGGATAACCCTTCCCGGTCTCCATGCCGGGTAGTCGATAGGAGCCAATGCCTAAGGCCAATACCTTTCAATTCTGTAATCAATAAAGTTGTGGCCTTTTTATGCCCATTAACCTTAAATAATGTGTCCAGTGTCTTCATTTCACATGGGGGAGGGGACTTGCCACACAAGCTATACCTGTTGAATTTCCCACTTTTGTGTGACTATTAAAGGCCCAGGAGCCCTCTTGCATCTGGCCATCTTATCTCCTAACTATGCTAGTCAAAGCTGCTGAAGCTGGGAAAAGGAATAATGTACGAAAAGGGGGGGGAATTGATTAAAAGGGAGGAAGTAGAAATATCCACTCTTGGAGCAGGAAGCTGAGGATTAAAACTGATGTACGGCTACAGTCCAAGGCGCATGTAGTTGGAATAAAAATAGGCATTACTTCTGATGGGTTGTAAATATGCCACTGCCAGTGGCGTAGCATGGGTTGCCAGCTCTGGGGCCATGAGAAGCGGTGGGTGGCAGGGAAATGGACAGAGTGCAAATGCACATTCAATTGCCAAACAGCGTCCGTGTCACCACGAAGATCGCAGCCCCAGAGATAAGAAAAGAAGAGTTGTTCCGTTGTCTAGAGAGGTCACTTCCTGGTTTGTATGGAGCCCAGCGATGGAAACACACAGCTGTATTGAGGCAACACCAGATGTTGAAATTTTGCGCCTCCTAACAATTTTGCGCCTTGGGCAACTGCCCCTATGGCACGCACACACACACCTGCTATGCCACTGACTATTGCACATTTAAATTTACTGTTTGTAAACTGAGACAGAAAGCTAACTGATGCTAGACAGTTCTGTGAATAACTTTTGATCTCGTTCATCCAGTGTACAACACTGGAAACACAATGGGTGCGTCCAGGCTGCCACTATTTTGGGGGTGGGAATGAGTCACATGCTGGCAAATTTAGGTTACACAGTTAAAGTTGATTAGGAACTTTTGAACAACAAACTTCCTTCCTACCCTAAATGAAACTTTTATATATATATATAATAAGGAAGGGACGCAGGTGGCGCTGTGGGTTAAAGCCTCAGTGCCTAGGACTTGCCAATCGTAAGGTCGGCGGTTCGAATCCCTGCGGCGGGGTGCGCTCCCGCTGCTTGGTCCCAGCGCCTGCCAACCTAGCAGCTCGAAAGCACCTCCGGGTGCAAGTAGATAAATAGGGACCGCTTACCAGCGGGAAGGTAAACGGCGTTTCCGTGTGCGGCTCTGGCTCGCCAGATGCAGCTTTGTCACGCTAGCCACGTGACCCGGAAGTGTCTGTGGACAGCGCTGGCTCCCGGCCTCTAGAGTGAGATGAGCGCACAACCCCAGAGTCTGTCAAGACTGGCCCGTACGGGCAGGGGTACCTTTACCTTTTATAATAAGGAAAGTAACAGGAAAATGCAGTGGAAAGCTGTAATGTTGTCTAACCTTCCCCCAGACTTTGGACAAACAGGTCATATGGAAGTGTCCGAAACCTCTTTCTTTCTCTTCCTCACTTCGGATTGTGTTTTCAAATTGTGAGCTGTGTGGCATAAGGTGGAACAGAAATCTAGATCACTGGTTCTGAGTTCTGCTGCATTAACTTACTCTGCTTCAGTGTTCATTTGTAAAACGGGGTATTATTGTTGTGGGGTCAAATGAGGCACCAGATGGGATTAGTTTTCCACAGTTTAATATGGTGAAACATCTATTTCTTTTCCTTGAAAGATGAAAAAGTGGATATTAGCGACCTGGACACTGTCCTAGGTGGCATGGGAATCTTCTTAACGCAGGAAGAACTGGAGGAAGCGCAGAAGATTGCAATGATGAATGGTGAGTGTGTTCCATGGTCTTCTCATCTTCATTAGACCATGGAACTAAGAGTTCTAAAATATGACTCCCCAAACCTTCACATCTGCACATCACACAGGTTGATGCAGCCGTTTAGTCTACAGTCTGGATGACTCTCTTGTGGCACATCCATCGACAACTCTCTGATGGGATAACAAGGCCACAAATCCTGCCCAAGTCCTTAGAGTCCACCCATCACCCACCATACTCTAGCACAGACTTACTCAACCTTAGGTCCCCAGATGTCTTAGACTACAACTCCCATCATCTCTGACCACTGGTCCTGCTAGCTAGGGATGATGGGAATTGTAGACCAACAACATCTGGGAGTCCAAGGCTGATCAAGGCAGTTCCATAGGTTTGCCATTCATTCTGAATTTTTAATAAAGTGATTCATATTTTGGGAGATCTGTCCATTATTATGTGGTCTGTTATTATAATATTTTCTACAGACTACTGTGAACAAATAGATTTCAGTCACTACTGCCTTCAGTTTCAAAAGGCTGTTTTCAAGGCAATATTTTGGGCCTTGCCCTTTGGAAATTTGTATCAACCCTTACATATCAGTTGGCATTCAGAGGGTGAGGCAGATTGCCTGTTTTTAGCTGAGCTAAGGCTATTTTATCTGTTCTTGTTTTTTCAAATGACTGTTGTTTTATAACGGTCTGTATTTTTATTTTAAGTTACCAGTACTTTAAATGGCAGAGCTTGTTTTAATTGGAGACACACACACACACACACACACACGCACACACACACACACACTTTCTCTCTTTCTGTCTATCACAAAACACACACATACATACACAAACAGTTATAAAATATATGGCATATGGCTATTGACTGGGGCAACCCAGTCAGATGGGCAGCATATAAATATATATATTTTTATTATTATTACTTGTTGCTATAATCTGTCTTGGGGAATCTGTTCCTCCATGTTAGTGAGGTAGAAATGTGGTTTATGTTTATATTCTATGCACTTTTAAAATGTGTTTGGGGGGGCTATTGGGTTGTTGTTTTAATTTTTATTATGTGTTCTGTGGTTTTATATCTTGATTTTATTCTGTGAACCGCTCTGAGACCCCCGGGTATAGTGTGGTATATAAATTCAATAAATAACAGTAACAAGAATGTTTGTGAAGAAAACTGCAATGCAGTTCTTTAAGAGGCATTTTTTCCTTTTAATCTGGAAGGAAGCCGTGTAAGGCTGTGCTGTCCCCCTTCTTTCTCTGCAATGGGGTTTTTAAGTACATTGGCCTTTCTCAAGTCCTTCTCTCGTTTTGCCTTGCAGAGGACGGGACGGTGAATTTGAAAGAGTTTGTAAGGGCTTGCAATGTCACTCTAGCCCGCTCTGAGATGGAGGGTGAGTTTGTTGTTGTTTTACCTTTGGTGATGGAAATATAGAAGCAACAGATTGGGGGAAAGCCCATTTCTTGGACTTGGTAGCTTTGCAGCCTATGGCAGTGCTTAGTGCCCTCCCAGCTTTCTTGCCTCACTTCTGTTCTACAGCCTCCAAGAGATGCTTTTTGGCTGAATAGCGGGGTAAAATGCTAATAATAATAAAAATAAAAAGAATAGTTCATTGCCACATAACTGCCCCATAAACAAATCCGGACAAATGCTCAGTAGAGACTCAGCATAGTCTATCCTTTGAAAGGAAGGCTAGGATATACATTTAATCAAGGAAATACAGTGGTTACAATCGCTTCAGGTTACAAACTCCACGTAACCCGGAAGTAGTTGCTTTGCTCCGAGTTGTGAACTTTGTCCCAGGATGAGAACGGAAATCGTGCGCCGCTGGTAGTGGGAGGCCCCATTAGCGAAAGCACGCCTCAGGTTAAGAACAGTTTTGGGTTAAGAACGGACCTCCGGAATGAATTAAGTTCGTAACCCGAGGTAACTGTAAATACAACGCCGTGTACGTTTTGTGCAAGTAAATCAGAATGAATGCTGAATAAACAGGTTTTCTGGAGAGAGGTCCACGCATTCTGTTTGCCATCGGGGGTGTTCCTGTCTACCACTGACGGTTTATGCAAATCTCCTTTTCTTCACAGGAACTTATGTGGGTAAAAAGTTACATGCGAAGTCCATCAGGTTTCCAAAGGTGACAGAGAGGCACCACCAAGAAGCACCAAGCAGGTTAGTCAGGGCTCACAAATGCAAGCTCCCTCTACCTAACTGCAGGGCCCTGCCCCACATCTCTGGCTTTTCTGGGAGCCCCCTGACCCTCAGGAAAAGGGGGTGCAATGGCAAAGAATAGTAAAGGTAAAGGGACCCCTGACCATTAGGTCCAGTCGTGGCCGACTCTGGGGTTGCAGCCCTCATCTCGCTTTATTGGCCAAGGGAACCGGCGTACAGCTTCCAGGTCATGTGGCCAGCATGACTAAGCTGCTTCTGGCGAGCCAGAGCAGTGCACGGAAACGCCGTTTACCTTCCCGCCAGAGCGGTACCTATTTATCTACTTGCACTTTGATGTGCTTTCAAACTGCTAGGTTGGCAGAAGCTGGGACTGAGCAATGGGAGTTCACCCCATCGCGGGGATTTGAACCGCCGACCTTCTGATTGGCAAGCCCTAGGCTCTGTGGTTTAACCCACAGTGCCACCCGCGTCCCTAATGGCAAAGAATAGGAGTCGGGAAATTCTCCTTGCGCAAGCACCCTGCGTTGGATGTGGCCCGTTATCTTAACTCTGGTCTTAATTTACCGCCTTATTTAAATGAACTACAAGTATTGACATGAAAATAGTATGGGAAAACTGATCTGTATGGTTTTAGTGGAGGATAGATCCTTCTTGATTTTTGGAATGACCGTTATCCCCCTTTAATCCCAAGTTGCCTGCCTCTTCTTAAGTTCCAGTACCTTATTCGTTCCATTAATGGATTCTCAAATGAATGACAATTTTTTAAAAAACAAAACAAAACCCAGACAACCTGCTCTTGAAAGCTCAATCGGAGCAAAGCTCAATTTGTGGAAAACCCAAACAGATGATGCAGCTTTTAAAAGTGGGCTTTCGCAGGGAAAAAATTAAATAAAAAAATGCTCAGGCACAGGGCATTAAAGCACAGACCTCTGCTCAGGAAGAGCAGGGCAAAATAATAATAATAATAATAATAATAATAATAATAATAATAATTTATTATTTGTACCCTGCCCATCTGACTGAGTTTCCCCAGCTACTCTGGGCGGCCTCCAACAAAGATAAAAAATACATTAAAAGGTAAGTTTGGAGAAGCCATGAGTCGGCTAATCAATGTTGTGCTTCTTTCTTTGTATTTTTGGCAGAATTCAGTTTTCTGAGGCTCCCAGTGACATGGGCAAATCCAGAGCAGCAAGGAACTTGACCAAACCACAACTGGAAGGTAATTCTCCTGTTTGCAAAACATAATTCTGGGCTATCCAATCTGGAACACCTTCAGATATGGTGGACCATATATGACTCCCATTTTTCCTCACCATTGGCCATGCTGGCTGAGTCTCATGGGAATTGTAGTTCTTAACATATGGAGGGTACCACATTGGCTACCCCCCGATGCAACTCTTAAGTCTTCTTAGGACCCTGGAGACAACCTACTCATAGGTCTGAAAGCCGCTGTAGATTCTTCTGCTAGGGCCAATTTATACTACAAACCCAAACAACTCTTTTTTATTTTGCTCAGAGGTTGGGAAGGTCAAAACCAGAGAGGTCCTAGGTGTGGAATGTTGGACTTGAGTGACAGCTTTATATCCCACAAACCTGAATCTGAATCATATTAACACTGGTCCCATCACCTCCTGGCAAAAAGAAGGGGAAGAAATGGAGGCAGTGAGAGATTTTACTTTCTTGGGCTCCATGATCACTACAGATGGTGACAGCAGTCACGAAATTAAAAGACGCCAAACCTAGGAAAGGAAAGCAATGACAAACCTAGACAGCATCTTAAAAAGCAGAGACATCACCTTGCCAACAAAGATCCGTATAGTTAAAGCTATGGTTTTCCCAGTAGTGATGTATGGAAGTGAGAGCTGGACCATAAAGAAGGCTGATCGCCGAAGAATTGATGCTTTTGAATTATGGTGTTGGAGGAGACTCTTGAGAGTCCCATGGACTGCAAGAAGATCAAACCTCTCCATTCTTAAGGAAATCAGCCCTGAGTGCTCACTGGAAGGACAGATCATGAAGCTGAGGCTCCAATGCTTTGGCCACCTCACGAGAAGAGAAGACTCCCTGGAAAAGACCCTGATGTTGGGAAAGTTGGAGGGCACAAGGAGAAGGGGACAACAGAGGACGAGATGGTTGGACAGTGTTCTCGAAGCTACCAGCATGAGTTTGACCAAACTGCGGGAGGCAGTGGAAGACAGAAGTGCCTGGCGTTCTCTGGTCCATGGGGTCCCGAAGAGTTGGACACGACTAAACGACTAAGCAACAACAACTTTACTTTCAGATTCATTCAGGTTTACAGAGTTGTTCCTGAAGGCAGGCTTAGGTTACATAACAGATAAACTATATACTAGATAGTAGTAAGTCATGAGAAGACTGCATCCAAGCAGTTACCAGTTAACACTCCTAGCAGCAACCGACCAACCGATCGACAAAACTGCCTTCAGGAACAACGCTGTAAAGCTGAATGAATCTGAAAGTAAAGTAGTTTATGTTAATATGATTCAGATTCATGTGTGTTTTCTTTAAGAGGGACAGAAAGGGATTATCAACCAGGAAGGTATAATTACTGATAGGACTCAAACAAGTTAGCAACCCGCTTGTCGCTGCATAAACTGAAACAGGGGACTGTTTAAACTCTGCTAAATTATATAAATGTTCCCACACGCTTCCCAATATCATTTGTTTTGATTTGTTTCACAAATGTATTTTACTGAATTTTAAAATACAAATTCAGTTATAAGAGAGAAGGATTAAACATACAGACAAACAAGCTAGGGAAATGCAAGCAAGAACATACACGCATTGCATGAAAGACTTGCAGCGGTCAATATCGTCATGAAACAATTTCCAGGATTGTAGCAAAGCAATGGTAGATTAATCAGTCAATGGAGGGACACAATCTATACAAAGTTAGTACAGATTCATTTTTATTGAAAGCAATGAAACTTGCTATTTAGACCACTGGTCTTCAACGGGTGAGCTGAAACCCTGCTGAGTCACATCCTTATCTAAGGGGGGGGGGTGCAATAGCTGTGGTTACACCATACAAATATACAGGTGTTTTCCCAACCCCATTACACAGGGGTTATGTTCTGGGCCCCCGCACACATAAATGAAAGTGTGAGCCATGAGGACTCTCCAGCAGCTCTCTCCCGCCACTTCTGGGTTTGTATCAAATTATTTGTTTCCCAGCGCTGCACCTATATGCATTTGCGCTCGAGTTGGTCACACGTAAGTGGGGAGAAGTCTGTGTGGTAAATAATTAAATGGTTCCCCAAATGCATGTCTGTGTTAAAGGTGGGTTCTGGGTCAGAGAAGCTTGAGGACTACCGACTTTGCTAGTGAACTAAGGATAGAATTTTATGTAAACATGGGGTTTCGAATGCAGAGGTGGGGAGCATTCATAGGAGAAATTTGGTGCTCAGTCCTTTTCACGGATTCTCTCTCTGAGCAAATCATTTTTTGGTCTCCCCCTGAGTCTTCCCTCTTCTTTCCCCCACCTCAAACTTCTGTACAGCATTCCGCAATGCTTACGATTCCTTCAGCAAGGACTTTGATGGAACCATTGATCTCGGAGCCCTGCAGAGCACGGCCTATAACCTGGGAATCAACTTAACCGAGGAGGAAGCCTTTGATGAGCTGGTGTACGCAGACACAGATAGTGAGTGCTCTAGGAGCTGAAGCAAAATATTGGGGGGGGCACCTCTCTTTGGGGTGAGATGGGCAGCTCAGAGACCAGGGAAAGCAGGAGCAACTGGCCGGAGGACTTCCAAGGAGAGGGGAGAGGAGGCTGAGGGAACACTCCAGGAGGAGTGGAGATGGGCGAGGTATAAATAATAATATTATTATTATTATTATTATTATTATTATTATTAGGTGTTCAAGAAAGGGTGAGAGGCTGCCAGCTCTGCAGGCAAGGGGTGACATAACTGGGCTCCTCAGCCCCACAGGGGTGCTGCAGAAAGAATGTAGTTGGTTAAGGGAGCCATGGGGTCAAAAAGGTTGAAACCCTCTGTTATAATTTAGCGTTACTTGACATTTTCAGAAGGTAAAAGCAAAATCATTAGTTTTCCGAAAGCGGTTTATGTGCTTCTTCATCAAACTTACCAAGCTAAATGTGGTCCAGTCACAAATATAAAAGCAGATTTGAATTTCCCAGACCCAAAAACTGAAGAAATTTGCAAAAAAATCTCGTCTCCTAAAATGACATAAACATACCCTTCTCCAGCATGCGCAGAACTGAGTCACAGAATACAAGTGAATGAATGGATGTCTGAGAGTGACAAGGTTGCCCAGCGGCAACTACTGTTAGGAGTAAGGCATTATTGTGATTCACTGTCTCAGGCCGTCTAATCAGCTCTTTATTTTGTGTGTGTGTGTTGTCCTACAGGAGATGGAAAGGTGAATTTCACAGACTTCCTTAACATCATCACAGACAGCAACCGCTTCATCCAGGCCGTAGGTGAGATCAACCGTGTTGTCATTTAGGGTCACATCAAAGAAGCGTTTGCAAACTTTGTATGAAAAATTGCATTGGCAAAAACGTAGCTCCACAGCGCCATCTGGTGCCACAGCGTTATAATGCGTATAAAACGCTTTTTCTTTACCAATTTAGCTAAGTCCTAGGACTGATCCCTGCTCTCTCTGTATGGACTCCGCAGCATCTTGGGAGTTTCTGTGGGAAAGTGCCTTTAGCTACACAAGGCTAATTTGCTGGTGGTGGCCATTAAGATGGATATCTGAGGCTGAAATATACTCGGAGTCGAGAGTGGATTTCATGCTCTTTATTCAGCTCATAGTGGTGAGGAGGAATGAAAGTTCTCCCAAAATATCTGCTTTATATACATTATTTACACAAGGGGCTGCACGTGATTGACTAATTCCGGGATTCTCCTGTACGCCAATCAGGTTGTGGATTCACTTCCACCTGGAGCTGGATTGGGTGGCTCCTGAGGACCAATCATACTGCTGCATTGTTCTAGGACCAATCAGACTGCTGCATTTTGAATCCTATTGTTCTAGGACCAATCAGACTGCTGCATTTTGGATCCTATTCAACTCAGTACATAACAGAGGTGTTGTTGTAGTTGTTGTTTTCTGGATTAAAATCGGAGCCACTCACTTCTCCTTCCTTTCCCCAACTGCAGCAGTTATAGCCATGGCTTGAAAGGGGGGAGGAAATGGGAGCTTCTCTAATCGCTCTGTATCCCCCCATTCCTCTCAGCCCCCAGGAAAGGTGACATGGAGACTGTTGACGCCCGAGGGATCTTGTTATTTGAGCTGTTGTCAAAGCTTGTGGAGACTTCTGTGCTGCCAAGGAAAACTACTGTTAATATTGTCAGGTGAGAAACTAGGGCAGGGTATGTGTGTGTGTGATTGATTGATTGATTGATTGATTATTTATTAGGGAGCCAGTTTGGTTAGAGTGCTGGTTTTAGGAGATCAGTATTCAGATCCCTGCTCAGCCATGAAACTCACTGAGTGTTGTTGTTGTTGTTGTTTGTATTGTTTGCTTGGTTACCACAAAAATATTATAATATAAGGTTAATTGTGAGGAATGGAATGTGAATTAGAAATAACTGGGAAAGTAATGCAACAAGAAGCGGAAACTATGGACACATCGACAATGGAGTGCAGGAAACCAGTTTTTTTGAGGTGTATATTAAAGATGCTTTAATTTGTGGTTGGTTTGGTAAAATTTGGGAAATCGATAAAAACGATTTGGCAGAAAAGAGGGAAGGAAGGAAGGAAGGAAGGAAGGAAGGAAGGAAGGAAGGAAAGAAATATCTCCTTCTTGAGTCATTCATTCATGTGTTGGTTCATTGGCTAGCAGTTTCTGGCCTGCAGTGGGGCAGCGGCTCTTAGGTGAACAGCTCTCCTTGGAGGAACTGTGGGATAGAAATTTTGGGTTACTGGTTCAATGAAGTTTGGAGTTTTTAATTCCCCCACTTTCAGATGAAGGGTGTGCAACCTCTCACATATCCAGTGGAGTTTTCATTGCCTCAGGACCTTAGCTAGATTTCCAGGCTCATCCCTAGTGAACAAACAAGAAAATATGCAGTAAATATAAGCCTGTATGATATGCAACAGACAGTAAAGATAAGCCTGTATGATATGCAACAGTCCACACAAGTAAAATATGTTTTCCTATGTATAATATTCAAGTCCACGCAAGTAGCCCGGGACTACAGAGTTCAGTTCCTTCACATTCTTTAACGTTTAGCCTTTGTCTCGGTCTTGTTCCTTTGCTTGCCTCCTAGCTACTACCGGCAAAAGTTCCTGGAATCTACTGGCAAGAAAGCTTGGCGCTCTGATAGCATTACTGAGGGCAAGTCTGCTCAGAAGAAAGGTCCCATGAAAAAATCCAAATCCACCTCCCTGTCTGCTTTTGCTGGCGCCGCCCGTATCTGCGTCATGAAAGACAAGGAGTTGGAGGAGTATGTGGAACAGCTCCGAGGTGAAAAACGCCTGTGTAACCAGTTTATGGCCGATAAAAGTAGCTGCTAAGAACAAAGTTGGGTCTGTCAGAGAGAGGGATTCAAAAAAAGATTCTTACTCTCTTGCATCAATTAGCACACTGACGATTGGTACGAAGCACATTAAAACTTGGTTAGATTTTACATCTGTCCTTCATCCACCTTTAAACAAACATTCTCCATGAAAATACTTAGGCTAGAATAAATCACAGACACTTGGCTTTGCAAATAAGTAATGATTTTACTTACAGAGGTTTCCGCAATTACAATAAAGAAGTCTCCACCCATTGGCTGTAAAAGTAAGGAAGAAAAGGTTCCAAACAATTTGAAAAGAAAAGAACTTGGTTTCATTACAAAAGAAATCATGTAGCATTTGCATTTGCTAAGTCATTCAGGCTGTAGACATGTGGCTACTTACTTCTTCCAGGAAGGCAGACTGCTGGGGGGGGTGAAAGAAGAGGCAAAGGCTGCTGGGAGACTGCTAAGGTCCTCCATGGTCACTTGAGCTCATTTCTGGCTCACGTTAACCCTTTCATGTATGCAAGTGCCATTACCACAGGGTCATGGACTGGGAAACAGGAAGTGTTGGCCGTGAAGTACTGTGCTGACCACTAGCAATCCTGCTCTGGTTTTGCTTTACTGTGAGAACTAGTTTTGGGTTCAGGTTCTCATATTCTCAGATAAGCCATTCCTCATTTTTTTGTTATTACTATTTTAGTGAAAAAGGGATGTGGGTGGCGCTGTGGGTTAAACCACAGAGCCTAGGACTTGCTGATCAGAAGGTCAGCGGATCAAATCCCTGTGACGGGGTGAGCTCCCGTTGCTCGGTCCTTCTCCTGCCTACCTAGCAGTTCCAAAGCACGTCAAAGTGCAAGTAGATAAATAGGTACCGCTCCGGCGGGAAGGTAAACGGCATTTCCGTGCACTGCTCTGGTTCGCCAGAAGCAGCTTAGTCATGCTGGCCACATGACCCGGAAGCTGTATGCCGGCTCCCTCAGCCAATAAAGCGAGATGAGCGCTGAAACCCCAGAGTCGGCCACGATTGGACCTAATAGTCAGGGGTCCCTTTACCTTTTTATTTTACTGAAAGAATTTTGATCATAAAGAAATAAAGTGATACAGAAGAGAAGAACGTGAAAAGAAAAAAAAGAACAAAAAGTGTGAGGAAAGAAAAAATATACAAAAATGCAGTGTAATGTACTCCCATAGATTCTTATATAAATATATATGATGTTATTATCCTAATATATATGTAGCATTGTTAGGATGTAGTTACCTAGAGAAGGGCATAACTCTATTATTGTTGATTTACATGTAATGCATGTAGATAGTGCTATGCATTTATTATTAATTGATTGCATTATTATCCTACCCATTCCTCCAAGGAGCTCATGGTGGTGTCAATGGTTCTCACTTTCCTTGTTTAATCCCCACAACCACCCTCTGAGATGGGTCAGGCTGAGAGGCAATAAGTGACCCAAGGTCCCATGGACGAGTGGAGCTTTGAACCCCGTTCTCCCAGGTCCTAGTCCAATACTCGAACCACTACACCACGCTGGCTCCACAGGGTATAAGAGGACAGGTCTGTGCCCCAAGGGACTCAACAAATAATTTGCTAACTGGATTAATGGATGCACAGTTCGGTTCCATGCATTTACACTTTGTTACAGCAGTATATTGGGCCTAGGGGTTGGTGCTATAGGCTTTGTAGAAAAGGTGGGTTTGGGGGAGGGATTTGATGCAAGAAGGGGTGCATCATGGAGGTGTTCTCTGGGAAGGCATTTCTGGGGGAAAGGGGGAAAGGGCAGGGTTATTTGAGGGGGCAGGAGACCTACCCACTGCCCCATGGCCTTCCTGCTCAATTCAGACCTAGCTTTGCTACCCTCCTACCTCAGGAACTCCCTTTCCTAACGTTTGGTTCCCTTTTTCCTTTCCTGTTTTGCCAGAAAAAATCGCCCCATCAGAGAGCCCCTATTCTCAGGTGCCCATCTTCCCCTTGATCCCCAACCAAGATGGCCTGACACCAGGAAGGCCAAAGAAGAATCTCCAGAAGCTGGAACAGCTGAGGAGGCAGGAGCCCCTCTCCTCTTTTGAGGACCACTTCTTCCATAAGAAAAGATGGCTAAAGCAAGAGGTGAGAGCAAGACACCTTCTGCACCAGGCTCAGACCTAGCAGCTGTTTCCAACGTCACACACAATGAAACTCTGGAATACACATTAGTCTGTGTTCCCCATTTTCAAGGAACAAGAGGTTCCAGCGCCTCCCAGTTTAGTTTTGTTTGGATTAGTGGGCATTGAAGATTTACGTCAGGTTGTTGTTGTTTAGTCGTCTTAGTCATGTTCGACTCTCCGTGACCCCATGAACTAGAGCATGCCTTGGAAACTCTCACTTTCTTCTCAAAGCTTCTCCTTTTTATGTCCATGGAGTTTTCTTGGCAAAATACTGGAGTGGTTTGCCAGTTCCTTCTCCAGGTGGATCACGTTTAGTCTAAACTCTCGGCTATGACCTGTCCGTCTTGGGTGGCCCTGCACGGCATAGCTCAGAGCTTCTTGAAGTTATTCAAGCCCCTTCGCCACAACAAGGCAGTGATCCATGAAGCGGTTACGTCACCTTATTTCCCCCAAATACAGTACAGACCTAGATGGATTGATTTTTTTAAAAAAATATGAAACAGATCCTAATGATTTTTGTTCATTGCCAATCACACCCAGCTAAGTCTTACTAGATCTCAATCTCTATAATTCAGAACTAATCTTTTTGCTGAGCACTAATACATTTGCATGGGCATCTTCCCAAATTGGGGGGTGGGAATGTGCCAACACTTTTTGTGCTGCCAGTCAGAGGCGTGCAGGGCGCAATATTGAGAGGGGGAACAAACAGGCACCCCTCACAGTAGGCTCCTTCATTTGAGCCTAGCTTTGCACCAGAAGGAGCCACACCTTGGCTGCAGTGCTTGTGCCTGGCGCAGCAGCTCTCTCCCCGTATCAGGCCACCCACCCTCCTTTGCTGTGAGGCACCTTGTGCCCAGCTACAGTAGCTGAGCAGCAAAGCTGCCACCTGCTCTCCAGGGCCAGGTCAGGCCTGACCATGCTGCAGAGAGCAGGAAGAGAGGGGGCATCAGCTTCCTCACCCCTCTCCTACCCTGAACTGTAGTGTGTGGGACTTAGCTGCCGCTGCTGGTCTTTCCAGACTTGATGGTTAAGATTTTGTTTTCTTTCTCCTTTCCTTTCTTTCATTCTTTTCTGTACAGCCTAAATCCAACAAGCCCAAAAAGCTTTCCCTCACTCTCACACCACAGCTGACACATGGAAAGCGGCGTTTTACTTTCGACAATCTGGAAGAGATCCGACGGGAGGTATGCTAGTCTCTCTCTCTCTCTCTCTCTCTCTCGGTGGGTGGGTGGGTGGTGGTGGTGGTGATTTTCCAGCAAACATAGAAAAATGCAAACAGGAAAAAGGAAACGTATAGAAATGATAACAAGATTCCCAAAGCTGTCCGCCTGCCCACATTCCCTGCAACAATATAGATTATAAAAAGACCAGGAGTTGCCAAAAGATTTCCACTCTAGTATACTGCTCCATAGATGCTCATGCATTGAAGGTGGGCAATAAGCTGTGTTCTTTAGTCCTTACATGAGAAAGAAAATTAGCCCAAATGAACCTAAGTGAGGTTAAGGGCTGACACCCTTCAGTAGGTTGGGTTCTGTCTAAGCCACATGTCCATATGGTGGAATCCTAACGTGTCCGAGTAGAATGGAACTTTCTCCTGGCAGAGTGCCAACAGGTTTGCTGCCCGGGTCCCGCCGAAATCAATGGAGCTTCAGCTGGAGCCGTGGCTAACTTGCCCCACCGATTTCAGTAAGCTGCAGTGAGCACAGTCTACGTATGTTTGGCAGCCTTTCTTCCTTCATATCTTCTCCCAATGTATGGACAGTGTGCTGTTGGAGCCTGCAGGGGGACACAGTGGCGAGGCAGGGCTAGAGCACACTCTACTCTATATAGAGGGAAGAATGCCTGACTAGGGAATGCCGATTAACTTCCCGCCTGCATAAAATTTCCCTTGCCGTTAGCCATTACAGTGGTACCTCTGGTTGCGAACGGGATCCGTTCCGGAGGCCCATTCACAACATGAAAAGAACGCAACCTGCAGCGGTTGCGATTCGCCGCTTCTGCGCATGTGCATGACATCATTTTGCACTTCTGAGCATGCGGTGAAACCCGCAAGTAACCCTTTCCGGTACTTCCGGGTCGCCGTGGGACGTAACCTGAAAGAATGTAAGATGAAGTGGACGTAACATGAGATACGACTGTACTGTTCTGACAGCTTCATCTCCCCTTCCAACCTGTCTCCCGCTCAGGTGAAGAAAGCAACAGATGCCTACCGGATGGCAATTGCTCTCCGTGAGCGCAACAAGTCCCTGAAACTCTGGAAGAGAGTGCGCGGCGCAGAGATTGGGCTGGATTCAGGGAACCCCAGTTTCTACCAGACATTCTCCACGTACTCCTGGTCGTGGAACGTCTGCCAGGAACTACTGACGCCCCGAGAACTCCGAGAATACGACAGGAAAACGTATCAGGACAGCTGCCGGTCATCCGCTGCCGGGGAAAAGCTGATCAGGGCAGGCGGGAGGCATAAAGGAAGCAAGAAGTAGCCCCCCCAGATGTTGCTTACTGTGGCATCCTCCTCTTTCACCGGAGGGCGCTCCGTAGGATGATCTCGGGCTGGCATCCGGGACGCAACTCCCATGTTGGGAAATGCAGGGCTTCACCTTTGTACACTGGCAAAATACAGTGAGAAATTAAGGTAGAAAAGCCAAACCTCCTGTGTCGTGGCTTCTGCTTTTCTCCTGTTCCTGAGTCTTGCCCAACTAGGAGGGAACGGGAAAGCAGGAAGTGGGTGGGGGGAAGCATTTGATCTTGACTGCCAAGAGCCATTTCGTGATTCATACAGAAGTCTTCCGATCTGCATTTTTACAGCATCTCCATATCATAGAATCATAGAGTTGGAAGAGACCACAAGGGCCATCGAGTCCAACCCCCTGCCAAGCAGGAAACACCATCAGAGCACTCCTGACATATGGTTGTCAAGCCTCTGCTTAAAGACCTCCAAAGAAGGAGACTCCACCACACTCCTTGGCAGCAAATTCCACTGTCGAACAGCTCTTACTGTCAGTCCATAGATCCCCCACCTCTTGTAAACAAATAGGGATCCACTTTTAGACTGAACTTTAAGCAAACCCTGACGTTCTGAATTTCAAACTTTGGGATTTCCACACAACCCTTTGCAAGAAATTCCCGCAACTCAATCATCCTGATTCATTTTTATTGAGAAGTACTTAGAATCATAGAATCCTACTGTACAAGGGTAGTCCTCCTACCTTGTTAATCCTTCCGAGAAAACTGTGAAGTGAGCCATCGTCGTTCTTCTTATTTTGCTGACGAGAAATTATGCCTTGTATATATTCTCAAGCACAGGCTAGGCAAAATAATTGCTTTTTCTCTAGGAATGAGTCTCAGAAAAGGGAGGGGGGAAGCTGCAGTCCTTGGATAACAGGGAGGGACCTTTGCGGTAGGAGAGAGGCTAGAAAAGATTAGGAAAGAATATAGCCATAGTCCATGATGCTCATTTGTGTTGCTCCAGCAGTCCTTGCTTTGCTGAGGTTTTCCTTTAGGTAAATGAAATCCTTTTGGGCATCATCAAAATGGGGGAAAGTATGAAGCATTGAGACCTAGATGGCAGCAAGGAGTCATGCCCCCCCCCCCAATCTAACTCAGCCATATTTGAAAGCTGAGTGAGACTGATATCAGGTCTGGGTTTACAGCGTGCTTCTTTAAAGATTCTGCACCACACAAACCTGAATATTACAACCTAGGTAATTTAGACAAAGCAACCCATGTGTATGCTTTTGCACAATTTAGGTTGTATACACATTACTGCTTAACTCTGGCTCCACTGCACGCCTGCTGCTGGTATATGAAGCTCAGTATACACATAGGGTGGGGATGTGGGTGGCACTGTGGGTTAAACCACAGAGCCTAGGACTTGCCGATCAGAAGGTCGGCGGTTCAAATCCCCGCGATGGGGTGAGCTCCCGTTACTCGGTCCCAGCTCCTGCCAACCTAGCAGTTCGAAAGCACGTCAAAGTGCAAGTAGATAAATAGGTACCGCTCCGGCGGGAAGGTAAACAGCGTTTCCGTGGGCTGCTCTGGTTCGCCAGAAGCGGCTTAGTCATGCTGGCCACATGACCCGGAAGCTGTACACCAGCTCCCTCAGCCAATAAAGCGAGATGAGCGCCGCAACCCCAGAGTCAGTCATGACTGGACCTAATGGTGAGGGGTCCCTTTACCTTATACACATAGGGTTGCCATATTTCAAAAAGTGATGATCTGGACACAAACGTTGTTGAACGTTTTTTAGTTTTCCCAAAGTTGTTGAGCTTTTTATGGCATGGCAAAATCGCAAGTTTTTTGAGCTATTTTTAATGAACATTGCCAAAAATGACACTGCTGGCATGGGTTGCCATATGTCCAGATTTTCCTGGACATTTTTTAGCCACTTCTATCCAGACACTGCTTCTGACTCCAGTACCTCTGCTATGTCCATGAAATTCCAGCAACCCTACATGGCATTACCAGCAATCCATACCTGCCCGGTAGTTTATTCAGAAATGCTGCTGCTTGATGCATTTCCCCTCGAAACAGCTTCCATCCGATTTGAAAACGGGAGCCACATTCACTTTGCAGTTAAGCTGAGATGTGTATGTTTGAGACAGCCATTGCATGTGTGCAGATGACAGCTTCATGAATAGTTCACAAGTGTTGCAGGTATGGGAATACCAAGCAGGTAATGTGCATCAGGTGGAGGCATTTCAACCCCCGGCCTAGGACCCACGTTCCTATGGGACCGCCTCTCCTGGTATGCCCAGCAGAGGACAATATTTTGGAGGTCCCAGGTTGCAAGGTGGTTAGATTGGTCTCAGCTAGGGCCAGGGCCTTTTCAGTACTGGCCCTGACTTGGTGGAACGCTCTGTCAGAAGAGACCAGGGCCCTGCGGGACTTGACATCTTTCCGCAGGGCCTGCAAGACAGAGCTGTTCTGCCTGTCCTTTGGTTTGGACTCAGTCTGACCCTTATGCTTCCCTCCCCTTATGGTTTTGATCTATGGCCTACTTTTAAAATGGGGCTGCATTTTAAATTGCATTTTAACCAGTATTTTAAATTGTGGGGGTTTTTTTTCCTTTTCCTATTATGTTTTTACTGTAATTTTACTGGCGTTAGCCACCCTGAGCCTGGCCCTGGCCGGGGAGGGCGGGGTATAATGTTGTTATTGTTGTTGTTGTTGTTCTCTTTGTTTGTACAACAACATGCAAATACAATGAGGGAGGAAGTGACCTCATTGTGCTTCAAGCCGCTGCATAACTATTCTGCTTGTGGTAGTCAAGGTAGAGGGGACACCAAAGGAATGCAGGGCACTGAAGCCGTACCTTCTCATTACAGTGGCACCTCGGGCTAAGTACTTAATTCGTTCCGGAGGTCCGTACTTAACCTGAAACTGTTCTTAACCTGAAGCACCACTTTAGCTAATGGGGCCTCCTGCTGCACCGCCGGAGCACGATTTCTATTCTCATCCTTAAGCAAAGTTCTTAACCTGAAGCAGTATTTCTGGGTTAGCGGAGTCTGTAACCTGAAGCGTATGTAACCTGAAGCATATGTAACCTGAGGTACCACTGTACTGGAAATCTTGCTTGCTTCCTCCACTTTCCCCATCCCGCCTTAAGGTGTAGCAAACTGCCTTTTTTTGACGACTGCATAATCGCAGTTCACCACCACAAACAAACATTCTGATTTCTCAGGGCCAATGGACTGCGCTTTCCTCCCAAGGCACCTGAGGCTGCAATCCTGTATCCACTGCGAGAAGATGGGATACTGGACCTTTTCCGGCTTGAGCCAGTTCAGTTGCTCTCTTTGATGCAGAGAGACTTCCCTCCTCTAAGCGGAGGGAAATACAACAATCTACTGAAAAACGCCATTCACTCCACGTGCCACTCTGCAAGTTTCTAGCTCTACGAGTCGGGAAGCTTAGACGGGGCTGGATAGTTCTCATTCTGGTCCACCCCAGGAAACGCGCCGCCGGGAAAATTAAACGCGGAGGAAGGAGGCGTTGGCAAGCCCGACTGCCCTCGCGCATGCGCATTCCGCGTCTCTTTTCCTATTCCGCGCAAACGGCAGAAGCGTCACACTGCGGTCTGCTTCCGGGTTCAGTTCCCTCCCGCCTTAATTCCTTCCTTCCTCTCGTGCTTATGGCGGCGCCCAGCCAGGACGGGAGGAGAAGGAAGCAGTTTGGGAACCGCTTCCTCACCGACCCGGCTCGCCTCTTCCAGCACAACGCCTGGTAAGGAGGAGAGGTGGGGGAAATGAGGACTGCGGTGCGAGTTTTTCCGCATTGTACCAATCTAGCTGCCATCAAAACCAAGGAGGAAGGTCCCTGCCCGCGTGGAGCTTGCAGTGAAAGAGGAGGTCGTGCACTCTCCTCCCTTGGAGGTTTTTAAGCATGGCCATCTGTCATGGATGCTATAGCTGAGATTCCTGCATTGTAGGGGGTTGGGCTAGATGACCCTCGGGTCCCTTCCGATTTTTGTTGGCAAGTCGTCTCTTTCATTTCAGAATCTGTCAGTCCACCCGCCCCCATCCCTAGATTAACACAGTTGTTCAGGACTATGTTGCCCTAGATCTTCGAGGCCAGTTTGTCTGCTGGTTAATAGTAGTAGTTATTTATATATTTATTCATTTATTTACGTATGGATGGATGTATTTATTTATTTATTACTTACATATACCCTGTCCATCTGGCTGGGTTTCACCAGCCACTCTGGGAGGCTTCCAACAAAAGGGTAAAGGTAAAGGGACCCCTGACCATTAGGTCCAGTCGTGGCCGACTCTGGGGTTGCGGCGCTCATCTCGCTTTATTAGCCGACGGAGCCGGCGTACAGCTTCCAGGTCATGTGGCCAGCATGACTAAGCCGCTTCTGGTGAACCAGAGCAGCGCACGGAAACACCGTTTACCTCCCTGCCGGAGCGGTACCTATTTATCTACTTGCACTTTGACATGCTTTCGAACTGCTAGGTTGGCAGGAGCTGGGACCGAGCAACAGGAGCTCACCCCGTCACAGGGATTCAAACCGCCGACCTTCTGATCGGCAAGTCCTAGGCCCTGTGTTTTAACCCACAAAATACATTAAAACATCAGTCATTAAAAACTTCCCTAAACAGGGCTGCCTTCAGATGTCTTCTAAACATCAGTTAATTGTTTACAGTGGACCCTCTAGTTACGTACCGCTCTGGATACGTAACTTTCGGGTGCCGTGCGCAGAAGCAGCACCTCCGACTTTTCAGGTTGCGGACAGACCCCCAGAATGAATTTAATTCGTATTTGGAAGGTCTACTGTATTTCTTTGAAATCTGATGGGCGGGCGCCACCACCAAGAAGGCCCTCTGCCTGGTTCCCTGTAACCTCACCTCTCTCAGGGAGGGAACCGCCAGAAGGCCCTCAGAGCTGGACCTCAGTGTCCGGGCTGAACGATGCGGGTGGAGACGCTCCTTCAGGTATACTGGGCCGAGCACTTTGAATTGTGCTCGGAAACGTAATGGGAGCCAATGGTACACTTGCAGGCAAGGCTAGCTCGGCACAGATGGATTCCGGTGTCTAGGGTTAACAAAACCAGATAAATACTTCTTTGCTTCCCGCAGGGATAACGTGGAGTGGTCTGAGGAGCAGGAAGCCGCAGCACAAGCGAAGGTCCAAGAGAACAGCACAGAGTTTGTGCCACAAGATCAGCAAGGTATTATTAGTGCACGATATCACCTCTTCTGGCGGTGATATCTCTAGCCAGTCTAGAAGAAATGAGGTGTGATTAAGCCCCACTGAAGTCAACAGAGCAAATTAGTCTTGACGTTACGCTGGAGGATCGTGCCCGTAGGTTCGTTGCATGACTCATATGCCAGTTTTGTGCCACTGGGACTTGTGTTTGTGAAGCAGAGTTCCAAATCGCTATTAACTTTGGCATTCTCACAAGTCAGCCTCAAAGGTTTGTGCTTCTTGGAACGCTGTGGGTTTGTTGCCGTTTTCCCATTTTACACATAGGAAGGCGAGATAGATGTGCTTGCCCACTGAATCCATGTTTGCTAGGTATTGTGCTTAAGCCTCCCAATCCAATGGATCACACTGGTTATTTTGAATATTTGAAAACTGACAAAGAGTTAAGTATGCCAAGACGCCCAGTTCAAACATCCTTTGAAGCTTGCTAAATCTTTTCCTTTTTTTTCTCCCCCCTCCCCTGCTTATTACATAACAGAAAAAGGGAACAATACTGAAAAGGGGGTACAACTTAAGAGGGGAGGGAAAAGGAAAGAAAATTTACACAATCTGTTATTACGATCAAAATTATGATTACAATTTCATGTTGCAATAAAAGTAAAAAATCTCATTATCTTTTATACCCAACTTTGAAGCGTGCTAAATCTTCATGTGTAAGACACCGTCACAGAACTCACATGGAGGTTTCCACATCTGTATGCAAAATAAGCTTGCAAAGCAACCAGGGGGATATTTTAGCCCACCCTTCTGCTGCTTGTGCATTTTGAGGTGCCCAATGAGTCCCATGTTTGTTTATTTTTAATTTATTTATTAAATTTGTATACTGCCTTATACCCGTAGATCCCTGGGCAGTTCACAACACAAAGTTACGGTGTACAGAGCACAAAATACATAATAAAAATAATCGAAGCACAAAATACATAATAAAAATAATCGAAACATAAAGGTTAGTACAGATTTGACTATCCTGTGTATAGAATGCCACCCACCCCATATTTTTAGTACGCAGGTTTCTGGAAATTATCTCCCAACAGCTACTGGAAACTGGCTTGACCTAATACCACAAACCATAGTTTTTACAGGTCTGGGTATGTTTGTCAAAATAGATACGATGGTGGCAACCCATCATATTTGTCCTCCCCATTCAGGCATAAACTGCGGGGGGGGGTGCAGGTCTGATCTTAGCATCCTAAGCTGTAAACAGTTAAGGGGAGCTGAACTCTCTGTGGTCGGTGACTCAATCTATCCTATTCCTCAGCTTAGCTCTGATAGCAGAAGTGAACCAACCTGGAAAGTGCTTGGCGTGATGGACTGTAGGAAGGGAGAGTTTTGGCTCCCCTCACCCACACGCCCCTTTTGAAATAAAAAATTAGACCCACAGCCTGCTTTTTGAATCAATCTACGGAGGAGGTTTTTGCAAATAGGATGTTTGGAAACCTACGTCACTGGGAACAATTACATAGCAAAATACGTCTTCTGGGATTTGCTTCCTTGGAGTGAGTTTGATGGAAAAAATATTTAGCTGGCTTAATTTAAAAAAAAAAACCACTGAGAGTTTCTTCTAGGTTTAAGGTGTTGTCTCCTAAACTGCAAAGCTCCTTCTCTGGTCAAGGACTTGGACTGGAGTTTTTCTCACTTGTACCCTTCTTTGCAGATGCTTATGAGATCAGTGCCAGCAAGTATTGGAATGACTTTTACAAAACCCACGAAAATGGGTTTTTCAAGGACCGACACTGGCTGTTCACCGAATTTCCTGAGCTGGCTCCAAACCAGAATGCCAGTACGGTTGACGTGTGTGCCTCTGAGGCTGCTGCTGCGAAAAACACAAAAGGCTCAGGCCTTCGGGAGTGCAATGGACTTAGTTCACCGGAGACTGGGATCTTGGAGCGTCAGGACTCGGAGATAAACAGTTGTAACTCCACCCACCAAACGCAAACAGAAGTGGCAGCACAGAAACTGGAGGAACAAAAACTAAGAGACTTCCCAGGGTCATCTGCTACTTACAGAATACTAGAGGTAACTACACAGTGAATCAGAACCAAAGCATGCTTTGTTGGGCGAATAGTTCCACTTAGCTCTGTCGCGAATTCCTCACGGCGCTTTTTAGCGAAACGCTCAGAGTCCCAGGTTTTTCCAGTGCAGTCTTTTTAATGTGAGCTATATACAGGTATTTACAAAAACAGTCCATACAGAGTACCTGCTCCTTAAGGCAAACGAATACTCTCCACCACAGCACCACCACACCACAGCACAACCACCACAACCACTGTTGAACAGGCTTTCCTTTTTAAAACAGGTGATAGCCAATCACATTAATCACATTCCTGCTGAGTCACTCTGACCCAGCACTTCACAGAGTATTGCATCAGCCTGTTGAAACCTGCAGACTTACTCAGTATCCTGCGAATCCCAACAAGCTCAGCATTCTGCCTACCAACAATAGGCTTTGGGGAGACTAATGGATGGGGTTTAACGGTGATGTTTACCCTGTGCTATTTATTCACTCCCCCCCCCCATGTAGTTGTCAGGAGCTCAGCCTACACTCGAGTAGGACCCTGGTAGAGACACATGCCTGCCTGGCATGTTCTCTCCCTCCTGGTCAGTCATTCGGAAGTTTCAAAAGCTTTCTTCAGTCCGAACATCACAGCAACTGATGCCAACCGGCACACTTAGGGATCTGCAGAGTTTGCACAACTTGCGTGACAGACTTCAGCAACTCAGCATTTTGGCTAATCTACTTTATTTACATATAAACACACACGGAGCACTGCAACATGGCTCCCTCTCTCTCTAGCATCAGACAGCAAAGAGAAAAAGAACAAAGGACAGTAGTCCCACTTCATGGAACACAGTAACACAAACATCCTGTCTCCGTCACTTCCCACTCTGTGGAGTCAAAACATACACCATCATGTGATAGACAACAATCCCATGACTGCAATCATGGAGCATGAATTCCAACAGTTATTGGAGAGATATTAGCTGTGAACATAAAAGGTTTTGATTCTGTGTTTATGTGGTTAGTGGGCTCCAGTAGACACGTTGGCCATATAAAACTTCTTTGATGCCATTTTGTTAGAAGAGCTTCCCTTTCTGTGCATACAGCCATGATGCCTTTCAGTTTCACTGCATGATCACGAGTTTTGTAGTGTTGAGAGGCATAATTTCAAGATAATTGCAAGGGGGGGTGATTAAAGGAATCTGCAACTGGCAGCCCCTGGGCCAGACATAGTCCCTGAGTGATACCATATGATGCCCCTGTGTGGAGGCGAGGAGGGCATAGTCATGGGGCCTGGTGGCAGTCTATTTCAGAGTGGGGTGGTGCCCTGGCCAGCCACACCCCATCATTACCGTATTTTTCCGTGTATAAGATTAGGTTTTTTTATTAAAAGATCATGTTTTGAGCTCATCTTATACATCGTTAGTGCATGGGGGGCCGTGTTATATGTTGCCGGGAGCCGGATAGCGTCCGCGGCTATTGGGTGTGTTATTGGTGGCTGAGGAAATGGCCGGGCTTGATTGGAGGTGTCAACCCCACCCCACCCCACCCCACCCCTAAAAAAGCTCAAAAACAACTCTGGGCATTCCCCCCCCCCCCGTTTTCTTAATTTGGATTCCCCCCAAATAGGGGGTGTCTTATACATGGGGGCGTGTATACCTGAAGGAGCATCTCCACCCCCAATGTTCTGCCCAGATGCTGAGATCCAGCACCAAGGGCCTTCTGGCGGTTCCCTGGCTGTGAGAAGCAAAGCTACAGGGAACCAGGCAGAGGGCCTAGTGGCGCCCGCTCTGTGGAACGCTTCCCATCAGATGTCAAAGAGATAAACAACTACCTGACATTTAGAAGACATCTGAAGGCAGCCCTGTTCAGGGAAGCTTTTAATGTCTGGCATTTTAATGTATTTTTAATCTTTGTTGGAAGCTGCCCAGAGTGGCTGGAGAAACCCAGCCAGATGGGCAGGGTACAAATAAATTATTATTATTATTATTATTATTATTATTATTATTATTATTATTTACAGTGGTGCCCCGCAAGACGAACACCTCGCAAGATGGAAAACCCGCTAGACGAAAGGGTTTTCTGTTTTGGAGGCGCTTCGCAAAACGAATTTCCCTATGGGCTTGCTTCGCAAGACGAAAATGTCTTGTTAGTTCCTGCGGGGTTTTTTTCCTTTTTCCCCCCTTTTCCTAAGCCGCTAAGCCGCTTATCAGCTAATCCGCTGATAAGCCGCTTAACAGCTAATCGCTAAAAGCCGCTAAACCGCTAATAGCGCTAATCCGCTAAGCTGTCAATGGGCTTGCTTCGCAAGACGGAAAAACCGCTATACGAAGAGCCTCACGGAATGGATTAATTTCATCTTGCGAGGCACCACTGTATTATACACAGAAAAATACAGTATTTCAAGGCAGCCCTCCTGTAAAAAGCTAGTTGCTGACCCAGGGAGAAATGTATTTGATATTGGCATTAAATGAGAGCATAAGGGGAGAGGCTTGAAAATATTCACTATGTTTGCTTTATTGGCAGGTGGGCTGTGGAGCAGGAAACACTGTTTTCCCCATCCTCCAAACCAACAAGTAAGAGAGACGGCAAGCAGATCATACGCTGAGGTTTACAAACCAATAAGATGGTTTTTTAGACTTGGTCTCTAGAATGGTTCTGTTTCATGTTGCTTTCACTGGGATTCCCAATGTTCCCACCATGGCAAAAATGACCCACATGTGACCTCGTCTTCTTCCTTTGCTTCCACCGTGCAGAGGATTTTTGACATTGAGGTAAAGGCATCCCCCTCACTCATGCACATTCTAATCATATGATTGTGCATATGCATGGTGCCGGGAAATAATTCAATTCCAACCCAGAAATGGCCAGAGAGAGCCAGAAAGGAAACCCTTGTAAAGAGAAAGAAGGTTCTTTTTATCATAACTGGTGGTCTTGTAGTAAAGTTAAAGCTTACCGGGAAATGATATATAATGAAATGAAAAGGATGTTTAAAATAACCTTTGTTTAAAAAAACCCCAGAAGCTTTTCTTTTGGGAATTATAGGGACAGAACAACCTAAACTCTATAGAAACTTATTTCTGTATGCGACTACAGCAGCAAGAATGTTACTCGCCCCAAAATAGAAAGAAGCAGAAATCCCAGCAAAGGAAGAATAGATACAAAAACTTATGGAATATGCAGAAATGGTGAAACTTACAAGAAGAATAAGAAATCAAGATTGCAAGTTTTAAAAATAAAAGAATGGAAATAGTTTATGGAATATTTACAAACAAATTATAAACTGTTAAGAACATTGGCAGGATTGTTGCAATAACTTGCAGTTTCATAAAAGCATATATTTAAAGAAGATGAATAAATCAGCCAATTAAGTTAATTTGGATATGCAGAAGATATTAAAAATAAATTTCAGGAACTGCAGAAAGTGGGGGAAGGAAGTCAAGTTTTGAAATGCCAAAATGATTGTAAAATTTGTGAAATGTATAAACCTGAAGAATGCATATTTTTTATAAACCAAAAAACACACACACCAATACCCTCTAGGAAGCCCTAAAGAGAACAGAGGCACTGTGGGGCTTTGTTTAAACCGTTTGGACTTCCGGTTCTCTGTCCTGCAGCTACATATGATATTCATTCCTTATGATCCCAGCCATTCTGTCTTTCATAAACCAGCATTTTTTTTCTTCAAATCCAGATAATATCATTTTCTCTTTCATGCAAAAAGTCCGTAAGAAATTTCCGAACCTTAACAAATGTCGGTAATGATTTTTCTCCAATTAAACCAAGTCCAATAGTTTTATCAGCCAATCCTCTATAGTGGCTAGGGCTGTATCTTTCCATCTTTGTGCAAATAGCAATCTGGCACTGTAATCTTCCATAACCCTTTTCTAACTGTGTATCTGTTAGCCCTAAAAGAAACAAATTCTGGCATCGATTGCATATTAACCTTTAAAACGTATGTATCCACATCCAATTTTTTTTAGCCTTTTTATATGTCCACTAAGCATGATAAAATGTCCCTTCATGTTCTTGGCATTTCCAGCAAGCATTTGAAACATCTTCGTTTATTCTGAATAATTTCTCAGGAGTTAAATACCAATGATACATCACTTTGTAAAAATTCTCTTTAAGATCATTTGTTGTTGTTGTTGTCGTTTAGTCATTTAGTCGTGTCCGACTCTTCGTGACCCCATGGACCAGAGCACGCCAGGCAATTCTATCTTCTACTGCCTCCCACAGTTTGGTCAAACTCATGCTGGTAGCTTCGAGAACACTGTCCAACCATCTCGTCCTCTGTCGTCCCCTTCTCCTTGTGCCCTCCATCTTTCCCAACATCAGGGTCTTTTCCAGGGAGTCTTCTCTTCTCATGAGGTGGCCAAAGTACTGGAGCCTCAGCTTCAGGATCTGTCCTTCCAGTGAGCACTCAGGGCTGATTTCCTTCAGAATGGATAGGTTTGATCTTCTTGCAGTCCATGGGACTCTCAAGAGTCTCCTCCAGCACCATAATTCAAAAGCATTTAAGATCATATTACAGTGTAAATTTGGACCCTTTAGTCCACATACGTTCCCTGTTCTGTCTGCCTTACCAGTCTTCTCTGGTTTATTTCAGCGATCCGGGCTTGTTTGTATATTGCTGTGACTTCTCCAAAACAGCGGTAGAGCTTGTCCAGGTAAAAAACAACAACAAAGCTTAGTAAGAGAAGATGTTTTAATTGTCTTGGCTAGGTGGGAAATGCAGCTGTATTTCTAAAAGTACTTGGCCTTTGATGTTGTAAGTTAATACAATTCTGTTGTTAATGTCAGCAAGGCTTTTGCCCTTTGACTCTTTACCTAGTAACTGGTGAGTAGAGACCTCGCTGGAGAACATTGGTAGGAGCTGGGTGGAGGCCTTACTCTTTGACCTCTGGGAGCGGATATCTTTATTTAATAATAATAATAATAATTTATTTATACTCCGCCGATCTAGCTGGGTTTCCCCAGCCACTCTGGGAGGCTTCCAACAGAATATTAAAATACAGTAGTCCGTCAAACATTAAAAGCTTCCCTAAACAGGGCTGCCTTCAGATGTCTTCTAAAAGTCTGGTAGTTGTTTTTCTCTTTGATATCTGGTGGGAGGGCGTTCCACAGGGCAGGTGTCACTACCGAGAAGGCCCTCTGCCTGGTTCCCTGTAACTTGGCTTCTTGCAGTGAGGGAACCACCAGAAGGCCCTCGGAGCTGGACCTCAGTGTCCAGGCAGAATGATGGGGGTGGAGACGCTCCTTCAGGTATACTGGGCTGAGGCCGTTAGGGGCTTTAAAGATCAGCACCAAAACTTTATTTTATCTGCAGTATTTCTAGCCTGTTATTCATTCTTTCAATCCCTGAGCGGGGAGAAAAGCAATAAACACAGAGGATAGCAATAGACAAAAATTACGAAATCGTATACAGTCATACCTCGGGATAAATACGCTTCAGGATAAGTATTTTCGGGTTGCGCTCGGCGGCGACCCGGAATTAATGGAGCACGTTACTTCCGGGTTTTGCCGCTTGCGCATGTGCAGACGTTCAAAAGGACGTCGTGCATGTGCGGAAGAGGCAAAACGCAATCCGTGCACACGCAGTTGCGTCTTACATTCTGTTCAGGATGTGAACGGGGCTCTGGAATTGATCCCGTTCACATCCCGAGGTACCACTGTATGCAGTTCTATCATAAATAGGCAAAATGACAAGAGCATAAATTAATATTCCCAGTTTAATGAAGTACCATGCCGCAAGTTTAATATATGATGCATACTTTGTTTCAGATGTAGTGACAACAACTACTACTACTATTTATTGATACTTCACCCACTATGGGTGACTCCCAACAGAATATTAATAATAATAAAGCGATAAAACATCAAACATTAAAAACTTCCCTAAACAGGGCTGCCTTCAGATGTCTTCTAAAAGCCAGATAGTTGTTCTTTCCTTGACATCTGATGGGAGGGCGTGTGTTTCTTTTGCACATTTGGCCTTGAAGGTCAAGATAAAAAGCTCTATTCAGCCCAAAAATTATTTAAAATACTTTTTATGCCACCTTTAAGAATCAAAGCTTTCCTCAAGTCATTAAAGTGATGGTGGCGATGATAATAGATAAAACAGACATACACCCAGCTCAAAGCAGGACACAGAGGCAGCAAAGAACGCAGCAAATAAAGATTCCTGCAGGCAAAAGCCAGTGAGAACAGGTGAGCTTTCAGATTTGTCCTAAATACAGTGCCCCATCTCACATACCACCCAATTCAGGCTTCCTCAATCTCCGGCCCTCCAGATGGTTGGGACTACAACTCCCATGATCCCTAGCTAACAGGACCAGTGGTCAGGGATGATGGGAACTGTAGTCCCAAACATTTGGAGGGCCGGAGTTTGCCTATCCCTGAGCTAGCAGGACCAGTGGTCAGGGATGATGGGAATTGTAGTCTCAAAACATCTGGAGGCCTGAGTTTGAGGAAACCTGAAGTAATTGAACTGCACTTTGTGACATGTAGGGTTGGTGTGGGCAGGCTGCCGATTCTCGGCTTAATCTGTTCCGCAGGGTTGTGGCGAGGGTAGAACGTGAAGTGTGCTCAAAGTATACTTGTGTGAACATACAGGCCCATCCGGAATATGACACCTCTCGCTGCTTTGCCTTTGTCCATGACCTGTGTGAGACCGGGACTCCCTTTCCGATGCCAGACGAAAGCGTGGACGTTGTGGTTCTCATCTTCGTCCTTTCCGCTCTGCTCCCGGAAAAGTACGTATGGCATTCTGCTGCTGCTGTGTCTGTACTTGCCTAATATGGGGGGGGGGAGGGGGTTGCGGGGGGAGGGATATTTTGCAAAGTTGCATTTTGTATAACTGCAGCAAATCTAGAGCACCTGTAAGGACACGGGTTAACTATGCTGAATACGGGCAACAAAATTACAGTAATACCTCGGGTTAAGAACTTAATTCATTCCGGAGGTCCGTTCTTAACCTGAAACTGTTCTTAACCTGAAGCACAGCTTTAGCTAATGGGGCCTCCTGCTGCCGCCGCGCCGCCGCTGCACGATTTCTGTTCTCATTCTGAAGCAAAGTTCTTAACCTGAGGTAATATTTCTGGGTTAGCGGAGTCTGTAACCTGAAGCGTATGTAACCTGAAGCATATGTAACATGAGGTACCACTGTAGTTTAATGGAAGCTTTATTTTGCTTTCTCTAGTTGGAAAGAAATTAAATGGTTTCCAGCTGTAATGCTAAGAGATATGGAAAATAAGGTTTTGAAATAAGTAAAAGAACTAATGGTGAGGATTTGCTGAACAAATAATCTGAATTGGAATATAAGAAAGGGAGGTGTGAGGAGGTCGGGAAAACAAGTTAAAAGAAAATAAGTGAACGGAAATTGTACGTGTTTTTAAATTGTTTTTATTTCTGCATTTTTATATTTCTGTATTTTTGTTGTTTCTTTTCTTTTTGTATCATTTTTGAAAACTTTAATAAATATGTTATTAAAAAAAAATATTTTGCTTTCTCTAGTTATTCCGAACTGTTAGATTACAGTGGTACCTCGAGTTACAAACGCCTCAGGTTACAAACGTTTCAGGTTACAAGCTCCGCTAACCTGGAAGAGTTACCTCAAGTTGAGAACTTTGCCCCAGGATGAGAACGGAAATCATGTGCACAGTGGCAGCAAGAGGCCCCATTAGTGAAGTGAAAGCACGCCTCTAGTTAAGAACAGTTTCAGGTTAAGAACGGACCTCTGGAACGAATTAAGTTTGTAACTTGAGGTACCACTGTACTAGCATGTTTCAGTGGCTGCTGAGTCTTTTCCCTCTGTTTTTCTCCCACAGAATGCAGTGTGTAATCAACAGACTTAGCAAACTACTGAAACCTGGCGGAATTATTTTATTACGAGATTATGGCCGTTACGATCTAGCCCAACTCCGCTTTAAAAAAGGTAAGGGGAGGGAACAAGCAGTATTGCCATTTAGTAAAGGAAGCAGTCGCCCCCTCTGCATCTCAGCGGTTACAAAACAGAAGTACTGTTTTGCGGGGACGGGTGGGCGGGTGTGGAGGACTCCCTGGCCCTGAATGGGGTAACTGTGCCCCTGAAGGACCAGGTGCACAGCCTGGGAGTCATTTTGGACTCACAGCTGTCTATGGGGGCACAGGTTAATTCTGTGTCCAGGGCAGCTGTTTATCAGCTCCATCTGGTATGCAGGCTGAGACCCTACCTGCCCGCAGACTGTCTTGCCAGAGTGGTGCATGCTCTAGTTATCTCTCGCTTGGACTACTGCAATGCGCTCTATGTGGGGCTACCTTTGAACTAATCCAGAATGCGGCAGCTAGACTGGTGACTGGGAGTGGCCGCTGGGACCACATAACACCAATCTTGAAAGACCTATACTGACTCCCAGTACGTTTCCAAGCACAATTCAAAGTGTTGGTGCTGACCTTTAAAGCCCTAAACGGCCTCGGTGCAGTACAGTGGTACCTCGGGTTACATACGCTTCAGGTTACAGACTCTGCTAACCCAGAAATAGTGCTTCAGGTTAAGAACTTTGCTTCAGGATGAGAACAGAAATCGTGTTCCGGCGGTGCGGCAGCAGCAGGAGGCCCCATTAGCTAAAGTGGTGCTTCAGGTTAAGAACAGTTTCAGGTTAAGTACGGACCTCCGGAACGAATTAAGTACTTAACCTGAGGTACCACTGTATACCTGAAGGAGCGTCTCCACCCCCATCATTCTGCCTGGACACTGAGGTCCAGTGCCAAGGGCCTTCTGGCGGTTCCCTCGCTGCGAGAAGCCAAGTTACAGGGAACCAGGCAGAGGGCCTTCTCGGTAGTGACACCTGCCCTGTGGAACGCCCTCCCACCAGATATCAAAGAGAAAAACAACTACCAGACTTTTAGAAGACATCTGAAGGCAGCCCTGTTTAGGGAAGCTTTTAATGTTTAATAGACTATTGTATTTTAATATTCTGTTGGAAGCCTCCCAGAGTGGCTGGGGAAACCCAGCCAGATGGGCGGGGTATAAATAATAAATTATTATTATTATTATTACTTGAGAAACAAAACCTCTAGCCTTCACCGGGAAGTTAAGGCACCAACACGGTCCTGCCGCTTAAAGAAATGGAACGTGTGCTTGTGAGAGAGTGTCAGACGTAACTTCTGCTTTTAGGAACCGGGGATGGATGTTGTTGTTTTCACACAGGCTAACTTTTGGGCCTCTAAGCCCACCTTGTTTCATCCCCACACAGCAGAACGAGGAAGTAATTTTAAGCCAGGCGATGCCCCTGTTTGCTCTTGCTGTACCCTCGGTGAGATGAATGAATGAATCTTTATTTGCGTCAGCCATTGGCCATAGTGAAAAAACAACAATACGATATACAAAAAATAAAGGGTCAATTATATAAAATACATTTTAGGTTTTGAATCAGTAGTCAAAGAGCGGATCTTATTCTAATTGCCCCAGCTAAAAAACTTGCAACCTTTGAGATGTGTGTGCAGCATTTTGAGGATGAGCTTCTGATATGGACAAGGAGCAGGGAAAGCAAAGGGCTGGGGAAGGCTGCTCAGCGGTGGGGTTTTTAACATGCAGTCCGCAAACTTCTTCTGTACATTTAAAGGAGGGGGAATTGACACAAATATACAGCTGCAAAATGGGAGAATGCAAACCCCCAAATTTTCAGTGTTCAGTTGGTAAGGTGCTGAGTGCTTGTGAGCATGTTGGGGAGCAAAGTACAGGTTGGCTTGCTCCCTTTCAGCCAGGACATCAATCATAATTGATGTACACCTTGCCAGGCCTTTTTCCTCTTCTTTCTGAACATTTTGCAACTGCTGAATGGGAGAACCACATCTCTCCGTGCAGGTGCCTGAGTATTAACCGAAGAGGGTAGATGTCTTTATCAGCCCCTTGGCTCCCGGTAGAGTACAGGGTCAGATTTAAGGTGCTGGTTTTGACCTTTAAAGCCCTTCACGGCCTAGGACCCTCGTACCTACGGGACCGCCTCTCCCGGTATGCCCCACAGAGAGCCTCAAGCTCCGTAAATAGCAACACCCTAGTGGTCCCGGGCCCTAAGGAAATTAGATTAGATTCAACCAGAGCCACAGGGTCTTTTCAACACTGGCTCCGGCCTGGTGGAACGCTCTGCCTCATGAGACCAGGGCCCTGCAGGATCTGATTTCTTTCCAAAGGGCCTGTAAGACAGAGTTGTTCCGTCTGGCCTTTGGCTTGGAGCCAATTTGATTCCCTCCCCCTCTTTCTTTTTTTTCTTTTTCCTTTCTCCTCCTGTGATGAGGCTGTATTTTAATGTTTCTATATTTTTAATGTTGTATTTTAATCTTGTTTTTAAGTTGTATTCATTCAACTTGTTTTATTATTGCTTGTTAGCCGCCCTGAGCCCAGCCTTGGCTGGGGAGGGCAGGGTATAAATAAAAATTATTATTATTATTATTATTATTATTATTATTATTATTTTGGAGGTGGAAGCAGCAGTGAACTGAGTTGCAGTCAAAATTCTCATTCCTTTCTTTCAGGTCAGTGTCTGGCTGATAACTTCTACGTGAGAGGAGATGGCACCAGAGTTTATTTTTTCACACAAGGTAACTAACTTGCAGGTCCTACCGCACTCTTTATCAATTGGCTGTCACTGATATAAAGGCTGAATCAGCTCAGGCTTGGTTTCTGGCCCAAAGCAGACAGGAAATGATGTTTTAGAAGATGCTGGTTCAGGTGGCAGGGAGAAGAAATGACCCCAGGATGGATGGATAACCTGATGCTCTGAGCCATTTCCATTGTGGCCTTTCTACATATGTGGAGCAGTGATCCTGAGAACTGGACACCAGTTTCTGAAAAAGCAAAAACCCTGACGATGTGATAAAAAAAGGGCTCAAGACTTACATGGGCTTGATTCAGATGCCACAGCCAAAGAATTCTGTTTGTTTGTTTTTTTGTTTGTTTGGAAAATGCTGCAGGCTCCCATATTTCATATCACCGTTCCTGGGTTTCTATGACATCTGAATTGGGGGAAAACTATGGTTCATGCGAAACATGATTTGTTGCCACTGAGCAGTGAGGATATTTCAAACACTTGTATCAATCATATCAACACGTACAGGGTTCTTAAGTTATTTCTGCATGGAACCTCTGTCTGAACGGGGGTGGAGGTTTGTTGTCGCTGGTCTTGTCTTGCAGGAGGTGGCTGCACCAGAGGGTCTTTTTATTCTGTATTTCTCTTCCACATAAGATATTAATTTATACCTGCCGGTGTTCAGACTGGAACCAGTCAACGAAATCACATTATATTTATCTTTATTTCTGGGCTCAATTCATGGTGCGGTTTGTGGCCTGGAATCAGAATTATGTCACACATCGCCTTTTGCCATATAAGCTTGCCTGATGACATTTTTTAAAAAATCCTTTTACAGCTATTATGGCAAATAATGATGATCATAATAATGATTTATTATTTATACCCCGGCCATCTGGCCGGGCCTCCCCAGCCACTCTGGGCGGCTCCCAACAGAATATTAAAAACACGGTAAAACGTCAAACATTTAAAACTTCCCTAAACAGGGCTGCCTTCAGATGTCTTCTAAAAGTCAGATAGTTGTTTATTTCCTTGACATCTGTTGGGAGGGCACCACCACTGAGAAGGCCCTCTGCCTGCTTCCCTGTAACCTCACTTCTCACAGCGAGGGAACCGCCAGAAAGCCCTCAGTGCTGGACCTCAGTGTCCGGGCTGAGTGATGGGAGTGGAGACACTCCTTCAGGTATACTGGGCCGAGGCTGTTTAGGGCTTTAAAGGTCAGCACCAACACTTTGAATTGTGCTTGGAAATGTATTGGAAGCCAGTGTAGGTCTTTCAAGACCGGTGTCATATGGTGTTATATAATGGACTGAGCAGAACAATTAATATCTCAATACATCTCACTACGACATGCCATGAGGCACAAGAGGATGTATTGTATCCTTGTTCATGTTGATATAAAAAACAAATTAATACTGTAGTCCCACCAAAATGATCATCCAATCCTTTCCTTGCTTGACAATTTCCTTCTTCCAAGAGGTATTCACCTATCTTTGCCACTCTTTCGGTCTCTTTAAAAGATTATCACTGGTTTTATTGCTATTTGTTGTCGTTCTCTTGTTTTTTTCCATCTTGATCACAAACCGCCTTGCAGCGTTATACTTTAAAATCGCATTTCTTTCCTGTGTCCCTTAGATGAGCTGGATGTGCTGTTCTCCACAGCGGGCTTGGAGAAAGCCCAAAACATTGTGGACCGCCGCCTCCAAGTGAACAGAGGAAAACAAATCACCATGTACAGAGTCTGGATCCAGTGTAAATATCGCAAGCCAAAGGGCGACAAGGAATCTCTAGGAGAAAGGAGCAGCTTTCATCCTAGTGGCTGCACGTAGCGAGACTCGAACCTCTCCCCTGGCAGTTGCCCCTATTACGCTGGGGAACTCACTGCAAACTTGGTAAAGCAAACAGGACTGCATGGTGCTTATATTAGCAGCACAAAGTTTACTGGCACAAGCCCCAACCCGGAGCAAAATTTTTAAATTTGCAGGGTGGGTGGGGAGAACCTTCTTGAGATGCCAAGTACCTGCAATTAACTGTAATGCAACTTTGTGGCTTATAGGGGTCTGGGTTCTGAGTTGACCAGGAAAGAGGGAAGTCCCTTGCCAAGTGGTCAGCTCTTCTTTTCAGGGCTGAACAAACGTTCTTCAGATGCAGGAACGTGTGTCAGACCAAATGTTCTTTAGGTGCAGGAACGTGCATCAGACCAAGGTCTCCCATATATGCAGGTCTGGCTGTTTAACTAAATCGAAACAAGATCAACATGGGTTTCAGAGCATTGCATCAGTTTCAAGGAGTTTATGATAACCATGCCTTCTTATACCTACAGCATAACTTTTCTACATTGGCGGTGGGTGGGGTGGGGAAGAGTCTAAGAAAGTGTCCTGGGAATCTTGCAGGTTTCTAGAATAATTTCAAGTTGTTTTAACAAATATTCACTGGCATAAGTGATACTGCATCACCCTCACTGATGATCAACAAACACGCTAGAAAAAAATGGAACAACCCTCTCCAGCCTCCAAATTTTATAAATTATAGTATATTTAAAACAATTCTAAATTTAATGCAAACAGAACATGTTAAAGCCTGCCTGTGTAATCTCCAAAACTGAACTAAACTTGTGAAAATAAGCTTTAAAAATTAAAAGACCTTTTTAAAGATTTTGCATATGAAGCTGTGCTTTAGCATTACATCAGGGACAGCCAATGTTGTGCCATACGGATACTGGACTGCCAACTCCCATCAGCCATAGCCAGTGATCAGGGATGATGTGCATTGGCTGAGGGACACAAAGTTGGTTTCATGAATGAGCCTCAGTTGTGTACATTGACCCCCATCCTCTTCTGTGCTGTGGCAGGAAGGTAAGAAGTCTACAGCTTCCAATTCTGGCTGAACTTGGAGTAACTATATTAGCCTACTGCTTAGTGCAAACATGCAAGATGGAAATGTGATTTATAACCCTGGCTTATTCACTAACATATAACGGGGAATGAAGTTAGTTTTTTAAACGCAAGCAGATTCTCTGATCACCTGCTCGTGAAAAAAGGGGGGGGGACCATAATGAAAAATAATTCTGGCCAGTTAAGAGCCCTAATTTTGGATTGCACCTGTACAACAGGTAAATGTAAGTTTTGAGCTGCTTATCTGCTTCCCATTTCCTTCAGACACTTCATAAATTCACTCATGTCTCCATAATACAGCCAGTAGTTGATGGAAACTTCTCTAACTTTGGTTCTGTGAATTCAGACAACACGGTAAACCACAGCTTGCCTAAACCATGGTTTGCAACATCAGCTTCAAATGCTAGCTTCTTGACCCCAAAATGAACAATTTTGTGAGCAGGTTCCACTAAGGAGTTTGTCTTTAAACATGGTTTGCTGTTCTGCACACTAGATCCAGGCTTGTGCCCTTCCCACTTGCCTCTCAACAAAGTGACTATGGGTCAGATGTCACAATAAACCATGGTTTACTCTTATGGGGGTCATCCTAGTTGAATAATTGACTTGTTAACTATCCTTGCCTTCTCTTATTTCAGCATGTTTGTGAGTTTAGAAAAATATGTTTCTGTTGTTTGTTGACAGCATTTTAGTCTTATGTCTGAACCCTAAACTATGGCTAGTTTTAATTATGGTTGAAAGAGGCCATTTTCATAGTCCATTCTTTGAAGTTGACTTTTTTCAAGAAAACTAAAGATTAACCACGGTCTGTAAAATGTATTCAAATTTTGAAACTGGTTAATCAAAAACAAATAAAGGCTGTTAACCACCATACCCAGAAGAGAGAGATAAGCCATAGACTCACCTACTCATTCCTTCCACAAATATACTGTGGCTTATTGTGATTCCAAATGGGTAACAGTGGTTAGCTGAAAACGTAAGAGAAATGTTTGTGCCCTCTTTCTGTCTGCATTAGTGGAGATGACTGTTCTTGCACATACTCTCAGGGAGCGGGCCATGGGCAGGTCAGCAATAACTCACACGGTGTCAATGAAGTTAAGTCTCTTTATTCAAAGAATAAAAACAAGCTCAGAGACCAGGCCTAGCGAGCACAGCAACTCTTCCAAGTAGATCTTGCCCCGATAAGTCAGTTGTGAGGTCCCCACCTCCCCACAGCTCCCTAAGTCTCCTTTCCCAGGTCCTTCCCAAGCTACCTCGGGTTCCTTCTTGTCTCTTGTTGCTCCATCGTCTTCATCTCTCTGCATGTTCTGGTAGACTGGGGAGAGGGGAGCTGGTCGCAGCAGGAGGGGGAGACCCCTGGCTTCTTCAGCAGCCTGCCTCATCTCTGCCTCTCCCTCCTCTCTAGCTGCCTCTTCTGCTCCTGGTTCTGGACTGCTCTCTGCCACAGCCTCTTCCTGCTCACTAAACCCTGTTGCCTCTTCAGCTTCTGACTCCTCCTTCTCCCAGTCTGTTCCCTCTTCTCCCTCTCACCACTCATCATCATCATTCCACCACCAATCCTCTGGCCCTCAGCCTTCTTTCCCTGAGGGTTCCCTTGAGGGTTCCCCAGCTGGTGTCTCCCACTACTCTGCATCCAAACCAGTTCATGACACATACTTAGCACTGTGTGAATTCCTCCATTAGCTCAGGTGTGGGAACCTTTCTACCCTGAGGGACCAGATTGTCATCTTCCCTAACCCCCCAATGGGCAAAGTTTGACAGGTGGGCAATGACATCAAGTGACCTTTTTTCCCCCTTGCAGAGTCTTCAGAAGCCCCACTGAAAGCACCATTTGACACAATCTTGGATTGGTGCCAACAAATACCCAATGTGGGTGTGGCTTGGCCAAAATGGCCTCAGGCTAAATGGGGAGGACTGGGCATTCCCCACCCCTGCCTTAGCAATAGCTTTAAACAAGCCACTGTATCACAATTATATCTGAATCCCACGAATTAATCTAGTCTTACGTTGTTGGGCTTTCTCCTGGATCCAGCAAATGAAGAAGCCATACACACAAACCTTTGTCCTTTGAAATTAACCCCAACACCTCCACATGCCTGCTTGTGATTCAACCTGGTTTTTCCTCATGATGCCTACACCTTTCCAAGGCAAAACATCTATCAATCTCCCAACTAATCATGTACCCACTTACCTGGGAGCAGCCTCCATTGAACTCGCGCTGATCAGCTTTTGAGATACATCATGTAGGACTCTTGTGAATTGCTAAACCACCTCACGCCTTCTGTACACTCACATTCTCTCCTCCGGATCAGGAAATCCCCCCACATGCTCACCAATCAGCCCAAACGCTTCCGCATCCTTCACTTCCTCCCGCAATGCCACTGATGAAAAAACACACCGGTTGAACTGTATATATATCTCGCCTTGAAGCTTCCGAAGAACAAGAGCCACCCACCCCTTTGCCCTTCTGCAAATAACACCCCCAGACACAGAGCCCCATCCCTTTGGAGACAAACCCACCGCCTGCACCTGACCACAATGCAGAAAAAATACCCACCTACCTTAAGTCCCTATTATACAAAGGCGGCCACGCCCCCTCTTGAATTACAGGCGAAACACCTTCCTGTGTGTACCCCAATACCCCCTCGCCCAGTATATGGGTCCATTCTTCGTTTTGCTGCGACCCCACAAGAAGGAATGAAGTCTCCATGCCATGAACCCCCCCCCCTTGATGAAAGCTCTGGCTCAGCAATTTTTTTCCACCTGTCAGGCCGGACACGGTCCTGGATTCTGAAACAATCCCCGCTTAACCTGGTGCCCGCAAACAAGGCACGGTTAAATAAAATTGAAAAAGCAACATGCAATGCAATGCAATGCAATGTAATGCAATGCAGCCCGGGCCCTCCCATCGCCCCACCCCGAGGTTTTTAGCACCTCCTTGCACTGACCTCTCCCCTTCCCCCAACCTTTTTCTCACCACCACCGACTCAACCTCCCCCCCCCCGCCCCACCTCGCGCACCGCGCACCCGCACACCAACCTCCCACCCGTGCAAATCTCGCGAGACAACACGTGCTTTCACAAGTGGTTCCCCCCCCCCCAACACCTCTTCTCCTTGCACCAATCGATCCGGGGGCTGGGCTTAAAAAAAAAAAAAAAAGCCTAAGTAAAGGGGGGCGGGGGAGAAGGGGGTGTATAGGCGAGAGCTGGGGGGGGGAGAGAAAAGTGAAATGTGGGGGGGCTGCCCCGCCCCCATTGATCGCAACTTGCAACCAACCCCCCCACCTGAATAGCATTTTTTGGGGTAAACGCCCCCCCTCCCACCCACCCATCCCTAATCCCTTCCTCGGGGGAAAAAGAGGAGGAGGAGGAGGAGGAGGAGGAGAGCCCCAACCCTCTCGGGAACGAGGCTACCTTTGCCGGGCGGGGAGCCTACGCGAGGCCGGGGATTTTACGGCCTGCCTGCTCGCTTCTCCTTTCTCGGTCTCCGCCGGGAGGAGCAGCTGCTCTCCCACCGCCACCTTCCTCCGGTGATCCCTCCTTCTCCATCTCCCCGTCTTCTCCTTGGGGCAAAAAAGGGCCCTGCAACCAACCACCCGGCTGGCCCAGGAGCGAAGCCCAGCCGAGCCGCCACAGGTGAGAGAGACCGCGCGTCCCGGGCATCCCTTGCCTCGGCCCCACGTTGCGGACGGGCGCTGCGGGAAGAGAGAGGCTCGCTTCTCCCCCGCCGCCCTTCCATCCAGGCCGGGGCCGGCGGGAGAGCGGGAGAGCGGGCGAACAGGCCGGCCTTCCCCTGGTAGGCCTAAGGAGGGTCGGGGAAGAGGTGCGGCGGCGGCGGCGCTGCTTTCCGAGGGAGGGGTAGGTAGGCCTTGCAGCTGGGGCTTCTCCTTCACCCCCAGCTCCGTTGCCCTTACACTTGGTGACATTTTATTTTTTTTTTGAGGGGGGGTGTCAACAGTCTGTGTAGGCCTCGCCTCCCCCCCAGTCCTATCGGTTGCTATAGCAACGCCGCGGAAGAAGGGCGAGTTCGCCCCCCCCCGTGTCCCAACCTCGGGAAAGGGGCCCGGGTTACTATGGTAACGTTGTGGGGGGACGGACCCATACATGCCCGTGTAGGCCTTGGGGTGTGTGGGTATTTCATATTACTGTGGGGTTGTTTTTATTGGGGCGACGTGTGTGGGGTTTTTTTTGAGGGGGGGGGAGAGGTAACGCGTGTGCTGGCCGTTCTCTCGTGTAGGCCTCGAGACTGGCCTACGTTGCCTAATTAGAAGTTGCGAGCCCGGCGGGGGCTTAAAATAAGGGCGAGTTGTGGGGGGGGGCGAGCGCGCCCGGGCTGTTGCTATGGGAACGTTCTGGTCGGTTGGGGAGGGGGGGCGGAAGAGCCTCCCTCTCGCGTGCTGGGGGGGGTGGGGGGGGCTCCGTTGCCTTGGTAACTTTCCGTGGTTGGGAGAGGGTCGCGCCCACCCGTGTCAGTGAACGGGGCGCGGTGGGGTGGGTGGGTTGCCGGGCCTAGAGGTCTCAGGTACCGAGCCTCCTTGGGCCTGGTCGTGAGGGGATTGTTTTGTTTTCCGGTCCAGGGGAGAGTGAGATGTCAGCGGCCTCTGGGGACGGCAGGCCCCCACGGGTGGGAGTCGCCACAGCTGGAAGCGTGGGTAGGGGTTGTTACTGCGTTTTTTAAAATAAAAATGGGGGGTTGATAGGTTAGCAGGGGTTAAAGCAGGAGGGGAAAGGGATGCTGTTCTGTCACTCCCCATTGGAGTAAAAGAGGTGGTCCCCATCCCATAAGAACAAGTGAGTAGGCTTGGAGTAAGGGGATGGATGCTTGCCTGGGTGTCACTTGCCTGGGTGGAGAACACTTATGCAGCCGGTGGGGAGAGCCATTGGCTCCTGTTTTAACTACAGCGGTACCTCGGGTTACATATGCTTCAGGTTACAGACTCTACTAACCCAGAAATAATACCTCGGGTTAAGAACTTTGCTTCAGGATGAGAACAGAAATCGTGCTCCGGCGGTGTAGCGGCAGCGGGAGGCCCCATTAGCTAAAGTGGTGCTTTAGGTTAAGAACAGTTTCAGGTTAAGAACTGACCTCTGGAACGAATTAAGTACTTAACCCGAGGTACCTCTGTATTGTGAATTCCAACAAGGTGGTGGTCTCAGGTCCTAAACTGTAGGGCCATCTCTTGAGAAGTCAAGGATAAAGCGAGCGGGATTGGAGGTTACAAAGTGAAATAAATGTGTCCGCTGGAATAGCAAGAAGTAGAAGTCAGGGCGAGGGGGACACTCAATTGAGTGACGTTATTTATTCGTTTATCATTTCATATAATGCCACGAAACAACAGTTAGTTTGCTTTATCGTCATTCTGCACACATACATGCTTGAGAGATGCTCAATTCCCACTTCAGGGAATTTAACATGCCTTGAGGGGAAAGTGATCAGAAGTCTGTTTAAAACATGCACAAATGCCTTTCTCAGATGCCCGCCCACTTTAGGGGTTCAGAAGTCCCTGAGGTGACAAACCCACCTTTGTGTGGCTGCTTTAAACTTGAATGCTTTTAATAATTATGAATGCTTCATTATCTTCCCAACTGGTTCCTTACTGAGTTGTTTTAGAAGCCTTGTTGGGAGATTTTGGAACGTTTGTAAGCGTACTTGATTAGAACCATTTTCTTCCTTCTAATAGATAGTATGATAAAAAATAAGCCTATTTGGACGTCCCATCACTTGCACTGATATGTATATTTCAAAGTAAAGTGTGGCTAAGGTTGTAGCCATATGGTCATATTGCTGACATGTTCTTCAGACTATCACCAGCGACACTACAGCACTGCCATCTTATTTATCTGTTATAAGTCAAAGATGGGGAACCTGTGACCATCCATATGTTGTTGGACTTCAGTGGAGTTCTCCATCAGCCCTAGTCAGCATACCAGTAGTTAGAGATGATGGAAGTTGTAGTGCAACAACATCTGGAAGGCCATAGGTTCCACACCCTCCCTATAAATATATAACTAGCCTTTCCATTTTAAAATATTTCAGTGGTTGATAGCATGATAACAAGACTATTGAACAGCTAAAAGGAGGTAGCAGATAACAGCAAATACAGTGGTACCTCGGGTTAAGAACTTTGCTTCAGGATGAGAACAGAAATTGTGCTCCGGCGGCGCGGTGGCAGCAGGAGGCCCCATTAGCTAAAGTGGTCTTCAGGTTAAGAACAGTTTCAGGTTAAGAATGGACCTCCGGAACGAATTAAGTCCTTAACCCGAGGTACCACTGTAAAATGCTAAAGAGAGATGGGGAAATGAGGTTCCCTGGGAAGGGAATTTCAAAATCTGGGTGCAGCTGTATCCCAGCCAAACACAACTGTGATGTTGGCAGGATTCAGAAGAGAGTCTCCCCAAAATATCTTAATGAGCGGGAGAAAGCAGTCCTTTAAGTATCCTGGCTGCTGTTAAAAACTCCCTGACTAGTGATTTTTAAAAATTCCACTTGATGCTTTTCCTTCTGCTGCAGTCTTCTAGAAAAGTGATAATGGGTACAAAATGGAGAGCAAACAGAACAACTGATGTGAAGTCGGTAGCTGGTTCCCCCCTCCCCTTCCTCTTTCTAAAGGGTATTGGTGGTCTTCAGGAATGTTCCTTCTAAGCATGTGCTAGGGGTCCAGAGTGATTCAGTGTTTTAACTTTTAGTTGGGGAAATGAAAGCGAATAAATAGTTCTGGAAACAATGCCTTTGGAAAAGTATGAGTCATAGGGTCATATGCACTTTGCTTTTCTACTGCTCTGTCAATCAATTATTAAATAATTGCTCCGTTTAGGGGCTATAACACAACCTGAACCATAGTCTAGGGTTATGGGAACTGGCCTGGCCTCCTTCAGGGCTTGCACTTTTCTCCTCCTATCCTTTGACACAATCGCAAAAAGGAGATTGGAAGTTTCTATTTCGGCTTTGCATATGAACCCTAAACTATGGTTAACTTTATACTTTGTGGAACCAAGCCATCTTTATAAACTATGGCATGAAGTTGGTTTTCCCCCCTCTTACCATATTTAAGATTAAACATAGATTATTTTAATTATAGTTTAGTATTGCCTCTGAGCCAGTCTGAAATGTTTCAAGAACTCTCAAGAACTCTTGCTATACACATACGCTAGCTCTGTTGGTAGAGCATGAAATCTTTAATCTCAGGGTCATGGGTTTGAGCCCTATGTTGGGTAAAAGATTCCTGAGTTGCAGGGGGGTTAGACTAGATGACCCTCGTGGTCCCTTCCAATTCTACAGTTCTATTATCTGACCCATGTTGTGGCCTCTGTTTCTGTTTTAGTGTTTGGTTGCATACTCTTCAGCAGTCAAGCTCATGGTAGATCTGTCTAGGAAGATGCTAAAGGGAATTGAGAAGAAAACAGACCTTGTCCCTTTGTTATCCATAAATGTTTTCATTTCTGTGATATTTTTAGCGTAACTTTTGAGGGGTTGGTCTAGAAATTGCAGGGTAGAAGAATGCATGGTCAAGGATCTGAGGAAATGACTGTTTTGCCTGCAAACGCATATGTATTATTTCTGACTTTTGTAAACAGGAATGAAATATTGTATTAGCTATATTTACTAGTTAGGTTCACAGTGAACTTTTTGAAACACAATACATTTGTTTCACTTGTTTGACTTTATTGTTAGTGTATGTTTAATTGTTTATAAGGAACCAGATATTGTTAACCAACTTCAGAGGAAAGTTACTAAGAGTGGCTTCACATGAACACAGAGGAGAACCCATCAGCAAACTGAAGAATTGTGCCACACTGATGGAGGACCAGAATCTCCGAGATACAATATTCATAGGAAAATAGGCTTCCAGTATATTTACAGTACTACGTTGGTTGCCAAACGCCTTGGAACTCGTAGATTTCGGCTTCCGAACAATTGAAAACCTCCTGCAGCCAATCGGAAGCTGCTTCTTGGCTTTTGAATGGTTCTGGGAGTCGAATGGACTCCTGGAACGCATTCTGTTCGAGAATCAAGGTACAACTGTATATGGAATAGAAAGGCCAGCCCCATGTCCTGTTCTCTATTAGTGTTTTGATGTGAAATGTGGTTAATGAAAGGAGATTGTCCAGTACTTTTGAGCTGCCAGTGGAAACACATGTTGCTACTTTGGCAGAGTGTGATTTGCAAATGCAGTATCTTCAGCATGGGATAGCAACAACATGTTTCTCAGAATGAGGAATATATTAGGGTCAAAAAGGTCCTTCAGAAATGAACATACCCAGTCCTGTATGTGTGATACGGGACTGAAGCAATTAAAAATATATATAGTGCATCTCAGCATGTTAGCATTTGCCTTTTCTCTTTTTAGGAGTGGTGAATTGCTATTCATTTCCCCTTACAATCTCAGCTTCTTGATTACTGGAGATCTTACGCGGTTGCTACTAATGATATTATGTTAAAAATGCTTGTTCCACAGACATTTACTAGGGTAAGAGAGAAAGGAATTTTGGGTATCCAAACTGTGCTCTTGATCCAGGTGGAGAGGGATAATTAAATCACATTCACTTGTGCATAGTAAGGGAAGAGTAGTTAGTTCATACACAAAGAAACCACCCAGCAATGCCGGGGAATAATTTTATTGGCAAAATAAGAATTGTTACCACAGTTCTGGTTATAATGACACCATTTAAAACAACAGTGTTGTATCACTATATACCCCTTTATGTTTGATTGGTTAATGCTATTAATGTTTCCTTATATTAATGTTTTGACTTCAACCCAATAATGGCAAGCTTTAATTATTTCTGCATTGGATACTTATACACTGTGTTGTCTATCATTGTTGGCAGATATGATGGAAGAATTGCATAGCCTGGACCCACGACGGCAGGAACTGTTGGAGGCCAGGTTCACTGGAGCTGGCGTTGCAAAGGTTGGTATCAGCACAGCTCACTGACCAAAAGCATGTGCACACAACCTTTCATTTGATGCTTGGTGAACGTCTAATGATCTAGAGTGTCAACTTTTGGCATCTTTTACTTGCCGTCATGCAGATGGAGAACACTGCTGAAGCAAAATGTATGTATGACCTCTAAATGTTCAGAAATCAAACATACTTCGAAAATAATCTGGCATTTCATGACCTCTGCAGCTTGTTTTGGAGTTGATGTGAAAAGTTCATAATATATGAGCAGTGAGCATTAGTAGAAGTTGAATGCTTTTTATCAGTTGAGTAATGAACTTACCTGGGAAGCTTGAGAAGTTACCTTCTCACACAATGCTAGACATTCCTATAACTAAAGTTTCTTTTCTGTTCTTATATCAAGTATCTGCTTTTGGTAACTTCTTTCATTCTTTGTTTTAAATCCCACATCAATGTTGATGGCATTCTCTTCTGTCAGCCATCTCCAGTTCTCTCAGGTTTCTTCTGTTTTCACTAGCATATCATAACATCATCCAAACTAAATGTTCAAGACTGAATTGCTCTGTGTTTCATCTTATTTTTATGGACAGAGTTGCATGTTGAATTGGTTGCAAAAATGGGATCCTGACATTCTTGGGATTCTTAGAAAAACAGCCCTCAGCGACAATAACAACTATAATTGGTTTTTAAAGTGCCTTAGGTTTTATAGGTGCTTCGGAAAGATTCAAAAACTACAACCCCCGCTCTTAGTCTTATAGTATAATGCAATACAAAATAAAAGGAAGCGGAAACAACAAAATAAAAGGTAAACTGGCACCAGTTCTTCATAGTTCTAAATTCTTACAGTCGATACAGATTACCGTATTTTTTTTGCCCTATAGGACGCACTTTTTCCCCTCCAAAAATGAAGGGGAAATGTGTGTGCGTCCTATGGGGCGAATGCAGGCTTTCGCTGAAGCCTGGAGAGCGAGAGGGGTCGGTGCGCACCGACCCCTCTCACTCTCCAGGCTTCAGGAAGCTATTCGCAAGCCTTGGGAGCTCCGCAGGAGTTCCCGTCGGGCTCCCAAGGCTTGCAGATAGCAGCCTGCATCCTGAAACCTGGGGCGCGCTGCATAGCGCGCTCCGGGCTTCGGGCAGATATCGGGCAGCCCCACAAGCTCGGGGGACAGCGAGGGGAAAATAATTTTTTTTCCTTTATTCCCCCCCCCCAAAAAAACTAGGTGTGCCCTATGGGCCGGTGCGCCCTATGGGGCGAAAAATATGGTATATAAATGCAAATGTTGGTGAAAGGTGAGTCTGGTAGTCCTCTGAGGCTAGAGGAGAGCCTGCATGCGATAATCCTTGGGTGGTACTCCTACTCAGAGTAGACCCATTGAAATTAATTGACATAACTAATTTAGATTCATTGATATCCGTGGGGCTAATCTGAGTAGGATTTAGTTGAATTTAACCCCTTGCTATCTCTGCTTATCCGTGACAGCTGCTTCTCACCCTAAGCAGGTAGCAAATAAGTCTGTGTTACATAGTTCCCATCACAGACATGTTGCTAGCCTGCCAATAATAGACTGGAGCAGGCATAGGCAAACTCGGCCCTCCAGATGTTTTGAGACTACAGTTCCCATCATCCCTGACCACTGGTCCTGTTAGCTAGGGATGATGGGAGTTGTAGTCCCAAAACATCTGGAGGGCCGAGCTTGCCTATGCCTGTACTGGAGGATTGTTGAAACAAAGTTTTTGTAGACCATATTTGATTTGGAACTGTCATCACTCGCTTTGGGTTTCACTAAGTTTGATTTTATGTGCAGCCAAGTTTAGCGTATTCATTTTTGCTCCATTAAATCTTGTCATGAGCTTATCATTTGGCAGTGCAGTATTTCAAGAAGTTTTTTTTTAAGCTTGCATCTTGGGCTTTCTTAGTGAAAACATTTGGGAAATTAATAAAACAAGACAGTCTCTTGCCTCCCCCCCCCCTAAAAAAAAAAACAGCTGGGAATTGGGGGACAGTCAGGAATGTCATGCAGTTTTGGTTCACATGACTGCAATGAAGGTGGAATTGGCAACGCCTCCTTACCTCTTTGAGGGACAGTTTCTTATCTTAATTTTAGGTCTAATTTTGAGGTCCAGGTTGCTCCACTTCAAAGAAAGAAAGAAAAAGATTCAAATTCCCGAGATGGCCAAAATGGTACTATTTTGGTATTTTATTAATAATAATGGTGTATACATTTTGTTGTTATTATTTCAGCTTATTAGTAAAATAATAAGTAAAAAGTCTCCAAGCAATTTACAAAATGAGAAAGCAAAATGCAAAGCATAAAATTAGAAAAAGAGCAATCCATTGCAGTAAAAACCATACAATACAAACAAATCCAGTAGAGCATCAGCAAAAAACGTACCATCAATAGTCAGCAATATCATCCTCATTTGCCAAGTAGCTGGGAGTAGAGAAATTTCACCTGGAGCTGGAAGGGTGTTAATGATGGCACCAGGTGGGCATCACTAGCAAATGTTGTACTTAACACAAATCAACCTAGCCACTGTGTGTGTTTTGGAGCTTCATGTTCCTTTATGTAGTTATTCTAAACTTCTTCAAGGGAAATATGATGAACTAAACCCCCCAATTTCTTTCAAATATCTCATTGCTGTTGGTTCATGTGTATAGTCTCTCAAGTCTTTGTAACTCTTCTGTTATTAGTCTGTGCGCTGACTTGCATGTCGACATTAACCTTACTTTAACAATTAAATTTGCCAGCCAATTCCATCTGATACTCCCAAACGTAAAACATTCCCACGGTATTACAAAGGTATTATGGGAAAACTTTATGTTATTAAAAATACACAAATTGTTGTTAAAAAACAGATAAGTCCACCATCTTTTGAAGACTTTTTGAATGAATAGGATATGGTTGGTGAGATAAGCTTTTATGTGTGAACTGAAAAGGAACTTAGGGAGAACTAGCCCTATTTGCCGAGCTGAGCCTTTTCCCTGATGTATTCATCTGCAAGAATTTTTTTGGTTAGTTATGTGAGGCCCTCATCTTACATCTGAAGTAACATTGTCAAGACACAAGTATACCACCTGATTGGAGTTTAAGGCCAAAGTATTCATGTGTGTTTCTCTGCAACCAGAAGGACATTTTTATTCAGTGCTTGGGCATCTGGTGCAGTTCTACTGTATAGTTTGTTGTGTAATTGTAGCCAATTCTTCCTTGTATATAAAGATAGGAATTGGCATTTAGGTGAGAATATTCCTGTTGCTTGAGACTCCTGTTGGTAATGGGAGTCATAGGTATTTATGCTCTGATGACTACCCAGAGATTAAGGTTTTTCTTTTTCCCAGGTCCACTGAAGGGTCCTTCAATTTTTGTATCTCTATTCTCAACAAAGATTTAATAGGCATGCCACCTTCCTGTTTGGTGTACTGTTTGATCTTTTTCTTTTAAATGATTTGATTTGATTTTAATATTGTATAATTATTGCATGGTTGTAGCCCATCCTGCTATCTTGTAGAAAAGGGTGGGCAAGAAATCTGTTTAAATATATAACACCCTTCCCCACTAGGAACAGATGGCAGTGGTGCCCAACATAATGTCAGGATGCAAGTGTCCTTGTGTCACCAGTTCTCCTTAAAAGCTTTTACATCAATTTTTACACAAACAGGTTTAACCAAGTAAATGCAAGTTTTGTTTCATCCTAAGCTTATAGCATGGGAAGGCAAACTAAGGCCCGGGGGCCGGATGCCCAGTCACCTTCTAAATCCGGCCCAGGAACAGTCCGGGAATCAGTGTGTTTTTACATGAGTTGAATGTGCCCTTTTATTTAAAATGCATCTCTGGGTTATTTGTGGGGCATAGGAATTTGTTTATTTTTACCCCAAAAATATAGTCGGGCCCTCCACAAGGTCTGAGGAACAGTGGACCAGCCCCCTGCTGAAAAAGTATGCTGACCCCTGATTTATACTCTTTGGTTCAGGTGGTAGGTACCCTGGAAATACTTTTTGCATCCAGTACCAGAATTGGATATGGGAAGGGAACTGCACATGTGCAAAGAAACCAGGAGCTAGTTAGCACCAACAGAATTTCCTGTGATAGGTTTTGGCACTATGCTGTCCAGCATTAGAACTGAGATTTTTTGTAAATGCACCAAAGAAAGATGATTACTTTAATTTCTCATTTGTAGACAGTTCATTGCACTGAAAAGGGATGCAACAAGTCTGAGTGTGTGTGTGTGCGCGCGTGAGAGAGAGAGGGAGAGAGAGAGAGAGAGAGAGAGGTGCTTTTCTGGGGAGTTATAACCATTTTCAGCATAAGTAAATAATACTTTCGCTTTTTTGTCTATTTCGCCAGGGGCCCCTGAACAGTGAATCTTCCAATCAGAGTTTGTGCAGTGTGGGCTCACTAAGTGACAAGGAGCTGGAAGTAAGTGAACCTGGTGTTTACTGGACAGCCTGTCCTGGGGTCAAACCAGAAGTTACCTGATTACTGTCAACTATGTGAAAATAGTCAGGGTTCCATTCCAGCAGGAGAAAATATGCCACCTTTTGGACTCTCTAATTCCCTGCTATGCAAATAGCCTCAACAAAACTCAAACAATTTAGCCCTCGGGAAGGTGCAAGGCAGTGATCTTAACTCTCAAGTGCCTTGCAGTCTTCCTTAATGGAGTTAATTCATTTTTGGTGTAATACTTGCTGTTAGTGGGGGTGCAGTGGTCACTGATTTCATGTTCCACGGTTGCATTTAAAAGTATCAAAGAGGGGAAACATAACCCTCTGTATTTACAAACTGAGAAGTCTGCCAGAGGGTTTTGAATTTCTTAGTGTGCTTTGATGCTGAGATATCTGCAGAAATTGATTTGGGATTTGTTTTTCTCCCCCTTAAGACTCCAGAAAAAAAGCAGAATGACCAGCGCAACAGGAAGAGGAAAGGGGAATCCTTTGAGACCAACCAAGGTAAGCTGTGCTTTAGGCCCCCTAATTAGGATCTCCAAACATTCAGTAATGAGCACGGTTGTTTGAGAATTCTCTTTTCCCTTGATATCATTGAGTCTGACTCAAAGGTGTATTGGGCAGCTTGTTATGATCTTGAGCTTGGAGCAGCACCCTTCCCTTCAGGGAAAATTTGCCGTCTGCATTATAAGACAAACATTTTTAGTCCTGAGGCAGTCTTATTGCAATGTTCACCTGCATCTGTTTCACTACATGCACATGTCACGTTTGGGCATGGTTTTCCAGTGGCTGGTTGGCAAAGATAGTCACTTGCACTGATCACACATCTCTGTCACACATGATTTTCACAAAACTTGAGGCACTGAAGTACTTCCATGTAAAAATAATAATACAGTGGTGCCTCGCAAGACGAAAAGAATCCATTCCGCGATTCTCTTCGTCTAGCGGTTTTTTCATCTTGCGAAGCAAGCCCATTGACGGATTAGCGCTATTAGCGGCTTAGCGGATCAGCTGATAAGCGGCTTAGTGGCTTAGAAAAAGGGGGGGGGAGGAAAAAAAACCGCAGGAACTCGCAAGACATTTTCGTCTTGCGAAGCAAGCCCATAGGGAAATTCGTTTTGCGAAGCGCCTCCAAAACGGAAAACCCTTTCGTCTAGTGGGTTTTCCGTCTTGCGAGGCGTTCGTCTTGTGGGGCACCACTGTAATGGCTGAATTAGCCCTTAGGAATCCATCAGAAGTTGGTATATCGGAGAATGTAGACCTAAATTGTGAGGAAGAGTAAAAAAATTCCCTTTCTGATGCTTCCTTTCTTAAGTGGTCATTTTTGGTGTTGACAAAGCATCCAGAAGCACCTCCTCCCAAGAATCATATGGAGCAACCTTTGCATAGTCTGGAATCATGGCCCATACTGATGACACTTCCTTCTCTGGCCTCATTATGGTTTCTCCTTGTCCACCCACTTCTACCATGTCTTCCCCCATCCATCCTCAGTTTCTTTTATGTGCCTCTTCCAAGAACCTTTGCACTCAGGCACACACATTCTTTGAGCTCTTGTCAGTTGTATCTCCATTGCCACTTGCTCTTTTTGCTGTTCTGTCTATGCTCGCATGCACACATGTCTTTCTCCTTTTCTCCAACATGCTTTTGGGGGAGCAACAGAGAATCTTTGAGAATAAGTGTTGCATTTCAGATAGTCCCTTGGTAACCATCCCCGAACTGTGTCGTTTCAGAGGTTGGTCCTAATTGGTATTTATTCTGCATCAACACAGAGGCTCTGTCTCATTCTAGTCCACTGCTCTGACACACACCATCTGAAGTGTGAGGACGGAGTCCTCCTAAAATGTAGTTGTCATTTACATTAAAAGTACATGCACAATCCTCACTTAAAGAAGGAAGCCAGCTGTGCTGGATCCTTTTTTCCCCTCACAAAAAACATCAACAGTCTTACATGTTAAGAGGAGCAGAATGCTACAGCACATGGATAACTGAGTCTGGAAATTCCCTTATAATAAACAGGCACATCCATAATCTTTGGTACTACCCAATTCCCTTCTTATTTCAAAACCAAGACAATTTTTAAAAAGGAAGAATTAAACCCTAAAGCATGAGAGTATTTTGATTTTGAAGGCTTAATACCACCTGTTGTTTTTTTCCTTCCAGGCAAAGTCACTCCAAGGGGACATAAAATTAGTGATTATTTTGAGGTAAGCCAGTTTTACATGTAACTTTTCAGAAAATGATGTCCTTGCAAATTCTTTCCATGTAGGTTAGAGACAGGGACTCTTCTAAATAATATGTAAACTTCTTAAAGAGGGAGGCCCTTGCAGTTAAATGACTAAATTTTCTAGGGAACTGTCTTTTTTATATTTTTAAAATAGTTTTAGGGCAAAAAAAATCCAGATCTTAATTGTAGCTGTTCCCTTGTGTGCATAGTTTTCTGTGCCCCAGTTTCTATGCACCTGTGCAGTGTGCTTTGCTCTGTGAAACTTTCACAGTGTTTCTATGAACCTTTTTTGTCCCCTCCAAATTTTAGTTTGCTGGGGGAAGCGGTCCAGGAACAAGTCCTGGAAGAAGCGTGCCACCTGTTGCACGATCATCGCCACAGCATTCCTTATCAAATCCTTTACCTGTAAGTATTCACTTGAAGGGACAGAATGTGGGCATTTGTGAGTAATGTGGCACCCTGAAAATGGTATCATTTCTGTATATTTTTTTATTAAAGCTCATTTTGAGCTTTAAATTTAAGCAACGTTTACAGTCCTATTAGGTGGTGGTTCAGAAATCCTTGGTGGTAGTGCAAAGCTCCCAGGGTTCAGGTGGTGGGATCTGAATGCTCCCTTTAACATTTCCTCTACCTAAATTCTTATTCCTGCTGTCTTTGTGTCTGTCTAACCCAGTGTTGGGCTCCGTTTGATTAAGGTGTGTGTGCAGTAGCTAGGCAGCAGGTAATCTTCAAAGGAGGAGGCTCATGCATACGAACAAGATGTGGCAGGAACTATATTTCTAGAAGACTGAAGGCCACTCAAAAGTTGAAAACCACCATGACTCAACATTTCAAGGGCATAGGGCAAGATAGAAATCTTCTTAGCACTGCATTTCCTCCTCCTGCCCATGTAACATTTAATGGCAGTTATCCATTGCTGTAAATAACTACACAGAAATGACAAGTGTGTCTACCTATGTGTGTGATTTTGTCATAAGGTAGCTTGAGCTAGAAGTACCATTACTAATCCTAGGACAAATAATTTAACAAAGAGGTTTGGTCTGACCACATCACCATACCTTTTTGTGTCTTTGCAATTTTTTTTAAGGATTCTAAATTGCTCAGGAACAAGTTTTAGAAGAGGCAGGTTAGGGAAGTTATGGGTCTGCTCCAGAGGGGAATGGGAATGGGACTACCATGATGGCAAATGGAGGTAGATATGGAGGCAAACAAAGATATACAGTGGTGGGGAGTGCTTGTTACATCAAAGCCCTTGCTCCCTCTTCTTTGCCTGCTGTGCATCAGAGTTGGGGGTTGCCAGTCAGTTCACCTGGTGCTGGTGGTAACTGCCAAGTCTGTCCAGAACAAAACATCTGTTGTCCACAATTTAATAGCAGGGACTGAGTTGGCATTCATAACTGAGAGCTGGGCAGATGAGCTAGGTGGCCCTATGCTACTGCAGCTACGTATGTCCACCTGGGTACTTGCTGCAGCACCATTCAGGTCAGAGGGGCAGTGAGAGAGCGTCAGAATCATCCTCACTAGGAGGACAGACCACACTGTGTCTGAATTTGAGGGATTGTTTGTGGCATTGGGCGGAACAGGGATTTTGTTGGTGTGGCATCCACCTCACTGCATTACAGCCTTCCTAACTGAGCTGACAGAGGTAATCTGAGACGTGGAAAATCCATGGTTCTAACTATGGAAAGGGGGCATACAAATAAAATGATGAGGTTGATGGAGGGGGGGGGGATGACAACTCCTAAATTGTGGAATTCCCTCTGCCACCTTTCTTGGATATGTTTTGTTGTATGCTGAAGTCGCACCTGTTTACCCTATCTGTTGACACTGTATTTTAAGACCCCCTCTAGTTGTGATTGTAATTTGTTTCAAACTGTCTTCGAGCTGCATTTTATATTGCTGTAACCCACCCTGATCAGAAGGTCGGCGGTTCGAATACCCACGACGGGGTGAGCGTCCGTTGCTCGGTCCCTGCTCCTGCCAACCTAGCAGTTTGAAAGCACGTCAAAGTGCAAGTAGATAAATAGGTACCGCTCCGGCGGGAATGTAAACGATGTTTCCGTGCGCTGCTCTGGTTCGCCAGAAGTCATGCTGGCCACATGACCCAGAAGCTGTATGCCAGCTCCCTCGGCCAATAAAGCGAGATGAGCGCCACAACCCCAGAGTCGGCCACAACTGGACCTAATGGTCAGGGGTCCCTTTACCTTTAACCCACCCTGAAACCTTCTGGTAGAGGGCACATAATAAATCATTTTTTATAAAGACACCTTATAAAACCAAATCTAGTACTTGTTTTTACAGTTTACTCAGCTAGAAGAATTGAAAAGGAATTGTTTATTACAACCTCAATTGCACATTTATCTTCTGCAGGATATAATATTCTCAAAAAGTCATTCTGTACACGTAGACTGAACAAGTGTGTAATTGTTATGTGCATGCGTGTTGACAAATGGCAGGGTCGGCTTTTACCTTCATCCTTTTTAGGGGGTATGGTGTATTTTTCCCCAATGTTGTATACCTATATCATTGGAAGGATGTCCTGTTTTCTGTTTTTATAGGAAACATTTGCAAGATTTGGGTTTGTTTTTTTCAGGGCCCAAGCTGAGCATGGTAGAGATGAGCACACTTTACTGGGTCTAGAGGATCTAGCCTGGACTAGCCTCATTTTCCCCCTCATGGTGAAGTGCTGATCATGCTTGAAGTTCATCCAAGTTTATTTCCCTGTATCTGTGTGTCTGTATAATATGCCTAGTTTTTGTAAGAAGCGTTAGAGCCAGTCAGAAGCAGTGTTAGAACAAGTAACAGTGAGCTGTTGTTCCAGGCCCTCCTCTAGAATGATGGGGAACTTCAACTCATGTCATTTGAGAGACAGAGGTATGCCACGCTATCTCAAAAACTACAAGTCCCCTCCTGTGCAGGCAGGAGGTGTGAACAAGGATGTGGCAACCAAGAAGCACCATTAAAAATTGGGTGCAGTGGTAGTCAAGTAATGCTGATAGAATTTGCAGGTTCCCAAACATATGAGAGTAAATAGACCCCATGTTATTTCAACGTATAGGAAAACTGGCAGTGTTCTAGACGTCATTCATGAACAGGGAAAAAGGACTAAAGCATATTAATGCCAGTGAACCTAGATCTGGCTGTTTGTTCAAATCAAGCAACCAGTGATGTAAGACAGTGAACCTAGATCTGGCTGTTTGTTCAAATCAAGCAACCAGTGATGTAAGACAATTAAGCAAAGGGAACTAAAAGAAACTGAATGAGACCAATCAACCTTACATGTTTTAAAGAGTTTAGGCCTTTCTTTGTCACTTCTTCAAGAGAGACAAATCTGGGGGCAGTGTGTGTGTGTGTGTGTGTGTGTGTGTGTGTGTAAGAGGAGGGCCCATGTTGCAAGTTTGCACCAACCCAGAGAAATTACGCTTGGCAGTCTGTTCCATCATATTGTGATGCCTTTTCCCCTTCTGTTCTCATTCAATACATAGAGATACGTTTTGCCTGGACAAGAGGAGACGGGTGGGGGGCAGAATGTGATAACAACACTCCTTTACCTGATAGACTATTCTATAGGAAAGGGTAAAAACTTGTTCTCTGCTGCCACAGAGAGCAGGACAAGATCTAACAGGTTCCAGTTAAGAGAGGGTACATTTTGGTTTAACATTGGGAGAAGCTTCTTAACAGTAAGAGCAATACAGCAATAAAACTAAATGTCTGTGGTGTAGCATTTGGAGGAGAGGTGTTTGGGAAGCCTGTGAGTCTGAGGCTCGGTACTTTTCTTCCACATAATAGCATAGGTTTCCATTGTGCCCAAAAAGGTGCAAAGGCATTAGGGACTGTGTCTTTTATTTGCCTAGTAGTAATGGGGCCGCTTTTGGTAGCTAGATCACACGCTTCCTCGCTCCCTCCCATTGCTTCTCCTCGCTGTTTCCAAACTGCCGTATTTTACTAATGCATGGATCAGATTTGTTATCTATGACCCTACCTCGCCCTCCTTCTTTTCTCTTCAAAGTATCTTGTGGTTTTCTTTAAATGTATTACAGCGGCGAATGGAGCAGCCGCTTTACGGGGTAGACAACAGCGCAGCCAAGGAACTGCAGGAGGATCACTCTGCTCTGCCAACGCTGGTGTCGGCGATGCTGGCGAAACAGCGGCTAGAGGGCGAGCAGCTGGCCCAGAGGGGTGCAAGCCTCTGTTTTCCATTTTCTTCGGTGAGCATGGTCTTAATGGCCACACTCAAGGGGGTCTGAATGGGTCTGACATGGGTGGATAGCATCCAATCCCCCCACACATCTGTATGGCCCCCTTATTAGAATCTCAGCTTTCTTTCTTTTTCTTCAAATTCTAGTCGTCAGTGGTTGCAGCTTGTGACAACAAAACTGGCTAAAGGTTTTAGCTTTTCTTTTTTTTCCTCTAGGAAGTACTCTTCCCCCAAACCCTACTTCATTGACCCCACCTTGAGGTACTCCTTTCTCTGGGGCCTCTTCTCCCTCCCATTTTCCTTGCTTTACCTCTCTCCCATCCCTTCATGGTGATGAAATGGAGCTCCAGCTCTTCGTGGTGATGAAATGGAGCTGCCCATTTCTAAATGGAACACAAATTGAAGTTTAGAGAATTGTGGCTTTTCCAGTTCTCATGATTTGAAAGACATTTTCGTTGTTTAATGGTTTTAACTTCAAGATAGGGTAGCATAGTCAGTTCTTTTGCAGCAGTGGCTCAGTAGCCATCACATGTAAGTTCGGCATGTTGATTAAACTAGCAAGTAGCAACTGAAATGGGCAAAATGGCATTGTGACGTGCTTCCAAGGTAGCTCTTGGCTTTGAACAATTACATCTTCAGATTGTGAAATGTAACCTAATCTTACTTAGAAGGCCAAGTGTTTCAACTTTAAAATGTTTATTTCTTATGATTCACACACCCCTCTTTTCTGCAGTGTCTCCTAAGATTCCACATTGAAATGCATACATAGAAAGAATCTGTTAGCCTGTACAGGCTTATTAATTGCAAAGCAAATTGCATTTCTAGGGTTGTCACTCGAGCCTCTTAGCTCCAACAGCTAAATCTTTGTGTCACTGCCCCAGACCCCAGGCATTTGCCAAAGAAATGCATTCAAGACTTTACAAACAATTCATTTTCTTAAAAGCTATTTGGCACTTTTCCTGGAAATGATCTCTAATGTGCTTTTTAAATCATCTTAACTGTAGGTTGGGTGCAGATGTAGTTAGTTGTTCATTTTGTCCCATTGCAATCAAGGGGATTTAATTAGTCATGACAGGGACGCAGGTGGCGCTGTGGGTTAAAGCCTCAGCGCCTAGGACTTGCCGATCGAAAGGTCGGCGGTTCGAATCCCTGCGGCGGGGTGCGCTCCCGCTGCTCGGTCCCAGCGCCTGCCAACCTAGCAGTTCGAAAGCACCTCTGGGTGCGAGTAGATAAATAGGGACCGCTTACCAGCGGGAAGGTAAACAGCGTTTCCGTGTGCGGCTCTGGCTCGCCAGAGCAGCGATGTCACGCTGGCCACGTGACCCGGAAGTGTCTCCGGACAGCGCTGGCCCCTGGCCTCTTAAGTGAGATGGGCGCACAACCCCAGAGTCTGTCAAGACTGGCCCGTACGGGCAGGGGTACCTTTACCTAGCTTATCCCATTGATTTAATGGAAATAAAGTGTGACTTAATCAGGACCTAGCCCCGTGCATGTGATCAGACAGACTCTGAAACATAAGAACATAAAAAGAGTCTGCTAAATCGGGCCAGTGACAAGCGTCCTATTCTCACAGTGGCGGAACAGATGCCTATGGGAAACCAGCAAGCAGGATTCAAGCACAAGAACACTCTTCCCAACTGGTATTCGGTAGCATTGCTGCCTCCAACAGTGGAGACCATAGCCAGCATGGCAAGAAGCCATTGATAGCCCTGCACTCCATGAATTTGTCTAATTCTCTTTTAAAGCCTTTGAAGTTGGTGGCCATCACTGCCTCCTGTGGGAACTGCATTGTGTAAAGAAGTACCGTTTTTTTTGCTCTATAAGACTCACTTTTTCCCTCCTAAAATGTAAGGGGAAATGTGTGTGTGTTATGGAGCGAATGCAGGCTGCGCAGCTATCCCAGAAGCCAGAACAGCAAGAGGGATTGCTGCTTTCGCTGCTCAGCAATTGCTCTTGCTGTTCTGGCTTCTGGGATTCAGAATATTTTTTTCTTGTTTTCCTCCTCCAAAAACTAGATGTGTCTTATGGTCTGGTGCGTCTTATAGAGTGAAAAATATGGTACTTTCTTTTTTCTGTCCTGAATCTTCCAACATTCACCTTCATTGGATGTCCACAAGTTCTAGCGTTACAAGAGAGAGAAAAAAACTTTTCTCTGTCCTCTTTCTCCATGGCATGCATAGCTTTATAAACTTCTATGATGTCACCACTTGCTCGCCTTTTCTGTAAAATAAAAAACCCCAAACACAGCTGCCTTTCTTAATAGGGGAGGGAACCTGCAGCACCCTGGCTCTGTTACTGCTGATGTTAATTCTATTTCCTTGGAAATATGAAACCTGCTGCCTATCAGAATTGACAGCACTCAACCAGGCAAGATAAGATTGCTTTCTATAACCTTAGGTAACAGCTGGAAAGAGTGTGTGTTTGACATAATGCTTTGCCATCCTATTAATTTACAGCCCATGTACTTCATTTACTCCTTTTCTTGCAGGCCCAGCAAGGCAGTCCTTCTTCAACGGGTTCAGGGAACACAGAGCATTCCTGCACCTCCCAAAAACAGATTTCCGTCCAGCATAAACAGACACAGGTATAAAACCAATGAACAACGTACTGCAATGTATGTGTTGTATCTTGCTTGAGTCAAACACATATCATTGGAGAAATAATGGAGGGCAATGAGGTAGTGACATAGCTATGCCAGAAGAAGGCTAATGTTTATTCCATTATCAGTTGTTTCCTTCTAAGTGCCTTCAGCCTTAGGGATATTGTTGGCTTATTCAAAACAATGTGTTTTGGTCAGCAAATTTCCAGAGGAGATGCTGTTTTTCTTGCCTCCAGCCTCCCACCATTGTCATGTTCTTCTTTTTTTCCCCAGTGGTAGAAAAAGTTGTCTTTTATTTTGCTGTTCATTTGTTTATTTTAAAATGCTGCTGTCTTTCAACCCTAACTCCTTTTGCAAAATGGGTATTCATGGTGCACGCTGTCTGAACAATTCTGAGTGCTGTGATCTGCATCCGGCGTTTCCAACGAGTATAGGTTCTGCCATTCTGGAGGTTTCACATGCAGCACCATCCCCAAAAGAAAGAATCTGCCTGCATATGGGATTTCCATGTGTTCTTCAAAATTCCTATTCATACTAAGAGGCCTCTGATCAGGGCAACCATATAAAACGGTGGCTTTCAAACTTTTAGGACCCTTACACATGGATTTTTCTGCCGAGGATCCCATGTGCATCTGTCCCTTTAAATTGTAGATGAGTCTGGGGTGTGCAAGGAGGGGTCCCCTTGGGGCTACACCATTGCATTGTGGAGGTGAGACAGCTGCCCAGAACTCACCCTTCTGGTTATATAACGGAGGGGGAATTTGGTATTGGTGAAGAAAGCTGCCTTTCAGGGAAATAAGTACCCAGATTCTGATCTTCTCATTGAAGACGATAGGATCTTGTGAAACCCAGCTGTGGTTTCAGTTTTAAAGCTTTGTGGCAGTGTTGCATTTTGAAAAGGTGACCAACCGAAAATAGGTAGAAAAAGACCCAATACCCCCTGAAAGGTAGGCTGCTTTTCTGAGGGGAAAGTGGCTTGCTCAAAGGCACACCATTTTGTATGGATGTAGCATGCTTTGGGAGGAGCGTGATTAAAATGTTCATAGGCAATGTCTGCAAAAGGCGTGTCAGCTCCACACACAATCCTACCCACCCTGCCTCTCATACCCTTTATAGATTTAATGTGCTGAGCGACAGGGGTGTGATTCTGTTTTTCCCACAAAGTTTCAGGGAATACAAACTATGCCGTAAGATAGAGGTGAGGAACCTGCACCATCCAGATGATGGTGGACTACATCTCCCACCATCCCAAACCATTAGCCTTGCTGTCAGGGGTTAACATCTGGAGAACCACAGGTTCCCCGGCCTGTATGGCTTGTCGCTTGCTTTCCCCCCCCCCCATGACCCCACATCACCAGGATTAGAATGGAGTTCTGCCAGCTTTGCTACACTTGGGAAATCTCAGCCCTTTTTTCCCCTTAGGGACTAGAGAAGGCTTTTATGACAGATATGAAAAGATTTCAGCTCCAGTTGTACCATTTGCCTGATGTTTTGGTTTGCTTTTTGTAAGGGAAAACATTTTCTCCATAATTTTAGGTTGTTCCATTCATTGGTCACGAAGGAACAAAAGACTAGTGTTTGACATGCTTTTCTGTCCCTAAAACACCCAATCACCTTTTGGGTTAGGGTTAGGGTTATTTTTTGGGTGATTTTTCACATTGAGCTCTTTCCCTCTTCCTCTTGCAGTCTGATCTCACGGTAGAAAAAATATCTGCACTAGAAAACAGTAAGAACTCTGACCTGGAAAAGAAAGAAGGCAGGATAGATGACCTATTGAGAGTAAGTACGCCTGTACACCATACTAAAAATAATATATTTTTTTAACACATAGAGCAGTAATGTAAAGTGAGAGAATGTATCTATAACATAGGGAACTTGTTAGTAATATGATTAAATTGTAGGTGGGCTAGGATTTCTTGAAGCACCCAACCATGTACTTGCAGAACCCGATTATTCCAATGAAGAATTTGTTTTCTATTCAAACAAAGAACCTTTTTTTAAAAAAAAAAAATTCTTATGACTATACCACTTAATACAAATGTGAAATGACTAAAATTCCTCCATGGCCCAACAGTTGGACACTGTGGTGCCTTCTATGTTCTCTGGTACTATATTTTGACAACTACAGCATCTTCATCATTTCCCTCTCTGCCTGCATGCCGTTCAATTGAGATTTTGGCTGTTCTCTGTTTTGGCTACCTACTTAGCATTATTTCCATTTTCAGGCAAACTGTGACTTAAGGCGACAGATAGATGAACAACAGAAAATGCTTGAGAAGTACAAAGAACGGTTGAATAGATGTGTGACAATGAGCAAGAAGCTTCTTATAGAAAAGGTAAGTTTTGGCTTCTAAATTGCCCTTTACAACCTTCTCACCTTTGCCCTCTTCTCTCCTCCCAGCCCTTCAGTTCTGTGCATTTTGTTGGAACTTGTATCCTGCTGTAACTTGCATTCTTGGGGGTATTGATGAACACATTAATTAGAGTAAAGTTTGCACAAATGTACTGGGCCGACGAGGACATTGTTTTATCGTATTCATATGGACATGCATGCAAAGGTATATTATACTGAGTCAGATCGGCTTGAGTCCACCCTGGCACTTTCTGCAAAACACTTCCCCTGCTTTTGAGCTACAGCCCCCTTCCACATTTTTATTGTAGTATAACTACCACCATCTTTTATGAGCATTGCTTTTGAGTATGCCCCTTCCTAGTGACCCACTATATCCTGGAAACCCACTGAAAATCCTAATTCAGACCTTGTCACATGGAGGTACATTTAGAACAAATGCTCACCATCACCAAAAGTTATTTTTGGGTTGTGGAGTCAAATTTGTAATGACATTTACAACACCAGAAAGGTGAGCAGTGAAACTTGCCAAACCTCAAAACCAGGCTGTGTTGCATCAGGAAGACAGTGTGGCTTGGGCTGTGATGTTTATTACAGTGGGGTAGCCATTGAGAACATCTCTTGCTGTTTAGAATTGATGCATGGATAAAGAGCCATTTTTTCCCCTCCTCCTTCAGCTCTGACCTAAAAGGCCCTGCTTGAATTGTATTCAAAAGGCTATAAGCTACCATTCATTTTGATGGAAATCTCCCATTTTGTTCCCTTCCAGGCATATGCATGCAGCCCTTTTGGTTTGAATGTGTGTATGTAGCCCTTTTTCTTTACAAAGAACCAGATGCTAAGCCACATGTAAGGGACCAGATGCAGGTCACAGGTTTGCACATGACAGACTATTTTCTACACTTGAGGAGTGTTAAACTTTGCATCGTTCATATTTTCGGTCCTCATTGACTGACTAGCAGTGTGGTGAACCCCAGTTGTGGCAGCGTTGATTCATACTATCCTTCTCTCCCTAGTCAAAGCAGGAAAAGATGGCATGTCGAGATAAGAGTATGCAGGATCGGCTGAGACTGGGTCACTTTGCTACGGTGCGGCACGGAGCGTCTTACACTGAGCAGTGGACAGATGGCTACGCTTTCCAGAACCTTATCAAGTAAGTGCCTTAACTGCAACTTCTGCCTTTTCTCATGGCAGCAAAGTGTACAGGCAGTTACTTGACTTGTCCTTTTCATGAATCCATGTGTAACTAAGGTGCTTCTACAAAACATGTACATTTTTTAAAGAACCCTGTTTGCCAGGACTCAGGGCAGGTGACATACTTAACAATAGGGTCGCCATATTTCCAAAATCCAGACAGAGTTGTTAAAATTTTTTTTTGGGGGGGGGGGCAGGGATGTACTTTGCTAAGTAATAGTATTGCTGCACAAAGCCATGAGCTGTAGAACTGCATATACAATAACACGTCTTAAATATATGTTGAGATACACCTGTGTTTACCACTGATCAGTAGATGCCCCAGTAAACATTGCCTCATGAAGAGGCATTCTAACACTTAAATATACAGTACCATAAGGGTGAAAACCAGGAGTAGCAGGTGACAGCCTGCAAATTTGGTAGAGTAAGTCAAGGCATGTGCAGGCCTCCATCACACCTTTATAAAACTTGCCATTGCCCCCTTCCTGATAGAGTGGTATTCATGTGATCACAACAGTTGCATCACTGACACTTGTCCCAAGTTTTATACATTGCAAAAATTCAGGGTTGTATGTTTTCTGTAACATAGAATATGGTATGTTGTAGCAAATATGACCAGAAACCAGCACTTCTAATATGCTTGCCCTAGAATGCAGAAGACGAGCCACTTCTCTATGTCATGTATTATATTATGTTCTCTAATTTGTGTGCATGTCCTGCTTTTGTTTAGGCAACAAGAGAGGATAAATTCCCAAAGGGAAGAGATAGAAAGGCAACGGAAAATGTTAGCAAAGCGGAAGCCACCTGCCATGGGGCAGGCCCCTCCCGCAACCAATGAGCAGAAGCAGCGTAAAAACAAGACAAATGGAGCGGAAAATGAAACGTAAGTGCCACAAAAAAAAAAAAAAAATCAGGTTGCTTTCTATGAGTCACTTGAAATGCAAAGAATAGCTTATGGCTGAAGTTCTCAGGTTTTCCACAGTAGATCTCCCCAAAACATACAAAATTATTGGAGCCTTTTTTCTGCAGTCCACCTGTTGTTTTAAAATAATTAGTAGTTGGTTTGAAAGTGTTGCTGTTAATATTTGGCTTTGCCTCAGCCACAAACTTGCTTCTATTGGAAAAGGTACTTCTGTTTGCGCAAGTACACACACCGAATTCCACATCATTCAAAGTAAGTACAGTGGTACTTCTAGTTGCTTTCCGCTCTTGTTAAAGACTTTCAGCTTACGAACGCGGCATGTTCGCCATGTGCACATGTGCAGAAGCGATCTTCGTGCATGTGCAGAAGCGCTTGATTGCGCCGCGCACATGCACAGAAGAGGCACTCTGGTTGTGGACTTTTCAGGGTGTGAACGTCACCCTGAAACGGATTAAGTCTGCAACTAGAGGTACCACTGTACCTTTCATAAAGTGATGGACGAAAACTGGTGTGACAGATATTGTACTCTGCCTAGTAAAAGCTCAGTTTAATGACACTCAGGACCACGTCCTTACAATCTGCCCGTGTCCTTCTGCTCAGCACCTCTCCTGCAGAGAGAGATGCAAAAGTTCTTTGAAAAACATAGTGATTAGCCTGGAGGAGGAGGTGGAAAAAGCAAGTGCTTTTGGCAGGGCGGGGGCACTTCTGAAGTGAAACAGATGAAGGAGGCTTAGAATAACAGAGAGTCAGGCAGCTTCTTAGAAGGGCTACATTGTGGGTCTTCCTTAAAAGAGCAACACCTGCTAGGTAGGGGGTTGTTTCTCTGTAGATGGGTGAGGGAAATAAGTCGAAGACGGAGGATCTGTGTGAATGAGAGGAAGGGGGTGGATAGATAGATGTCTGGGGTGGTGTTAGCACCCTGTGCTGGTATTTGGCCTCCTACACATTAACCCCAAAGGAATGCATCCCTGGGCAATGGGTGAAGGAGGTTCCTCACCTGTTCCCTAGTAAGTGTGGAGTCTTAGTTGGGGCAGTCCCTTAATGCTTGAAAGGGCAGAGTGATGGATGCCAAGCACAAGAGGAGGGGGGACTTAGTTCAGTGATAGAGCATAAGATTTTTAAGTGAAACATATGCGAGCAATCCTTGGCACCTCTGTTGTTGTTTTTTAAGACATTCATAGCAGAGCTGGGAAACACACTTGCCTTGATTGCCTTGGAGTGCTGGTAGTTATACTAGACAATATTGGGCTGGGTTTGAACCAGTGGCCTGACTCTGCTGTATTCAGTAGGCATAGGAAACCCCAGTAAAGTGTTACAAAAATGAAAAGGTGAAAACAGGAATGGGTCCCAGGCCTGTCTTCTTTTTTTTGTCACCTGCCTCTATCCTGCTATTTGTTCTTCAGAGTAATCTTTTGGACCACTTATTTTGTGCACGTGCAGGTTAACGTTAGCAGAATATCATGAACAGGAGGAAATCTTCAAACTCCGGCTAGGACATCTTAAAAAGGTAAAATAATGTATTGCAAAATGACTTCAAAGGGGCAGTGGTTTCAGCTGCCATCTTGTGTTTTGTGTCTGTATGACTCTTCAGCATTAATCCCAATGCAGTCTAACATGCCTTGAAGTGACCGAAATACTAGCTCTTATAAACAACATTCTTGCTTGTGCACATTGCAGGAGAAGATTGGGAGCAATGGGCAAGCTCTTTTCAGGGGAAGCTTGTTTTCTTTTTACTGATCGTCTCGTTTTGCTTAATCAGATGAGCTTGATCAACATACTGTTGAAAAAGCACTGATTGGAACGAGTTGATTCCCACAGTAATGAAATAAGTAGTAGAACTGTCCGTGGCATTTGTTCCTTTCCAGTGCCTCAGTTCTTAGCCCAGTAGCTGTGAAATAGACTAGAGCTTTTCCACACTGCTCAGACAATCCTATTCTAGTAGCTCTGTATTCTGTCCACAAAGGACTGATTTCCCGAGTCATTTTGCCCTGATTGTGCTGAGCATGTCACTATCATCTAGTCCAGAGAAGTAAAAGTCTAGGCCTGAGGATTGTTTCACAAGAAAAGCATGTTTATTGAGATGGAAGGTGTACTTACTATAACTGGTTCACATTGAATCATCTCAGCAGGAGGCGACAGGAAGGAACAAGATACAACCCTTAATTTTAGGAGTTGAAAGCCATAGTAGTCATGTACATTTTCTGAACACCATTAGAATCTGTAAAAATGCTTAACTTTTCCCCTGCCTACAACTGCTTTGTTGTTCAAGACAAACGCGTTCCTTTGGTCAGGTATACAGAGTTTAAATGTAACTTTTGGTATAGCTGTTAAAGTGATGTTTTCCTTTGTGTAGGAAGAAGCAGAGATCCAGGCAGAACTGGAGCGGTTAGAGAGGGTTAGAAATCTACATATCAGGGAATTGAAAAGGATACATAATGAAGATAATTCACAGTGAGTATTGGGCATAAGAAAGCTGCCCAAAGTGGCTAGGCACCAAATCGCTACAATATGTCTTTCTTGCTTAAGAGTGTGTAGTGGACTTGCCACTTAATACCAACAATTAATAATGTCGCGGATTAATACTTTGGTTCATGAGCAAGGAGCATGTCTCCTCTGTTACTCACTCTCTTAACCACCCCACACCTGAGATCTTCTTAATAGTATAACAGACCCAAGGGATCACCTCACCCCTTGTTAATGGTTTGGGATTCTTCAGTACCTAGAAGAACTCTCCCCTCCTGGTTATACTGAGACCCATGTACCCTGTATTCCCACAAGGGCTACCTCTCCCGGTTCAGTCACAGCCCTCCCAGAACACTCCTGTCTGTATACCTTTCCCAGACCCCCTACCCAGTCTCCGTATCCAAGCTGCGAGGTTCTGTCCTCTCGCTATCGATAGTGAACCATTTCTCCTTATCTCACTCCCTAACTCACAACTCCAATAAAACCCTATATCTTAACTTGAACCTTTGTCCTATCATCTTAAATCCAGCCCCATCAAACTCCCTCGGAAACTGCTCCTTTTATTGCCCCCCCCCCAGTTCTGTTCCTCCCCCCTTTGTGGCTAGCTGACTCTGTCACCGATCAGAGAGAGGCTCCAGTACTCTGGTGTCTGTCACAGAGTGATATGTCTAACAAGCAAAAGCACTGAAGAAATTTGGACGGTTCTGTAGACAGCATGGTCAGGAATGATAAGAGGGCCTCAGGTTTTCCATACCTGCTATAGACAAACCATACTGTACCCTTAGGGTTGTGTTTGTTTCAGTTTAATGTCCCCACATAATTCTTTAAATAGCTCATGGTAGTCAACACTTTTAAAGACATCATTTACTTGTCACCTTTAACTTCTGATGCTGTACGGGTCAACTCGGTGCTAGCTGTTTTAGTAGTAATACAGTGTCATAAATGTTTACAGTGGAACATCAGGAAACAAAAAAGGAGCTTACAATCTAGATTGTGCTTGACCTATCATTAACAAATGCAGTATCTGTTTGAGATTTGGAGTAAGCTCTTCTAGCCCCTTTACATTTTCACCTGCTGCTTGTGGCTGGCTGACCATAGGTAGATCTCCCTGGAGATGTAACACATATCCTGCCACACTGTCTAGTGCAGCGTTTGATATGATCAAAATACAGGCCTCTGTATTCCCTGCTCTTGTAGGTGCCCTACTGCCGTAATCTCAAAGCTCCTGATCACTCACCAGTTGTGCAGTGGCTGTAGTGCCTCCAAGCAGCATGTAAATCTAAAAGGTGCATAGCTCTACAATTTGTTGGGTTACAGATTGTGTGAGAACTAGTATACAGTGGTGCCCCGCAAGACGAATGCCTCGCAAGATGAAAAACCCGCTAGACGAAAGGGTTTTCCGTTTTTCAAGGCGCTTCGCAAGACGAATTTCCCTATGGGCTTGCTTCGCAAGACGAAAACGTCTTGCGAGTCTTGCGATTTCCCCCCCCCTTTTTTTTCTCCCTTTTTCTAAGCCGCTAATAGCCGCTTAGCCGCTTTTCGCTAAGCTGCTAATAGCGCTAAGCCGCTAATAGGGTTGCTTCGCAAGACGAAAAAACCGCTAGACGAAGAGACTTGCGGAACAGATTCTTTTCGTCTTGCGAGGCACCACTGTACTTGGCTCAAAACCGAGAGAAATTCCCTTTTGCCCAGGATAATCACTATTCTGAGTAATTCAGCTGAAGATCATGATATTACAGGTGCTGCATGAATAAATAAAATAATCTCTCCTCTCCTCTCCAGATTTAAAGACCACCCAACACTAAATGACAGGTACTTGCTGCTACATCTCCTGGGCAGAGGCGGATTTAGTGAAGTATATAAGGTAAGTTAGATCTCCTTTGGCTGATTGGCTGTCCTAAGTTGACTCCTTGATAAAATGACTCTGAAGCCAGTGTCTTAATTATCTGGCATCTCAAGAAATAAAGGTGGGACAGACCTCTGCCCGAGATCCTCACCATTCAGCATGAATTGATAAAGGGTATGTTCAAGTGCTTATCACAGCTGGGTGGCTTCCCTTGTTTTTAAATTTGAATCATATTCATCTCACTTTGGAGGTGCCAGGTTTATAAATGCATTCATATGAACTTGCAAACACTCATGTACGTTCATATATATATATGCATTCATATTGGAGCAATTGCATTATAAGCAAGCATACTAAGGGAAATTCACATCCTTATTGACAAAAAGAATCTGATTGGGGAACAGCATTATGTATGAAGTTATTTGCCTACTAAAATACTATGTGGGGGTGTCTCAAAGAAAATGTTCAACATCCACACAAAATCGTTTAAAATCAGTTTGGAATTGCTGACTTTTTCCCCCCAGTGCAAGGAAGTGAAATTTGTTTAGGGTCGAGGTGTCAGCTCTGATAGTATTCTGAATCAGCTCTCTCCTTCATCTTCCAGGCATTTGATTTAACGGAACAGAGATATGTAGCAGTAAAAATCCATCAGTTAAATAAAAACTGGAGGGATGAGAAGAAAGAGAACTACCATAAGTAAGTAACTCTGGATGCTGGACTGCAGAGAAGGTTTGGGGGGGGGGGTTAAAAAAAAAAGGCATAACTTCTAAAATGACAATGTGGTTAGTAAAAGAGGTTCATTGCTTCTGTCTGAAAAACAGCTGGTGGTTCTATTCTTGTGAACCAAAAAAAAACCCTTAGTTTCTGCCCGTGTTAGCACAATAAATGGTTGAAGGAGCAAGACTTGAAGGGAGCTGAAACTGCTTTGGAAAAGGAGAGGGATAAGAGCAGAATGTTTAGGGACTCTGCAGAGAAAGACCCCTGAAAAAGAACAGGTTACACTTCAGCATCTCTGTAGGTTCCTCATTGTCCTGGAATCACAACCCTGGTAGTGAAGTTATATTCTCTTGCCTGAGCTATTGCTAGAAATATAGTGAAATGCAACTGTGCGATAGCATTGGGTTTTGGTGGTCAAAATGTCCATTTCTAGTGATTTTACAAAAATGTTAGGTCTGATTTGTTTGATTTTTTTTTTTTAAAGTTTTGTCATTGTAAACTGCCCCAAGTTTTAGGTGGATAGTTGAGAATAAGAAAATTAAATTAAATAAGGACGTTTTCCTTGCTGTTACAGGCACGCATGTAGAGAATACAGAATCCATAAAGAGCTGGATCATCCTCGTATAGTTAAGCTTTATGACTATTTCTCGCTGGACACTGACTCGTAAGTGCTGCTCTTTTTGCAATTCTGCCGTAAACCCGGCTACTTGAATGACTGTGCTTGGGAATCTTATTGCTCAGAGCTCAATGTGAAAGTGGGGCGTGTGTCATGTAAGACATTCTGTGTCAAGGGTTTAGAATACAAAGGGGTTTATAAAAGAGATCAGTTGTGTTGTTCAGGGTACCCCTCACTCCACAGTATGTATTCCCTTTCAATGTGGGATGAATTCCCACGCAGCAAGGAATTGAACGGGGCAGAGGGCATCCTGTAGCCTTGCTGCCCTGTTAATTGCCACGATTGAATGTGCAGCAGTGTGTGTGGAAGGAAACAAAGCTGTAGTAGGTTTTGTAACTATTACAAAAATTACAAAAACTCTCCCACATTCGAACCACCGGACCCATTGAGAATAACAAATGACACACTTTCAGTCAAAATAAAGTTAGCAGTGATGCTGTAATTGCAGATTGGTTTGTGATTTTATTTATTTTGTGTTAATTTACTTTGCTGTCTAAATTATCAATGCTGCTTTTAATGGATTCAGTTTTGTGATGCCTTGAGGCCTTGGCCAGAAGGCCAGGATGTAAATCGGTAATTGAAAAGTTCCTGTTTATCCAGAGAACAAGATCTTAAATCTCTGATAAAACCCTTGACCCAATTAAACAAATTGAAGTAAGTTAAGAGTATTTTTTTCCAGGATAACTGACTGGTGTAACCCTATCACAGTGAGACGAAAGTGGTGTTTTGTTACAAGCCAGCCCCTAGTTGCAACTACAAAATTCCTGCAGATAGAAAGGGAGGAGACTTTGCAGCACTGTTATAATGAGCCAATATGTTTGACTTCACTTCTTTCAGGTTTTGTACAGTGTTAGAATACTGTGAGGGGAACGATCTGGACTTCTATCTGAAACAGCACAAATTAATGACTGAGAAGGAAGCCCGGTCTATTATCATGCAGATTGTGAACGCATTAAAATATTTAAATGAAATCAAGCCACCCATTATTCACTACGATCTCAAGCCAGGTATGTTGATAGTGGGTCTGAAACAGCACGAGAAAGTGGGGCAGGGCACTCTGTATTCTGCAGATTTCTGTTGTGAGAATTGCCGTGTTCATTGGTTGTGTAATAAGCAAGCTTCCAGTGCCCATAATTGCATGATCTTATCATGTATATGTAACAGGGTAAGGAATGTGAAGCAGAGCACAGGAATAAATGAACAGCTCTCTCGATGGAAGGATGTAGAAAGTGGATGTGTGCTTTTTATTTGTTCATAAATGTTCTAAATTAGGGGGGTGAGCAGTAAGGTACCCAAGTTTGCTGGTGATGCCAAATAGTTCTGTGTAGTTGAAACAAAAAGGGATTATGAGAACTTCCAAAAGGATATCTCCGAAATGGGTGAACAGATACTGAAATGGCAAATGCAATTCAGTGTAAGCAAAGTAAGGGATTCATATTGGGGGGGGGGGTGTTTCTAACTTCACGTATAAGCTCATGGGGTCTGAACTGGTGGCGACTGACCAGGAATTGGGCAGGTAGCTCAACGAAGGTGTTGACTTGTATGTGACAACTGAGAACGGCGAACTCCGTGCTTGGAATCTGTAGGAAAGGGATTGAAAACAAAGCTGTCGGTATCTTAATATCGGTATACAGATCTACACTGCGATAGCCCTTGGAATATTGTGTACAGTTCTGGCACTTCACCTGAGAATGAATATTGCAGAGCTGGAAAACGTTCAGAAAAGGACAACCAAAGTGTTTGTGGGGTTGGAGCAACTCCGGTGAGGAAAAGTTACAGCAATGGGAAGCTTTTCAGTATAGAAAAAAGGCAGGGGTGGAAATGACATGATAGCAGTGCTTGCATAGTGTAGAGAAAGTGAATAGGAAGAAGTTACATTCTGCCTCCACTGTTGGGAGAATTTGCAAGTGGGAGAATTCTGTTGCCCTCGGGAGCTGCTTGGGGTCTTCCCCTAGGCATCTGGTTGGCCACTGCTAAAACAGAGTGCTGGACCAGATGGGCCTTTGGCCTGATCCAACAGGGGCTCTTCCTAAGTTTTTGTGTTCATGTCAGAGCCTTCAACTGCAAAGAGCAATTTCTATTCCTATGCTCTGCTTGTGTCATGTTGCGTTATGGGTAAATGTTTTAAACAGGAGGTGGGAGAAGGTTGATGGATGGGAGATGGTTGCCTTAGGACAGGGGCTGGACCTTAACAGAGGAACCCCAACCACTCTGTTACTGTTTAGGAGAGGGAGGTTCTGATATGGTCGCTTTTTGGAGGTGGTCTGTCATCCTGGCTGAAAATAAATAAGTGTATTTGACCTCTTTCTGAATTCTCATTTGTAACAGGCTGCTGCTTCAGCAACCCCCTCCCACCCGCCTGCAAAATGTAATGGGCATATTCACTTAGAAATTTTGTTTGTTTTTTTATTCTCCAGGTAACATCCTCTTGGTAAATGGTACTGCATGCGGCGAGATTAAGATCACTGACTTTGGCCTCTCAAAGATCATGGATGATGACAGTTATAATTCAGTCGATGGCATGGAGCTCACATCGCAAGGGGCTGGCACTTACTGGTGGGTGCCCTGGTCTGTTTCTTGCACTGAACTACCCATAATATCGTAGAATGTGAAGAACAGGTTATTCAGCTGAGCGGGCCAAGTCATATATTTTTTATGGGGGGGAAAGCTGCTTGGAATTGCCCCTGCACCTATGGTGGAGCCCACCTTGAAAAACTGTGTTAAGGTGAACAGCTCTTCCAAGTGCTTGCATCTCATGCCACCAAAAAATATAATACATACATCCTTACAACACTAATAATTATAATAAAAACAACAATCTGACTGGGTTGTCCCAGTCATTCTGGGTGGCAATAGGATTCCAACCTTGTAAATGACTGGAGTTCACTCCTTTGGTAACTTCTACTCAGAGGCATGGAAGGTTGATAGTGAGGAAAGATACGGATTTCTATATAAATGAATACGGCTAGTCTGCAGCTGTTAATTTCTCTGTCCCCTAGGTATTTACCACCTGAGTGTTTTGTAGTTGGGAAAGAGCCTCCAAAGATTTCAAATAAAGTTGACGTCTGGTCAGTGGGAGTAATATTCTACCAGTGCCTCTATGGCAGAAAGGTAAGCAAAATAATTTGACTGCTGCTGAATTTACTGAACTATTGAATCATAACTGCCAACTGAGTTTTTTGTTGAATTCTGTGGTGTCTTCGGCACAGAGTTCAGGTTCCTGAGACTCACTTAAGCTTTCTGGTTTAATTTTTTTAACCACATTTGTTGTTGTCATGACTTGAAGGAATTTTTCAGCGTGTGCAAGGAAACTTCAGTAGAAGCTCCAGTGCTCAGGAAACAGAGCTTTTATAACTTCAATTAAATAATTAAATTTTGTTGCGCAAAGGTCTCCAGGCAACCATATTATACCACCAAACAAGAAAAAGGACGTGAATTATAAACATCATTTTAGTCTATCAGAATCCTGAGGGAAATATGTATTTACCTGGAGCCATAAAAATATCAGTGAAGGCGCCAGGCAGAGCTCACTGAGAAGCACATTCCACAAATGAGGAGCACAACTGAAAATGCCCTCCTTTGTCACCAACCTTCAACCTGGAGGTGGGCCAATATTGCCTTGTTCTCCTCCAGTCATCTTACTTTAGCACTGCACCCCCTAAATGCAGCATTGATTTAATTAATATTCTAGGTTCTGCCAACTGATTTGGGATGGGGTGGTTTGGGAAGTGAGAGAGCCGATGCTTACAGGAAAAGGAGAGGGGAGCAAACTGGTAAGGAGCGATGATTGAGATGCATGTTGAGTGATCGGAAACTCTATGGGATGAATAAATCTTACTTCCTGACTGAGAACATGCTCATACTGGAATTTTGCTACCTTTTTAGCAAAAATCCCTTACACCACAGTTTTTATACACCACAAAGTAACCTAATGTGCTTTTTTATAAAATAAAATATGGCTACATTTCTGTGAAACCTACTGGATCCCTCTTGTTGAAATGTGAATAATGACCGTGTTCTAACATATGCATGTTGCACTCTCCCCCTCTCCCCTCCCCAGCCTTTTGGCCACAACCAGTCTCAACAAGATATTCTGCAGGAGAACACAATTCTGAAAGCAACAGAGGTGCAATTTCCTCCAAAGCCAGTGGTAACGCCAGAAGCAAAGGTAAGAGAGTGTTTCTATTTGGTATCGGCAAAGAAGCTTGGGGAAATGTAGTGGCGATCTGTACTTGAAGGACACCTTTTTAGCTTTCACTCAAATGGCAGCATTCAGTAATGGGTGACTCTTCCTATCCACTTGCAGAAATGCTTCATATTTCGACCAGGAGAGGAGGGCTCCCTGTTCTCCTGTTTCCACTGAGGTTACAGGGATGTCCACAGCTTGTGCTGAGGAAATTGTAGAGCTATTTTCAACAGATCTTTACTCCCGCCCCCCTTTCTGTTCATGACTAGGATGATGATAAAGTCATACCTTTCATCCCAAACGCCTTGCGAGTTGAACGTTTTGACTCCCGAATGCTGAAAACCTGGAAGTGAGTCTTCCGGTTTGCTAACGTTCTTGGAACCCAAATGTCTGACAGGGCTTCCGATTGGCTGCAGGAGCTTCCTGCAGCCAATCAGAAGCTGCGCTTTGGTTTCTGAACGTTTTGGAAGTCGAATGGACTCGTCTCTTCACTTTCACTCCATGGTTCTGTTGTCAACTCACCCAGTTGCCTGATGGGTAAAATTGGGGACCAGCTTACTGCAGCAGGCTGAGGGAGGGAGCAGAAATAAAGGGTGGAAGAAGTCCCTGCTACTGCTTTTTATGCCATTCCACCAGACTTGAAGAGTGGTGCCTGGTAAAAGCTTAGCCTGGGAAGATCCTTCCATGACCATCTAGACAATTGCAGGATGCCAAGGAGGGTGTGTTTTACTCACAATTTATTTATCTAATCATTTTTTAAAAAAATTTAAGTAAAACCAGCCTGCTTCTGCTTCAGGAAAAGAGCTACCAGTACCAACTTCTCATGCCCATTTTCTCTTCTTTCTGTTTGTCTTCCAGGCATTTATCAGGCGCTGCCTGGCCTACCGGAAGGAAGATCGAATAGATGTTCAGCAGTTAGCATGTGACCCCTACTTGCTCCCTCACATCCGCAAATCTGTATCAACAAGCAGCCCGGCTGCGGCTGCCATTGCCTCAACCTCTGGATCCTCTAATAACAGCTCTTCAAACTGAGCAGGAACAATAGGCCAAAAAGATATATATAACCGGAACTGCAGAAAGAAAACCGAGAGAGAGTCAGAGACGTTTTGAGAAGCAGCCTTCGGGATTGGCAAGGAATCCACAAAACGGCCTCCAGAAACCGGTGCTTTGTTTTCCTCTTGCGCTCTTGTCCCATCCGTAGAGCAAGGCATCATTGATTCTCGGCAAGGTTCTATGGCGACTTAAGTCCAACTTAAGTGGCCAAGGAAGAGGAGATTGATTGGTCTCGTGCTGAGCAACGGCAAAGGCACTAACCGCTCTGGGCAGCAGAGAGAAAAGATGGCTCCATGTACTGTGAACTTCCAAACACCACGGACCCCGGGTGCGGTTCCAAAATGCAGGGTGCACACACACACACTGTGTGGAGAATTGCGGACTTGGCAGCAGGGTAAAGAGGCTGGACTTGGTCCACTGTCAATATTTAAAAATATGTTCCTCTTTTTTTAAAAAAAAACAAGACGAAAAGCAAAATAAAGTTTAGGCTACATCTCATTTGGGGGAAAGGGGGAAAAAAACCCCACAGAGCTCAATGCTGTGAGGTTCCATTGAGGGAGCGGCATTGGACTCTTGAGACCTTTGCAAGGGAGCCCAAGTATCCTGCCTGTTGATAGCGCCAGCATTAGCATGTCATCCCAAATAATTTCAGTTTTAAAATAACCAACTTTTATTGGGGGGGGTTTTGGTTGGAAGGTGAAATAACTAGCAGGTCAATGTGGCAGCCCCCTCTCCCTTTTCTTTAGATTGGCCTCATATTCTGTGAAGGAGGAGTACAATGTAATGCAGAGGGTGCGTTACAGCTAGGAACATAGGTTTCTGTCCTCGCTCCAGCCCCCCAGAAAACTGCTTTTTGGCAGGTACTTGACGGTTATCCCCCTTCAGAATAAAACTAAGCGTTTCTAATTTTTTATTTTCCCCCAATGTTTTCCTCGTGTGGTGTTCGGATCCATTCACTAAAGTCTCTTTTGGGTGATGGCATTCTCTTTTAACACACACAAGGATGACAGAACTCTAGACAGATTACCTCCCTTCCCTTCTTCCTCCCTCCCTTTATTTTCATTTTTTTAAAAATCTTTCTGTACTGTCTCAGAAACATCACCTACATTAACACCCCAAAAGGACACTTATCCTGAAGAACAGCTAGATTTTTTTTAAATCTTAAACTTTGTGTTTCCGTTTCTTTATCAGAGTTTTGAGTTTGCTTTTTTTTTTTTTCCTTTTTTACATTACTGCTCTTGGTCCTTGACTCTCTTTTTCTTCACCTTTTAAGAAAGACATGTAAACCAAAGAAGAATCCAGTTGCTTGAATCTTGTGGCAGAATGCTACTCCTGCACGTGGCCAAAACGTTGTTTGCTGAAAACCTTGAAAGCCGTACTATATGGTCAGGTACCCTGGCCAGGACTTCGATTCTGCACCCACAAGTGATGATTCTCAACCCTCCTTCCTCAGCTTCCTGCAGATTGGGGTGCAAGTAGAAGTAGCAGGGGTGAGGTGAGGGGGACCAAGCCATATCAAGATTTAGGGGACTTGCGGGAGAGCTGAGCTGGGAAGTGGAGGCTGTATGTGTGTGTGTGTTGGTTTGTTCGTTCATCTCTAGCTACTCCTGCAGATCAGGTGGAAAGGACCTGGGTGGCCGAGTGTAGCTGTCTTGTGTGTGCCTCACCCTCCTTTTTATCCAATGACTTAATCACCAGGATGGATGAGGTACCATTTGATCAGGAGGCGAGCCTGTGCCTCTGTTTAAATGGCGTTAAATGAAGTTGTGCAGGGAAGTGAGGAACTGTGATGTGTCATCATTACAAATGAAGGCCCTGCAAAAAGGCTCTTGAGATAACGCTTTTTTAAATAAAGAAAGAAATCTCACCCCAAACAGGTGCCATGAGTCCACCTTCGGGGACAGAAGGGTTTTCCTCACTTGTTCCTGAGAATTGAGGGTGTAGCTTTTTTTAGTTCCTCTGGTGGAACAACTGATATTTGGACTCCTTCTACTGGGCAGAAAGTAAGTGAACTCTAGGGCCAGAGGGAAAGGCGAGCATACCATTAGGCTATTGTTAAGGCTTCTGGTAAAGTTTACACACAGACACACACAAACACCCCACCCCACAATTTGCCTCTGAGCATGAGAATAAAACACATAGCCAACTTTTTTGTCTTTTCATCCCCACCCCAACCTCCTTTTCTTGTCCTAGGAGAAAACCAGGTCTTATATTAATTCCATTTAGGGTTTTTCTAGTCCACGGTTACTCGTCATTTTTTCACCAAAACGCAGCTTGGGGCTATGTGTGAGCTGGCAAAATGCAGGCGCTGGTGTCTTGGCTGCCACAGCAGAGTACAGCTGCTGTCTGCTTGCTGAGCCCTTGTCTCAGCCCGTTTGGGGTTGGGCTCGTGTTATATTTCTGCAGCTAAATTCAAGACTTGAAGCATGCTGTTCTGGAAAGCGCTCGGTCCTAGCATTTTATCCTCCCGATTGCCGTTCTTGGAATTTAGCCCAAAGCAAGTTTTCACTTCAGGCAGGTTAAAACTTGGATTTACCAGCTTGTGGTGGAGCTAATTATTGATCACTCGTGGAGAGAACCCTGTCCCAAGTGAGACTTAAAAAGAAGTTTTAAAATTTTGTTTTCTAAAAGCCCAACCTGCCTTTGAGCCATAAATTGTATTTCTTTCCCTCTCTCCACCCACCCGCCCCAGTTTACATAGTGACTGTCAGCTGTTTCAGTCACTATTGATTGTGCCTGGGTGGGAGCCTACATCTTTTCATGGTGTTCATCATAGAAGCAGGATAGATCTCTCTGGATGAAAAACGCAGACTGTGACTTTCCCTTTTCTTTTCTCTCCCCCCCCCCTTTTTTTTTAAGCTGTTGCTGAAATGGGTTTTATTTCAGGTAACAAAACCTTTTTATTGCCACACTGTTCATTTTACTGAAAGGAAAGAGGAAATGTGTATGGATTTGTAACTTGAAACTAGGCCAGACTGTTTTGGCTTTGCCCAGCAGACAAAAATACGGATATTAAACAAGTTTTAAGAAACTGAACTTGATGGTTTGTTGCATTTGAACTGCTGGTTGGTCCTTATGCTATGGGGCAGAGACACGTGGCACAACCTGAGGAACCAAATGCGTATCACATTCGTTAGGATAATGCAGAATGATCAAACAGCTTATTAAAGGTAAAGGTACCCCTGCCCGTACGGGCCAGTCTTGACAGACTCTAGGGTTCTGTGCTCATCTCACTCTAGAGGCGCTGTCCGCAGACACTTCCAGGTCACGTGGCCAGCGTGACGAAGCTGCTCTGGCGAGCCAGCACCAGCGCAGCACACGGAAACGCCGTTTACCTTCCCGCTATAAAGCGGTACCTATTTATCTACTTGCACTTAAGGGTGCTTTTGAACTGCTAGGTGGGCAGGAGCTGGGACCGAACGACGGGAGCTCACCCTGCCGCGATCGGCAAGTCCTAGGCGCTGAGGTTTTACCCACAACGCCACCCGCGTCCCCAAACAGCTTAGGTGCCATAAAATACTGGTAAAGGTAAAGGTAAAGGTACCCCTGCCCGTACGGGCCAGTCTTGACAGACTCTGGGGTTGTGCGCCCATCTCACTTAAGAGGCCAGGGGCCAGCGCTGTCCGGAGACACTTCCGGGTCACGTGGCCAGCGTGACATCGCTGCTCTGGCCAGAGCCAGAGCCAGAGCCAGAGCCGCACACGGAAACGCCGTTTACCTTCCCGCTAGTAAGCGGTCCCTATTTATCTACTTGCACCCGGGGGTGCTTTCGAACTGCTAGGTTGGCAGGCGCTGGGACCGAACGACAGGAGCGCACCCCGCCGCAGGGATTCGAACCGCCGACCTTTCGATCGGTAAGCCCTAGGCGCTGAGGCTTTTACCCACAGCGCCACCTGCGTCCCTATTACTGTTACCCATCCACAAAGGGAACAAAAATACTCAATGGAGTCATAGTTCTGGCAACACTTTCTGTTGGATCATTTGAGTTCATAATTGATATAACTACAGTGGTACAGGTTACATACGCTTCACGTTACAGATTCCGCTAACCCAGAAATAGTGCTTCAGGTTAAGAACTTTGCTTCAGGATGAGAACAGAAATCGTACTCCGGCGGCACGGCAGCAGCAGGAGGCCCCATTAGCTAAAGTAGTGCTTCAGGTTAAGAACAGTTTCAGATTAAGAACGGACCTCCGGAATGAATTAAGTACTTAACCCGAGGTACCACTGTAATTCTACTTCTTAAACGCTCCAAAATTTGGCAGTTTGCAAATACATGGAGTCTTGGTCTTGCATATAATTGTAAACAAAGGGTGGAGGAAACCTTGGCAACAGTGACGCCAGGAGCAAAAATAATTTCCCTGCCATCAGTGATTGCTCGATGATAGAACATTGATTTGGGACTATATGCATACGAGAGATGGAACTGCAAAGGTTGGATTCTTTCTCTACACTTACAAAATGAGAGCCTAGGTTCTGTGAATCTATATAAAAGAGCAGTAGATTGTACTGGATCGAAAGCAACCATGGTTGTAGCAGTTGCTCTGGGTTTCAAATTCTACTTGCATCACGCCTGGGGTAGCTCAGTTGGTAAGAGCATGAGACTCTTAATCTCAGGGTCTGGGTTCAAGTCCCATGTTGGGTGAAAGATTCCTGCCTTGGACTAGGTGCCCCTCATGGCCCTCTACAATTCTATGATTTGTGATGGTATGTGGAATCAGGCCTCGTGCAGATTTCTTCTATTTTGCCTTGCCAGTGCAGATTCTTCCTTTTATCACTAGAGGGCAGAGTAATCGCAAATACTATGTGAGAAATTTGTAACTTGTGAACACTCTTACCTTGACCTGCAAGAAAGACACCTGTGAGTCCAAAGTGCGCACTCACAGGGAATATTGTGCACATAAATAATTCACTTTTGTTATTTCAAGCATTTCTACCTTGCTATTCCTCGAGAAGAGGCCAAGGTGGCCTGCAAAAAAATAAGTTAAAGCATTATCAAGGGGAAAGATCCAAGAACGTAAGATCTGTGGCCCTGTTCCATTAAAACCATTTCCAGCATTGTTCATTGCTCAAGCCTTGCATCTTACTGATCAACCTCAGCTACTGTCATGCATAGATTTTGTTTTATGATTTGTATCACTCAGTCGCCCCCAAATACAGGGATGCATCAGAAATAGGTTTTCGCAGAGGAAGCTGTTGGTCATCTCAGCCCGAGTAATTGCTCTGGGCTTGCTTCTTTCCAGGCCAGAAACAAGCCCAGAAGAGTATTGTGCAGAAGAATGGAATCTTCTATGGCCGTGTCATTTTCACTTCTAAATTATAAAAAAATAAACATTTTGGAGTTTAACCATGAAGTGACCTCCAGTTCAAAGCCTGGAATATATGTGTCTCAGCTATCAGAAGTTTAGAAAACACTGATAAAATTTTATTCTGCAGGATCGCTTCATATTTTAAAGGGAGCTTTATTTCATCAGATGTATTATCTGGTTTGTAGTATTGTAAGACCGAGATGGGGAACTGGCGGCTCTCCAGATCTTCTGCCATTCAACTGCCATCGTCCCTATTTGCCATGTTGACGAGCAGATGGAAGTTGGGATTCAGCAACATCTAAAAGGGCTGCAGGTTCCCCATCCCAAAGATCTAACAGTATCTTGGATGTTCACTGAGCTCCGTCAGTGAGGTAAAAGCTGTGCAGAAAAGAGAGGATCCATTTCTGTCAAAGGGGCATGCAGCCTGCAATAGACAGATATGCACAGCAACTCATTCAAAATGCGAACAGCATATGCTTTTATATTCCTTCAGCTGTGGCAATTCAAAGCAATTCTATGTGGCAGGCATGTGTTTCACAGGGAGCTGCTGATCACTATTCTACCAAGAGTGGCAAATTTGAAACAGGTCCATGAATACCCATCTCATTGGACAGGAATGACCAGGTTGCATCTTTTCCCCCTTAGCTAATTTTGCAACACCCTGGAAGAGCTGGGTCTCCAGTATGAACGATAAGAGAAGAACTTGGTCCACCAATAGCCATCTTGTTACTTCATCTTTACCCGATTTACACCAGAAATTTCCACTGCAGTCTTGATCTTGGAAGGTGGACGTCATCTGAGAGGGTGTTGGATCATGTATAAATAGGCTCTGAGCACAGCCCTAAATCCCTGTCCTGGGATATACCTAGGTGTTGACAAGGTTCCCAACTGTGTCTTGCTATTTTAAGTGGCTGCTAAGTTGCTTTCTAAACTGACCCCTCTGTGTCTTAGCAATGGAAATCCAGGAAGATAACTCTGTTAGGGTCAGCGAGGGCTCTTCTCGCCCATCACCGATGTTATCCAAGCCAATCTAGTTTTCTTCTGGGGTCATGTTAAGTACCCCCTCCCCAGTGCTTGTCCTTTTAGCAGAAGCACGAAGGAGTGGACAAGGACATCCCAGGGTAACTGTTGGACATAATGGTTTTGCAAATACCAGCTCCAATCCAAGGGGACACAAAATAACAGTAATAGTAATACCTATATTTATACGAAAACCTACTGAGATCCATAAAAAAGCAACTGTACCAAAAGGAATTATTGTGAAAATAATATTTCGGGACGGCACCAAATTTTGTCTTCACTGCAGGCATAATATTACCAAAGTCCACCTCTGCAAATACCATCTCTTCTAATGATGTTTTTATTAACAGGGAATATTTCTAGTCTTGGAAGATGTTGGATTTCTCCAGAATGTATGCTAAGAGCTGGAAGTATCCCAAGCAGCCTTGAAACTTTAAAAAAAAAATAAAAAAAATAGCTGCCTAGATCTGTATTGCCTCATCCGAATTCTGCCGGGTTCTGCTGCCACTAGTCAAAGAAAGTAGTGACGGGCTATATACTAGCCTCACTCAGTGTAACCTACAATCATGTTCATAACTGGTGTTTTCTTTGATACCGTTTGCTAAACCCGACAGCAAAAACCAGAAGCATCCGTTCCTATTTGTGTGGCTATCCAAAAAGTCCAGGAAACATTTAGTACAATAATCTTAAGCAGAGCTTGTGCGACCCTCTGCCAGGGATGCACAGTTCATCCTGGACAGAGGGATTTACATATAAGCTAATAAGCTATAGCTTAGGGCCCGACTCTTGGGGGCCCCCCAAAAAAAAATTAAAGGGGAAAAAATGGATGTACATTTCCAAACGCTGGTGGCACTGTGGGTTAAACCACAGAGCCTAGGACTTGCCGATCAGGTCAGTGGTTCAAATCCCCGCAATGGGTTGAGCTCCCGTTGCTCAGTCCCTGCTCCTGCCAACCTAGCAGTTTGAAAGCACGTCAAAGTGCAAGTAGATAAATAGGTACCGCTCCGGCGGGAAGGTAAATGGCGTTTCCTTGCGCTGCTCTGGTTGGCCAGAAGCGGCTTAGTCATGCTGGCCACATGACCTGGAAGCTGTACGCCGGCTCCCTCGGCCAATAAAGCGAGATGAGCGCCGCAACCCCAGAGTCGGCCGTGACTGGACCTAATGGTCAGGGGTCCCTTTACCTTTCCAAAATATAAGATAAAAAACAAGTAAAGTAAAGCCTACATACAGCAACAGTGTTTTGTTTTGTGTAGGCTCCTATTTGTTATGTGCAAATAGCTTTAGATACCTATTAGGTCCACAGATTACCATATAGCATATATTCAGCACAAAAAAAACAGCGACAATTTGTTGTTGACAAAGGACAGCTGGACATATAAAGGGCCCCATTGCCTTCAGTAGCTTAGGGCCTCCTCAAACCTAAATCCGGCCCTGGGTGAAACTAAGTAAGAGATCCATGCACTGCAGGGAGTTGGGCGACTGGGTGACGCTGGTGTCCCTCAGAACTCTATGGTCCTATGAGAACGCGCGCAGGCGCAGCTGCCGGGCGGACCTTTCAACCATAGAGTTGCCCAGCCGGGATAGCTGGGCACAGCAACCCCTCGTCGCCTGACTTCCTGTCTGTGTCTGTGTGTGAGGTGACGGCTGTACCGGAAGCGCAGGGCCGCCTACAACTCTCGGGCTTCTCTCCCATTCTCTGCTCCTCCGCAACTTCTTCGCCTTGGCGTCCGGGGGCGACGACGACGACGACGCGGCGCATCTCCTGCGAGGACTGCTTGCTGAGGGGGCCCGGCATCCTGAGGGGCGAGAGATACCGCGCAGCGCAGGCCTTTTCGCGCACGAGACGCGCGCGTGCTGCGCGGGCGCCTTTACCTGCCAACAGGTGTTTCGTTTCCCAGGGCGACCCCCGTCCGGCCCGCGCTCCCCTCCCCCCGGCCCGGGATGGCCCTCAACAAATCTATGCACGCGAGGAACCGATACAAGGACAAGCCGCCGGATTTCGCTTACCTGGCGTCCAAGTACCCGGAATTTAAACAACACGTGCAGATAAATTTGTCCGGGAGGGTGAGGTAAGTTCTCATTAGCATATGTATGTATTCTGTATAATACGGTATAATATAGTAATATTATTTAAAATATTATTATTTATTTATTTGAAATCAATTTTAAAAAAAAGTTTCAGGAGAGTCTTTATGTATGTTACAGTTGCTGCCAGAATTCTAATCGCAAAAGGCTGGAAGCGAGAGGATATTTCCATCTAAATTAGAATGGCAAAACAAAATGAGAGAGTGCGCTGAACTGGCAAGATTATCAGCAAGGTTAAGAGACGTTACAGATAGAAAATTTATCAGAGAGTGGGATATATGCAGAATATATGTAAAAGAACATTGTCAAAAGTTGGCAGGTCTTGATTGAGCTTCGGTGTGTAAGTAGGATAATTTTATAAAATAAAATTTATAGTAAGTCAAATAACACAGAGAAAGTAAAGTTTAAGTGCATATTTAAGGAACTTAATTTGGGAACTCAAGATCGGAAGATTGGAGGTCTTGTCAAATTTAATCACAGATGGATGTACAAGGCAAGTACTAGTTAAAGAATGAATAATTGTTTATTGTTTATTTCGTATTTTGCCTGTAACATCTATTGCATATTTCTGTTATAAAGTTTTCAACCTATAAAGCATTTAAAAACTGGGCGGAGGGAGAAATGAAATCATTTTTATTTAATTTTACAAATATGAATTTATAACACTCCAAATGCATATCCATATATAGAGATTACTCTGAATCTTGAGACTCCCCCCCCACTCCATGGGTCCTATTGTCAACATTTACAACTGCATATTATTCCATACAAAAATAATGGTACAGTGGTACCTCGGGTTAAGAACTTAAATTCCTTCCGGAGGTCCGTTCTTAACCTGAAACAGTTCTTAACCTGAGACACCACTTTAGCTAATGGGGCCTCCCACTGCTGCCGTGCCCACCACTGCACGATTTCTGTTCTCATCCTGAAGCAAAGTTCTTAACCCGAGGTAATATTTCTGGGTTAGCGGAGTCTGTAACCTGAAGCGTCTGTAACCCGAGGTACCACTGTATTATTTTTATAATATAGTAATATTATAGAAATAATGTTTTAAATAATATCTATAGAAATAATGTTATAAATAATAATTTTATTCTTGTCAGTAGCCTAATATAATGTAACATAATTATAATTATATGAGGCTGCCAACAAGAATCGCACTTTATGCCAGTAGCAAAAAAGCAAGTTTTTTTTGTTCTTTTTTTGCCCTGCATCCAAAAACTTGAGCCACTTGGGGGTTGGAGGTGGAGGAATCACAGAATTAGAGTTGGAAGGGAGCCCCCCCCCCCCCGGGTCATTTGGTCTAACCTGCTGCATTGCAGGAATCTTTTTACCCTACGTGGCATCCAGAGCCACATTACTGAGATTAAGTGTCTTATGCTCTACCAGCATAAACTCGAGTTTATGATATGCGTCGTGTTCATTTGCAGGCACAGGTCTAGTTCAGCCTTGGAAATAAGCCCACAAATGCTACTACAGTCGTACCTCCGCTCTTCTTACAGACATTCAGCTTACAAATGTGGTAAACCCAGAAGTGTTTACTTCTGGGTTCACCGCCCGCGCAGAAGTGCTCTATCGCGCCGCGCACATGCGTGGAAGAGGCGCTCTAGTTGCTGACTTTTTGGGGTGCAAACGGCACCACAAAACAGATTAAGTCCTCAACTAGAGGTACCACTGTAGATCACTAAGAGACTAGTAGCTTGCAGTTTCCATTCCAGCCACAGAGGAGGGAAGCCCCTTCCTTCGCAGAGAGGTTTGACCACAGCGCACCAAACCGAGCTCCTCTTCCTATGGTCCTCATTGGTGCCTCCAAGTGGATATCTTTATTCTCTTACCACCTCCACTGAACAGCTTTTTAACCTCTGGAAACTTACTGGCCCATCCAGCTTTCTGTACCGAGTAGAGTGGTGAGGCTTGGGTTGAACAACAAGGCCTCAAAGATTTTTCCTTCCTTTTAAATTCCCTGCTGTTCTTATTTGCAAGAGTGAACATAGCCAAGTCTGGCATCTGTTGTGCATGCATTCCACACTGTGTTCCTTGATGCAAAACAGGAATTCTTAAGCTTACGTATTATCTTGTGCCTTTCAGTGTGAACTTCAAGGATCCAGAAGCGGTGAGAGCTTTAACATGCACCCTGTTGAAAGAAGACTTTGGACTACAAATTGACATACCTTTGGAAAGGCTCATTCCGACTGTTCCCTTGAGGCTTAACTATATCCACTGGGTCGAAGATCTGATTGCTCAGCAGGACGCTGCTGCTAAAGATTCAGCTACATGGGGAATAGACATAGGTATGCTTCGTGTTGGTGACTTGCAGATCAGTCCTAAGTCCCACTACATACGTGGGCCACTTGTGTTGTCACAATATCGCCATAATTTAGCCTTTGTCCTCTAAGTTCCCAGCACAAAAGTTGAGAAAGGGGGGGGAATGCTATTACAAAAAGCACAGAGCAGAGTATCAGACACACACCCGCGGACTGTCTATGCTCCCATGATAACCAGGCATCCAGCCCACTCCCATCAATGGGGAGACATCTCTATGATGTCCCCCTCTCCATACAAAACCCACCAGGCAAAAATGACACCACAGTGCCCTCCCATGTAATTAATTGGGGTTGTTGTTTATGTCCAGGAGTCCTGATAGCGGATACATATAAGAGTTTTAAGAAGACAGGTGTTTGCAAAGCTATTTGTGTGAACTTGTAAAGTTCACACAAAATGTCCTTTCTACATAGTTTTGATCACCAAAGATTTCCCGCATCAACTCTCATGCATGTGATATGAATCCACATTTGCCTTTGTTACTTTCTCCCTTTCAGGGGTTTATGTCCTTCTGTGGGTGTGCTCAGACAGGATGTAGATTTAGTCTGAATCCATTGTGAAGGAGTAAGTGCTTTTTGACCATACAGTCCAGTGGATTATTTTTCATTCATGCCACTTCTGTAGCTGGCACAAAGTTCTTTTGGGGACAGTGTTGTGGTGAGGCAGAGGTGGTTAGAGCAGGCACCTCCAACCTTGGCCCTCCAGATGTTTTGGACTACAATTCCCATCATCCCTGACCACTAGTCCTGTTAGCTAGGGATCATGGGAGTTGTAGGCCAAAACCATCTGGAGGGCCACAGGTTGGGGGTGCCTGGGTTAGAGGTTTTGCCATATCCTGCCCAGGTTTCTTCCCCAATTTCCCACTTTGCTGGTAGAGTTTTGTTGGTGTATCTTCAGTGGTTGAGGTTCATGTGGGGTTATGCTGGTGCAGCAGGGTTTTCATCATACACCATGGCTCCCCGGCTAGCACATTCGGGAATAGGACTGCACCCTAACTTTGATTTTTCAAGATTGTTTCATTGACATCCTGTGAAGTGCAACAGACAGTTTTCGTAGCAGAACTGCAAAGAATAACACTGAATTGGATTGAAAACTCTGTCTGTCTTTGGTGTGTCAGTTCTTTACTGGCCTTATTTTGCCTACTTGTGAAGTATCAAGTGTTGCAAGGTATTTTGTGGAATAGGAAATACTCTTCTCAAACAGTGACACCAAGTAGATAGTAATTTAGCATGTTTTACCTAATAGTACTTGCTGGCCAACTGGTAAAATTCAGAGAGAGAGAGAGAGAGCCTTAGAAAATGCATTCTGGGTTGTATATTTTGAATGCTCTTTAGTGTTTTAACTTTTGCACTTTTCTTGGGTGTGTTGCAGGAACAGGTGCATCTTGTATTTACCCATTACTTGGTGCAACTTTGAATGGATGGTATTTCATTGCAACAGAAGTGGATGATGTGTGTTTCAGCTTTGCCAAGAAAAATGTGGAGCAAAATAACTTATCCAACCTTATAAAAGGTATCATTGTATCCCTCTTGTCCCAATCTTATGCTGCAAAGTAGTTTGCATACAGGCAAAATTATCCATGCATTGCATTATTTTGGGGCTGTTCATTTGGGTACAGAAGCCGAGAGTTTTGTTTATACTGTGGTACCTTGGTTCTCGAACTTGATCCGTTTCGGGAGTCCGTTCAGCTCCTGAAACCATTCAAAAACCAAGGCACGGCTTCCAATTGGCTGCAGGAACTTCCTGCACTTAATTGGAAGCCTCGTCAGATGTTCGGCTTCCAAAAAACGTTCGCAAACCAGAACACTTACTTCTGGGTTTGTGGCATTCAAGAGCCGATTTGTTCAACAACCAAGCCATTCGGGAACCAAGGTACCACTGTATATAATGATTCCCCCACCTTGAATTTTTGTTGGAGACTAGTGCCAATGGAGAAGAAAATCCCCAAAATTCCTAACCGCCTTTCCAATCAACCCAACCCGTAAAGAGCAGAGAAAGAAAAAAGGGGGAGAGGTTAAAAGAGAATGGAAGGGGGTGGCTGGCAGGAAGAGGGCCAAGAGGAAGCGTAGCAACAGCAGAGATCTGGTGTATTACTCCTCAGAGTGGATTGCTTGTACAGCTTTTGCTACTGTAGTGGATCTCCAATCACCGTTGGAAAAGTGAGCAACTATTTTATGAGGTCTAACAATAGTGGCATAATAGCATTTGTATTATGAATGTCCATGATGCGGCCAACATGTTGTGCTATGGTTATGATATTAAGCTTTCCACCTTTATAAAAGTGGGTTGCCTTTGTCTTTTTGTTTGAAGTAGCATATAACGATTTCTAGAAGCTCGGTTGAAAGTAAGCAAATGTCTGGTTTTCCCCCTCTGTGCTTCCTTTTTTTGCAGTGGTTAAAGTACCACAAAAGACACTCCTGCTGGATGCCTTGGAAGAAGAGTCTGGGGTCGTCTATGATTTCTGCATGTGCAACCCTCCTTTTTTTGCCAACCAGCTGGAGGCAAAGGTATGTTGATTGCTGATCCTCTGCCCTGGGCTTCTCCTGTTTGTGTTGACACATGCTCATTCTGGAAAGGCCCCTTCACAGTTGAAATGCTTGAAGTATAATTTGATGCTGTGCAGGAAGACATTTGGGAGAGGCGGAAGAACCTAAGCATCTGTAAAAAATTTCATACAGTCAGTTTGCATGGCTATGGAAGCAATCTAAGAGGTAATGATGCCCACTTTCATTCTTTGCCAGGGAGTAAATTCTCGTAATCCCAGAAGACCCCCTCCCAGCTCTGTCAACACTGGAGGGATCACTGAGATCATGGCTGAAGGAGGAGAGCTGGAATTTGTCAAGAGAATAATCCACGATAGCCTGCAGCTTAAAAAAAGATTACGGTAAGAATTTAAGTGTAATATTTTTATTGTTTATATGCCATCCATTTGACTGGGTTGCCCCAGCGACTCTTGGCAACTTCCAACAAAGGATAAAAAAACGCAATAAAATATCAAACATTAAAACTTTCCTATACAGCGCTGCCTTCAGATGACTTCTAAAAGTTTATTTCCTTTACATCTGATGGAAGGGCACCACTGCTGAGAAGGCCCTCTGCCTGGTTCCCTGTAACTTTACCTCTTGCAGTGAGCGAACTGCCAGAAGACCCTCGGAGCTGGATCAATTAAAGCAAATAAAAAACTTGTTGTTTATAGCCAAAGGTCATCAAAATCCAACATATAAAAATTAAATCATTTAAAATACACACATAATAACGAGAATATCAGTATCTTCACCGTAGATTAAAAACAAAAAAATTAATCCTCTCCAGTCTTCATAGGAAATAAAATAAAATAATCATCATCATAATGTTGATGATTTATACAACTGAAACCACTGATTAAAATATATTTGTGATGTGGCACGAATCCCAATGCTTGGAATAAAGTTGTTGGGCTTTGGTTTTGAGCAGCTGTTTTGCTCTAGTAGGAGGAAGAAAAGGTGTGCTCTTAACGTTATTTCCAAATCTTGGAGTATAGTTCACCCATGTCTGTAATAAAGTCTGCAGTTGTTTCTCAAAGCATTTTCCTTTTTTAAAATTGGCAGTCATGAGACCTTTGTGTTATGAAACTTGAACTCCCTTAGAGGCTAGTTTTGAGAGAGCTTAGTCTGAATTCTAAACTCTTTGGTTCTGAAATGTCTTTCATTACTGCAGGTGGTACAGTTGCATGCTGGGGAAGAAGTGCAGCCTGGCACCCCTGAAAGAGGAGCTTCGGGTCCATGGGGTAAGCATTTCTGTAAACACACAGCAGCTATCTGTATTACATCTGTTCGCAGCCGCACTTTCCATTTGTGTAAAATACTACAGTGGTGCCTCGCAAGACGAAAAGAATCCGTTCCGTGATTCTCTTCATCTAGCTGTTTTTTCGTCTTGCGAAGCAAGCCCATTGACGGCTTAGCGGATTAGCGCTATTAGCGGCTTTTAGCGGTTTATCAGCTTAGCGGATCAGCTGATTAGCGGCTTAGAAAAAGGGGGGGAGGAAAAAAAGTCGGAAAAACTCACAAGACATTTTCGTCTTGCAAAGCAAGCCCATAGGGAAATTTGTTTTGCAAAGCGCCTCCAAAACGGAAAACCCTTTCGTCTAGTGGATTTTCCATCTTGCGAGGCGTTCGTCTTGCGGGGCACCACTGTAAACGGTTTTTCCACTGGCAGGCTGCAGAACCTGGCACCCCTATCAATCTAACTACTTGAAAGGAGGTCCCACCGACTGCAGTGGCCCTTAGATCCAGGCAGGTGTGTGTAAGACACCAACCTTAGTCAACACAGCAGAGTTCGAGAATTTAAAGCACAATGGACAAAAGTAGCAGCATTCCTCATGCATTAAAACCTGTTTTTTTTCAGAGGTGTGTTCTCACCAACAAGCAATATGGGGTTCACTGCGAGACATGTATCTCCCTTCTTCGGCTGCATGCAGGGCTCCTCAGCCCAGCCCAGCTGCGGCTGCCGGATGGGCTGTCCTTCGGAGCCCCTTTTGCAGAAGTTCTAGTACTTGGATTGAAAATGCAGCTGAAAATAGTGGTAGCCTTTTCAATGCTCCACCTGTCTGATAAACAGCAAAGATACACCTCCCTGCAAGGAGAAAAAGAGTGTGCCAATCCTGTTGTGCCAGCTTTCTAACTACAGGGAGTTGTTTTCTGTGGGAGAGCACTCAACACTGCATCTGCAGTCTGAAGTAGCCCAGTCAGTCCTGTTTATGTTTGTATCCTGCTTTTTCTTCCACTGAACTCATTTTAATCACAGGAATCCAAGGTGTGCCACCATGTAGGAACTAGCCTGACCTAGACTTGCTTAGCTTCAACAAGGTGGCTGCATATTACACCTAATTCTTCTTATAATGCTTTATTTGGCTTTTACCTCTAATCGGAAAATCCGCTGCTTGTGGTGGTGGTGGTGTGTAGCTTTGGCAGTAGAGTGCGGTGGAGCTGTGAGCAGACTCAAGCCTCTTCCTTTCCCCCGCACAGAAACATCAGGCGGCGGGCTCAGGAGGGCGAGTTCCCACGCTCTGCCGGACCCCTAGGACCCCCACTCCTCTGTGGGGTTTTTTTTGGGGGGGTCTCCTAGCCCTGGCGGGACGCAGATGGCACTGTGGGTAAAACCTCAGTGCCTAGGACTTGCCGATCGCATGGTCGGCGGTTCGAATCCCCGTGGCTGGGTGAGCTCCCGTCTTTTGGTCCCAGCTCCTGCCCACCTAGCAGTTCGAAAGCACGTCAAAGTGCAAGTAGATAAATAGGTACCGCTTTATAGCAGGAAGGTAAACGGCGTTTCCGTGTGCTGCGCTGGTGCTGGCTCGCCAAAGCAGCTTTGTCACGCTAGCCACGTGACCCGGAAGTGTCTTCGGACAGCGCTGGCCCCCGGCCTCTTAAGTGAGATGAGCACACAACCCTAGAGTCTGGCAAGACTGGCCCGTACGGGCAGGGGTACCTTTACCTTTACCTAGCCCTGGCACTTGCCCCCAAGTCTCTATCCACCAGAACCGTGTCGTCCTTTAAGCAGACAACATGGAGCGCACCACCATTACCTCTGCAGCAAACCGGAAGTCTGCCTTCAGAGCATTTCCTGGCCTCCAGATTACTCTGCCCCCTTCCTTGTTCCTGCTGCATTCTACTGCACTATAGACCCAGCCTCATTTAGCTCCCTGTGAACTGGACAAGAAGTTATTTGTCTATGCTGCCCATGATCAGAGACTTTGGAGGAAAGGGCCGCAGACACCTATCTGTGTGTGTAGGTGAAATGCTGTAATTTTGAGCTAAAAGAGTAAAATGCCAGCATGGGATGTTTTGGGGTCCCAGCTCAAAATACAGTAGTACCTCGGGTTACATACGCTTCAGGTTACATATGCTTCATCTTACAGACTCCGCTAACCCAGAAATAGTGCTTCAGGTTAAGAACTTTGCTTCCGGATGAGAACAGAAATGGTGCTCGGGCGGTGCAGCGGCAGCAGGAAGCCCCATTAGCTAAAGTGGTGCTTCAGGTTAAGAACAGTTTCAGGTTAATAACGGACCTCCAAAACAAATTAAGTACTTTTCCCGAGGTACCACTGTAGGTCCGAAGTCGTAATGAGTTACTGAAGGAAATAACTCCCCAAACGTAAGACTGGCTTGCTGTTTTTCTTTGTGTGCAGGTTCCTAAAGTCACCCACACCGAATTCTGTCAAGGTCGTACCATGAGGTGGGCGCTGGCTTGGAGCTTCTATGAAAACGTCAAAGTGCCAGTAAGTGCCCTTGTGTCTTTCCCGCAATTTGTTATCTTGTGTTATCGCTTAGGACTCTCCCTTAATGCGTCGCAAGCTCCTGAGTTTCCAAAGCAATTTACATAGGCCTGGTGGGATGGGGTGAAGAAGACCTCTGTTTGATAAACACACATTCAGATCTCTGATTAGTTGCACAAAATTACTTGAGTGATTACTCGAGTAATCAAATTTCTGTGCCCCCCCCCTTTTGCTTCTTCCTTAGTTTCTTAACAGCATACGTCAACTATGCCAGTGAATGTACAGACTGTAACTATCAGATTCAGATGTACGAAATTCTCTTGGACCATAGTACATAACTGGCAGAAATTGAATTACGTGCTTTGTTCAATATGAGTTTAATTTTTTCCCCAATTACTACTGAACAGTTCATTTTTTTCCTCCCTCAGTCCATATGTAACGTATTTATTTTGCAATATTTGTGTTTTTGTGTTACACGTTCTCCCATTTCCTGTTTGGGGATTTTCTTTCTTTCCAATACTAATCATTCTAGCTGCTGTTGCTGTACGATGTAGTTCTTGGTTTGGGTCCTAAGAAAGCTTAACTTACAGAAGTTCACAGAAGGAATATTTCCTATTACCTCTTCTCTCTATAGCCACCTGTGCTCCTGAACATCATGTGATGTAGCACAGAGTGTTATTGAGGTGTAGGGATGGAAAATTTTCCTTCCGTGAACCCCCTTAAGTCACCACATCTTGATAGTAATTATTTAAAGGTAAAGGTAAAGGACCCCTGACAGTTAAGTCCAGTCGCGAACAACTCTGGGGTTGCGGCGCTCATCTCGCTTTACTATCCAAGGGAGCCGACGTTTATCCGCAGACAGTTTTTCCGGGTCATGTGGCCAGCATGACTAAGCCGCTTTCTGGTGAACCAGAGCAGTGCACGGAAACGCCGTTTACCTTCCCGCTGGAGCAGTACCTATTTATCTACTTGCATTTCGACGTGCTTTCGAACTGCTAGGTTGGCAGGAGCAGGGACCAAGCAACGGGAGCTCACCCCATTGCGGGGATTCAAACCGCCGACCTTCTGATTGGCAAGCCCTAGGCACAGTGGGGACCACAGCACCACCCGCGTCCCTAACTATTTACACATTTTCTATTCATGTTCTGAATACTGCATTACTATTCTTTAGGTTTTTAATTATTCCATTTCCTCTTTCCCCCTCAGTCGCCTCCTTCTAAGAAACGAAAGCTAGAGAAGCCTCGGAAACCAATCACATTCCTAGTCTTGGCATCTACAGCCAAAGAGTTAGCTACTAAAGCTTCCTCAGTGGGGATTGATGCTGTTGAAGGGATGGCAGTAGTTGCAGCATGGATTAGAAAAATCCTCACTGACCTGAAGGTAATAGCAACTGCAACAATTCTCCCTTTGCTTTCCTCTTTTAAATGCGATGTCATTTCAGGAAGCGGCAAATTTACACCAGCGAATCACACTAAAACTCTGCGCGTTTGCTTCAATAGGTGCAGCACAAATGCATTCCCTGCGGGAAAGACGAGATCAGTTTGTTCCTAACAGCTGTAGAAAACTCCTGGATTCACTTGCGGAGAAAGAAGAGGGATCGTGTCAGGCAGCTGCGCGAACTTCCTCGAGCCTCTGTAGATTTCCTCCAAGCCACAACAGAAGGAAAGAACCTGAACGATGCAAGTGACATCGCAGAAGGCGACCAAGGTGGGCCTGCTGGAGGAGACAAGGAAGGACTTGCTGAAGATGACAGAGGTGGGCCTGGGGAAGACAATGAAGGTAGGTCCACAGATGATGGAAAAGACAGATCCACAGAAAAGGCATTGGCGGGACTTGGTTGCAGCCTTGAGTCACAAGAGGGTGGCAGACTGAATAGCACGCCTGATACTGAAGAAGAAAACCTCGAGGGACATACCAAAGAAAACAGCCAAGCAGAGGAACCAGCTGTTGTTTTAGCAAGCTTAGAAGATTCCAATGATGGAAAAAAGGAGAGGTCCAAGGACTTTGGCACTGGTTGCCTAGGTATTGAAATTGGAGAGGGTGCCAACGTCTCTGGTGAATGGTTCCTTTTCAAGTGTATGTTAGTTGTGAAGAAAGAAGGGGATGATTCTTTAGTAGAAATGCACTGGATTGAGGGGCAAAACAGAGACTTAATGAACCAGCTGTGTACCTATTTAAAGAACCAAATTTTTCGGTTGGCCACAACATAAGGATACACGTGAATGAGGAACATTATGTTAGCCTTATTTTGGTAACCATGGCTTTTGTGTTAGCATATATTTAAGGACATCTTTGCTATGAAAAGTGGCTATTTTTAAATCACTTGTGAAGTTTGAAGTTCTGGAAATTCATAAACGCCTTGGAAATAATTTGTGGATAGCATCCAGACTAAACTAGGTGCACTTAGTTCTCGTTGAAACCAATGTGAAAATTCAGTCATGACTTTAAGTTGCACAGACTTCAGTGGGACCTAAATGCAAACTAGCATAATCCTGGACCCTACGCATTTTGTGTAACAAATTTTTAGCTGTTGAGATAACATATTAGAAAGCAGCACTGTGTCTGCCTTAAAAAGGTAACGTTGTTGTGGATTCTTCATTGGCTTTTCCATGTGCTTAGTGGAAATTTTCCACAGTTGTATCTGTCCCGTTTCCCTTGACAAGTGATATTATTGGCAACCATGAGTCAGCAGCTGTGTTCACGAGTCACAGTAAACTGGGATGATGAACAATTTAACCTGAATGCCTACATTACTCCTGCTTTGTTCCTCTACTGATAATAAGCAGCAAACTATGATCCTTGGCTAACCATTACATTTGAAATCAAAACTCTGGTTTGCTTCACTCAAACCCCCGTTTGGTAAGCCAAGAACCAGAACGGCAAAGGGTATTCAGGTACAAGTTACAAAGAATTATGGGATGGATTGAAAATATATAAAGATGCTTTAGAGACTTGGCAAGCATGTGTGACATACTAGAGCCAGGTGAAACATCCTAAACATTTCAGGTTGGGAAGAATCTGAGTGCCGTAAAATGGATATTATAAAGAGAGCAAAATTGACTGTGTTAAGCTACATGATGATGATATATTGATTTTTTATATTAAAAAAATCACATAATAAAATATTTTTTTAAAGCTGCTGTTCTTTTTTCAGGTGAACAAATTGTGCAATGTTGCACCTGTTTCTTCAAGCTCCCTACTGCCATCTGGTGTACAATTCATGCAGTTCTACTCATCCCTCTAGTTTGCTCTGTGCTTGCTGTGATTTTATATATAAAGGTAAAGGTAAAGGTACCCCTGCCCGTATGGGCCAGTCTTGACAGACTCTAGGGTTGTGCGCTCATCTCACTCTAGAGGCCGGGAGCCAGCGCTGTCCGCAGACACTTCCGGGTCACATGGCCAGTGTGATGAAGCTGCTCTGGCGAACCGGCACCAGAGCAGCACACGGAAACACCGTTTACCTTCCCGCTATAAAGCGGTACCTATTTATCTACTTGCACTTAAGGGTGCTTTCGAACTGCTAGGTGGGCAGGAGCTGGGACCAAACGATGGGAGCTCACCCCGCCGCGGGGATTCGAACCGCCGACCATGCGATCGGCAAGTCCTAGGCGCTGCGTCCCCTGATTTTATATATATATATATATATATATATATATATATATATATATATATATATATATATATAATTGCAGTTGTTTCTTCTCTCTTACCTTGTGAGCATTGGGCCTAAGCTGGATTCTTCTGCAAACTGTGTTGTAAGGAACTTTACTGCAAGAACACACCATTGGGATGGAGGCTTTCTCTTAAGTAAGGGAGGAAAACATCTCCCTCTGGGGATTTAAACTTGCCTGGGGATTTAAACCAGGACTCAAAGCGAAAATCATGATTCTAGAACAAGAATGGGAAGCCAGTAACTCCCACCAGCTCCAGCCAATATGGCCAGGGATGATAAAGAACAATACAAGTTCTCTGCTGCAGAACAGGAAGCTGAGCAAAAGAAATGTCTGCAGAGGGACTGGGAAGGAAAGTGGTCAAGGTCATCTTTTCTTGGTGGCACTGGCCTACAAGCACCCAGTAGACAGAATTGATACCAACATTCCCACCATCTTTTACTGTCCAGAGAATGGGGCCAAAGGCCGATCTTCTTGTACCGTTCTCTGGGCTCAGGCTAGCCAGCAGCAAAGAAACGAGCTTGAGTGATCAAGTGCTTGCTTGCTTTGTCAGACATCTGTATTCTCAGAACAGTTGGGTTTGACTTGGGATAAAGAGGAGAACAGAGAATCGTAGAGTTGGAAGGGACCCTAAGGGTCATCTAGTCTAACCCCCTGGAATGCAGGAATCTCAACTAAAGCATCCATGACAGATGGCCAGCCAACCTCTGCTTAGAAACCTCCCAAGTGTCATGAACTGGCAGGATGACAGAGAGGAGGAAGAGAATCCTGTCAAGGAGTGTAGCCAGCACTGGGACAAGCAGGGGATGGGGAAGGAAGTACAGGGTGACAGAGGATGGCGAGGGGGTGGGGGTCAGGGCGCAGGAACCAGAGCAGCAGGATCCAGAGCCAGAGGGGCCCCTGTCTCCAACATGGTGCGCTCTGAAGCATAGGGAGCAGCAAGAGGGGTGCTCTAGGACAGTTTTTCCCAACCTTGGGCCTCCAGCTGTTTTTGAACTACAATTCCCATCATCCCTGACCACTGGTCTTGCTAGCTAGGGATGATGGGAGTTGTAGGCCAAAAACATCTGGAGGCCCAAGGTTGGGAAACACTGCTCTAGGAAGCTGAGGCAAGCAAGGGCCCACAGCCCAGCTCACTAGCTGGCCAGGTGGAGCTCACTAGCTCTGGGAGGAAGTGTGTGATTCCTCAGCTGGAGAAGGCTTGGAACAGGTGAGAATCACATGCCTCATCAAGCCCAGGTGCTGCACTCAGCATGCAACGTACAAAAGGGAAGCAGAGGTGCTGTGTCTGTTCAGTTGGCTTGGATGTTCCTGGACCTCTGCAGGGCTGTGCTTTGGGTTTGACTGGACCATATCCTGTTGGACTTCAGACTTGGCCTACTTGGATTGAACCTGGCCTGTGTTTCCTGACCTTTTGGATTTTTGACTTTCCTTGCGTGGATTGATTCCTGGTCTTTGAACTTTGGACTTGACCTACTGACTTGCCACCAGGTAGGCCAGGGGTTTGGGACACCACAACCTCCTGAGGGAGTCTGTTCCACCGTCCGAAAGTTCTTTCTGATGTTTAGCTGGAATCTTCTTTAAGCCATTGGTTTGAGTCCTACCCTCCAGAGCAGGAGAAAACAAGCTTGCTCCATCTTCCCATGAGACAGCCCCTGAGATATTTGAAAATGGCTATCATATCTCCTCTCAGTCTCCTCATTTCCAAATGAAACATACCCAGCTCTCTCAACATGGAGACTTCTGCTTGCTTCCTTGGGCATTGGACCCATAGTCTCAGTATTAGTTGCATCTCCCTCTGATCCAACACCTCTTTCAGCTAAACCATTAACTTGTGGGTAGCATGGACTGGTAATCATGTGAACAAATTCCTGTTCTCATGCAAACATTGGGAATTCTGCCAGCTGTGCACTGAGGCCCTTTGTCTGAAATTAATTCATTGCAAATGTACCTGAAAATTTAACCTTGGTTGCCTTGAAGAAGTGGTTGCAATAGTCGCAAGCAAGTACTGTGTGCCATGACTGAATATCCTCTGATCCATTGTTAGAACTTGGCAGGTCCTGTTGGGTGACATCTGGATTTGTCATGCACACTTTGTGGTTCTGTATTTGCTACTTTACACAGATGCTATACTACAATATCCTCAGTCTTTGCATTCAGACTGGGCCAATACAGTGTATCCTTTGCCTGATGTTTCAGGATAACTGCTCCAATATGTCCTTCGTTAATCATTTGCAGAATACCATTGTGCATCTCTCCTGGAATTGCCTATCTACTCTTCTTTGAGCATCATGCCATTTTCTACAGCTCTGTCTTTCTGAAAGTCCTTGACTGGCTTGGGAGCCTGTTTGTGCATGGGCTGTCCTGTCCTTATGCTTTCCCTTTGGAGAGTTAATGAACCAGCACTGTTTGTTGTCTGCTATTTCAACTGCCGTGCTTGCGGATGCAGGTAAGCATCATAGAAACATGTGCACCTGTTTTCCCATGTCTTCCTCCTCTTTCATTTATTGCGTGTCTGCCGAGTGTTAAGGCATGAGATCTACCACTGAGATCTCTCTTCTGGATTTGTATTTGATTAATAAGGCAGTATTTTTGCAGGTTCAGTATCTTAATTCAATGCCATATGAGGATGTCAATGCTCAGAGGAGAGAATTTTTTAGTATGTTCTTGAGTAGCTTGTGAGCCATGTTCACTGCTACCAGCTGCCCATGGAGGTACACTAGTGAAATTCATGACACCCTGCTACAATGGCAGATAGTTATTTCTTTTGCTTGAAAAACACTTGATACAGTGGTACCCCGGGTTACATACGCTTCAGGTTACATACGCTTCAGGTTACAGACTCCGCTAACCCAGAAATAGTACCTCGGGTTAAGAACTTTGCTTCAGGAGGAGAACAGAAATTGTGCTCCGGCAGCGCGGCAGCAGCGGGAGGCCCCATTAGCTAAAGTGGTGCTTCAGGTTAAGAACAGTTTCAGGTTAAGAATGGACCTCCGAAACGAATTAAGTACTTAACCCGAGGTACCACTGTATTTATTTTTCCACACCCCTCAAGGCAGATGAACGAAAAAAGCTTCCATACTTTTCCTAGCTGAAAAACAACATTAAGCACTACGGTGTCTGAGTATCTGTTTTCCAATAGAAGGATAAATTTATGGAGGAAATCATTCCCTCCATCAGGTTAAGATAGCCAGCTTCTGTGCCTCCCTTTCTCTGTTGTTGTTCTTAATATCGACTAGACATTTAGTGGTTCTTGGTTGTCCCTAGCCAACTTTTTCTCTGCTCCTTTCTCCGCCACTGTGACTACATTTCCTGTTCTGGTGACAATCTGATCTTCCAGCGTGGTCCTAGCCAGCCCCTTCTCTCTTTGTCTTCCTGCTCTCTGAGAAATGAATTATTAATGGTGCATTAAATGGAGGCTGGCCGGGGGCCAATGGATGGTGCTAATCAGGAGCTAATTGAGGAAGAAATGAGATACTCTTCCCAGCCGCCCAAGCATGGGGTACGCAGTGGCCTGTTACCAAAGGTGACCGCTTCCTAATGCCTAAGCTCTGGGGAATGGCGCATAAACAGCCAGTGGGGCACCCTGAGTGCAGTTGGATAGAATGCTGCTCTGCAGCCTTCCATAATTCCTTGCCTTTCCTTCCCTCTTCCCCATCGCTTGCTGTCAAGGCTTATTTGAGGCAGGGGCCATGAAGACTTTGCCCTGGAACCTGCCATTGGTTAGAACTAAGAAATTTTCACGCCTCTGAGCAAGAGCCAAATGCCATTCCTTTTCTGCCCAATGACCAGAGTCTGTTTCCGCACGTCAGGTGTTAGAGATGAACTATGGGGCAAGGAAGCATAATGTGTCTTCAATAATAATAATAATAATAATAATAATAATAATAAATTTATTATTTATACCCCACCCATCTGCCTGGGTTTCCCCAGCCACTGGGTGGCTCCCAACAAAATATTAAAAACACGATAAAACATCAAACATTAAAAACTACCCTTAACATGGCTGCCTTCAGATGTCTTCTGTAAGTCAGATAGTTGTTTATTTCCTTGACATCTGATGGGAGGGTGTTTCACAGGGTGGGCACCACTACTGAGAAGGCCCTCAGCTTGGTTCCCTGTAACCTCACTTCTCGCAGTCAGGGAACTGCCAGAAGGTCCTTGGAGCTGGATCTCAGTGTCTGGGCTGAATGATGGGGGAGGAGACACTCCTTCAGGTATACTGGGCTGAGGCCGTTTAGAGATTTAAAGGTCTGACCCGCAACACCTCTTTTTAAAGGAATTAACTACTGCATACCCTCCAAGTGTCCTGATTTTCCAGGGACAGTCCTGGAATTGCAGAAGCCATTTTGGTTTCTGATTTGACCCCAGAATGCCCTGCTTTTCCTCAATTGGACGTCCCTATTTTAATCGGAGAAAGATTGTAGGGGGATGCTATTGCTTACCTCTAATTTGTATCATCAGAGCTGCTGGGATTCTTGCCTGTCTGAAAAGGAAAACTTTGGACAGATCCTGGCAGAAACAGATGACATATTTATTGAAGGAGAAGGAGAAGAGGAGTTTGGATTTGATATCCCGCTTTATCACTACCCGAAGGAGTCTCAAAGCGGCTAACATTCTCCTTTCCCTTCCTCCCCCACAACAAACACTCTGTGAGGTGACAGATAGGTAGCCGTGTTGGTCTGCCATAGTCAAAACAAAATAAAAAAATTCCTTCCAGTAGCACCTTAAAGACCAACTAAGTTAATTCTTGGTATGAGCTTTCGTGTGCATGCACACTTCTTCAGATACACAGTGTGTATCTGAAGAAGTGTGCATGCACACAAGCTCATACCAAGAACTAACTTAGTTGGTCTTTAAGGTGCTACTGGAAGGAATTTTTTTATTTTGTTTTGTCTGTGAGGTGAGTGAGGCTGAGAGACTTCAGAGAAGTGTGACTAGCCCAAGGTCACCCAGCAGCTGTATGTGGAGGAGCAGAGACATGAACCCGGTTCCCCAGATTACGAGTCTACCGCTCTTAACCACTATACCACACTGGCTCTCAAAGGCAAAGGGCAGAGCTAGCTGACAGATCATCTTGTCCCTAACTGGTATCTCCCGGCTAGGCCTTGCTACATCCAGCTTCTTCATTACCTAGGTCAGCTTTTTCAAACCTGGCACTCTCCATGTTACGGACTTCTGACACTCATCTACCCCAGCTAGCTGATAGAATTTGTAGTCTAAAATTTCTGGAGGGCACCAGCTTGGGGAAGGCTAGCCTAGACCAAGAGTTGCTCAGTACCCGATTGCTCTCCGCCTTTGGGAAGTCTGCAGTTGCTATCTGCTATCGCTGGCATATGTCACTTACCTCAGAAATCTATCTGATGAGATCATCAGAATTCCACTATTTTTTTCAACAGACGGACCTCTCTGCATGGGGTAATTGATGTTCAGAGCATATCCCCTTTTTATTTATTTTAAATGTTATCCAAGGATAATCTTCCTTTTCGGTCGCTCATGCCTGATATACCCAGATTTCCATTTTAGCATCATGAGAAGAATGGAGGGAGCTACTCGAATGCCCAGTAGTGGCTGTTCAAAGTTATGATATAAAATAAAATTAGGTTTATTCTGCAGGGAAACGGTTATTTCTGGAGCAGTCGTGGAATCGGCTTGCTTGACATTTTCTTAGCCCCGAAGGCAGAGGTAACCTTCAGGAAATCAAGAGCATGTTCTTCACAGCAACAGCAAAGTTGGGGAGAGGGTTGAAAGAAAATTAGGGAGGGTGTGGATAGATTGGGTTTTGAGTTGTTTTGCTGTCTTGAAGTGAGAATGTAGCCATGCTCCACCCTCTCTTCCTCTGGGCATGTCCTTGAGAGTGTTCCTGATTGTAATCCCCTCCTCCTTCCCTGTTAACATAAAATGTGAACACTTGTTCTGTGTGGGGTTAGACTTGCTATTAGTGAGGTGACCCTCTCAGGCTGCTGATTTCGGTGTTGTGAAAGGACAGCAGATTGTCGGCAATTCAGTTTGTTAGTGTTGGATTTTTGCTGCCAGGAAAGCAAGACAGGTGCTTGGGTTTTCTGCCTCAAGGGCCAAAATAACTTGGCCAGCTTTGGGTGCACTGTGATCTACGCATGTTCATGTTGTTTTCTGCTCCACCTCAGGCAAGAAAATGTCATGGGAATTGGGGAAGAGGAGCTGCAATTCAGAAAACATGGTGAGAAGATCGGAGGGGACAACCCAATTTCCTCAGTCCACATTCCTGATTAAACTGGAGTTACTGGAATTCTGCCATTCTAGGCAGGAAATTGCCTGTACTTTCCATTGGGTAGACCCTGACACAGGACCAATCAGAATGGAGACCCAGTGTTGGTGCATGGGTCTTGCAAGTGTCATATAAGACTAGACCCACCAAATTGGGACATCTATCTACGCAGGGCTTGATTTATATTAAGACCTTGCTAGTCCCCAAAAAACAGAGCCATGGCCTAAAATATCTGAAATATTAAACAAAGAGTTCTTCTGAAGAGCTCTTGCACTGCACAGGGCTTTCGACAATACTGCTGGATGATTCAGTCCTGTAAAATTCAAAAACTTGCATGTCCAACAGAAAGCCATCCCATCAATCTGGCTTACTTCTCTACTAGGGATGTGCAAATCTGTCAGTGTTGGTTTATAACTTTTCCAGTCTTCGATTATCCACATCAGTTTGCATTTTTATTTAGGAAATGCCTCATGAAAACTCAGCAGCATTTTAGTGTGAATTTCATCATTTTTTGCAGGCGACATATTTATTTGCTGAGGAATTTCCCCCAGTGTGTTGTTATTTATCCTTATATGTTATTTTCAGTAATGTATTCATTGCCATGTATGTATTACTTGGCCGGAGAATACATTGCAACATTCAGAGGAGTGTGAATTAGATTGGTTTGCATTTGAATGCAAATTGATGCAAATTTCTGCCCCATTGCCACTACCCTGCACACCGCAGGTATCCACCGTGGAGCTGACCAGACATTGGACTCCACCCCCCCATGAGCTCTCAGCCAGCATTGCCCTGTGGTCAGGGATTATGGGAGCTGGAGTCCAGCAACATCATTGGCTGCCCTTGTTGTACTCCATCTTAAAACCTCTCTTGCTAAAAGTTGGAGCAAACTGTGACCTGGAATGAGGCAGTGGCTGAGAAAGGAAAGGACAGCCACCCCAAAATAAGTTTGTAGTTTCTCAGTCAGCATGCCTGATCGGATTGGGAAGGATAGGAATAGAGGTCAGCTGTAATGAAGTCTTCTGGCATTATTGATTGTATCAGAGGGAAGCTAAGCTTTTCTCCTCGCTGCACCATTCTGATAACAGCTTTGCTGAGAAGAAAATAAAAGGTACCAGAGAGGTTTGGAACATGGAGGGAAGGAAAGCAGGAGTTTGTGGAAGAGATCCCCGCAGTATACCCACACAGCTTGCCTATTAGAGGCCTTCCTTGTAAACAATCCTAATTCTGTGTAAAGGGACCGAAATTCCGCATTTAGCTTGTATTATTCGTGTCCTATTTGTTTATATATTGGTTACGGGGATGGGACTGAAGACTAAGGCATTGGGAATAAAGATCTGCGAAACAGGAAATTGTGCATAACTCTGAAAGCTGCCCTCGCTGACTACTGGAAGCCATGCCCCTGACATTCATATCCTCCAACAGTTCTCCGATGAAAAGAAGGATGTCCTATTCCATAATAATAATACAGTTGTACCTTGGGTTAAGTACTTAATTCATTCCGGAGGTCCGTTCTTAACCTGAAACTGTTCTTAATCTGAAGCACCACTTTAGCTAATGGGGCCTCCTGCTACCACACTATTTCTGTTCTCATCCTGAAGCAAAGTTCTTAAGCCGAGGTACTATTTCTGGGTTAGCGGAGTCTGTAACCTGAAGCGTATGTGTCAGAGCTGCCCCTAGGTCCCAGCTCACAGAGGACCAACGCCCGATCGTCATTATGTACAAAAGTCTTTATTGAAGTTCAACTTCCATTCCAAAGCCGCAGCGCGCAGCCCTACGTCTTAAACCCTAGACCGGCGAAGTCCCGTCTGAATCTCCTCCCCTCTGACACCAGTTTAAGATCCTAGCCCTGCTCCACCTTTTCCGTTGTTCTCTCCTCCTCTGGGTCCTCCTGCCCGCCGGGGCTTTCCCCTTTCTGGACTCTTCCGACGCTGAGTCGGCTGACTCCTCCCCCTGTCTCCGGCGGGCTTTAGGACCCGGTTCCCAATCCTCATTCTCTGCTGTCCCGCGCTCCTGTACATTTGAACTTGCCTCTCGCGCCAACCCAGTGACCTTCCTCCTGACCGTCACACTGCTTCTGTCACTGCTTCCCTCTTCCGAGATACTGCCCGGATCTGACCTCCCTTCCGTTGTCTGGCTCTCCAACGGAGGCGTGGCCAACCCTGACTTATCTTCACTCCCTGGTGTGGAATCCTCTGCCCTCGATACCTGGGACTCTTCCCCCCCACTATGCTCTGGTGGGGAAGCTGGTCCTGATTTCCAACTGCTACTCTGGGAGTCCCTGCTGGCCCCTTGCTCCTGGAGTGTCCCCCTTGGGAATCCCCTTGCCCTGGCCACTGGCGCCCCCTTCTGTGAATCTTCCGATTCGCTGGAGAGGCTCATGGAATCTCTCGGGCCACTGTCATCTTCTTCTACGCTGCCCTCAGATTCTTCCCCTTCGCTCTCCATCTCCCCTCTTCCCTGTGCTTCTGCTCCTGAGCCCCTGACAGTATGTAACCTGAAGCATATGTAACCCGAGGTACCACTGTAACAACAATATTAATAATAATAATATTATTTATACCCTGCCCATCAGGCTGGGCTGCCCCAGCCACTCTGGGCGGCTTCCAACAAGTATATAAAACATTAAACATTCGAAAACTTCCCTATCCAAGGTTGCCTTCAGATGTCTTCTAAAGGTATAGTTATATGACCCACTGAGCCAAGGAGTTAAATATCTCCATACTCTCCAACAAAAATAGGGGAAAGTGGAACATTCCGGGATCAAATCAGAAACCAGGACTGCTTTTGTAAATCTGGGACTGTCCCTGGAAAATAGGGACACTCAGAGGGTCGGGGCATTTTGGCCAACAGTAAGTTGGAGTGGAGCCGGACATTCTGCCCCTGACATTTGGTTTTCGAATCCTCAGCATGTGTGCTGCAAACAATGAGGACTTAGAAAACAACCTTTTCTGTTTCCACAAATGTTTAAATCCTGTGGCAGCAATATCCCAACCACTGGAGGCGGGTCTGTTGGGGCAAAGGGGGTGCTTCTCCACCCCACCCCCCTTGTCTGCGAGCCCTGATGCATCTGCCATTTTGCTTGCATATAATTCAAGGAAGGACACTGACTGGAAGCTTCTTGCTGCTTCTTCGTCTCAGGGTTGCCATTAACAAGAAGGAAGAGGAGGCGGAAATTAGAATTAGTTGTCTCTGTCTTGTCATTTGTTCTGGCTCCACTAACAGTTGGCCTTCCTCTAACCCCTGGTTGGCAGGGCTTACCTGTGCCTCCTCCCCACCCCCAGTATTTTATTCAAGTTGGCACCCCTGGGCGGCTGGATGAGTGGGCAGAAGGAGCAGCAATCTGTTGAAATTGGGCAGCTCAATTGAGCGAACTTTGAGGAGAGATGGTCAGGGTGGCTCTAGAAATCTCTGACCCCTCTTGCCCTGTGTGTCAGGAGTGCGTGCAGGAGCCAGGCCCTGGGACCAATAGGACTCTGCAGGACTGAGGCCTTCCTAAGTTTGTTCTGGAGAGGCAAGGCGCAGCCACACAGGTGAGGCCAATTGGTAACTCACAGGACCTGGTGGCAAGAGCCGGGAAGGGATATAAGGTCACCATTTTCCCTTCGGCTCTTTGCCACAGCAACACGTTCCCTGCCTTGCTGCGTTTGACTTCTTTCTTCTTGATCCTCAGACCCCTGACTTTGTGACTCCTTTCTTCTTGATCCTCGGACCCCTGACTTCGTGACTCCTTGCTCCTTGATCCTGGGACCTCTGCCTTCATGACTCCTTGCTTCTTGATCCTCGGATCCTTGACTTCTTGACTCCCGGCTCTCTGACCCTCGGACTCTTGACTTTCTGACTCCTGGCTTCTGGACTCCCGTTCCTGCTCCTACCCCGCCATCTTGCCCCTGGTCCCGACGTCCCCAGCCGGGACTTCGATCGCCCGTGATCCAGACAGTGACACACTGTATGCTAGTTGTTTAATTTGGCAAGCCGAGATGCTAGACATTCTTGAATGGAGGCCTACCTCAGTTCTCACTTGAGATGTGAACTGTTTTAACAGTGAATCTCTGTCCTTAGGGAGAGGTTAGGGAATCTCTGGTACTCAATTTCCCTCACCACATCACAAGTCCCAGGATTATGTGGGGGCAGCCATGAGAGTTACAAGCTGGTATCAAAGTGATATTTTGTGTGTGTGTAACTAAGCCAAATGAATTCATGAGACTTAAGAAACCGTTTTTAATTATCCACCTTCAAAGCAGAGCTTCAAAAGGAAAACGGATGGGTGGCGGGGAAGAAAGTAGGCTGGATTTTAAATATGCCTGAATTCTTCCTTTCAGTCCTGTAGCCTAGACTTCTTGACCACACTTCCTCAATCTCCTGAGTCACTAGCATTAGTAGGTTTCTTTCTGTCAAATAAGGTGCCTGGATCACAGAAGGAGAAGTGTCCCCAAGGGAGTTGCCTTAACCTGAATTGGTCCCTCCTTCAGAAGCTATGAAAGAATTCCTCTAAGCCAGTTAGCAGGCCAGCAGAACATGAGATTTACATGAGATTCTGTGTAAATAAGGAGTTCATACAAGAGATCCATGAGGTATCAGTCATGGGAGCAAACTGGACAGCAAAAAGTGCAGACCCTCCAAGCGTCCCTATTTTCCAAGTACGTCCTCGATTTAGAGAAGCCATCCCAGTTTCTGATTTGATCCTGGAATGTCGTGTTTTTCCTTCATTGTTGTTTGTTGTTTAGTCATGTCCAACTCTTTGTGACCCCATGGACCAGAGCACGCCAGGCACTCCTGTCTTCCACTGTCTCCCGCAGCTTGGTCAGACTCGTTGGTAGCTTCAAGAACACTGTCCAACCATCTCCTCCTCTGTCGTCCCCCTCTCCTTGTGCCCTCAATCTTTCCCAACATCAGGGTCTTTTCCAGGGAGTCTTCTCTTCTCATGAGGTGGCCAAAGTACTGGAGCCTCAGCCTCAGGATCTGTCCTTCCAGTGAGCACTCAGGGTTGATTTCCTTAAGAATGGATAGGTTTGATCTTCTTGCAGTCCATGGGACTCTAGTACCATAATTCAAAAGCATCGATTATTTGGCGATCAGCCTTCTTTATGGTCCAGCTCTCACTTCCATACATTACTACTGGGAAAACCATAGCTTTAACTATATGGACCTTTGTCAGCAAGGTGATGTCTCTGCTTTTTAAGATGCTGTCTAGGTTTGTCACTGCTTTTCTCCCAAGGAGCAGGCGTCTTTTAATTTCTTGACTGATGTCACCATCTGCAGTGATCATGGAGCCCAAGAAAGTAAAATCTCTCACTGCCTCCATTTCTTCACCTTCTATTTGCCAGGAGGTGATGGGACCAGTGGCCATTATCTTAGTTTTTTTTGATGTTGAGCTTCAGACCATATTTTGTGCTCTCCTCTTTTACCCTCATTAAGAAGTTCTTTAATTCTTCCTCACTTTCTGCCATCAAAGTTGTGTCATCTGCATATCTGAGGTTACTGATATTTCTTCCGGCAATCTTAATTTTGGCTTGGAATTCATCCAGTCCAGTCTTTCGCATGATGAATTCTGCATATAAGTTAAATAAACAGGGAGACAATTTCCACTAATAACAGAATAATTAAGCTTTGGGGCTCAATGCAAGATGGAAACCTCCAGAATTTGCTTTGGAAGGAGTTCTCAGGACTCTAATCAAAGATTGTTGTTGTTTAGTCGTTTAGTCATGTCCGACTCTTTGTGGCCCCATGGGCCAGAGCACACCAGGCACTCCTTCTTCCACTGCCTCCCACAGTTTGTCAAATAATCAAAGATACCTAGGCAATAATTCAATTCTTGGAATGGGCTTTATTTGTGACTGCAAGTGGCTTAAACAGTACACCCAAGCATGTGCAGAGTGCATGTTTGTTATTGCGTAATCTCCAACTTTTTAGAGGGCTTTAATTCCTGCAGTTACGATTCTGAAAAATTAAACCTTAAGGAAACCCGCATGCTTTTTCTCTTTTTCTTGCATACTCTGCAGTGTGTGTGTGTGTGTGTGTGTGAGAGAGAGAGAGAGAGAGAGAGAGAGGTTGCTTGCATAAATATTTATACAGCTGATGTACTTTCAAACATAAAGTTTTATCTGGAAATTTCATTTCGGCGATAAGTGTAGATAATTTATTTATAATTAATGGAGACCTCAAGTCCCATCTTAGCACAGCCTCTGAGCTTTCATCTATAATTGGGACGTACAGCCGCCTTCCAGAATCCAGCTTTCCTTATCGGCTCTCTTCTTAGTTTTTCTTTACCCATTCAACAAATGAACATGCTTCCATTTACCTTTGCATCAGAGGCGCTGCGAAAGCCTTTGAAAATGCTCGTTGTGTAGGGAAACGAGTCCTGGAAATGTTGGGGGAGGGGGTTCTTTCCTTTTAAAAAAAAACAAACAGATTTTGTAAACCCACGCAACCTTTCTCGCTGACACTTCCCCCAATATGTGTCCTCTCTGCAATATAGTATGAAGAAATGGGTCACTCACATATATGCATGCACTGGCGATGGAGGAGCCTCACCTTGTGGGTTAGTCTGAGCAGACTTGGGAAGGGGAGGGTGAAGCCTTATCAGTGCTGGATTTATGTATAAGCTATAGCTTAGGGTCCCACTCTCTTGGGGGGCCCCCAAAAAAATGTACAGTGGTGCCCCGCAAGACGAACGCCTCGCAAGACGGAAAACCCGCTAGACGAAAGGGTTTTCCGTTTTGGAGGCGCTTTGCTAAACGAATTTCCCTATGGGGTTGCTTCGCAAGACGAAAAAATCTTGCGAGTTCCCGCGGCTTTTTTCGCTCCCCCCCCTTTTTCTAAGCCGCTTATCAGCTGATCCGCTAAGCCGCTAAAAGCCGCTAATAGCGCTAATCTGCTATGCTGTCAATGGGCTTGCTTCGCAAGACGAAAAAAACCGCTAGACGAAGAGAATCGCGGAACGGATTCTTTTCGTCTTGCAAGGCACCACTGTACAGGAAAACAAACAAACTGGATATACATTTCCAAAATAAAAAATAAAATAAAGCCTACATAGAGCAACAGCGCCTTGTGTTGTGTAGGCTCCTCTAAGTAGGCCCCGCCTGCTGGTCTGCTCCCTAAAATATCACTGGTTTGCTCATTTCTATATACGGGGTGCCTGCATTCTGCATGTGCCAATGGCTTTATATACCTATTAGGTCCGTAAATTACCATATAGCATATATTCAACACAAAACAGCGACAATTTGTTGTTGGCAAAGGACAGCTGGACATAGAAAGGGCCCCATTACCTTTAGTAGCTTAGGGCCTCATCAAACCTAAATCCGGCCCTGAGCCTAATAGACCTAGAGGTGGGGAATGAATAGCAAAAAAACACTGCAGGCAGGCAGAAAATAGCTCTTTGCTCCTAGCGATGCTCCCTGAGATTTACCTCAGTTTGACTAGAGTCCCTGAAGAGGGAGCTCAAACTCTGAGACCAGGCAACTCTAGCAGATGGACAGACCCTTAGCACCCACTGGCCCAGACCTGGCCTATACAGAAGACCTCACAGAAGCTAGTGTTGCATGTCTTGATGAGGATCTCCCAACAGAATATTAAAAGCACGATAAAACATCAAACATTAAAAAAAACTTCCCTAAACAGGGCTGCCTTCAGGTGTCTTCTAGAAGTCAGATAGTTTTTTATTTCCTTGACAACTGATGGGAGGGCGTTCCATGGGGTGGGTGCCACTACCGAGAAGGCCCTCTGCCTGGTTCCCTGTAACCTCACTGCCTTTGTATGTGTATAATAAAATACAATTAGTGACGGTACTTTTTTTTGGATTTTCTTTTGGCCACTGTTATTTTTTGCATGTCCCCTTTCCAACCCTTGCCAAAAAACCGCAGTTTGGATTACCAACGTTCTGTATTTGCACCATTTAATTTGGCAGCTGTCAACATAAATCTTATTGGGGGGTTGTTATTTTTTACTCCTGAATTCTTTGTTTGGTTCCTCACATAAACATTAAGAGAGCTAAGAGGTAGGTGTCATTTTTTCTTTTCAAGAATATATTTGTCATCGGGCATGTACCTTTATCATTACAACCTCTCCAACATAGTGTTTGCATTTTATCTCGTATAAAATAACAGGTATGTTTATAACCATCTAGGCAGAGGTTTTGTTTTCTCTGACGTGGGCTGAAACGGCAGTTTTCTCGTCCCGTATTGGTTGCATCAGTTGTGCTATTTAGGGAAGATCACATATTTTTTTGAGGCCCTTGGTTGTGTTTTGGAAGGTTGGTTTTTTGTGTGTTTTTTAACTGCTCTTGTCACCTTCTAGAAGCTTTCCTGAATACTAATGGCACATCTCTGGCCTTGCTTTCCCTGGTATGTTTGCCTCAAGGAAAGAGAAAGTGATTGTCTGCTTTTGTCAAAATTTCCCCCAGGGCCATCCATTACCTAGCAAAGGCCCTGAGACTAGTTTGAAGGTGACTGCCACATGCATTGTGTCCCCATGACTTTCATTAAAAATAAATAAATCAGCCTGTACCAAACAGCTCAGGAAAACTGAGGGGCATTGTAATAAGACAAGCGTCAAACATGTGAAAGTCTTTGTGCTTATCTGAGATGTGTAAGACGGCATTACACATCGGTTTCTAAGTGATGGTGGCCTCATAGACTATTTAGTCTCACAGGAGTGTCAGCTTTTGGTGAACTGGTTGTGGTGTAATCAGGCCTTTTTTTCATCCAGAACATGCCGGAACCTCTCAGGTGGGCGCCATTGCTATTCTAAGAGAACCAGGGAGGTGTTCATAGTGAGTTCTGGCACCTCTTTTCCCAGAAAAATAACACTAGGCAGAATCACTAGGTTTGTCAGGTGCTGGAATGTGAGCCTCTCCTCATTACTACACATTTTTAATTTTGCGGTTATCCTGACTAAGAAATCTGCTTAGGGTCAAAGTGCGCAAATCCTTAACTCTCGGCTGTGTCATGCCTTTATTTTATTTTCATTCTCCATGAACTCTACTGAGCTTTCTAACTGAAATAGAGTCAAGAGTGGATTTCATGCTCTTTATTCAGCTCATAGTGGTAAGGAGGGAATGAAAGTCCCCTCAAAGTATCTGCTTTATATACATTATTTACACAATGGGCTGCACGTGATTGGCTAATTCCAGAATTCTCCTGTAGGCCAATCAGGTTGTGGATTCACTTCTATCTGGAGCTGGATTGGGTGGCTCCTGCCAACCAATCATACTGCTGCATTGTTCTAGGACCAATCAGACTGCTGCATTCTGGATCCTATTGTTCTAGGACCAATCAGACTGCTGCAGTTTGGATCCTATTCAACTCAGTACATAACACTAACCAAATATGATCAGGCCAGTAGCCCTTGTAATTCTTTGGTTCAGAAGATTTTTATTATTTTTGGTATGGAGGAGGGTTCAGCTGCACAAGCTACAACCCAGTGTGAAATGGCACAGCCTGAACAAGTATTTCCCGCCTCAATGAAAAGCTGGCTTTGGTGTATAGCTACTTAACACATCCCCAACAACAAGGCCTAAGTATGCACAAACTGCATTTGGTCACACTTATCCTGTGTCAGTTTTGCCTCTTCCTACTTCTGCAGGTGGCGCTGTGGGTTAAAGCCTCAGCGCCTAGGGCTTGCCGATCGAAAGGTCGGCGGTTCGAATCCCTGCGGCGGGGTGCGCTCCCGCTGCTCGGTCCCAGCGCCTGCCAACCTAGCAGTTCGAAAGCACCTCCGGGTGCAAGTAGATAAATAGGGACCGCTTACCAGCGGGAAGGTAAACGGCATTTCCGTGTGCGGCTCTGGCTCGCCAGAGCAGCGATGTCACGCTGGCCACGTGACCCGGAAGTGTCTCCGGACAGCGCTGGCCCCTGGCCTCTTAAGTGAGATGGGCGCACAACCCCAGAGTCTGTCAAGACTGGCCCGTACGGGCAGGGGTACCTTTACCTTTACCTTACTTCTGCTTCCATCAAAGCTTAAGTTGGAAGTTCCCCAGGTGTCTTTCTTTTGTGTTACTCGACAGTGGATCATGTACATTGATCAGTGTATAGATAAACAATCCTAGTATATACTAGGCATCTATATCAAATCCTACGCTAGTGTAAGTAGCTGCCTTACAAATCACCTGCCTTGGGAAACTGTGCTTCGGGGATGGCAAAAGCAGCTAGACGACTTGCGCTTTCATGAAAACAAACACCCACACAAACCACAGGGTTAGCGGAAGCAATTGGTTTGTCTCCAACGTGTGGGTGAGTAATTGTGGATTTGAAGGTTTGCTCATTCAGAGCCTTGATGCCCATAGCAACAACAGCCTCCAAGTTCAACTCTTCCCCTCAGAACCATCAGTAGAAGCTTCCTGTGGTCAGCTGATGAGTGTGTCTTAGGTGGTTGCAAATATAATGTCAGAAAGACAAGATCTCGGTGGCTTCCACCATCTGTGGAACTCTGTTGGGTAAAGAAGGAACATAATTAAAATCACACAGCCATTCAGTATTCAGGGGAAAATATATGTATCTCCATTGCTGAACCGCTAAAGCAAAATGCCCTTAGTAGATAGCAGCCATTAGGTGACTTTCTCGGAAAGCTCTAACTCCAAGCGGCGTTTTCCAGGTAAAAACACTTAACCCAGGAGAAAGAATGTGAGTGCAGACCCACCAAGGGTCCCTATTTTCCAGGGACAGTCCCAGATTTATATAAGTTGTCCCGTTTTCTGGTTTGATACTGTAATGTCCTGCTTTTCCTCAATAAAGGTAAAAGTAAAGGGACCCCTGACCATTAGTTCCAGTCGTGACCGACTCTGGGGTTGTGGCACTCATCTCGCTTTATTGGCCGAGGGTGCCGGCATACAGTGGCCAGCATGACTATGCAGCTTCTGGCGAACCAGAGCAGCGCACGGAAACGCCGTTTACCTTCCTGCCGGAGCGGTACCTATTTATCTACTTGCACTTTGACGTGCTTTCGAACTGCTAGGTTGGCCGGAGCAGGGACCGAGCAACGGGAGCTCACCCCATCGAGGGGATTCGAACCGCCGAATCCCCACGACGCCAAATCCCCTTCTGATTGGCAAGCCTAGGCTCTGTGGTTTAACCCACAGTGCCACCCGTGTCCCTTTTCCTCAATAGGCCATCCCTATTTTCATCAGAGAAAGGTTGGAGAGTTTGGTAAGAGATGTACCTATCTTGCTCTGTGGACTTGTAAAGTACTTTTTTATTTTTCAATAAAGAATATAAAACACCCCCCCCCAAAAAAAAGCCAAAGAAGAAAGATGGTAAAAGAATCATTTTACCCCTTCAAAACTGTGATTCATGTATGGAGATTTAACCGGGTAATATAATGAAGTTCTATGTACAATTAATTGACTAACCATTGCCTCTAACAGGGTAACGGCCCAGTTTATGACTGATCTCTTAACCATCACCATCTCGAATGAAAGATGAAGTTCCCACAGTCCTTTACGCCAGACGCCGTGTGGCATACTGAAGTGAGTTTTTCTCATCCAGGTATCGATCGACTGCCCCTTTGCACAATAGTTACCAATGCATCTGCTTCAGAGCTGTGATTACGGCACTGCTACAGACAAGCTGTTTGGTGGCGCTTATTGAGTCCGCTAAACGCGATTGGGGGGGGTGCTGCTGTCTCCCTTACCTGCTGCCTTGAACACGCAGGTGTCCCCAGCTTCCCCTCTGGTTAATCTGGTCGTGATGAGTTTATATTGCTTTCCGATCTCCACGGAAATTGCAAAGGTCATTAAGTCCCTGACAACGTTCACTTTCACTGAAGCATATGACTCAATGAGCTTAGAGGCTTAGTGGCAGCGAGAGCAGCTGACTTTAGCTCCTTGGCAATGTCCAGGCACCCAGCGCTAGAGGGAAGAGAGACCAAAAGGAATGGATCGCTGCCTGGTGGGAGATTTCATTGGGAAGAGAAAAAGACACAGCTAAGCTTTTTTTCTGGCAGCACGGTGGGAAAGTGATGGGAAAAACATTTATTGGCTTCATTTGTATGTGTCAGGCTGCTCTCAAAGGCACAGGGCTGCATTTTTAGCTATATACCAAATCTCCAGGGACTATTGACAAGCAGGTATAATAGCTGCTTCACAAGGTGTGGGGTTTGTGTGTGTGTGTGTGTGTTTGAGTAATCAAGAAGTTAAAACTGTTGGACTCGCCATTGTTTTCTGAGCAATGGCAGGCCTTGCCAGGGGGGTGCCAACTTGAATCAAAAACAGTGGTACCTCAGGTTACATACGCTTCAGGCTACATATGCTTCAGGTTACAGACTCCACTAACCCAGAAATAGTACCTCAGGTTAAGAACTTTGCTTCAGGATGAGAACAGAAATTGTGCTCCGGCAGCACGGCAGCAGCGGGAGGCCCCATTAGCTAAAGTGGTGCTTCAGGTTAAGAACAGTTTCAGGTTAAGAATGGACCTCCGGAACGAATTAAGTACGTAACCCGAGGTACCACTGTATAGCGGGGGGGGGGGGGGCAGGTAAGCCCTACCCTGAATAATCCATCACAAGTCGTGGCACAAGCAAACCATTTGAATGGCAACACCCACCAACTTTGGGGGGCGGCCATCTCAAATATTTTATTGGGGAGTTGGCTCCTATGGTGCTTGCCTACCCCGTGTTTGGTTTCCTTTCAAAAACAGCAAGTGGAGGCTTTTCAGTGTTTTGTAGTAATCAATTTATTGGCAAACACACAGTTTGAACATAAGTGGACTTGGGTCTTTTTCCCCCAGCTGGAACTTGCCAGAACTCAGTTCCAGCACCTCTCAGGTGGGCACCATTGCCATTCTAAGAGAACGAGGGAGGTGTTTATGGAGAGTTCTGGCACCTCTTTTTCTAGAAAAATAGCAGTGGGTGGACACAAAGCTTTAAATACTCCAAAAAGACAGCCAAAGTCCATTGCTCCTGCATCAGATCTCCGGGGAGACAGCTAGTACCTGAAGACACTTACAGAGCTCTAGCTCAGTCGCTTTCCCTGTGCCTATCTCCATATCTAATCACAAACTGCATCACTTTTCTTCAAACAGCAGACACCAGGATTTCTTCATCCTTAGATGGGCGTGGGGAAGGTGTGGCCTCTTCTGTGAATAGTTGTTGTTTTTTCCCTTTCTACACAGAACATTCCCCCAAATGGCCCTCTATTTGAGAAGCAACTGTCTAAACATCCAGTTACCATGGCAACGTAACACCTGTAGTTTACCTAACAAAAGGATGTGCTTATCCGGACACTTTGACCAACCGTTAAGCTGTCCCTCAGCCCCATTAAATTTTTGTTGTCCAACCTCCAAATGGGCAATAGTGCTTTGGTCTTACGAGGCTACAACTTCAGCTATGGCAGAGGAATGGTGTGAAAATGTGCTGAAATCTACAGCGATGAAACATGCAGCGCTCCATAGGAGTGGCAGACCACTTGTAGGAATGCAGTTTGGTGTTAGGCACTTGAGTCTGGAGGCTCAAGGCGCAGAAACTACAGTGGTACCTCAGGTTAAGTACTTAATTCATTCCGGAGGTCTGTTCTTAACCTGAAACTGTTCTTAACCTGAAGCACCTCTTTAGCTAATGGGGCCTCCTGCTGCCACCATGCCGCCGGAGCACGATTTCTGTTCTCATCCTGAAGCAAAGTTCTTAAGCCGAGGTACTATTTCTGGGTTAGCGGAGTCTGTAACCTGAAGCGTATGTAACCTGAAGCATATGTAACCCGAGGTACCACTATATGTGCTAACTTTTCCTGTGGCAGAGAGAAGTCTATACTCAGAGGCAGAAGCTGAAGCTGGAGAGGAAGGACTTCAAGAGGCAGAGGGGAGTCAGGCTGTTGAAGAGTCAGGGGTGTCTCCTTCTGCTGCCGCAACAAGCTCTCTCTCGGTTGCTCTTCCAGTACCAGGAGAGGCATGAAGAGGGTGGAGGAGAAATTAGCTTCATGCAGGCACAGTCTCCAAAGAATTGGGGGGAAACCCTGGAGAGGAGGGGACTTAGGCAGCTGTGGGGAATCTCCACAACTGCTTCATGGGGGCAAGACCTGCCAGAGGAGAGTTGCTGTGCTCATTAGGCCTGAGAGTCCGGTGCAGATCCTAGTTTTGCTTATGAAGAGTTAACTCCAACTTGCTCAGTGTGATTTACTGCTGGCCTGCTCTTTGACATAATGGGGACTTGCAGCAGGTGTGGGTGGGTTTATGTGACTATTGCTTTTTCCTCCCATGCTAATGGTGTATCCACAATTGATGTGGGAGTTGGCACAACTGACCTACTAGGGTGAAGTCGGACATAATATAGGAAGAGAAGTTAGGGCAGGTTTTGAACCAGTGGGATGGGTCTCGACTACCTAAGCTGTATGACAGACTTAGGCTGTGTGTGCACAGAATTTTCAAGTGCTTTTTATGCACACAGAGTGTGGATGTTTTGTACATTGTTCACAACATGTCATCCATATCCAATGTGTATTCACTTAATGTACTTCTTTGCAATATTTGATGTGATTAATAGACTAAAAATGCAATATAAATTATCATTGCTCCATTGTGGACATCAGGAAGTGCATTGTGTACATGTCTGGGAATTTTACACTGTTCAGCTCTCAGTCTTGCACTTTCTCTCATGCATTAGTCTTCTCCCCTCCCCCTTTATAGAAGACATTTTTAAAACTGCAAAACTGATGTCACAGGCACCAGATGCCTTCCATAGTTGGGTCTTCTCCATTCCACCACAATGAAAAACTGCATCATTTTCCTCTCTCTCTCTCTTAAAAGCTTTCCCTGGAACAGACGCGGGTCTATTTACGAAATAGCAAGGCTGCCTCCATCCCTTTCATAATGATATATGTGCCTATTTCCTCACTTGTGAGTCTCCAGCATGCTGATGCAGTGTGTCAAAGCAGGACAGTTTCTGGAGAAAGCTGTCTTCTGGAAGAACGAATGGCACCATTTTGGTGGGATTTGGGATCTTTAGCACCGAGTTCTGCTTTTGTTCATGCTGCTACTTTTCCAACTGGTGTCCCATAACCTTCTCTTAATCTACACACCAAACTGGAACCTAATTTAGGAAAGCCACACACACAGCCTAACAGCCTTATCTTGGCAGGGATTTCCTTAAACAATAAAATTAACAGCTGCAAATAATTACGTGTGTGCCAGGTGGCACGAGCTACTGTTGCTAAGCTAGTATTTAAGCCTGTATGTGTTGGACACATGCTTTATTGGACATTGGGACTGACACATCTAATAAGATGAAGGCATCCTGAATATACTGTTTGGAGAAAAAGAGTGTAAGAACTAACTCTTACATTATGCTGTGGCATACATATGTTTACTACCAGGGGTACATTCGGCAGGCCAGTCCTAGCCATGTGTCTGCAAGGAAATATTTATCACATGTGCACTTAACGTTTTCACTTTTTTCCAACAAAAAAATACTTGTAATTAATGGATACATTTCAAACATAGAACAGTATGGAAAACTGGCAAGGAAAAACAAGGGAAACAAATTTGGATACAAACTTTTTTATTATTATTAACAAAAACACATCGCCAAAATGAAAATGGCACTTACTCTGTTTGCAGTTTCAGACAACAGCGCTTGACAAATACATGTTTATCTTCTTTCTAAGTTAATGCTTATAAAATATCTGTATTTATAAATATGTTTTCCCCTTCATTTTCACACAGACACACAAAATGCATACATATATATATATATATATATATATATATATGCCTATCTTTCTATAGAAACAGTTATAAAGTATTTTAAAAGTAACATTTTTAGGTGTACAGGTGTTTTTTTTTTAATCACTTGTGAAGCAATCCAGAGGCAAAATTAGAGTTCTGATTATTACAAGTGGCATGGCTGAAGAGGCATTACCCATTGCCTTAAAGTATGCCCTTAATTCTTTTGCCATTATCAAGATCTAAATCCGTATCAACAGTTATTCAGCTTCTAAATAAAGCTTGAATTCTGGGTCAGTCTTTGTAATTGGTTTTTAGCTGTCTTCATCAACCACTGTGTGTGATTAATTTGGGAATATGGCAAAGTTAAATATCATGATTTTTTAATTTAAAAAAAAAAAATAGGGACACGATCCTGCTTTTTGTACTCTTGGCATTTGAAATGGCAGGTTGGGCGCTCATTCACAAATAGATCTTTCAAAGCAGGTGTCCCAGCTGCTGTTTGAAGCAGGACTGAAATGATTAGACACTGTCTGTACCTAGGTAAAAAGGTAAAGGGACCCCTGACCATAACCAGAGCAGCACACGGAATGCCATTTACCTTCCTGCCGGAGTGGTACCTATTTATCTACTTGCACTTTGATTGCTTTCAAAATGCTAGGTTGGCAGGAGCAGGGACCCAGCAATGGGAGCTCACCCCATCGCGGGGATTCAAACTGCCGTCCTTCTGATTGGCAAGTCCTAGGCTCTGTGGTTTAACCTACCTACCTACAAATGTCTTTGCGAGTAAACTCCTGAGCCCTACCATTTTACCCCATTTTGCATCTTTGTCCGTTAATTATTCTTGCAGTGCTCTTTCTACAGGAGGTATGTAATTGATTGCCATGTCTTCTGACTCTGAAATTCAGGAAGTGGTGCTCGGCTGCTGAGGACTGGTGCTAACAGTTCAGTTCAACTGGAACTCTGTATATGTCCCAGGACATAGAGCAAGCTTGTTTTCTCCTGCTCCAGTGGGTAGGACCTGAACCGATGGACCAAGTTACAAGAAAGGAGATTCCAACTAAACATCAGGAAGAACTTTCTGGCTGTAAGAGCTGTTTGACAGTGGAACAGACTCCCTTGGAAGGTAGTGGACTCTCCTTCGTTGAAAGTTTTTAAGTAGAGGTTGGATGGTCATCTGTTACAGTTGAGATTCGTACATTGCAGGGGGTTGAACTAAATGATCCCGAGTTTCTTCCAACTCTATAATTCTATGGTTCTAACTAAGCGCTTATTTCGGTTTTGCTTTGAAAAATGTGTGGCTGTATTTGCGAGGGAATCGGAGAAAGCGACACTGGTCGCAGCGAAGTATTGTTCCATGGGAAGCCCTAGTGGTTCCTGCCAAATTTTTCCCCACAATAATGCATATGCACAGCAAGAAGGGATAACTTAAGTGCAAAAGCCTGGTTAAGTTCAGGAAGCTTGCTTTCTACAACTGCGCTCTCAGTTCTGTTTTGTTCAGTTTTCCACTTGGAGGACTGTTCCACTTCTTTAAGCTGTTCTGGAATCCTCCAGAAGTCTACTCCACACTGCTCCGACCTTGTTGATGTCTGCAGGAGCCAAACTCTTCTGCCGCTTATCTAGATCCATACCCTTGCCTCCATTCCCTACTTCTCATCCGTGCTTGTTATTCTTTGGTTGAAACTTCATGTGGAAAGCACAAGTCTGGGTTACCCAAAAAGGGAGCTTGTATCTGTTTTTGAACTTTCCGCAGAACTCAGGGGTGATTGGACTTAGCTGAAGTGACCAGTGAAGGCTGCCCTATATTCTGCCACCCAATCATCACTTGAAGATGGGAGTCCCTTTCCTGAATGTTCATGCATGTTAAAAAATGCAAGCATCTTGTTATCAGACACCCACATATTTCATGCCTTGCCTTTGCTCTCATAACCTCCAAGACTCAGCTACATGGGTCACGTTGAAACTCAGGAAACTGCTTGTTTTTACTCTCCCTTCTTCTGGACTGGTAATTATTAGCACCTCTTTCCTATTTCTGTCTTTCTCATTTCCCTAATCTGTCTCTGAGCTTTTTTGTTAATCCAAACCCCTAGTCATTTGCATTTGAGCATTTCCCCTCAATGTGCTTAAACCTCCACTGCATTTTGCCTGGTTCCCTAGCACCTCAGTTTAAGGCAACCTCTTTGCCTAAGTCTAGATCTTTATGGCTATAATAAAACTTCCCATTTGGCAATTAAAAAAACAAACAAACAAAACCCTCTAACCATATTGCAAACTCATATTTCTAACTTTTGTTGTTTTCACTCTGACAACGCCTGTGCTAGATTGCTGCCATGTGTTCTATGTGGGGCTGCCGTTGAAGACAGTTCGGAACATGTAGCTGATGCAGAATTCAAAGGCCATATTGTTGACCAAGCATAGAAAATATTTTCTGGCACGATTAAACTAGCTACCAGCTAGTTTTCAGGCCTAATCCAAAGTGCTGACTTTGACCTATGAAGCCTTCTGTGGGCTCAGGATGCTAATAACCTCTTCCATATGAACCAACCTTGACTCTGCATTCATAATCTGAGCTCCTTTTCTATGTGTGCCCCCTCTGAGAGAGGCGCAGAGGGTGGTAACACAAGAACAGTGTTTGTTCAGTACATGCTTGTGCCAGAAAGGCATGCCAGCATCTTTATTGGTTTTCAGACATGAGGCAAAAACATTTCTATTTACCCAAGCTTTTGACTCTTTATCTGGAGGCTATTAGGTGCACTTGTGGCCTCCCCCACCCTCATATTTTTAGTGGGATGTGGTCCAGTGTTATTTTTCTAGAAAAAGAGGTGCCGGAACTCACCACAAATGCCTCCCTTGTTCTCTTAGAATGGCAATGGCACCTGTCAGGGAACTGCCATCGGAGCCAGGAGTGGAGGTAAGGCGCCCCAGCGATGCAGGAGAAGGGCCCAGCAGGGAGAGAGGGAACACTTCCTCTGAGGAAGGAAATCAGCGTGACACCAGGAAGAAAGGGGAGCCTGGAAGGACTTCGGAGAGAGGGCTCCAAGACTCTTCCACAGAGACCAGCGGGGAGAGCACAGGACCTCCGCTGGCCATGCCCACTCTGTGCAGAAAACTTCCGCGCAGGGAGGCTAGGCGGAGACTTGGTGTCAAAGAGCTTTTATGCTGGAAGAAGTTCAGGAAACGCCCACTGACGGATTCTGCCAGCAACTGACACAGCCCACGGAGTAAGGGCTGTCCAGCCAGGGAAAGGTTTAGCCAGACAACGTTGCCTAGAACAGCGGCCACTTACGCACAAGCAACCCCAATTCCCATTACAGCACCCATCTGACAGGTGCTAGAACGGAGTTCCATTGAGTTGTGGCTGGGGAAAAAAGCCCTTCTTAAATACATTATAGATCTGCTTTCTCTGTTTTTATTCTACTCTGGTTTTTTATACTTGGTGGTCATTACTTTGTGTATTGCTTTTGGGTCCCTTTTTGTGAAAAAGTGACTAATACATTCAATAAGAAATGATAATGTAAAAGCTGGGCTCATACATATCCCCTTCCTATCTTCAAGGAGAAAGAGGCCATTGCAAGCACATGATCCCAAAGCATGCCTTTGCAGCATGCTTCTGTTTTCTCCCAAAGTAGAAAGGGACCTCTACCAGTTAATTGCCCTCAAGCTACATCACTGCCTTTATTCTCTCTTCTAAGTCTTTGCATTCATGTTCTCGGCCTTCCTCCCACACACATCTGCTTATATACCATCCCCTGTACTCGGAGCAGTACCCCTATTCAATCCACCAAGCCACTTTTCTATTGTTCCACCTTTCCCTGGAAAGTTGCTCCTGAATCGCACTCCTCTCACCTTGCCTGCACCTCCATTTTCTTCTGACACATTCCCTCCCATATCTCCAGGTAACCGTACTCAGCCACCATGACCTTGCCCTGCTGTTTAGAAAACTGACTGCCATTGAGTATGGCTAGCTATTACAGGCAGTTGTATTAATAAGACACTTGTTGTCGGGTGCATGAGTGTTTAAAGCAACGTAGGCTGACTCACGGCCATACGTTTATGGTTTACGTGAAGAACTTTCTCCTGACTGAGCTGAACTCGCTGCCAAGCAGTCTCATTGGATGAGCCCCTTCACCTTTATGAGAGGCAAGAAACATTCCTGCTCGATGCTTATTACTACAGAGTGGTGGTTCTTTCTCCTGGAGCCTTCAGATCATTTCGCAGAATCACAGGGAGGGACGAGAGAGTGCCTACCCCCAGACTGTCACCTGTAGGAATAACGGAGACGACAGGAGGTAGGATGCAGGTGAGCTGTGCGGAAGCACGCTGGCAAGCATGCTGCAAGCAAGCTGCTGGCTAGCTCTGCTGAGGCTCCTTTTATTAGTAGAAGTCAACAATTGGAAAGAGTAGTGAAACCACCCGGAACTTAACAGATTTCCATCTAAGCACATTTCCAGCATTAGCAAATACACATGTCAACAGGTGTTTCCCTCAGATGTTCCCCCCGATACTTGATTACGTCCACATTCCTGGTCATGCTCCAGCCAAGCGATATGTCTAACGGGAAACCCTGTTTTCTAGCCAAGAAGGCAAAAGGTCAGGGAAAGCAGGCGCAACGCTCCTTGACATACTGTTGCATGTCTGGTGCAAGGTTTGCCTTCGCAAAGCGGAGCGTTACCTCTACAGTCACCCAGTGCAGCTTCTGTGTTGCTGCCCAATACGGAGCTCAGTTCTTCCCAGGAGTTACCACCTGCAGGGAGACTTGAATTCCAGCCTTCCTATTGGAGCTCTGCTCTGAACCATTATTCCACTGTGGGAAACCATAGGCCCAAGTAACAACAACAACTTCTTCTTCTTCTTCTTCTTCTTCTTCTTCTTCTTCTTCTTCTTCTTCTTCCTCTTCCTCTTCCTCTTCCTCTTCCTCTTCCTCTTCTTCTTATTTATTATATTTATTGAGTTTATATACCGCCCTATACCTGGAGGTCACAGGGCAGTTCACAGAAAAGATCACAACATATATAATCAGAATAAAAGCAATAGCCCACTAACCTCCCCCCTCCCCACCAAAGCCACATTTTAAAAGGGTACAGGATATCAAACAAATTAATCAAAGGCCTGGTTAAAAAGGAACGTTTTTGCCTAGCACCTAAATGAAGGTGCCAGGCAAACTTCCCTGGGGAGAGCATTCCACAGGCGGGGAGCCACTGCGGGGAAGGCCTGTTCTCGTGTTGCCACCCTCTGGACCTCTCGAGGAGGAGGCACACAAAGGAGGGCCTCAGAAGATGATCTCAGGGTCCAGGCAGGTTCATATGGAAAGAGGCAGTCCTTGAGGTATTGCAGTCCTGAGCCTTTACTGGCTCTTTACTATACTCCTTTATATTGCCCATTCATTATTATTTGTGCTCACAGTATTGGGGTGGTTATGCACAGTTCTGCTATGAGCTCTGTTTGTGTCGGCAAAAGTTTCGGACTGGGCGTACTGCTTTGTTTTGGATCAACGCGTCCCCCGTAACCGCCTGCCTGAAATCCTGCAATATTTTAGACACAAACGTTCTGGTTCGTTCTGTGTCCCACTTTTGTTGTGCTATAGTGGAAGAGTGGAATAATGCAATAACACTGGGGAAGCACTGCAGGACAACTAATAGAGTGGAATGGCCTGAGGATGGTCCAGTGTAAATTAATCACATGGGGGGGGGGCAGTCTGAAGGGGCCCTGTGACTGGATTGCTGCTCTTTCCTTCCACGTTAAAAACTTCCCCTTCCAGTTACTGTACTTTAGTTCCAGGTTTGCTATTCATGCTCTGCTTCCCAGTCCTGAAAGCCTCCCATGTTCTGGGACAACTGTCCTAGATCCCTGAGACATCTTCCATCATGTCCTTTTGAGCAAATCAGATCTTTCATAACTTCTTGATTGGGATCGAGGTAGCCAAATCTGATATGGGACTCCAGATGGCGACTTACAGGCTCCATACACACATTCTTTCCCTCAAAGAATTTTGAGTACTGTAGTTTGTTGAAGAGGCAAGGCCAGCCCCTGAGGCAAATCCCAAAATAGCATCCTTCTCCCTACCAGCAAAGGAAGATCTACATCAGGAACAAGGGGTGGGGGAGAGAGAAAGATCAACATTGGGGACTGCTGCCTCCTGAGGCGATCACCTCACCTTACCTCATGGGTGAGCTGGGCCTGCTGTGTGAGGTAAAGTACAATGTCCAGAATTCTTTGAGAGAAAGAATGTGCTTTGACTATACTTTAAAGGTATAGCATATACCAGTGCTATTTTGATAGAAAAAGAGGTGCCGGAACTCACCACAAACACCTTCCTCTTTCTCTTAGAATGGCAATGGTGCCCACCTGAGAGGTGCTGGAACTGGGGGGGGGGAGAGCCCTGGCATATATGCAGACTACTGTGAATTTTCCTGACTTTCCTATCCTGCTCCCATCCTCTTTCACACACAACACTTCCCACTAAAGTCTACAAAACCCTTCAATATTGGGTTTAGAATGGCATGCAAACTGAAGGATGCTATAGAAAGGTTGCCTTCGTGTTGCGTTTTGGTTAATGAATCGCTCACAGAGAACTTCACTTTCCCTGGGAATTTATTAAACAAGGAATAGGGATCCAGACTAGGCTTAAGATGTTCGGAGAGCACTTTGAAAGAGCAAAGCTGCATACAAGTAGTGATTGCAGCAAAATACTGGCTCTGTCATCTCCCCCTCTGTAAATAAGTCGGCTATAGCCCTGCTATCAGCATCTTGACAGCTAAGGTATGAGATCCATTAGAGCATCTGTAATTATTTATAGAGGAGGAGAAAACATATTGCATTGATTTTTATTTTTTTTAAACAGGATTGCCCAGCAAAGGAGCACTCCCTGTTTCTAGGGAAGAGTTCTTAAAAAGTAATATTTATCTTAGTTATAATTGCCAGCAGAATGAAAGCTTTTCACTTTTCCCCCTGAATGTTATTTCACTCTGTTCAGTGAACTATATAGCACTTAACCAGCAGAAAATGCTGAATGGCATTTAACAATTCTGAGGAAGGTCTAAGTTGTCCAATAGATATTATATAGTACAGATTTGGGGGCACACATATTTATGCACAATTTTTTTTAGACATGTTACATGGACTGCAAGATGATCAAACCTATCCATTCTGAAGGAAATCAGCCCTGAGTGCTCACTGGAAGGACAGATCCTGAAGCTGAGGCTCCAATACTTTGGCCACCTCATGAGAAGAGAAGACTCCCTGGAAAAGACCCTGATGTTGGGAAAGATTGAGGGCACAAGGAGAAGGGGACGACAGAGGACGAGATGGTTGGATAGTGTTCTCAAAGCTATTGACCTGAGTTTGACCAAACTGTGGGAGGCAGTGGAAGACAGGAGTGCCTGGCGTGCTCTGGTCCATGGGGTCACGAAGAATCAGACACAACTCAACAACAACAACAACAACAAGTTACATCTTACCATTTTTGGTGACGTCACAGAATATGCTGTGGTTGAGCTCTCAGACTGAAAGCTGGAAGCTGTACATGAATTAGAGGAATGCAACCAAGAATCCTACACAATGTCATATACTGCTTAGGTCCTATTACTGCACAATGTCATGTTGCTTAGTGTCAGGTGTGCGTGCAGGACCCAGGCCCTGGGACCAATAGGACTCTGCAGGACTGGGGCCTTCCTAAGTTTGTTCTGAAGAGGCAAGGCGCGGCCTCACAGGTGAGGCTGATTGGTAACTCACAGCACCTGGTGGCAAGAGCTGGGAAGTGATATAAGGTCAGCATTTCCCTTCGGCTCTTTGCCACAGCAACACGTTCCCTGCCTTGCTGCGTTTGATTCCTTGACTCCTTGCTTCTTGATCCTTGGGTAGGCACAGCTTTGTGGTTCGTTGACCATCTCTAGTGACTCAGTTGGAAGACAGAAGCTTCAGGCTAAGAGGCAATCTTATAATTTATGGAGTATCTAATTTTTTTCCTCTGCACTGCTTTTAGTCTGGATGCCACTGAATACTAGTTGGAGAGGGGCAATAGAGAAAGAGGACTACTGTGCATCCCTGGTTGTAAGCTTCTTGGAAGCATCTTGGTTGGACATTGTGGGAAACAAATGGTGGACTAGACAGGCCTCTGAGTCAACTCAACAGGGCTTCTCCTACAGGAATTTCACCAGTCCAGACTCTGCTCCCCCTCTCCATCCCCTGCTTTCTCGCATGCTCCAGATCAGGTAGGTGGCAGTGCTGCTTGCAGAGAGTCAGAGGGAGATTTTGCGTGATCTATAAACCAACAGTGGTGAGCTAAATCAGGTGGTGTGGAGGAAAGCAAAATAACAATTGGCCTGGGTGGTAATGATGGATATGAGAAACCTTTTCCAGATGGCAGTCCATTTTGACAGGTGGGTGTCAATCCCCTGGTGACGTTAGGTAACCCAAAGTTTTTTTTTGGTTTTTTTCCATTTGGGGTTGTAGCTCAAGCCATACCTGCAGAGGAAGATATTTTGCATTGCCGGCTACGGTAAAACATTGGAGGTTTTTAAGCAGAGGTTGGATGGCCACCTGCCATGGGTGGTTTAGTTGAGATTCCTGTATTGCAAGAGGTTGGATCAGATGACCGGCAGTGTCCCTTCCAACTCTACAATTCTATGTACTGACAACAAGCCTGCTATGGGCAGGGATTGGCCATGCTACAGGATGCCTCAACAGGAACTCCACCGCTTTTGATCCCAGCAGGTTTGCTGTCAGTACTGATCAGCTGAATGGTGCTGACAGCAAGCTTCACTTGCCAAGGAATAATCAGGAGTGTACTTTAAGGCTCCCTGTTTGCTGTCAGATTCATCTCTGCCCACCCCATATATGGCATCAGGAATGGGACTGGTGAGTGTAGTTTGGGGGGAAACGGCTGTGTGCCTAACTGCCATGCCTCACTAGGCCCATGGAATTGAGGTTCCACACCTCTGATGTATTTATTTATAATTTTATTTATCAAATTTGTATGCCACCCTTCATCTTGAAGACCCCAGGGCAGTTCAACGCATAAAAATACAAAATAGAAACACAAAATACAAAATAAAGAAATAAAGAAAAAATAACGCCCCTCCTTCCCACAAGCACATTTAAAATGGATGTTACTCAGCCAAAGGTCTGGTTAAAGAAGGTTTTTGCCTGGCACCTAAAGGTGTATAATGAAGGTGCCCGACAAGTCTCCCTGGGGAGAGGGAGCAACTGCAGAAAAGGCACATTCTTGTGTTGCCATCTTTTGGGCCTCTCATGGCAGGGGCACACAAAGAAGGGTCTCTGATGATGACCGCAGGGTCTAGGTAGGTTCATATGGTATTGGTATCCCAATGTAGGGCTTCCAGCCAGTAGGGTTACTGACCAAAAGAAAAATTGCTCTGTCTTTTGTGTATTTAACAGCAGCTTGATCTACAGGAATAATCAGGTGATGCTTATCATGGCAATGAGATAGGCATTATCACCTGCTAAAGTCTAGCACAGGGGTAGATATGGAACATGTGGCCCTCCAAATGTTGCTAGTCTACAACTCTCTTCATCCCTCACCACTGGCCATACAGCTGTTGAAATGCACAAGAATGGAGGCAGATAAAAATATAAGAACTGAAAGCATCAGTGGATGGCATTCCCTTCCTGGTTGCATGCATGGAAATTAGATTCCAAACATGAGCGGAGCAGTCTAGCAAATCTCTGCTGGACCACCAAACTCCTTGAGGTATTTCTATTTGGGACAGTACATGATGCCCCGAAGAAAGGATCTCTCCAAAAGTCTGGAGAGAGGGAGTCCTGACTCCAATGAGCTACAACTTGTAGGGGGTGAGGAACAAAAAATTATTTCAAATCTGCTGTTAGCCCTTGGAATGCGGCCTTCTAAAAAAACCCCTATCCATCAGATAAGTAAAACTAGTGTGCAGATTGAGTATCCTTGGGCGGAGGGGCATGTGTGATGAGCTTCTGTTTTTATAGCTGTCCACCCAGTGGCTTTTAAAGCCTTGAACTTTCGGATGCTGGAGAGTAATTAATAATAAAGCAGCTCTGCAAAAGGAGTCAGCGAAAGGAGTTTTAAATAAAACATCCAGTAGCCAATTTACCCTTACTTAAAAAGCAAACACCCTCTTTCCGGGAACACGAAAGGGCAATATAATTGTATATATATCTATATTGCTTTCCTGCCCTTGTAGGGTAGCTGGATTTCAGTGCCGGTTGATTTCTGTAAAACGTGGTGTGCCTGGATGGGGAAACTGTTGGTTACTCCCAACTGCGTTAAATGCTAGAAAAGAAATAAAAATTAACTATAGCATCCGAGTCAAAGCTTTCTGATGGCTGAACATGGTTTACTTGACTTGCCAAAGGTGGTTGTTGGGTCAGTGTGAACAGCAAACAACTCTGGAGGTATTTGCTTAATTTGAAGTGTTCCAAAGGCCGTGCACTCATGAAAGGGCTTTCATAACAGATGCTGTTCAATGTTATTAAGTGGCCCCAGTCCAGGACAGCTGTTATAATGTGAGCCTTTCATCGCCTCCAGCTGAACGGTACGGGATTTCCACCCCTAAACAAGCCACCCTGAGCTGTCAGTAGTGGCCTCTGTGTGATATATTCAGGCCTCCTTCTAGAAGTGTTCGTTACCCGTGTTCTTTTTCTGGGATACTGTTTTCCAAAAGCAGGCTTTTCAAAAGTCTATTACCCACCCCTCCACAAAGTTCACCATCCACTTTTTCCATCGTTCGGTTCCCCTGCCCCCTGCAGCCAAAAGCATCCATGCTGTGTATTTGGTTGCCTTCTAAGAGTAGTGTGATACACTGGCCAGAATGTTCATCTTCTTGCCATAAAAGGTTTCACTTTCAAACACATGCATATCAAGTTGCTGAGGAGTTGATCTGCCGGCAACCCTGATGTGGATGCGAAGCTGGCAGTGACACCATCCTGTCCCTTAAAAGATAACGAATGCATAAGACATCACCTTGCCGACAAAGGTCCGTATAGTTAAAGCTATGGTTTTCCCAGTAGTGATGTGTGGAAGTGAGAGCTGGACCATAAAGAAGGCTGATCACCGAAGAATTGATGCTTTTGAATTATGGTGCTGGAGGAGACTCTTGAGAGTCCCATGGACTGCAAGATCAAACCTCTCCATTCTTAAGGAAATCAGCCCTGAGTGCTCCCTGGAAGGACAGATTGTCAAGCTGAGGCTCCAATACTTTGGCCACCTCAAGAGAAGAGAAGACTCCCTGGAAAAGACCCTGATGTTGGGAAAGATGGAGGGCACAAGGAGAAGGGGACAACAGAGGATGAGATGGTTGGACAGTGTTGTCGAAGCTACCAGCATGAGTTTGACCAAACTGCGGGAGGCAGTGGAAGACAGGAGTGCCTGGCATGCTCTGGTCCATGGGGTCACGAAGAGTCGGACACAACTAAACAACAACAACAACAACAATGCATATGTTGTGTGGTCCCCACCAATGCAGAAAGAAAAACATAGAAGGGATGTTGGGCACAGAGGTGTGGTTCAGAAGGCAGGCCCCCAGAACCAAGGGGTAGAAACTTTTGGGAAGCAGATGTCAGCTACATGTTAAGAGAAACGTTGTAATGGTATGAGTTGTTTTGCCAGTGGAACATACGGCCTACTCAGGAAGTGATGAGCTCTCCTTTGCTGGCTGGCGGGCCACCTGCCAAGGGATGCTGTAGCTGCTGCATCCTGCGCTCATGATCCTAAATTGAGTTGGAATGGATGACTTTATAAAGGTACCTTCAAACTCTGTGATTCAGATACAAATTCAGAATTCAGAGCTGAACAATGTTAACTTATTATTATCAATAATAATATTGAATAACAGCAGACTAAAATTCTGCAGGGAAAGCTGGGGTGTGCTCATTTTGGGGAATGCTACAACTGTTGAATTTGACCTGTGCTTCACCTATTAAATGCAAAGAGCAAAAAATGGACACGCTCCCACCTCCTTTCAAGTGTAAGGAAGAGCCTTGACTCCTGGATGAGACAAAAAGAAAGGCCCATCTTAGCCCAGTATCCTGCTGCCAAAAGTGGCCAGCCAGATACTTCTGGGAAGCCTGCAAAAAGGATCAGGTTAACAGCCCCCTCCCAATGTTGTTTCCCCCCAGAAACTGAACACATTGACCCTTAAAACATTCATTCAATGGTGTTTATTGACCTATCAGGCTGCTGTGCTGATAGATCTATCACCCTATACAGGTCTTTCCAGAAATAAGTTCCACTGAGTTCAGATGGCTTTTACCCAAGCAAGCAGGTACAGGATTGCAGCCTTTAAAAAGCGTTCTAAGCCTATGCCGATAAGCACATTTTGTCACAGCAAATACATTTTTGTCTCATTTCAGTTGGGTGAGACCCTCTCAGCTCCATTGGGAAATGACAGAAGGCGAAAAAATCCCGTCCCTTTGCTTCACCCTTTCGTAAGTTTATTTATCTCTCCTTACTATGTCCTCTGTCAGGGCCGGTCCTACCATTAGGCAAAGTGAGGTGGCTGCCTCAGGCAGATTTTTTTGAAAGGGCAGCAAAATATTAAGTTATTTAATTTATTATTGTTGGATTTATTTATTTTTATGCCAGGGAGAGGGAAGAAATGTCTGCCACCAAAATAACTTAGCTGGCCGTGCACCTTGATGGGGTATTGGGGGGGGGGTCAATATGCTGTGGTATCTCAGGCAGTAAAACATCATGGTCTGGCCCTGCCCTCCATTCTTAGCTTTTCTGCCATATCTTGTATGGAAAATGCTGTTCCAGCTCACCTGTGAAGCAAAGTGAGGCAACCTTGTTCCTAATGTAGATCTTCACTCACCTGTTCTTCCCTGGTGGGAGTGGGAAGCCATTTTGTGGCTTGCCTCAGGACCCAAATGTCTTGGGTCAGCCCTGTCCGTAGGAGCCAATTCCTAGGGACCCCAATAAAATTATTTGAGTGAGCTGGTCCCCTCCAGGTTGATGGGCATTGCTATTCAAATGGTGTGTGTCTTGTGATCAATTATGTGGGGTGGGGCTTACTTGGGCACCCCAATATTTTATCCAAGTTGGCACCCTTGGCCCTGTCAGTCACTCTCTCACACACACGTCTAGTCTAAGACATTTTGGCACCTGAGGTGACCACAAAATTTTTCCCCTCCCTCCCACCACCAGAGAAGGGGCGGATGAAGATCTACGTCAGGGAGAATCAAGTACAGTGGTACCTCGGGTTAAGTACTTAATTTGTTCTGGAGGTCCGTTCTTAACCCGAAACTGTTCTTAACCTGAAGCACCACTTTAGCTAATGGGGCCTCCCGCTGCCGCCGCGCTGCCAGAGCACGATTTCTGTTCTCATCCTGAAGCAAAGTTCTTAACCTGAAGCACTATTTCTGGGTTAGCAGAGTTGTTTACCTGAAGTGTATGTAACCTGAGGTACCACTGTAAACCTTACCTGACAGATGAAGTGGGAATCAAAGGCTGATGCTGTGGGATGGGAGGCACTCTGAATCATGCCAGGCGGGTGCAAAGCCCAGGAGAGCTCAGAGGACAGCCCCCGCCATTTCTTCCCTAGAAAGTGATCAGCAACGCATCCCATTTGCCAAGAGGCTGTTGGGGAGGGCACTGGGGAATGGCTGCTGAACTGGTGGCAGGTCTGGCTTCCAAGCAACACGCCACAGCCATCGCTGCCCCTGTGGCAGCGCACGAGGCATTCCTCGGAGGCCAAAATCCACTGCCCCTGTGTATCCTGCTGCCCAAGGCAGTCGCCTTACCTTGTCTCATGCGTGGGCCGGCCCTGCACACCAAACCCACCCGCATCCCTTTGGTGGCCCTCCCCTCCAGTGCACCTGCTGGGTTCCAGCTGTCAAAGTAAGCTGCAGCACATGGGGGCATGGGGAGACAGGGGGCCCATCTTGCCCCAAGGGTGCCAACCTGAATAAAATATTGGCGGGGGGGGGCAGGTAAGCCCTGCGCTGCGTAATCAATCACAAGACACGGCACATGCACACCATTTGAATGGCAATGCCCATCAGCTTGGGAAGGGGGGCTCTCAAATATTTTATGGGGGGGGGGGGCGGCGAAGGGACTTTGGTCCCTAGGAGTTTTTTTTTTTAATTTCATATTTATTAAGATTTTTGAATACAAATGCATAAATAAAAATTACTTATATCATAACATAATTTCGTCTCTTCTTTGGACTCCCTCTCATCTCCCGCTCCCACTTAACATCGTTGCAAAAGATTTTTTCCAAGCAAATTACCCACTTGTTTACAATATTTATCACCGCTCATTTAGGTAAAATCTAACAATTCTCCAAAATAAATTTATATTTTCCTTATTTCTCACTTATCATCAAAATCAAATCTAATTCAATGGTAGGCAATTATTTATGATCTTGCATCCTTCTTAGCATTCAACCAAATTGCAGTATTTCTGTAAATAAGTCTTAAATTTCCCCCAGTCCTCTTCAACCCTCTCTTCTCCCAGGTCTCGGATCCTGCCAGTCGGTCCCTAGGAGTTGGTTCCTAGGAGTTGGTTCCAATGTTTTGTCCTTTGCCTCCGGCGGCGAAAGGTCTTGGCTCCAGCCCTGGTTTGGTTCCCCTGCTATTTATTTTTGGTGACCCCCCCCCCGGGGTGATTAGGCTAAACAAGCAAGCAAGCAAACACTCCCGGATCCTTGAAGGCAGGCGGGTGATGCCTCTCTCCCCCCCCCCCCCCCAGGAGCCAGCAATGCAAAACGTTCCCCCCCCCCCCGCTTGGGCGCTAATTGGTGCAGCTGTCGCGCTTGGCCCGGGTCACGGCTCTCCCCCCAACGCAGCGCGAGGCGAGGGAGCGGCCGGCAGCTACGCCCCCCAGGAGCCCGGGATGGCGCGCGTGCGCGTCCCCAAGGGTCCGGGGAGGCTGGCGCGCGGCGTTGGCACGCGCACTCTGCCCTAGAGCGGGCGCTGCGCCGTTGCTTGCTGCTGCCTGCTAGCTGCCCGCGAGGAGGAGGAGATGTTGCAAGCCATGCCCGGCTGAGCAGCAGCAGCTGGCCAGGTAAACTGCATCTGGGGGGCTGGGTGCGTGGGGTGGGGGGAGAAGGGGTGGGTGGGCGGTATCAAGAGGTGTGTGCGTCTAAGGCGCGTGCAGGGATTCTCCCCCTCTCCGGAGAATCGCGTTTGGCTGTGCAAAAGGCGAAGGAGGCGGAACCGGTCTTTGCTGCTCCGTTAACTCATGGGCAGGTGTGCGTGGGGGAGAAGAAGAAAAAGTGGGCTTTAGGAGCACGCAGGAGACTTCTGCGTGCCCCACGCACCGGGGAAACGCTTTCGAAAGAGGGAAGGAGGGCTAGCCCACCTTAACCCACCCACCTGCCCTCCGTCAGAGCCTTGCATCTCCTGCCAGTCGCTGCTCCTACCTGTCAGTCCCTTCCATTCATTTTCTCTGGCTGTCATTCATTCAGCCTTTATGGGCATAATTTCGACAATAAAATTCATAGAAGAAAGGGAGGGGGAAATCCATAAAACGTGGGTAATCCAGACGGAAAGACTCGGTAGCCACCATTAAGTAGTTTTAATTTTAACTTTAAAAATCTCAATTTAAATAATCCCGAATCCGTTTTAGTAGTTTTGGGAATATCATCTCTCAGCAGATATTGGATTACAGATTCTTTGCAAACAGATACTTTAAGCTTCGAAGGAGTCTGTTTGTCTTTGCCTGTATTCCACTTTCCACCTTCCCTTCCTAATTCCTCCCCCCCTTCATGTTTTCCGCCTCTATTTCTCTCCTTGATTCCCCCCCCCCCTTGCAATTCACTTTCTTGCCTATTTCTCCTTCCGTCCCTCTGTTCCATCTATACCTGCCCTCACCTGGTTTTATCTCTCCAAGTGATCCGGTTTCTGTAAGAGAGAAGCAAAGGGAACTTTTGGAAAACCCTCCTCTATCCCCCTCAGGAGTCTGGATGTGGTGAGGTTGCCCCCCCCCCCCCAAATGGTGTTGATTTTCCTGTAATTTTTTTATATTTCGTGAACAAGGTGTTAGTGTGCTGCAGGCCAGCAGTCGTGTAAAGATGCTTTATTTAATAGGAACCAAAAATCATGTTTCAGGAGGTGGAATGTCCTTTGCAGAAGAAGGGTAGTCGGTGACCCAGGAATGGTCATTTTGTAGGAAAACTTTGTATTGGGACACTTTATTTTTTTTTAACTTGACTGTGGTTTCAAGGGATTTCAGATACAAACCATGGGACTATGAACTGCATGATGCATGACTTTAGCCAAATGGAAGAATATGTTCAAAAGTGCAGAGGAGATAGTCCTCATTTGTTGCTACTCCTTACAATACCATTTTTAGTGAACGTTAGGTGTCTGAAACTTGGTTTCTCATTCTTCATTGTAAGCTTCTGATTATTGGAAACCTAGTTAGTGGCCCAGGGTATGAAGACTGCATCACTGCATCAGAACCAACACTCCCGGACAAGGTGAGCTGTGTAAGCTGCAAACTTGCGTGCTTTTGCAAACAAAATGCTTCCTCTGTCTCTAGTTGATGCTTGGTGCAAGAGTATGCAGGCTTTTGACATAACAGATCTCCGCCAGGCAACGGAAAAGGCAGATAATGCCTCATAGTGCACCAAGTGCTGCTGATATACAACTGTGCGGTCTTTTGAGCTACACAAGCAGTTCAGCAATGGGAAAGATAAGCAAATTGCCCTACTTTCTTTTGCTGTAGATATACACACAACCTTTTTGAGTTACTCAAGTCTCAGCAGCTGCACAGAACTTTTAGGATGTGTTGTATTACCAGCTTAAAATGCAAGTTGTTTGTCTCAATTTGGATGGAAGCTGGTTGGGGGGGGAATGCACAAAAATGCAGCATTTTATTAGAAACAGCAGGATTTATGTGTACACCGCTTCTCAAATTAAGTGATGGGAGTGAACTCGATGCAGAAAAAATGGGATTGGGTTTGCACCCTTAAGTTAACCTTTTTTGTGTATCTAAAAGACCCTGTGTGTCAGCAGAAGCTGGATCAATAATATATGTTTCCTTACATATCTTCGCCAAGCAGACCACCTTGTGAATCATTTAACTGAAAAGGCTCAAAATCGTTTACAATGGTTGAAGAAGTTTTAATAATGTTTCAGTGTGATCATTACAGAGCTCTTTAAGTGGCCAAACCCAGCATAATAATTTATTTATTTATTTTACAGTAGGCTTGTGCTAACTTTGAAATATGCATAGTGAAGTATTCATTAGGCACCCGACAGAATTCTTCACTAGGTTGATGAAGAATTCTTTCTCACTTCATTTGTTTCCACACTTTAGTCCGGTGAAATTGGACAACGAAAGTAGTTGGTTAACACCATATAAACTTTCAAGTTAGACACAACTCTTCATCATACAGCTTCATATTGGGCTTATGGGCTGAGTTCTGCATAACTGCTACATGGGGAGGTGTTAATTGCCGGGCAATTTACAACCCCACACCTCAACAAAAAATAATCCAGTTTAAATTACTGGAGCTAACCCAACATCAACCATTTTGCATCAGCAATCGTTTGCAAATAGTTTTTGTGTGTTTGTGTGTGTTTGAATCTATCAGGCTAACAAAAACTTTGCTTCCATTCTTGATGTGTTCTCTTTATTTGGGTCACATCCTATGGTCGGGAATTCTCCACTACCCATTAATCCTATTAAAAAAGAAGATGGGACAATGATTCCCCCCCTCTCTCAAGGGCACCAGTAGGGTGACTGTTAATTGTACAATAACGGTTCTGGTACAGATAGAGATTGTTCACAGTGAAGCTTTGACACTTTTATTAACCTTCCAAAGGAGCTTGTCCTTGATTGGGAATCGTCGGAGGATATAGTCCTGTTTGCTTCAAAAGTACCTTGCAACCACAGGTTTTTGCAAACTTGTCACTTTACTGGACATTAAAGCACCCAAAACCAGCTCTGCATGGCAAACATTTTGGGGTGCTCCCATATGTGAGTTTTGGACACTTTACACCAAGGGATGTTAACAGGGCAGGATCTTCTTCTGGCAACCCAGCCAGATGGGAGGGGTCTAAACAAAATAATAATAATAATAATTCTCGGGGCCTCTTTTCTTGCAACAAATCAGACAAGAAAAAGGAAGGGATAGTAAACATCCAAACACTTTCTTAGATCCAGTGTTTGTTTGTTTTTTAAATTACAACAAGCTGCTGAACAAGAAATGGAACAATTCCTCAAAAAATGTGATGGATTTTTCGGGGTTTGAAGAAGTGTTGTGTGTCTCACTTTCCCAATACAAAATACGGTTGTCTGTTGTTTGGATGTGTAGTGTACATATGAGATCTTTAGTGCTTCAGTAGTCAGCACATCTCATTTTTTTTTGGTATTTTGTATTTCTGCAAATGCGTAACCTGAGCCCAAGTCTATACTATATAACTGCAGGTACCTTAGTTGGGGGTGGAATGTACTGAAACAGGCCCCCTTGCAAACCTCAGTACTGACCAAAGCTGTGCAGTTTACGTTACTGAGAAAAATGGGATTTCTGTGCTAGAACTGTAAGAAGCTTTCATACAAATTCAGTGGGGCATTTGTGTGTGTGTGTGTGTGTGTGTGTGTGTGTGTTATTTTGGAACGTGTGTGTGTGTGTTTTAAAAAGCAATTTCAGATTCCCCACCCCCAGAAGTTCCGTTAAAAAAGTTCAGCTCCAGAAGTTCCGTTAAAAAAGTTACTACAGTACATGCAAACACAATCGCGATCGGCTTTTAAAGAATACAAACCAATTGCGGTTCCTTAATGGAAAACCAAACATCATTATAAAAAGTAGGTGTAGTTACGATTTTATTGTGTTTCTTGCATTACCAGGTCTGTGTGTAAAGTTTCCAGCTGTATGGCAAGTAGTTTTGACAAAAGGGATGGGTGGGTGGGAGCGTTATTGCCGCTTATACCAGATTGATTTTGCTGAATGATTTTGTTACTATCTGAAACCATGGATGGCACTTAGGAACATAGGAAGTTGCCTTATTATGAGTTGGGCCAGCCTGTTTTGGCTGTCAGTGGCTCTCAGAATTTCAGGCAAGGGTCTCTCGCAGCCCTAATAGGCTCCCCTTTGGGCCACATAGATAATTTCAGACTGTGGACACAGGGTGGTAATGTGTATTGATTGCTTTGCTTACTTTAAAATGGGGTTAGCTAACTCTGTTTGATTTTGGGCAGGGGGCTTCAAAACTTTTGCTCCTTCTGGTGGGTGGGGGCCCTGGATTTCAGTCCCATAGTCGTGCTGTGAGTGCAGCGCTGAAGAGATCCTTCAGGCTGGGCTTCCTGTTAGAATCTCATGAGAGCGCGCTGTTCGAGAGCCTTGGCAGCTGGTCCATAACGTTTATAGTTTTTGTGCCCATAAAGTAATTACGCCTTTGGCAAATTAAGCTCAGTGATCGGAAGTGGGGAACCAAGAGAAATAATCTGCAAACAGAAGAGATCAGCCGTCCCCTTGTGTCTTCAGATACATTATTCAATTAATTTGGCTACTTATGCAATGTAGATTAGCGCTTGCGGTGGTTTTATATTCCCTTTAAAAGGGCATGGAATGGACTATTTGAGGAGTGGTGTGCAGTGTGTGTTGTGTGTGCATACGTGCGCATGCTTAGAAACCTTACCCATGGATCTGAAGTGAAATTTGCAGGTTGGAAAGAAAATATGCAGCACAGAAGTACAGAATTCCTGCATACATTTTTCCAGCTGTGTGTGAAAATTGAGGTAGTGTATCTCTCTCCCCCTACACACACACACACACACACACACATAGAGAGAGAGAGAGAGAATGAATATGCTATTAGCAACTAGACCAGCAGTGAATTTCAAGAGACGCTGTAAAAGTTTTGATAACACTAGTGAAATTCCTCAGGGGCATTTCTCTCATATCTGCTTTAAAGATACCTGGTCACTGCACTTAACAGAGGTGTGTGAGTGAGAGAGAAAGGGGGGGGGGGGAATGACAGCACTTGCTATTCACATGGGAGAGTGGTGTGGGACAAGACATACAGTGGAGTGAAAAACAGATAATGCTGTGATTATGGGGAAATGATGGGCAGACCAAGGAAGTGGAGGGTTTTCGGAGAGCGGCACATATGCAAATATCTACCAGGGATGGAAGCAACCGCACTTGAATTCAGAGATGTAGGTGCTGTTCCAGACAATTTGGCATGTTACTTTGATGCCCTGGATGCACTCAATAAATGATTATGGTAAACAAGAGGGGGTTTTTTATTCCTGAACGTCTCCTTTGATAGAAACCAGTTGTGAGACAAGAGCAGTCGAGGGTCCCCAGCTTCTTCTTATCAAAAAGTGAAAACTACTTGGGGGGGGATCATTGAGGCACATATATTTGCTTGCTTTAATCTACTGCAATGGTATATGCAGGTGTTCTCTCTCTCTCTCTCTCTCTCTCTCTCTCTCTCTCTCTCTCCCTCTCCCTCTCCCTCTCCCTCTCCCTCTCCCTCTCTCTCCCCCCAAGAGCTGAACAGTTGTCCTTTCAGAAGCGGACACTGAACGGCCTGTACTGTTTGCCTGAGACAGCTATGATAGGTGTTATAGTTGAAAACAAGATCATTATAAAGTTTGCACACTTCCATTACTTAGTGTTGCTAGGCTCTCAGCAAAGTCTGCAATTAAAAAAAAGAGATGTCTTTCAGCTCCTATGTCAGCAAAGTCCTTCCTGGAATTTGTCCCCACCCTTCTTAAACTTTTTTTCAGTTTGGTACCCATTTTATACTCAAAACAAGCTGTTCCCTGGTCTCAGCCTTTTGCAGTACACAATCCAGGCATTGAAACAGGGCATGCCTTTTAATTTGCTGTCTTGTGTTTGAGTACATTTTTGAAAGTTTGCCTACCTCTTTCCCGCAAGCTGTGATTTTATATGAGTGAAGTAGCCCTTGGTGTTCCTCCTCCACACCCTTCCCTGAGTTAGAAACATCTTACTGTATTTCTGTGCTCAGAACCTGGAAGGAAGGCTTGAATCGTACAAAACAAACAGTACAACTCTGGAACAGTGCAGAGTGGCTGGCCAGGCACTGTGCTGCCATAATTTTAGACTGATTGAAACATACAAAAACTGCTGCTCAAGCAGCAATTGCAATTTCTTTATCCGCTGTCAAGAATTATGTCCATGATCTTGAGAAATGTCAATTTGCACTGGTGAGGACAAATAAGAACTTCTTTACACAACGGTCATAAAGAACGCCTGTATGTTTCAGAAACTTCTTGGAAGTCTGCCGGGAGGCGTAATAACCAGAACCGGTAATATGCCCTCAAGCTGTTTGTCAAGGAATCAAAGGAGGAAATGGCCTCAAATGTTATCCAATCTGAGTGCCAGCCTAAAGGCAGGATCCACTGAGCAACAGCAATCATTTCCCCCACAGCTGAGGGCCTTTTTATCACAAGAGTTTTAGCCCATAGCAGCTGCAGGAAGAACAAGGCTGTCCTTGTGGACATAGTTGCATACAAACTCTGAGCATGAAATTCATCTCCTAATATTAATGTTGGTCCCCAGGTTGCAAGTGACGTAAAGAACAGAATGCCACACCTGAATAAGGGATTGGAGAGGGGGTGGGGAGGGTGGACTTGATAATACGACGCCTTGAGCGGGGATAACATTTTGCACCCCACCCCCCCAATTTCTTATTTTCACTATAATTCTGTTTAGCAAAGTTACTTTTTTATGGATCTTCTCAGTAGGTACCCAAATAAATATAAGTTGTTGTTGTTGTTGTTGTTGTTGTTGTTTTGCTCCGCCTCATCTCGTCACTTTTTTTGGGAGGGGGGGAATTGTTTGCACTGCCCTAAATCCGTAATGCCTGTAAAACGATGTGGAACATGTATCTTCATATGGCAGGGATTGAATGCTAAGCCAGACATGTGTCTATATTTGCAGAACACAAACTGCACTTGGAAGTACATACAGGCCCATTTTCTGGCTTGTGTTTCTGACCACAAATCTACCCTCCCTCCAAATTGAAGTTGAGGATTGTAAAGAGGTAGGCATGTGCCCATCCCTTGAGGTGCTGCTTGCCTTGTGCAACTGTACTGCTGCATCTCATGTAGTACCACAGAGTATTTTATATTCCCCACCCCCTTTTGTCACACCTCAAATAAGCGGACCCTTTTGTCACACCCACTAATAAGCGGCCTCCCACTGTAATAACTGCTGTGTGGCAAGGATTCTGGACTAATTTTGGAGGAGGAAGTGCACGGTATTACACAACACGCGTTCAGCAAGTGATAGTGTGCCACAGCAGCAAAAAGCCATCAAGTGAAGAGACTGCTGCTTGCTCTGTGTACCAAAACTTGTACCAATCTTGAGCAGTGAGGCCTTAGTTAAAAACGTTTTCATCTGACACATTTAACTCCCTCCCCCCTTTTTTTTTGCAGCTGAGCTTTTAAGATTAAAAGCAACAACAATAAAAAACACCCATCATTTTAATACATGTACACATTTGCTAGGTTCACAAGCAGCTCTCTTCGTTCTTCTTTATGCCACTTTCCAGCAATCTGAATCTCTGTTAAAGATAAACAGCCAAACACACGAGACAAACAAATGAATCTAAAATTGCTCACTGAATCTACGTTGGGAATGTGGTTTTTCTTTTCTCTTTTACCTTTCATGTAGGCGAGGATTATAACAGGTTTCAGTGTATATATTTTAATCCTTGTGCAACAGTGGAGGTTAGTGTTCCTTTTAAGCAGAGGTAGAGCCATTTGTTGAAATGGACCAACCCTATTATTATTTATTTCTTGTACCCCACCCATCTGACTGGGTTGCCCCACCATTCTGGGCAGCTTCCAACAAAGTACAGTAAAGGAACGCACCAAAATATCAAATGATAAAAGCTTCTTTGTATGTGATTGGGACAGACCCAGGTCTGAACAAACTGATACAAACACATGGGTTAAAATTGTTCTTTTGCCATTGTCCAGTTATAAAGCCTCCATGAACCCAAATGTGCATACTGTGTGTATAGACTGGGCCAGGCTAGAAACATGGCCCTGGAAATATGTACTGACTTGGGGATTTTCCAAGTCGGGGTCCCTGTTTCTGGAGCTGTGTACAATTGAGGTGCGGCTTGGTTTTCAGCCTGAAATGCAAAATGCAGAAGGTAGTGTTCTATTCACCAGGCAAGGGTAGAAAGCAGGTTTGGGATTGTTGCTTTTAAAGGGTTTGGGGGGGCGGTATTTGTACCAGGCTTGGCAAGCCCAGTGATCTCATGCAGCCAGGTGCAGTTTGGGAGGCCTTGCATTGTACAGTCCTACTCAGTTCTGTGCTTCAAAAGGTTTTCTGTGTGCAGCTCAGTAGGCTGGGCTCAAGACTCGCGCTCCCTGACACTTTTCATTTATTCAAATACTTCTGTGCCACTTAATAGCCCTGAGTGGCTCTCAAAACGCCTTGCAAAAGATTATCCCCCCCCCCGCGATGGTGGCGAAATGGGGGGCAGGCTCTCTGCTTGCCCAATCCCCACATATCCTGGATAACCCTGCTGTTCCTCAGATCCCTGGCTGGGGACTGGGAGGGATAAACGCCCAATGCCTAAGCCAAGGTCTCCCTACATCTGAAGCTTTAATAAAGTTGTGCCCAAATTTTAATCCCATAACACATTGTCTTGAGTCATTATTCCACGCGGGTGTCGCCCAGGGTCGGGGGTGTGGGTGTCTCCGCTTGTCTGCACAATAAAATGCTGTGCATACGAAGGCAGGGTTATTCTTGGTCTTCGTTCTTCCTTTGTGTCATGCCAAGCGCCTGCTCCCTCCACGGTTCTCTGAAGGAAAGGAGTGGGCCTAAGTGGCTGGATCTCACTTGGCCTGTGATGGAAGCCATCTTCCTTTAACAGCAGTTGGCAGGCAACGTGTCCTCTGAGGCAAGAGAGTGGGGCTGCGCGGCTGGATGTTGCTCAGCCTATGATGGAAGCAGTCCTCGCTTCCAGAGTGTTTTTCGTTTCAAAGTCCTATGACGCTCCCCCCCCCCAAACATTTACACAATATTCAAGAGAACCAAAGAAGTCGCTGATTTCTGTTCTGCCCCATGTTCACCTCACACAGCACCTTTTCCAACCTGCTGCCGTTCGGCTTCTGACAAAAACTACGTTGTTCATCCTGCTGTTGTGGAATTTTACACGATTAATCGTGTAAGTCATTTCATTATTCCACACCATTCGTTTCTGTGCGGAGGAAACACAATCCAAATGGGTTTTAAAAACAAAACGAAAACACCCATCAATTATGTATTGTTTGCAGACAGAAAACAGCAGTAGCAGTGAATCCCAATTCTGTTCGCTGGACCGATTTCCATTCCAGACATGGGACAAATAAGTGAACAGCTTGTGCTCCCGTTTCTTTTTATTATTATTATTATTATTATTATTATTATTATTATTATTTTATTGTTAAAATAATGCAACATTAATACACATACATTTCATACATACTGCTCCCATTTCTGTCAAAAGTCTCTGACGCCCCTAATCAAGGGTACTTTACAGTGTCTCTTGTGAAAACATAGTTCGAAGGTACATGAGCAAATAATGAGCTTTCTTGAGGTAATTTCACCAACGAGGAGGCAGTGATTAGCAGAATCTTGGGACAGTTCGAGCAGGTTAAGTGATTTGAGCATTGGTAGGCAAACTAAGGCCCAGGGGCCGGATTCGGCCCCATCGCCTTCTAAATCCAGCCTGCGGACGGTCCGGGAATCAGTGTGTTTTTACATGAGTAGAATGTGTCCTTTTATTTAAAATGCATCTCTGGGTTGTTTGTGGAGCATAGGAATTTGTGGTGTTGTTGTTTTTCAAAATATAGTCTGGCCCCCCACAAGGTCTGAGGGACCGTGGACTGGCCCCCTGCTGAAAAAGTTTGCTGACCCCCTGTGATTTGAGTGTGTGTTCAATGTAAGTTTAGATAATAAGAGGTTTTTATATTTATTTAGTTTTCATGTGTTGTTAATTAGGGTTGAAGTGTTTTGTGTGGTGCAAAACATGAACCCCCTTTCAGCAGTGCTTTGGAGGGGAGTGTCCCCCCAAACGAAATGGTAGGAGGAAGATCACACATCCCTTTGTTCCCTCAGTAACTTGGAGATGCTCCCCCATCTTCTGGCCCCTCCTTGTGAGGATGGCACCTCCGCAGCACATTAAGACACCCTTAAATGGTACAGGTAAAGGACCCCTGACAGTTAAGTCCAGTCGCAAACAATTCTGGGGCTGCGGCACTCATCTTGCTTTACTGGCCGATGGAGCTGGCGTTTGTCCGCAGACAGTTTTTCTGGGTCATGTGGCCAGCATGACTAAGCGGCTTCTGGCGAAACCAGAAGGTAATATGGCTTTCTTTGCCCTCAGTGATGCTATATAGCCATATTTGATTGGCTACATTAGCAGTGTGACATCATCTGGCTCGCTACAGGATCCCTGATTTGCTAGGGAGAAGAGAAAATGGTGCCAGTGGACCATCAGAGGAGAACAGCGTCGTTGGGTGTAAGATACATTTGAGAGTTTGTCCTCCGTCCTTTTGGGCAGATTACCCCTCTTTCCACCAAACATTATCAAGGATGATAATTCGGTTTGGTCGCGGCAGTTTATTTGCTGTCTCTCTGGATTTTGCATTGGGGTATTTTCTGATAAGGTTTTGTCTTTCAACAGCAACAACAACAAAATTATCCTGCCTTCCTGTAGTTCAAGCAAATAAAGCTTCAAAAACGTTTGTATACACATTATGCTGGGCCCCTGCTGTGGTCTTCAGCACATGGAATGTAAAAGCTGTATTTATATTGACGTATTTGATCTATTGTAATGTATGAGGGCTGCCACAACCAGATATCCTCTGTTTTTAATAGATTCCCCCCCCACCCCAGATTTTTCTTTCTCTCTTTATGGCAGTCCTAGAAGTGAGAGAAATCTGTGACAGTTGAACCCCATTTATAGTGTGGACGTGTCAAAGAACTTAACTTGCTGGGTTGATGATATTATTATTATTATTATTATTATTATTATTATTGATTTTATTTGTATGCCGCCCATCTGACTGGGTTGCTCTAGCCACTCTGGGCAGCTCCCTCTGGGTTAGCAGTAACACAAAGGGGTTTTGTTAAAGGATATTCCTGGGACGAGGGGCAGTTATTTTATGGCTATAGGTATGTATTAAGGGACGCAGGTGGCACTGTGGGTTAAAGCCTCAGCGCCTAGGGCTTGCCGATCGAAAGGTCGGCGGTTCGAATCCCTGCGGCAGGGTGCGCTCCCGCTGCTCGGTCCCAGCGCCTGCCAACCTAGCAGTTCGAAAGCACCTCCGGGTGCAAGTAGATAAATAGGGACCGCTTACCGGCGGGAAGGTAAACGGCGTTTCCGTGTGCGGCTCTGGCTCTGGCTCTGGCTCTGGCCAGAGCAGCGATGTCACGCTGGCCACGTGACCCGGAAGTGTCTCCGGACAGCGCTGGCCCCTGGCCTCTTAAGTGAGATGGGCGCACAACCCCAGAGTCTGTCAAGACTGGCCCGTACGGGCAGGGGTACCTTTACCTTTACCTTATGTATTACCTGTTTGTGCAGAGGTGAAAGGGAAACGATAATAGAAGTTTAACACTGTCAGACTCCCTTGTATCAGCTGTTTGTTTCCAGGGGAATTCTAAGTCATGTTTCCTTTGAATTGGTATTTATTTCTGACTAGTGCATTTTATGGGGCTAATTATTCATGGTGTGAAATGGAGACTTTGTTTTATTTTTCAAATGTTTGTTGGTATATAACGGGGAGGGAGTTGGTTTGTGAGTGGATGGAGGAAGAGGGTAGGGTGAGAGGAAAATAAAATAGCCCCCTTGGGTTGAGGCTGAAACCTAAAAGGGCCTGCACTTTTGAAGTTTTAATTTGCCTTTGGGGTGACGACTTTGTTCCAAGTCTTAGGAAATAAAGACCTCCTTTCGGTGTTCAGATCTGGACACTAGATTTCCAGCAGAATGTGTTCACAGGCTGTAAAAGGATTTGGAAGAGAGATGCAAAGATGTACACTTTTTCAGAAGTGAGAAGTCAGTGGCTGAAGGTGTTTGGCGTTTAACTCAAAATAAAGTAAACTGAATGATGGGGGAAGGGATATGCTGACAGTTTCCTCAGGCATCCTAAAGGGTTTCTGACAAAGTGAGGGAATGATGATTCAACCTATTCACTGAGGAAAACGCAAGGAATAATGGATTTTAAATTATATGGAGGCAAGATTGGAGCTGTTTTCACAAGTGCTGTCCAAACTGGGTTTTGTATGAACCGTATCTTTAATACCAGCATCAGCCTGTCATTGGCTGGAATGCATGTTCTAATTTGAAAATGGCTCTTTCTTTCTTTTTGGCTTTCTGTCCTATTTTGACACCACCCATACGTGCACATAGATGGCTTAATAAGAAATACTCAAAGCTGCATTTAAGTGTTATGTGAAGATGCTCTGAATATTTGTTTTCATTTATTTTCTTTCATAAAATTTATGCACTTACTATTTTAAATAGTACATGCTAAATTGCATCGAAAGCCATGTACCTGTGTTTTCGCCCCTTCATGTTCTCAGCAGATGGGGGTAACTTAAACTGGGGGGAAAGCACCTCCCCCATGACTAATTTAACCATTAAATAGATCCAGGAGGGAACACACTTGGAAGTTGGTGTTGCAGCTTTCACTAACCTGATGTTCGGCAGATGTTTTGGACTACAACTCTTATCATATCTGATCTTTGGCCACGTTGGCCGGGACTGATGGGAGATTTCGTTCAAAGCATCTGGCGCTCTGCTCCTTTGAACCTTATATAGGTAAAGGGACCCCTGACTGTTAGGTCCAGTCTTGGCCGACTCTGGGGTTGCGGCACTCATCTCGTTTTATTGGCCGAGGGAGCCAGCGTACAGCTTCCAGGTCATGTGGCCAGCATCACTAAGCCGCTTCTGGTGAACCAGAGCAGCGCACGGAAACGCCATTTACCTTCCCGCCGGAGCAGTACCTATTTATCTACTTGCACTTTGACGTGCTTTAGAACTGCTCAGTTGGCAGGAGCAGGGACCGAGCAACGGGAGCTCACCCCGTTGCGGGGATTCGAACCACCAACCTTCTGATCAGCAAGTCCTAGGCTCTGTGGTTTAACCCACAGCGCCACCCACGTCCCTGAACCTTATATACCTCTAAGCAAATTTGCTTTCTTTCTAATCAGGTGCATCTCAAGTGCTCCCAATAAAATTAGAATGATTCCAGATAGAGATTGGATTTTCCGGCATGCATGTTTCACACATTAGCTTCCATACATTCTCATTCTTTCAGTCAATTCATTGCTGTTCCTCTGGATAGAGGCGACCACTGAAATGTCACCAGTCACCACCACACACACAAAGTGCTAATGGGCTTTCACACCTGCAGTGATTGTGAGTGTACAATGAATTATTTTTACTTACTGTATTTTCTGTGTTTAGAGCAATACTGGGTTAAATATTTTTTTTTAAGTACTGGCTGGCATTTTGACATTGACAATGTGTGGTGTTGCAAACCCCCCCCCCCCGAAAAAACACACCCACATGTGCATGAGCAGCACAAATTCCACAAGAAACTCTCATCTCGTGACACCCTCAGTAATTTTAGTGACATGGGGATGGGGAGAAGCTCAATTATTGCAAAGCTTATTTTGCAGCTTTTTCAGAGTGAATGCAGGAACTAAATTGACCTCTTACAGCTCTGGTTTTCCTCCATGCCTTGGCCAATTGGTAGGGGGTGCCACTGTTGTAAATTCTGATTCCTACCCTTTCAATGGCCCTTGACATTTAGCTAGTTCTGTTTGGTTTGAAAAGGAGTCAACCTGCTGCCACGATTGCGTCAGTTTGGTTCTCCAGGTTTGTGCTTCCGCATAGACTGTTCCGGCAGAGCTTCCACAGGAGTAGCTTTGCTAGTCTGTGGCAGCAAAAACAACAGAGAATCTTGTGCTACATTAAAGACTAACCTATTTATTATGGCAGCTTTTGTGGTCTAGAGTCCAATTCACCAGATGCATGAATTGCAGATAAATCTGCTTGGGAACTCTTTATCTAAAAAACATCAGTTTGTGTCAAGTTACTGCAATGTCTGTATTCTGGACATTTTGTGGTAGCGTAGCAAAACTTTAACTTTCCCCTCTTTTTCTTAAAAAGAGATTACAGTGGTACCTCGGGTTACATATGCTTCAGGTTACATACACTTCAGGTTACAGACTCTGCTAACCCAGAAATAGTGCTTCAGGTTAAGAACTTTGCTTCAGGATGAGAACAGAAATTGGGCTCCGGCGGTGCGGCAGCAGCAGCAGCAGGAGGCCCCATTAGCTAAAGTGGTGCTTCAGGTTAAGAACAGTTTCTGGTTAAGTACGGACCTCCAGAACGAATTAAGTACTTAACCTGAGGTACCACTGTAAAGGGAACTACTGCACTATTTTGACTTCAGCAATCTACTGATGGCTTGCCCTTTCTCCTGTTTAAAGTAATACTGTAATAGACTATGCTTTCTGAACCGCCACCTCTGTGGTATAATCCCCCACCCTACCCTTAATATCTGACCTCTGTTAGTTTACACAGCTCTCCTCTGCTCCTTGAGAAACAGAAAGTGTTCAGAGAGAAGGGAGGTGGTCAAGGGAGCAGTTGTTTTGCATTCATTTGAACTGTTGAAATATTTAATCAACACAAAAGATTGACTGTGTGCTGCCTGGAGGCAGCATTTTACAGCATTTGGGGAAGATTTAAAAAAACAAAACAGGAAAAAGGCAGGTCAAACCTTGGCATTCTCTAGGGGCAGATTTGGGCCTCTGAGCCCCAACTGCAGTATAGCAATGAACTTGTGGGAAGGTTTGGTGTCCTTCGACCGTATCTGTAACATGACACCCACATATATTCATTTTCTTACTTTTACCTTCATATCTATCTAGATCAGGGTGGTCCAAAGCATGACCCAAGGGCTGCATATGGCCCTCAAGGCCCTTTTTTGCAGCCTTTGATCCCCCGCCCTCCTGCTGCCTTTCAAAAGGCGAGGTATGGAGGCAATAGCCTTTGGAAAGGAGGCGTGAGTGCTCTGACGGGGCCTAGAGTTCTCCCTCTTCCCTCCCAAAGCCTATGAAAAGTTGGCCTGTCCTGATTTAGATGGTTGCCTTATCTTAAAGAGGCACCCCATTCCTCTCCACTTGCCATGATATTTGTGGAGGGCAGTTACACCTACACAGCTCACCACTCTGGTATTTTAAATTACATTCAATAATTCCTCAAAAACACTTACATTTCTGGATATTTTATGAAATATACAAAAAAAAAAGTGGTAAGGAAAGCTCTTATAACGTACTGACATTTGCAATTTAATCTTCTGTAGAGCCATACAGCCTTTGAAACTTGCTGTGATATCCCCGACCCCAGGAAGAGGCTTGGATGGCACGGCTGGTCTGTGTTTGTCTCTCTCCTTAAAACCCATTTCCTCCATGAAGACCTCATTTATCCCACAACTTTCACCCCCAACTAAAATGGAAGTCTCTGAATGTGTAGATGCCTTTGGTCACCTTAAGCATTTATTATCCTTGCCTTTCTCTTTCTCTTTGTTCTCCATTTTCACATATTGAACTGTAAACTCCTTGAGACAGAGAACAGTCTCTTTTGCTAATCACATAAAGTGCCATACGTTAGTGGCTCTATATAAATGAATGCACCGTTATCGTCAATTTCTTCAATGTACTGGTTGGAACTGGTGGTCTTTTGGTACCCTTTAGTCCTCTTAATCAATTTGTACGACCTAAAGAAGAAGTACTTATTTCCCTTCATGATTCCTCCAGTGAACGGCTTGATGGTTTTTGGACGTTCTTGAATGCTGTGTTTCAGCCCACGGCTAAGCGTGCAGAAATAATTTTTAAGAAATAAATGGCTCGGCTCCAAATTTTCAAGAGGTATTAGAAACCTCTTCTGGGGCCTTATTTTTCAACATCGTTATGAAAGAGTTTTAAATCAGAGATTAAAGGGCAGCTCTAATCTTCACTAGAGTAAAGAAAAGATTTCACTTCAGGGATGTCTGGAGACCTCAGGGAAATGTTGGCTTAGACCAAAGAGTATGGACTTGGGGGGGATTACTATAAGGATCTTGTTAGGCTGAACTTGTCAGCTGCTTCACTCCCAGTGAACCTGTTTGATATATACAGTGGTACCTTGGGTTAAGAACTTAATTCATTCTGGAGGTCCATTCTTAACCTGAAACTGCTCTAAACCTGAGGTACCACTTTAGCTAATGGGGCCTCCCTCTGCTGCCGCGCAATTTCTGTTCTCATCCTGAAGCAAAGTTCTTAACCCGAGGTACTATTTCTGGGTTAGCAGAGTCTGTAACCTGAAGCGTCTGTAACCCGAGGTACCACTGTACTGTTGCATGCCACCCCAATTTCTGAGTGATTCAAGATTCCATGGGTTCCAGGTGCTTACTCAGGGTTCGTTTTTTTCTGGAATGAGGGACAGTGAGACTGTGGTGTCTTTATGATATATGGTTTATTTACATATACAACCTGAGTCTACGATGAAGGGGCTCATAGGATTAACACCCCAGAGGGTCTTGCTTCTCCTATAGCCACATCCTTGGATTCTATCAGAAATCAGGCATGGGTCTGTTTCTCAGCTGCCAAGCCTGCAGCCTCCTCTAGCTTCTGGCTCACACACCTCAACTCAACTTTAGCTATTGTCTTTCCAGCTACCAGAGAGTTGAGGGCCTCGGCCCAGTATACCTGAAGGAGCGTCTGTACCCCCATCGTTCAGCCCAGACACTGAGGTCCAGCTCCAAGGGCCTTCTGGCGGTTCCCTCACTGCAAGAAGTGAGGTTACGGGGAACCAGACAGAGGGCCTTCTCGTTAGTGGTACCCACCCTGTGAAATGCCCTCCCATCAGATGTCAAAGAAATAAACAGTTATCTGACTTTTATAAGACATCTGAAGGCAGTCCTGTTTAGGGAAAACAAAATAAAAAAATTCCTTCCAGTAGCACCTTAAAGACCAACTAAGTTAGTTCTTGGTATGAGCTTAGTTGGTCTTTAAGGTGCTACTGGAAGGAATTTTTTTATTTTGTTTTGACTATGGCAGACCAACACGGCTACCTATCTGTAACTGTTTAGGGAAGTTTTTAATGTTTGATGAATGAATATGCGATTGTTTTAGTTACATGTGCTTAAGCTTAGTTACAGGCTAGGATTCAGTAGGGCATGGGAAATGGGGAAATAAACCAAAGGTTTCATAGAAAATGTGGTAGGTGAAAAGATTTTTGCTATCCTTCACTTGTAAAACAAGCCTTTTAAGGAGACATATTTCTGCCTCTGTATTGGCATTGTTTTTAAAATGTTTTAATTGATTTTTTCACTTGCATGCTTGCTGCCCAGGCTCCTTTGGAAGTAAGGGCAGGATTAATAATAATAATAATAATAATAATAATACATTTGAGAAGACCAACCAAATGTCAAGGTCCAATAAAGGTGGCATTGTAAAAAGAGCAAAATCTGTGCTTTGGACAGGAGGAAGCAAAATGGGCTTGTGGTTTCGTTCCCATATGTTGGAAAGAATTTATGTGTGTCCTCAAACTGCCTCTTGTAAAAAGTAATAGTAGCCATGTCGACCCATATTAAAAATTCCAACATCGCTATCAGTCCAAAACCTTTATAAGGGCAACCAAAATGTTACAGAATAGTGTGCAATTTTTCAAGTTCCCCAGAATTCTTCATCAAGCTAGCCGGCTAACAAAAAGAAGGAAAGGGAAGAGATAAGAAGGCAAAACCGTTGTGGTGTCATGAGATCACTATTAGTCAGCTGATGTCTTTGGCAAATGGTCCATTAAAATGTGTTGATGCAAGTTGCTAAGAGTGGTCCCTTTCTGCAGTTCAGATCCTGCTCCAGGTTCCCTAGAATGTGGTTATCTTCAATGGGAAATGGGTGTACCTTGTCTCTAGTGTACACACATGTGCAAATGCATGCAAATGAACTGTAAAGCTGAGGTCTGTATTTTGAAACTGTTAGCGTAGGGTAAGCTAGTTTCTGTTTTCCTAGTATATTTTAGCAACGACCACCTTTCGTTGCAGCGGAAATGAATAGTATGTACCTTAGGCGGAGTAGAGTCTTCAGCACTGTTTAATATTGGTGGGGGTGGGTGGGTGGAGCACCCAGGCGCTAATCTTTGATTTCAGGAAAAGGGTATTAACAAGTATGTCACTATTTCATCGGCAGTATATTGGAGGCTATGTTCATGTCTTCATAACGTGCCAGACTCGTCAACCTTGCAAGCAGCCGCCTTGTATGAGGCACCCTTGGGCCATCTCTCTTTCACAGCCTCCTTTGTAAAAACAGGTCAGGAGGGAGTTCGTGGGCAACAGCTTCCAAGAAAGCTGGATAAAGAACAGACAAGCTGTAAACAGTGAGGCCTTAGCTGTGGAAACACCCCCCCCCCCAGCTTTACCTAAATACAGGAAAGTGCTTGTATGCAGGAAAAGAGGGTGTGTTTCAGAGGGTGCACAGAGAGGTTACTGAGAAAGGTGACAGAGATGCTTTCTACACTGGACTCAAGGCCTTTGCTGTGTCCACAAGAGCTGCCTTGATTCCTGTAGAAAAATAAATCACTGGGGGCTCAGCCCCTTTTCAGAATGCTTGTGGGTCCAGTTCTCTTCAACCGGAGAAAGAAAACCGGAGAAAGATTTGGAAGGCACCCTTCTTGCTAGAAAGGGTGTTTTGGGTTGTTCTCAAGAGGGCCATTCAGACAAAATGGTACTCTTCCTCTTAAGGCTCTGCATTAATAGTTTCCATGGCTTTGGCTTCCTGATCTTTTAACTCTTACTAGCCACAGTGAGGTAAATTTGGGGTACCATTGAATTGGGGTGTTGATGAGCCCCAGATCCTTTTCCCCTTTCACCCCTTGCTTACAGATCAACCATAAAGTTCAGTGCAGATGAGTCCCTACCCACTTGCTATCTTAATTTGCCAAAAAGCAGTTTTTTACATTAACATACATATGGAAATTGGTGTCCAGAGTGCATTATGCCCCGTATGTCAGAACAGAACATTCCTTCACCTTTAATGGCAGTGGTGTTGCTAGGTACTTAAACACCACTGCCATTAAGGGTGAAGGAACGAGCTCTGGCATATGGGGTATAATGCACTAGGACAATTCCTTTGCAGCCATCACTGAATGAACAGGAGAAGTTCACAGTAATTCCCTAGTAATATGGTTTGAATCACAATTAAAGTATCAGTATCAAATACTTTTTCACATAGCACATAATGAAACTATAGAATTTGCTGCCTCGGTATGTAGTAAATGCCACCAACTTGGAACACTTTAAAAGAGGGTTAGACAGATTCATGGAAGGTAAGGCAGTCAGAGGCCACCAGGTGTAGTGACTATATTCTGTTTCCACAGTACAGTCGTACCTTGGAAGTTGAATGGGATCCGTCCCGGAAGTCCATTCGACTTCCAAAACATTCAGAAACCAAAGCATGGCTCCTGATTGGCGGCAGGAAGCTCCTGCAGCCAATCAGAAGCTGTGGAAGCCCTGTTGGACGTTCGGGTTCCAAAGAATGTTCACAAACCGGAACACTCACTTCTGGGTTTGCGGCGTTCGGGAGCCAAAACATCCGAGTTTGGGATCCAAGGTATGACTGTATACCAGTTGCTGGGAATCACAACTAGACATCTCGTTGGCCACTGTAACAACAGGATTCTGGATTAGATGAGCCATTGATATGATCCAGCAGTGCTCTTCTTTTGATCTTAATGCCATGTGTTAGGAGTGGGGTTTATAATGGATTGTCCAATACAGTGGTACCTTGGGTTACATACACTTCAGTTTATATACGTTTCAGGTTACAGACTCCGCTAACCCAGAAATAGTACCTCGGGTTAAGAACTTTGCTTCAGGATGAGAACAGAAATCGTGCTCCGGCGGCAGCAGGAAGTCCCATTAGCGAAAGTGGTGCTTCAGGTTAAGAACAGTTTCAGGTTAAGAACGGACCTCCGGAACGAATTAAGTACATTAACACTGTAATGTAACATCCTTCTTTAAGCAGTTCTGTTCTGCTGCAGGAGTATTCATCCGACATAAGTTCTAAGAAAGACATAGAATCATAGAACTGTAGAGTTGGAAGGGACCGTGAGGGTCATCTAGTCCCACCCCCTGCAGTTCATGAATCTTTTGCCCAAAGTGGGACTCAAACCCACGACCCTGAGATTAAGAGTCTCATGGGTGCATGAGAAGTCCGGTTAACTAGGCTGGAAGAGGGCATCCCAATGAAAAGAATAGTACCTCTTGTTGCTTGTCTTGTGAGGGACACACTGACCCTATGACTGTTAATGTTTTCTCTGGGGGCCCAGAGACAAAGCCCTGTGTAGATACATTCATCCCATCAGCTTATACACGGCCAGTCTTTTTAGACTATTCCTTTGATCCTGCAAGATCTTCAATGGACTGGGAAAGATGCATCCTGATTGCTGGGGGGGGGGGGGGGAGAGAAAGGACAAGCCACATAGATTCCACAAGAAAATAAGACAGAAGTAGGAAAAGTGCACTAAAGAGGACAGGTAGCTGTGTAGGACCTCAGGGATTCCCATCCCTTGGTGTCCAAATAACTCCATTGTCAGTTACAGTACTGGCTTCACTTACTGGCTAAAAATACCGAAAGCCGAAAACAGCCAGGCTGCCTCATCTCACAGAAATCACTTTGAAAGGTACCTGCACATTTTGCTTCATAACTTTCTTTCTAGGAGGGCTAGAGACTTATTTTTTAACAATGAAAGTTCAGAGTCTTGGGCTGTGGGCCTCGTACACCTGTGCCCACCTTTTAGTGTCCCTGACCAAGAGGGAGTGTCATGCTCAGTGCACCTCTTAGGTAAGTTCTGGCCTTTCCAGGATAAATGTTACCTCACCATGCCAGTGCATACTTTTGTAACTTCTAGGGCCAACAACTATAATACACTAAATATGAAGCTGACCTTGATCTCTCCTTGGAGGCTACTTCCTGGTGCAGAGAGCATATTGCATATGTTCTGTGACAATTGCACTGGCTGCCTGTGTGCTTTGAGGTCTAATTAAAGGTCCTGATTTTGACCTTAAAAGCCCTTTGCAACCCCGGACCCATCTATATACGGGATTGATTCTCCCAGTTTCAGCCCAGGTGCCAGTTGGGGCAAGCAAATCAGGCCCTAGTCTGTGTGTCTTGAGAAGCTGCCTGTATTGCTTTTTAAATTTTCTTAAAATACATTTTTATTTTGTATTGCTGGTATTTGAGATTTGGGAGCTCCTTTGAACATTTGGAAATGGTATAAAATGTTTTTTTTTAAATAAATATTATTCCTATGTTAGGCTGGATGGCTGTGGCTGAGAGAGAGCAGTTCATCTAAGGCCACTTTGGGAGATTAATGCTGACCTTATAATTCAATGAGGAGCCTCCTTGCTTGTGGCTAGTGGAACTCTTTACTGTTATCCTAACACTCCAAATATCCATGAACCTACAGCCTCCAAGCACTGTAGCCTTTTGTACGCCTCTTAAAAAATTAATTTGCATCATTTCCAGGTTCAGAAACATTAATTTGGACTGATATTGTTGCAAGCAAGGTTCCATAAGTATGCTTGCTTGTGAAATTATGGGTGAATGTGGGCTAATTCCTAAAGCAAAAGATCTTTCTTGCTGAAGTTTTCCTAAGAAAAATGAAACAGCAGCATACTTTGCTCCGTTACAGAGTACATCTTTGGAAATAAGCACTGAATTTACTTATTTATTTTGGTCTCACATTTGAATATTTTGCTCTGGCAGCTGTCAGTTGAACTCCATTGATCACAGAAAATGCTGGTTGAGATGGGGAATTGATGGTTTGTAACTTGAACAAGGAGTGGCTCTTGAAGCCAACAAACGGTAGCTGAGTCCCATTATTGGGGGAAAATAACGGGTGGGGGTGGGTGGGTCAGAAGGGTTCTTGGACTTAGCAGATTCCTTCACAGCTGTTTGTGGTTTTGTGTGTGAGAATACTTTTTGCAGCTGTTGGATCCCTCTTGCTGCTTCATTTTTGTCTTCAAGCACTGGGACTTTGTAGTGCTGTTGCTGTTCTCCACCCCCACCCCAGTAAATTTCTGTTTTGCATGGTGGCATTTTGGGGTAGAGTCTCTCCCAGTCTCCATAACAGCATTGTTGAGAGTAGTTTAGTGGTCTCTGGGGGTAACAGAATGGACAGGAAATCTCACAAGTGATGCTGCCCCTTAAAGTACCAGTGCCATCATTTTGGTTCTTGGTTACTACTACTACTACTACTAATAATAATAATTTATTATTTGTACCCTGTCCATCTGGCTGGGTTTCCCCAGCCACTCTGGGCGGCTTCCACAAAAACCAAAAATACACTAAAATCACACATTAAAAACTTCTCTGAACAGGGCTGCCTTAAGATGTCTTCAGAATGTCAGGTAGTTGTTGATCGCTTTGACATCTGATGGGAGGGCGTTCCACAGGGCGGGCGCCACTACTGAGAAGGCCCTCTTCCTGGTTCCCTCTACAAATATCTAGATCAGCAGCCTAAGTTCTGATTAGTCCAGATGTTAGCAATTGGGCATGACTGCACTATCCATTGACTGTTAACCCACCCCTGCATATAGTTGCACTTCTATCTGCCATGGTTAATAAGCGTTGATAGACCTAAATTCAGTGCATTTATCTAATCTTTTAAAAATATGTTTCTACATTCATAGCATCGTATGGATTCATAGCATCGTGTGTCTGGTCTTTTGAAGAAGTGGCTTTTTCAGTGTATTTGTTCTGCAAAACAAGCCTTGCAAAGCAAGCCTTTTCATTTTACTAGATGACCTTCAGATCTTTTGTGTTTTCAGAATACTCTAAACTCCAAAGTGATAGCATCATTTGTTTATCTATTTAGTCTTATTTATAACGGTATTTGTAAGCTGGCAACTCCTGAGAAGAATATTGCTCTAAACTAGTAAAAGTAACACTGTCTGGAAGTACCTTGTTCATTCCTGGGCATTCATAAGGAGGTTGATGGAAGTTTGTAAGTTCCTTGCACACCGTTGTACAAAATTCTCAAGAGGAGTTTAACCTTGAATTCTCTTAGCCATATACAAGATGTTGTGGGTATGCAACAAGAACAACTCTTTTTACATGTGGATCATAGAATCATAGAACCTTAGAGCTGGAAGGGATCCCAAGGGTCATCTAGCCCAAACCCCTGCAATGCTGGACTCTTAGCTAAAGCATCCATGACAGATGACCATCCAACCTCTGCTTAAAGACCTTCAATGAAGGAGAGTCCACCACCTCTCGTGGGAGTCTGTTCCACTGCTGAACATCTCTTAATGTCAGAAAGTTTTTCCCGAATGTTTAGTTGGAATCTCCTTTCTTGCAACTTGAAGCCATTGGTTTGAGTCCTACCCTCCAGAGCAGGAGAAAACAAGCATGCTCCCTCCTCCATGTGACAGCCCTTAAGGTATTTGAAGATGGCTATCATATCTCCTCCCAGTCTCCTCTTTTCCAGGCTAAACATACCTAGCTCCTTCAAGCGCTCCTCAAAAGGCTTAATTTCCAGACCCTTGGTTGTCCTCTGCACACGTTCCAGCTTGTCAACATCCTGCTTAAATTGTGGTGCCCAGAACTGGACACAGTACAGTGGAAACTCGGTTGTTGAACGCTTTGGAAGTCAAACATTTTGGCTTTTGAACGCCGACAACCCAGAAGTGAATGCTCCAGTTTCTCCATTTTTCCGATGGATTTTGGAAGTAGAAGGTCTTCCAGAATGGATTATGTTCGACAACTGAGGTTCCACTGTATTCCAAGTGTGGTCTGACTAAGGCAGAACAGAGTGGTACTATTAATTCCCTTGATCTGGACACTCTACTTCTGTTGATGCCGAAGAGGGTAAGAAGAACAAGGAGTCTGGAAATTTCAGTCAGTGCCCTTTTTAAAAAAAAAAGCCTAGGAAAAGATTGGGAAGCCTCCTGCAAGGAAGATTGTCATGTGAGTTTTGTCTGCATGGCAGTGCTTCAAGAGACAAAAAGCAAGTGTGAAAGAGAAGCCAGGAAGGGCGGGTGAGGAAAAATTATCAACTGAGTCACCACTGATAAGGCACTCTGCTGCTTTCCTCTCTGTCAGAGTCTAAAGCGGTATTAAGTGTGCTGTTCAGAGAGAACATCACTGGAATGCTAATCACATTAAAACGGCGTGACTGGTAGGGAAGGCAAAGGAGAGGAAAAAGCTCGTTACTAACTCCAGATGGCTTGAAAAGCGCGACCCACTGCTGCTAAGAGATGCTCAATTAGCGATTACTCCTTTTAATCAGGAATGACGTTGAGTTGTGCTGCTTGGGGAAGCTTTGGAGGTGCTGAGTAAGGCTGGCATTGGCATCTTGTGGTTTTGCTAATCGCACATTCCACATTAACAAATAATATCCTAGTGCCTTATTGAATTGCCTCCTTGCCACACCTGCCCTATTTTAGTTTGTTTGTTTGTTATTGGAAATTTTATTGACAACACAACATAACCCCCACCCCCCCAATACAGAAATCCACCCTTATTAAATACAAACATAACAAACAATAAGCTTAACAGAAAGCCACTGCCAATCACTGTGGACAATACTGAGCTAGATGGACCGATGGTGTGAGTTGGTATAAGGCACCTTCCTGTGTTCCTAAGAGTCTGCAAGGCAGAAGTTCCAAGGCTGATTGTGCTTCACCACCAGTTCTGCCTACTCATCCAATCTCCTCTCATTTCCTATACATAAAGGTAAAAAAGGTAAAGGACCCCTGGACGGTTAAGTCCAGTCAAAGGCAACTATGGGGTTGCTGTGCTCATCTCGCTTTCAGGCCAAGGGAGCCAGCATTTTGTCCACAGACAACTTTCTGGGTCATGTGGGCAGCATGACTAAACCTCTTCTGGAGCAACAGGACACTGTGACAGAAACCAGAGCGCATGGAAACACTGTTTACCTTCCTGCCACAGTGGTACCTACGTATTTATCTACTTGCACTGGCATGCTTTTGAACTGCTAGGTTGACAGGAGCTGGGACAGAGCAACGGGAGCTCACCCTGTCATAGGGATTCGAACCGCCAACCTTCTGATCGGCAAGTCCAAGGGGCTTAGTGGTTTAGACCACAGTGCCACCCACATCCCGGGATTCCTATACATAAAGGTAAAGGTAAAGGACCCCTGACAGTTTAGTCCAGTCGCAAACAACGCTGGGGTTGCTGCGCTCATCTTGCTTTACTGGCTGAGGGAGCCGATGTTTGTCCGCAGACAGTTTCCCCAGGTCATGTGGCCAGCATGGCTAAGCTGCTTCTGGCAAAACCAGAGCAGCGCACGGAAACGCCTCTTACCTTCCCGCTGGAGCGGTACCTATTTATCTACTTGCACTTTGACGTGCTTTTGAACTGCTAAGTTGGCAGGAGCTGGGACTGAGCAACGGGAGCTCACCCTCTCGTGGGGATTCGAACCACCAACCTTCTTATCGGCAAGTCCTAGGCTCAGTGGTTTAGACCACAGCACCACCTGTGTCCCTATTCCTATACATAGCTTCACCTAAATAATGCCATCTCCCAACAGCTCTTTCTGTTTGCTCCTATCTGTAAGAGTGCTTTGTAAATCTAAAGTATATGTTAAGGTTAGCAATGGTTTATTAAACTATTTTTATACTACTTTACATTTTTTAAACAAACAAACAAACAAAATCTAAGTGGTCCATCTATCTAATTTTTGTTCCTTTTCTAGAGAGTTCAGGATGGCATATTGTACAGTGTTATCCCCTTGTATCCTGCGAGAGAGGTTAACATGAGTGCAACCGGCTCAAGGTCACCGAGTAAACTTTGTCTTGGAGTGAGGCTTTGAACACTGGTCTCGCTGTCTATCCAATGCACTAGCCCAGCCTTCTCTAACAAGGTGCCCTCCAGACAGGGGACGGTAGGAGTTGTAGCCTTTTGCCCTTTCTCCTTTCTGAGCTTTTGTCCTTTCTGCTTCCCCTTGTTCCTTGTCCTCCTATTGCCCATCAGTTATCTTCAAGGGTGCCTTCTGTTTGTCCCAAGGCCTGGCAGAGCAGCAGCATACACTGGGCAATTACCTACAGATGCCCCAGGTTCCCCTTTCTCTTCCAGATTCTACTTTCTCCTCTTCCTATCTGGAACTGCATCTGAATATCACCGATCCCAGTAGAATAACCTGCAGTATTCTAACTGTACTTTTATATATCTATCTATCTGTGTATTTGAAGCCAGAAACAAAAAAAAAAAAAAAAAAATTGAGAGGAAGGGGGGAGTTTGGTTGTGTTGCTGCTGCGCCAGTGAAAAATGAGTGCCTTCTTATGTAGGTGTCAACTAATGACACCAGCTGGGAATGTTAATGGAGGCCCAGCAGGCAGAACTTGTTTGCTTTCCAGCAAATAATCAAACCTGACACTAGCAAGGGAGACATTTGTAGGTTCCTGGGAGGGTGTCTCCTTGCTCATTCCCCTGCTCAGAATATCTGCCTTGCACTGAGTGAGCAGGTGGAGTTCAGCATAGCCCAGGACTTAAGAGGACTTGTTTCCTGTATCTTGCATAAATTGGAGGCAGACTTGATAGTTTTGACTTACCCCATTAACCTGTAGCAAGTAAGAATTGCCTGCAAGCAAGCAGGCAAGAAAACCTTGTTTCTCTTCTCCTCCGCACACCCTTAGGCCATAAATAAGTAGGGGAATTTGGAAAAGCTTGTAGAAATCTTTGCTGGCTAGTAACTATTGTGGATTTATGTGTAAGTTTGGTTGAGAATATTTTTTTTTTCTTCTTGTCTTGGAATACTGGGCCTATGACACTAAAGGTGTAGTTTCTCGTTCTCAAACGAGCCTCGCCAACTTGAGGAATCCTGCAGATGATCTCCATGACTGAGCTGAGATATAAGGATTTGGATAGTTCCTGAGATTCCCACTTGGTTTAATTTGGAAGGGCCAGTTTTTTGTGTCAATCTGCAAGACAAAGCCTCTGTCCTATTTGCTTTTTTGTTTAATTTCTGTCCCACAACCTTCAGCAGACACTGCTCTCATCAGAGTGGCTAACAGTAGATGATAGCAGAAAAATCAATTGCAGAAACAGGGAAGCTGGCTCAACTTAAAATGTGATTTCTCTCTCTCTAGGTATTTTAGAATACTCTGCTAATAGATACTTAGCAGGTACCTTCTGTTTCAACTTCTAAATGCTTGCTGAAAACTTTTCTATTCTGTCAGGCTTATGCATGCATTTTCCCTCAATAGTTTGCTAATTTCTGATTTTAACGTTTTAATATGTTTTCTACGGCATAGTTTTATGTGCAATTGTTGTAAACAGCTCTGTTTTTTTTTAATGAATAGCAGTATAGAAATATATATTTTATAAATAGACAGACAAACAAACAGACAGACAAACAAACAAACAAACAAACAAACAAAGGAGGGCCCCTTTCTTCTCCTCCTTGCTTGGAGCATTAAGCTGCTCTGGATAAAAAGCAAAGCATCTCTCAAGTCCTGTGTGCAGAGACAGGAAAATGCTACGGGTGGGAAGGAAAGGCGAGAGCTCTGCCTAAATCCTTAGAGATTCCTTAGAGACTGAAAGTCAAGAGGAAAGGCCCTGTTGGAGTGGAGAGAAATGCCAGCCTTTTGAGTCTGTTGGAGAGAGAGGGCAGAAACAAAATTCAGCAGCTGCACAGAAACTGGTGCTGAGGAGACCTTTTGCCATTGGCTGCAAAGGCACTGTCATCTGAGCAGAAGATTGCCAGCCAAGTCTCGTGTCTGTGAGGTGTGTCTGCCATCAGGGGAAAGCAGCCAGCTGGGCCCAGCTGCTACAAGATAGAAGCAAAAGCAACCACAGCCAAGGCCATGAATGAGTGTGCACACCCATACAATTTCTCGCTCTGTGGAATGTTGTAAAAGTGAACAACAAGGGGCATCATCATCTCATTTTCTGTCTTCAGACTATGGCATCCACAAGATGGAGGTAATGGCAGACGTGGGCTAACTCAAGGTTTGCAGAAATCTGTAGGTAAATCCCTAAGGGCAGAACCCCTCAAATAGTTCATTAAGGTGTGCTCAGTCGCCACAGAATACTGATGGACGGGGGTGTGGAATGGAATGCAGAGGAATCACTGGATTCTGAAACATCAGCAGCCCTACACTGCAACATTTTCCTGCAGATTCTACAGGCAGTGGCCATTTTAGTCGCGCCCAATTGTTGTGCGATCACCAAGGCTTGGGTCCTTTTGGACCCGGAAGAGGGCAGAATGGGGCTAGAACGGTAGAATGGGGCTTATATGTTCTCTGCTGACATCCATAGGGTCCGAGAATGTAACCCCACATCACCACCTGTACTTTTTATACTCTGTGATTTTAAATAATAAACACATTTGTAAAGTTGGGTTATGAGTCAGAAGCAGTAATTTAGATGTAGTCAGTGTTATTTTTTCCTAGAAACAGAGCTGCCAGAACTCACCCTGAACACCTTCTCTTATAATGGCAATGGTGCTCACCTGAGAGGTGCCAGAATTGAGTGCCAGCGAGTTCTGACTGGAAAAAAAAACCCTGGATGTAGTTATGTTCTTTGGTAACTGATACACCATACTAATGTTTGCTTATCCTAATGCTGATTTCTTTGTCCGAAATAAAGCTAATCCATATTGTGAAGTGTGGTTGAAGTAGGTGCTGTAAAGATTTCGATACACACCCAGGGAAGTATTGAGAACCAAAGTTCTTACACCCTACATAAAGGGAATTGTTCCTGGGCAACTTGCCTTCAAGCTGCTTGCCTGTTTTTACAAAGTGGTAATGGTACAATGTGTGTGTGGGGAGGGGGCAGTTGGCCATTTGTACGTCTTGGGCTCTGGCACATGAGCGGCCTCATAACGCTAGACTGTAAATAGTACTGGGTTAGGAGAAAGCTGCTTACTTGTGGCTAGACTCGATGTTGCATCGGTGACCTATGGAATCTCTGATAAGCTACCCAGATCGTATCTAGCAAGGCAGTTAACACCAGTGTGGAAAATAACTGTGTAATCCATCTCCCTGTTGCCTGTCAGCTGGAGGAACACTTTGCCTCTCAAGATTGCTCCGCAGCCGGACCCAGCCTTGCTTCCTTGACTGTACTAAGCCTGCAACGCTACTCTGGTACACACCAGAGTGCTGATGCGCACATGGGTCGCACACATCTAATTTTTCCATGTGTGCTTTTGTTCATGTTCATCCACACCTGACCACTTTTAGTTAAACTCTCAATAATTCCTGTCCACACTAGCAGGTGGTGTTTAATGGGATATATTTGCACTGTGTGTTGTTGTTCCTTCCCCAACTTCACTTGGTATTTTCCCCACTTTCCCTGAGTTCCAGAAACTCGAGCTCCGTTACGGCACAGGTATTTGTCTATCTGTGTGGGTGGCCAATTTTCTATTTCTGTTTTTGAGGTATTAGTTTTCTTATCTATTAGACTTGTACAAAACAAAGGTTAAAGAATAAAAAGCCCACATGTCATTGCTAAACACACCAAAGAGCACCTCTGGAACAGAAGTAGGGCATGCGTTCTCTGCAGATTGGGAAAATCTGAATTAAATGGAGGGAATGTGCAGGCTGTCACAGGGCTTATCAGGTGCGCTAACTCCAGGGGGCCAAGGTGTCTTTTCCCCCTCCTCAAAATCTCTGGGCAAGGGGCTGGGTCCCTCCAGTGTTGAGGGGTTGGAGGAGACTCCTGATGGTTGGCCTTCCAGACCGTTGGTGACCTCCAGTTGCATGTGTGATGTGCATCATCACGCATCCAGCACTCTGGGACATCCCTCTGATGAGTCCAGTGCACTGGTGCTGCATGTGAAATCACATTTATGTGATGTCACACATGTGCAACAGGCCCCCACAATGTTGGGCACAACTCAGCGCCTCGGGCTTATCGACACTTCCTCTAGTTCTGCTGCTTCCCCCTGGGGAAAACTGCTGTTTAGTGCTCAATCGGAGCAAAGGGCAGTTGGATTTTCTGCAGATTGATGTTTGCTCTGAATCAACATTAAAGAGTGGGGTTCCCTTGAAAAGGAGCGGGGCATGGGGAAACCCACTCAGACCTATGCCTAGAAAGTGTGGGTCAAGCAGAAAACTGCTTGCACACATGCTTTCTTCTAGGCACGGCACAAGCAGAAGTGTGGGTGAGCCCTTGAATAAGAACAATGTTGTTTGGACTGTGTGAAAAAAAACCACACACGAATTGCGTCAAATCTACTTTAAACTGCAATGGTCCAGTGAAGCAGTGGTGGGTGATGTACCCTGCCGGCTATGAGAGCCCTAGAAAGAAATAGCCCTGTTTTGGAAGGGGAGCATTTTTGCTTGTGCACTGTCCTAGGTTCAATCCCACACCTCTTGGGTTAAAAAATCCAGGTGGCAGAGCTGGGAAATAGATCTCCTTGGCCTGTCCCAACTGAGGCTTCTTCAGCTGGGTTTCCAAATCACAGGCTGCTCAGTTCAACAAGGCTTTCACCTCCTCTTGATAGGATACTATGCCGTGTTCTGCTTCAGCTGCATTTGAGAGCTTTCCAGGTTTCCTTCAAGGGCCTCCATCTGATGCTGGGATTGCTGTCAGGCCACTCTGACCTGTCAGAAGTGCTATTAGTTGCTCCATCTTGGCCACTTTACCGGCTCGCAGTTTCTCTCCACAGGAAATGTTTGCCTTGCATTTCCATTGTGCTCAGAGAGACTTGTAAGCAGTGGTAAAATCATACAAGTTAACAGTAAAATGCAACAAAATACAGTACAATACAATGAAACGACACAAAGGAGCAACAGTAGTAAAAAGCGGCAGGTAAGCAGGTGGGGTGCTGTGGGACGCGAGTGGCACTGTGGGTTAAACCACGGAGCCTAGGGCTTGCCGATCAGAAGGTCGGCGGTTCGAATCCCCGCGACGGGGGTGAGCTCCCGTTCCTCGGTCCCTGCTCCTGCCAACCTAGCAGTTCGAAAGCACGTCAAAGTGCAAGTAGATAAATAGGTACTGCTCCGGCGGGAAGGTAAATGGCGTTTCCATGTGCTGCTCTGGTTCGCCAGAAGCGGCTTAGTCATGCTGGCCACATGACCCGGAAGCTGGATGCCGGTTCCCTTGGCCAATAAAGCGAGATGAGCGCTGCAACTCCAGAGTCGGCCACGACTGAACCTAATGGTCAGGGGTCCCTTTACCTTTACCTTTAAGCAGGTAGAACCAGCTTTAGAAACAAGGGCTGGCACGGTCACAGAGAAGGCTCTTGTGCCTTGGCTGTCATCAGGATGTGGAAATGGGCCTCCGCAGCAGAACTTCAGGAGCAGAATGGATCCTTTAGGTATCCTGGGCATTTCTTTTCTGACACCACTGTTGCATGTTTCCTGTTTTCCTGAGGAATGAGAAGTCCAGGAGCAGAGCAAAGGGTTTTATTTTATATATGAACTAGGCCCTAAATGGAGTGGTCCTGTTTTGGACCTGTTCAGCCAGCCTGAAACAAGATCCATGCATCTTCAGGAGGGTGGGGAGGAAAGGAAAATAGCACTTTTCTTTCCTCCTCCCCGATGCCAGCCTTCTCCTGCGATATAGCTCATGGAGAAGTCAAAATGCTAATCGATAAATATGAGATCAGCCTTTCTTGGCTGAGGTAGCACTCTTGCAAACTCGGGTTCACAGTTACCAGTTTAATTTTAGATCTGCATCATTATTATTATTCAGGGCTTTTTTCCAACCAGAACTTGCTGGGAACTCAGTTCCAGTACCTTTCAAGGTGAGCACCATTGGCATTATAAGAGAACAAGGAAGGCGTTCATGGTGTGTTCCAGTGCCTCTTTTTCTAGAAAAATAGCCATCATCATCATCATCATCATCATCATCATTATTTCTGTTCCTCCTAAAAAAGTTCGGGGCAGCAGGTGTTGAAATGGTAAAGCAATACTATTAAAAGTAAAACCATATTTAAAATTTATAAAAAAACATGCAAAACAGTCAGGTGCCCTCACACCTGGGAAAACTTTCTGACAGTAAGAGCTGTTTGACAGTGGAACAGTCTCCCTTGGTAGGTTGTGGGCTCTCCTTCCTTGGAGGTTTTAAAACCGAGGTTGTATGGTTGTCTGTCATGGAAGCTTTAGCTGAGATTATTTCATTACAAGGGGTTGGACTAGATGACCCTCGGGATCCCTTTCAACTCTATGATTCTTTGAATTAACAATGGGCTCATCCAGACTTCCACTTGTCCTGCTGCTTTCCCCAGGGAAAACTGACTCTTGATGTCTATTGGCTTTTCCGTGGATTGACATTTGCTCCGATTCAGCGCTAAAGAGCGGGTTTTCCCGGGGAAAGTGGCAAGGCAAATGGGAAAACCTCCCAGGTCTGTTCTTCTTATGCACAGAACAAGCAGAAGTGTGGACAAGCCCAGTTCCAAAGTTGGCAGAACAGTAAAAGGTAAAGGTAAAGGTACCCCTGCCCATACGGGCCAGTCTTGACAGACTCTGGGGTTGTGCGCCCATCTCACTTAAGAGGCCAGGGGCCAGCGCTGTCCGGAGACACTTCCGGGTCACGTGGCCAGCGTGACATCGCTGCTCTGGCGAGCCAGAGCCGCACACGGAAACGCCGTTTACCTTCCCGCTGGTAAGCGGTCCCTATTTATCTACTTGCACCCGGAGGTGCTTTCGAACTGCTAGGTTGGCAGGCGCTGGGACCGAGCAGCGGGAGCGCACCCCGCCGCAGGGATTCGAACCGCCGACCTTTCGATCGGCAAGCCCTAGGCGCTGAGGCTTTAACCCACAGCGCCACCTGCGTCCGACAGAACAGTATCTATCAACTATTGAACACCTGAGTGAACAGAGCTGTTTCTAAGTTCTAACTGGATGTTAAGAATGAGGGACACAGATACACCTCACCAGTGGAACAGGGAACTGGCTCCAATAAGACTGTGCCACAAGTCAACACCAACCAAGGAACCACCCTTGGTGGCACTGCCAAAAAGGCTTTGCTTGCCAATCTTGGGACCTAAACTGATTGACACTGGAGGAAGCGCTGTTTTTTGTACTTGAATTGTACTGACACCTTGAATTGAGCCCGCTACCTCACTTGCAGCCAATGTAGTGCTTTCAGGACCAGTGGAAAGCTTCTGTATAAATGTTTTAAATAAGTAATATCCCAGCCCCAAGAAACCTCAGCCTCGTTGCTCAAGATAGATTGCATCTCTTTTGGGCAGGAGGCAAGTCGCTTAAGGACTCTCTGTACAGCACCTAGCATAGTGTTGATGCTAATAAGTGTGTGTTTATATAAGTAGGTAAGTGAGCCTCTAAGATGAGCTGGGCTAAAGGTGAGGAGTGCTGAGAAATATTATCACTATCGATGAGAGCAAGGTGGAGAGTAGAACTTTAAAAGCCCTGAGTCATACATTTTAACGCCCATCTAATCATTTCTGGATTTATGTGCCGGTCACCAATGAAGGTCACACATCTTTATTATGCTGATGAGAGCAAGCCAACTCCAGCAGGTTCCAAGCGAGCTGATTGCCATCTTGCAGGAGGTCTGAGAGATTTAATTTCGGGAATGAAGTGTGTGTATGTATTCTTGTAGCAGCTGAGCCAGAGCATTTGCAGGAGCCCAGCTTGCATGGTTGGCTAAATCAGGTTGCACGCCCACCGTCTATTTTAAGCATCAAATGGCGTGGATGTTGGGAAGTGCGCCAGCGCCATCAATTGTAAAAGTACTGTAGCAATCAAAAGGTTCTGTCAACAGAAGTGCTTGCAGTTGACTGCATTCCTGGCAGGAGGAAGAAGGCTTCACTTCAGCCCAACTGTTCCTTGTCTCCTTAGCTGAAAGAAATGCTAAGTCATATTTGTGTTTATGGGTGATAGTCACATACTGTGAATGGTTTGCAAACACCCTTACGGTTTCCTAAGTGGAAGTTGTGTTTTGCCACCAAATTAACATTTTGCAGCGAAAGCGGCTTCAGCAGGGTTTTCAGAGCTGATTCGTGATAATCCACCCCTGCTTTGGTTAACCTAGGTTCTTGTGAACACACGGTATGCATCAACGTTTTGTACTCATTTGAGAAACAAAAGCTCACACCTTTTTAAAAAATGAAGCTCTATTCTATACCAGTTAACCCTCTTTTATCATCCGTGTGTTTATTATAGGAGACCTTTGCATCTTCAGATTAGCTTGCTTTTCTCATGAAAATAACATTGGGCAGATCACTTGTTGTGGAAATAGTAGCATTAATAGTAGTCAATTACTGCTAGTAATTGTTGGCACCTGTCACACTTCTCTGAAGTCTCTCAGCCCCACTCACCTCACAGAGTGTTTGTTTTGGGGGAGGAAGGGAAAGGAGAATGTTAGCCGCTTTGAGACTCCTTAAAGGGAGTGAAAGGCGGGATATCAAATCCAAACTCTTCTTCTTTTTCTGTCTCAAGAGACAGTGGAGTGCGTCTCCAGGGGTGAAGTCAAACCACTGTGTTAGCAGCACCGAAGTGACCTCCCTGGAGTGCAAACCTGGGCAGTGTGTATGCAGGTCCAGATGACAAGACTCCCTTCTTGGCCTTGCTGATGTGGTCCAAAGGAAAGGAAAGCAATACATTTGGCACCAGCTTGCATGCAGGAGTTGCTGGAAAGAGGCCGTCCAACCGTCTTAGGGACTCCACTCTAGACTTGTGTAGGGTTTACTCCTCAATCTTTGCTTCTCCTGAATATATCCTGCAAGGCAGCAGAGGTTTAGGATCAGAGTTTTCCTTCTTCTAGACAGGTTGCCTTCCCAGGTTGATGAGCCCTACCTGCCCCTCACTTCCATCTGTAGCATATCACTAATGTGTCCATTTTAGAGATTTAGCAAGAGAGGTCAAGAGCAAAAAAATGGTGCAAAGTTCCAGTATGTTTTGGACTCTCTGCTGAAGAAAGAAGGAACTCCAGGCTGTGGCATTTGCTTCCGTAATATATTAAATAGGAGTAGTTTGCCATCTCTAAATATAAGACTACAGGTGTGATGGCAGTGAATGTGTGTGAGGAGCTAGAGTCATGATCTCCTGTTTTATAAATCTGGTCTTGGTCCTGTGTTGGGGCCTGAGCAACGGTGTTCACAAGAGGGCAAGTCTTGACCCAATTAGAAAATTGGGTCACCAGAACACCAGAGTTAACCTCTGGCTCTGGCTTAATGGCTGGTCTGTTGCTGGGAAGCCTTCCCCCCCCCCATTGTCATTTATTCTACTTAATGCAATGGTTTTTATTCATTAATGTTGTTTATTGTAGATTTATGTAATAAATGAAGCAGTGAGATTTGTCAGGGCAAACATAGCGAAGCTCCAAGTTAAAATAACATAATAAAAATTCTAACAACAAAAAATAAAAAGGCATAAAACCTGATAAGATATCTAGCTAACATTTATTTGTTTTGCTTTTCAGTAAAAAGATTTGCATGGTGCAGGCAAAAGAAATATTTAACAACATTTATATACTGCTTGATTGTAGTAAAACCTCTAAGCAGTTTACAAGAAATATTAAATTATCTATAAGAATCAACGATCAAACTAGATAACCACCTAGGTTCTAAGTGAGCCACTTTGGGGAGAGCATCTATGAAGAAGGTGACATGCCAAAAATGGAATTGTTCATGGATTGTAAACTGTGATGATATTTTTTGTAACCTTCTGACAAGTAACAAGTTTGTGTCTGGTCTGCTGTACCAGGCTGTATGTCATCTAGCACGCGAATTAAAGATAAATAAACCTTCTTTCCCTCTTTGGCAGCTTCCATGAGATACTCGTGCCTTTTGGTTTTTAGCTCTGCTGGGTTTATGTTTATTTTTTGCTCCTTTAGGATTTTCATTAGTAAACTTGGGAATTAATCACATTTGTTGAGCGACAGAGCATTTGCCGCTTCCAGTTTGTTAGATAAGTTGGTGAAATGTGGTGACGACAGCAGGGAAGGCTTCCGTATAAACCAGATTCAGCATTCGTTTGTAGATGTGTTACAGAACATGATGTGTTTGCCGATAAAACCTGTTGTTGTGAATTGAGGCCAAATATCTCTAAGTAGAAAGTGTGTTTTGTCTCCTTCTCCCACCCAATATAGGCGATAGATATGATCACGCTTCTCACCAAGCGAAAGCTGGCAGTCAAGGCTGTTGTGGGTTGTCACTTTTTATTTCCTGATTGGAAAGAATATATTTCCATAGCACGGAGCAGCAGCACACCCGTGGGATGAAAATAAATCTACTAACTTTCTTTCGAGTGTTCACAGCTCATTCTTCACCCGCTGTATCAGCTTGACTTTGCAATAAATAAAAATACACATCAGAAAGTCTAATGCCATAAATCAGTCACACGTGGACCTGTGCTTTCTCTTTCACTGAGTTCTAATGGAGAATTTGTGTCAGTGAAGGATTTCCTCCCCATGCAAATACAGTGGTACCTCAGGTTAAGTACTTAATTCGTTCTGGAGGCCTGTACTTAACCTGAAATTGTTCTTAACATGAAGCACCACTTTAGCTAATGGGACCTCCTGCTGCCACTGCGCCACCAGAGCACAATTTCTGTTCTCATCCTGAAGCAAAGTTCTTAACCTGAAGCACTATTTCTGGGTTATCGGAGTCTGTAACCTGAAGTGTATGTAACCTGAAGTGTATGTAACCCAAGGTACCACTGTAGTAGCTCCAAAAGAGTTGTCTTTGAGAGGTCTGCAGCAGGTGACGAAATGGTTAAACTCCCCCTCCCAATCTTCTGCAGCCCTGATAATTATCAACCTACCGGTGGCTGCTATGTGCATTCCTTATGCCAAGATGCATTTAACTTTGCTGAGATCAGAAGCTTTCGTTGTAGTTTTAATAGCGACAGGGGTTCCAAAGAAGATGACTAAACTATTTATGTATGCGACAACAACAACTAGAATATTATATGCACAGAAATGGAAAGAGCAGGTTTCAACGAAGGAAGAGTGGCTTTTGAAAGTAGTGGACTGTGCAAAAATGGCAAAGCTGACAGCAGAATGAAGAGATCGAAACAAACTTTTTATAGAAGAATGGAGGCCTGTTGTGGACTATTGAAAAAAAAATACCATAGTCAAATGAAATCATGGGCAGGATTTGAGATAAAAGCAGTGGAAGAAAAATGATAAAATAATTGTAAGAGAGAAACTTTTGTAGTAAATAAAGATATAATGCAGTAGAAAAGGTGGGGTTGGGAAGTCATGAATCAGTGAAATGATTTGATATAAAGATTGTTGTGAAAATGTATAATAATAATAATAATAATAATAATAATAATAATTTATTATTTATACCCCGCCCATCTGGCTGGGCTTCCCCAGCCACTCTGGGCAGCTTCCAAAAAAATATTAAAATACCACAATACATCAAACATTAAAAGCTTCCCTAAAAAGGGCTGCCTTCAGTTGTCTTCTAAAAGTCTGGTATGAGAAATGAAATGAAATGAAAAACAAATTGTACAGCAAAGGACTCCTTTGTTGGTGATAACCACCTAACTTAAATTCATTAGTTGGACTCACACATCAGTAGGTTCACTTTAAACTCAGGACTCAGTTTGTAATGTGGTTGAGTTTCAGAATCTGCAGGGTATTGAAACCCAATGTGTGAAGTAGTAAAGGTGCCTCTGAACATGTGCAGAGTGCACACACACACTCCCCCGCAACTCTGAATAATCACATGTGAACTTAAGCAAAGGCAAATGGGGCATACATTTCAAGTACATTTCCAAGCAGTTCAAGGGGTCTTCGTTTTTTCTAGTGGCAAATATCCACGTGTGACCTCAGGCATGGCCTTCAGGGGATGACATGAGATGACTTCCCATCCATCTCCCTCTCTCTTATAGGTCTGATGTCAAGTGCATTCTGCGTGTTCTTGGCAGGCAAGCGATTGCTACGGTTACAAATGAGCACCAGTTGGCACCTGTTCTGCCTTGTAACCAAGTCTAAGGACTGTCGGGTTTTTCTTGCAAGCACCTTAGCTCAAAACTTTGGACTTCTTGCAAGCACCTTTGCCTGGGAAAGCTTCTCTGGCAGGGGAGGAAAAGTGGTCACTGGTTTTTAGTTCACATTATTGGAACTTGCATGGGAGGAATTCCGATCGGCAAGACAAAAACACGTCAGGAAATCTTGACCAGACCTTTGCAATTAGGGCGCCGGCTCTTTCTCCCTGCCTGTCCTTTGCTTAGACGAAGCGGAGCAGGCAGCAGCAATCAAGGGGTGGAAACGGTCAAACTTGGCATCGTTCACGGTAAGACTTTGTCCTTCTGACACAATTAGGCTAAAGATACTGACACATCCCCTCTTTTAAACCCTTGGCTTGAATCGACTGGGAAGTCGGATTTTAACAGCTCCTCATAGCTAGTCAAGAAGATGACTATATTTTCCTCTGCTTCTCCCCCCCCCTTTTCTTCCTTCAAGCTAAATGACCAGAAAAGTTGCCAGTTAAGAGTGCTACTAAAAATAGAATTTAAGACCAGTTTTCTCTTCTGCTGGATTTTAGCATCACAGGGAGTTTTTGCTGAGGGTTGTGTCTGCTGATCTATAAGCATGCTCTCCTGTTGTCATGTACCAAGGTGAATGAAGCTTTTTAGAGAGCTGGAGGAGCCTCTTTAAACACTGCTGGGTCAAGCCAAGGACCTGTCTAACTTCATAATTCTGTTTCCAACAGTTCAAGGGGGGTCTTAGATTTTTCTAGTGGCTGCCAGAAAGGGCAGGAAAGTGACAGCTTTGTCCTGTTTTTCTCCAGCAGAGGTATACTATCTGTGAACATGGAAGTTCTATTTAGTTGTCATGGTGAACGTATTTGTCTAGCCTGTTGTTACTTTTTAAGCTGTTAAATCTAATGGCCATCATTACCTCTTCTGGCAGCAAATTTTCTTATTTCATGCATTGCACAATTACCTTTTTCTGTTCAGAATTTACTGCCTGTCAAGTTCACTGAGTGACTGGTACTGTTGGTTTGTAGTGTTATGAACGTAAACAAAAAACCCACTCCCCTCATTCCATTGATAATTGAATGAACCTCTAGTATCTGCCTTCAGAGTTATTTCTCTTCCCCCCACAAAAAGCCCCATGCACTCCAATGATCATTTGTAGTATACTTTAAATTAAAAATTGAAGGGGAAACTTAAATGGGGAGTATTTGGGTCCTAGAAGTATGCATGGTTGTGAATCCTAAGGGTTTGAGTTTTACATCACCAGCTACCACTATGTTCCTTAATTGTGACACATGTGTTACACATTAATTGTGACACAAGAATCTGTTTCCCCTGGCATTGTAAGGGTTTGAGGGGCTACAGTCCTAACTTCACATACCTGGGAGTAAGCTGCATTGAATTAAATTACATCGGGGTTGACATTGTTAGGATTGCATCCTTGGTCCTGATTATTTTGCCTGCTGTGCTGTTGGTTGTTGTTTGGATGCCTTAATTTGTTACGTTTGAAAATTTTATTATTGCTATATGGTGTTGTTTTTTTTAATGTACCCCGCCTTGGTGCATCCATATGGATGAAGGGAGGGCTATAGATATTTTTCATAAATAAACAAACTGAAAACAAGCCCAGTTCTCTGGGCACTTTGCAAAACTTAAAATACAAAACACAGCTTTTAAAAGCTTCAATAAAGCTTCCATTTCAATATCAAAATGTTCACAAAGCTGCAGCATTGATCCTCGGGCAGAACATTTTCTTGAAAACCTCCAGAGAAAGAAATTGCACAAGAAACTTATTCTACAGTAAAGTTTAAGAAGCTTTCCCTTACGTTCCCTCTAGTTCTGTCTCCCCGCATCTTTCTACCAAGGCGCATTTCTCTCCTCCTCTAAATGCACACAGAAAACCTGCTTATACTTTTCTACTGCTGGACCTGGGTTGCAGCACATCCTCAGATCAGAAAGGTGCCTGCAGGCCTTTCAACAAAATGCCGTCTTTTCCAGGGCTAGAATATGTTGTTTCCTTGAAGCAACTTGGTGGGAGTACAGAGGCACCATTCGCAAATGGTGTGCAGACAGCTGTATCCCACTGGTTGACCAGAGACGAACAGGCTTGGAATTATTTGAATCAATACAAGAACCTGTCAATCTTTTTTAACCAGGTGTGATAGTGCAATTGGGGCACACTGCCAAAGCAATCCTTCTTTCATAGCATATTCAATTTACAGATAGTGGGGAGGAGAGAAAGCACATTTTAATGTTTCTTATCCTAGCTCCTTTCCCTTTCAATCCATGCATATACCTGCTATTTTGCTTCCCTGGCCCTGTCTCTCTCAGCTTTCCCCGGCCCAGTGCTCTCCAGGTGATTTTGGATTCCACTTAGCCCCAGCCAGCATGACCAGTGGTCAGGGACAGTGGGAGTTGAAATATACTCAGAGTCGAGAGTGTATTTCATGCTCTTTATTCAGCTCATAGTGATGAGGAGGAATTGAAATTCCCCCAGAATGTCTGCTTTATATACATTATTTACACAATGGGCCCCACGGGATTGGTTAATTCCGGAATTCACCTGTAGGCCAATCAGGTTGCGGATTCACTTCCACCTGGAGCTGGATTGGGTGGCTCCTGTGGACCAATCAGACTGCTGCATTCTGGACCCTATTGTTCTAGGACCAATCAACTGCTGCATTCTGAATCCTATTGTTCTAGGACCAATCAGACTGCTGCCTTTTGGATCCTATTTAACTCAGTACATAACAGGAGTTGGAGGCCAAAACATCTGTAGGGTACCAGGTCAGCCTGGATAGCTCAGTTGGTTAGAGCATGGTGCTGATAATGCCAGGGTTTGCAAGTTCAATCCCTGTATGGGACAGTTGCACATTCCTCAATTGCAGGGGCTTGGACTTGCAACTCTACAATTCTATGTTTTCCATTGTCACTTTTGAAACAGGTTGGGGAAGCCTGCTCTATAGTTTTATAGGTTCCTTGTTCTGCCTTTGCCCGAGTGAAAACATTTCCTGACTGTTGCAAGTGATGCAGTGTGTGGAACCAAGCAGTGTTCAGTGCAGGCTGTGCAAGCTTGTGTGATTTAACAGGAGTGAACATACTTGCCTGGGGCACACACACTGAAGATGTGGACCCAGACCATGTATTTATTTACTCATGTTCTCTGTGCACCCTCAGCCATTGTTTGGCTGTAATTTGATGAGTTGCTTTGGAGTCCTAAAGCGTCTTTCACCTTGGCCTGTGCAGCTTAGAGGGAACTTGTTAAGAGTCTGGAATCTGAATTTCAAGGGCTTGAGGTCCATGCATTTGTGGTCCTCTTCACCTGAACTTTCTGACTTTATTGATGTAGATTGGTTCTGTGCGGCCTTGTAAAAGAGCCAGTCACCTGGCAGCCTGTGTGACAAGTAATTTTCCTCCAGGCAACTGGGGAGTTACCCCTACCTTACTCTTTTCTCCTTTCGACCAAATACGTGCGGACTGTTTTTGTGGATTGGTTTGCAAGGCTGGCTTTTGTAGTCCAGGATGCTTTCAATTAAATTCAACAGGCAACACACCATACTTGCAGGTGAATCAATATGGTTAAAAAACAAACGGGGGTCAATTTCTCAGTAGACAATTTCTCAGACAAAGTAGAACATCCTACTTTGGGGGGGGGACCAACCCCCCCCTTTTCCTCAGTGCTTACGGTATATTCTTAGTTTGAAAGTTATCCTTTTTAAAGAACAATACCTTGAGTAACTTCTAACAAAATTAGTAACAAAATAAAAAAGATTCAAGAACCACTATAACTTTATCATGCAATTTGAGGTCTATTAGTTTGTCCTCCTTTCTATCTGTTTTTCTTTCTTCGTTTTTTGTCTTTCCCCCTTTCCTGCTTTCTGTCTTTAAAAAAACCAACAATTAGTGTAGTTATAATACATGAATTTAGTAGAAACTGTGAACAGAATTTGGAACAGATTTAATAAAAGTTCTATGCCTGTGCAAATCACTCCAGCAGTTCTTCTTCCTATTGTATTGGTAATGTAGGGCACTGAAATGTTGTTCAGTGACAGAAGACATACTTTGCATGCATGTAGTAGCAGTTTCAGTCACTGATGTTATTGGTTTAAGCCTCACGCAGCAGTTCTCAACCTGTGGGTCCCAGATGTTGTTGGACTACAACTCCCATCATCCCTGAGCTCTGGCCTTGCTAGCTAGGGGTGATAGGAGTTGTAGTTCAACAACATCTGGGGACCCATAGGTTGGGAAAGGCTGGGAGTTGTGGAAGAAAGGCAGGATTGGGAAGAACCACTACCTAAGAATCTGGGGGATTCCTGCCTTAGCCCAACCTTTCCAAATGCCTGGAGTAGCTTTGTAACTACATTCAGAAATTTATCTTTAATAAGGTGAAGAATGACTGTGAATACACTCTTGCAATCAATGGGACTTAAGTTGCATTGATTTCAGTGTGTCGAAGCATGACTGCCCTGAATCCAACCATGTATAAATAGATAAATATGCATAACCTACCCCCCACCCCAGTACAGTGGTACCTTGGTTCCCGAACTCAATCCGTTCTGGAAGTCCGTTCGCCTTCCAAAACGTTCGCAAACCAAGGCGCGGCTTCTGATTGGCTGATTAGTCCCAGAAACAATGCCGACAGCCAAAATGGATGTTTGGCTTCTGAAAAATGTTCGCAAACCAGAACACTTACTTCTGGGTTTGTGGTGTTCGGGAGCTGATTTGTTTGGGAGCCAAGCCGTTTGGAAAGCAAGGTACCACTGTACTCACATGGAGAGGGATTTAGACTAGCCGCCGAATCAGTGTTTAGCTCACTGATCTGTACATACAGATGACAGGTCTGTGAAATCTGGCTGGAGTGGACTTAACACCAGTGCAGAACCTGCTGTGGCCATGGATAAAGCATTCTGACTGTTGCAGGAAGATGACCCTTGGGGTCCCTTCTAACTCTTCGATTCTGTGAGTCCATGATTCATCAGTCTTAGATTGCTCACCCAAATAGTGTCAATCCCTATCCTCAGGCTATTCCGGCTCCCAGTAGTTTTAGTAAGCTGGTTGCAGCCTTTGCAGTGACTCTAATTTACTTGCTTAGAACATGACGATCTGAGAGCTGGAGGTAAATCCGTCACCCAGCAGGGGTGGCAGAGGAAAACGCCAAGTCTTCTGTGGTAGCTGTAACGTAGATGTAATTGAGTAGGATGACACACTTGTCCTGAGGCTGTATTTGTCTCCAGCCCACACAGGCCGGGCATATTCTTTGGGAAGGGGATGCCTGAGGAGTGAAGTTTGCAACTCCTCTTGACCCTTTCCTGCTGTCTTTGATACAACTTGTAGTGGAAAATGGCTTCACTAGGGTACATTTGCAATAGCAAAATGTTCCAGCTTTATAGCTCTTTCACGTCTGGAGCTTAATTTCCAGACAGGCCTCAACTCTCAGCACTTGTTTTCCCTGCTGACAAGTAAAAACTATGCATTGATCATTCCCAGATATTAGCAGGGTTAACATTCTGAAACAGTGTCCACCTGTGGGACAAATAATTTAACTGGGTTTGTTGATTGACAAAATTATTTCTGGTGCCACAGTTGCAGCAAGTTGGGGACAGGATGCTTGTTTTAAAATAAATAAAAACTCACCCTGGATTCATCCCATGCTCAGAACAAAGGTGGACAGGTAGACCTAGAGTAAGGCTGGAGACCTTAAGTTTTTGTGTTAGTGGGGAGAGCAAGGGGAGAGGACTGCAATAACACATTGCCCAGACTGTGAGGTTAGCTGGTTTGTGAAGCTTTTTAATATTTCTAAACAACTGGTTGTCCCTTCTGCATCACTTCTAGGGCTAAGAGGATCATGGGCTGCTGTTGAGATCTCACAGCTGGAAGGACTTGTAGTCCTTCCCCTGGACAACAATCCAGGTACCCTAGGGAGCCTGGATTTCCACCCGCACTGCTTCTCTAGACAGGATGATGAGTAGTACGAGTTGTGGTTACCAATCAGCCAGGATGCTTCCCCAACCATCATTGCTGTGTTCTGCTAGACAATCTCTATTTTTTAAAAAGAATAATATTTATTACTTTTCCAACAATTTAAACACTACAAAAAAGAAGAACAATACAATACAATACAAAAACACTACATAACACTAACACATTAAACTAACAAAACAAAACAAAAACAATTTAAAACACATCAAATAATTTCAGTATCTTATCTTTCATTCACTTATTTCCGCGACCTCCTCACACCTCCCTTTTTGTATTCCACTTCTGTTAATTGTTTCAGCAATTCCTTTCCATCTTCCTCTGTTTTCTATCCTATAATTATCTTAGCACATTCTAACCTTATTTTTCCTTTAATACTCTATTAATCTGTTTATACTTAATTCCTTATAACATTTATACTAAAGCCATATAACTTCATTCCAACATTTTTCTAACATTAATTTTACAGTATTTCCGTAAATAATCTTTAAACTTTTTCCAGTCTTCTTCCACCGACTCTTCTCCCTGGTCTCGGATTCTGCCAGTCATTTCCGCCAATTCCATGTAGTCCATCCACTTCATCTGCCATTCTTCCCGGGTGGGTAAATCTTGTGTCTTCCAATATTTTGCGATGAGTATTCTTGCTGCTGTTGTTGCATACATGAAAAATGTTCTATCCTTCTTTGGCACCAATTGGCCGACCATGCCCAGGAGAAAGGCCTCTGGTTTCTTCAGGAAGGTATATTTGCATACCTTTTTCATTTCGTTATAAATCATCTCCCAGAATGTCTTAATCCTTGGGCATGTCCACCAAAGGTGAAAGAATGTACCTTCAATCTCATTACATTTCCAACATTTATTATTGGGCAAATGGTAAATTTTTGCAAGCTAGACAATCTCTATTGGGGTCTACAAAACCAAGGAACTCCTCATCTTGCCAGATTTTGACAGGTTCCGGCAATAAGGTGCAGTGGCGAGTACTTTTTAAATCGAAAGTTGCAAATCTGAAGCAATGAGCCAGCTCCTCCTCTGTGTGTTTCCCTTCTGCAGTGTCAAGTCTAGATCTGGCTCCAAACACACCTTAAGAAATGAGTTACTCTGGCTTCCTTGTGCAGAACAAACTGCATGGCACTCTTTTTAAAAAGTGTTTCTAATTCACACCTTTTTCTTTTTTCTTAATTTAATTCTTTTTTTGAATTTCTGAAATTTTAACAAATGTAACAACACATAATTCCCTTAATGTTTTGACTTCCCACCCTTACCTCCATGATGTTTTTATTCCCACCCTTTTTTTTACTGCATTATGAAACATACTTTTACCTATTACATACTTCCTCTTTTACAATTACTTTTTCCATTTCCCTTACGTGCTCATACTTCAAATCCTGCCCGCAATTTCATTTGACTGTAATACTTTCTTAGGTAATCCAAAAGGGGGCTCCACTCTTCAATAAAAAGTTTTGTTGCTTTGGTCTATTAAAATTAAAATGGACTGTGTGGAAATGGAAAAACTGACAGCAAGACTAAGAGTTCTAATTGACAGCTTTTTCAACTTCCAACCCACCAACACAGGAAGTCCCAAAAAGAGATGTTCTCAAGTTTGCGGAGCTGACATTATGCTGGCTTGATAGGATGCCAGACTAGCAGAGGCAGCGAATAGTTTCAACAGCGATCAGGACAGTGCCTTTTGTATGGTTTTGTGCACAACAGAGCAGATAGATACTCATAAATGGCTCCATCCTGGAAGCAACCCGGCTGTGTGAGTGGGTGGAGCAGCAGAGCAACCAGTTATTTAGCTAGAGGTGTGGTGGAATCTGCATCTGTAGAGATCATTAAGAGCCGTTAAACAAGTGTTTGGTTGGATTTGTTTTCAGCGGCATCGAATCCTGTGGCAGGAGTAACCAGAGAACCTTTTGCAGTTACTTCCAGCTGCCTATCGGAGGGTTTCCATAAGTGGAAGAGGGATGCACAGTCCTTTGACAATGGTAGCTGTTATTTAGCTGTATTCATGCTTCAGCCTCAAGGACACGGGTGGCGCTGTGGTATAAACCTCTTGGGCTTGCCGATGAGAAGGATGGCAGTTCGAATCCCCGTGATGGAGTGAGCTCCTGTTGCTCTGTCCCAGCTCCTGCCAACCTAGCAGTTCGAAAGCATGCCAAAAAGTGCAAGTAGATAAATAGGTGGCAGGGAGGTAAACAGCATTTCCGTGCGCTGCTCTGGTTTCAGAAGCGGCTTAGTCATGCTGTCTACATGACCCGGAAAAACTGTCTGCGGACAAACATCGGCTCCCTCAGCCAGTAAAGCGAAATGAGTGCCGCTACCCCAGAGTCGTCTGTGACTGGACTTAACTGTCAGGGGTCCTTTACCTCTTTTTTTATGCTTCAGCCTCAGGGAAGTGAGCTTGATTTGACGCACTTGACTCATCTGTCTAACTTGATGGCTTTGTGGTTCAGTAATTGAGCGCAGCAATCCTTTAAACTTAACTCTGTTATGACCCAAGCCTCTAGTACAGTGTTTCCCAAACTTGGGTCTCCAGCTGTTTTTTGGACTACAACTCCCATCATCCCTTGCTCGCAGGATTAGGTGTGATGGGAAATGTAGTCCAAAAACAGCTGGAGACCCAAGTTTGGGAAACACCGCTCTAGTACAAGGGTGGCTAGCCTGTGGCCCTGCAGATACTGTTGGTCTCCAACTCTCATCAGCCCCAGCCAGGATGGTTGTTGGCCAGGGATGATGGGACTTGTTGTCCAGCAACAACCAGAGGACCACAGGTTAGCTACCCAGATACCAGAAGCATACATCTTTGTAAAAGACCAGCTTTTCTTATGTCCACCACTGTGTGCAAGGCTGCTTGAAAAAGGCGTTGAAATTAAAACTCAACACCTTTAGCATTCCTGTGCACTTGCACTGCACCTCTGGGGTGAAGGAAAAGCGTTGCTAGGAAGTGGGCAAATGTTGCTAGGTTTGTGCATACTCTGTCTGGTGACAAGCTCCTTTGATGGCACGCCTACCAGCAATATAAGTGTGCAAGCCTAGCAACGGTTTCTTTCCCCTTCACTCTGTGTGTCCCAATACGGCTGTATCCAAGTGCAGTGGCTGATCTCTCTTTATTTGGCATTACAGTGGTGCCCCGCAAGACGAATGCCTCGCAAGACGAAAAACCCGCTAGACGAAAGGGTTTTCCATTATGGAGGCGCTTCGCAAGACGAATTTCCCTATGGGCTTGCGAGTTTTTCTGACTTTCCCCCCCTTTCCCTCCCCTTTTTCTAAGCCGCTAAGCCACTTATCCGCTAAGCCACTAAAAGCCGCTAAAAGCTGCTAAGCCGCTAATAGCGCTAATCCGCTAAGCCGCTAATGGGCTTGCTTCGCAAGACGAAAGAACCGCTAGATGAAGAGACTCGTGGAACGGATTAATTTTGTCTTGCGAGGCACCACTGTAGTCACACTCCTTGCTCTGAGAAAGACTAGGGCTGGGCGATATCTCAATATATTGTCCAAAACCGGTTTAAAGTCCACACTGCATTGTGATAGAGGTTTCATAATTTTTGACCTGGAAATATATCGTGAATTGTGTGTGTGTGTGTGTGCTATGCAAAAATCATAATGTGGGAAAAACTGTGAAGCCAATGCTTCTACATAGCTCCATCCAGAGGTCTGTTCTTAATCTGAAACTGTTCTTAACCTGAAGCACCACTTTAGCTAATGGGGCCTCCCGCTGCTGCCACGCCGCCAGAGCACAATTTCTGTTCTCATTCTGAAGCAAAGTTCTTAACCCGAGGTACTATTTCTGGGTTAGTGGAATCTGTAACCTGAAGCGTATGTAACCCAAGGTACCACTGTATAAGTATATCATGATGTTGTTTTTAAAAAAGGTAAAGGACCCCAGACAGTTAAGTCCAGTCGCAGATGATTCTGGGGTTGCGGCTCTCATCTCACTTTACAGGCCGAGGGATGTGGCCAGCATGACTAAGCCGCTTCCGGTGCAATGGAATACCGAAACCAGAGCAGCGCACAGAAGCGCCATTTACCTTCCCGCCACAGAGATACCTGTTTATCTACTTGCACTTTTTGACATGCTTTCGAACTGCTAGGTTGGCAGGAGCTGGGACAGAGCAACAGGAGCTCACCCCGTTGCGGGGATTTGAACCGCCGACCTTCTGATCGGCAAGCCCAAGAGGCTCAGTGGTTTACACCACAGCGCCACCCGCGTCCCTAGATCACGATGTTTTCTTCTGTTTTCCTTCCTGTCTTTTGGACCATCTGAAAACAGACTTTTGAGTGCTGGTGGTGGTCTTTGGAAGACATGATTGTACTGCTCTCCAGTTGTACTGGAGACATAATTGTAATGCAGCCAATAAGACTTGGATGGAGGCACCATTTCCCATAGTGTACACCAGTAGTTTCCAACCCCATTTTGGGTTGAAGAACCCTGCAATGTGTTGTTACATCCAGCAGAAACCCACCCCCTCTCTTTGCCTCTTAATTTTTTTAAAAAAAAAATATCACAGCTAAAACTGGTACAGTGATATCTCAGGTTAAGTACTTAATTCGTTCCGGAGGTCCGTACTTAACCTGAAACTGTTCTTAACCTGAAGCACCACTTTAGCTAATGGGGCCTCCTGCTGCTGCCGTGCCGCCGGAGCACAATTTCTGTTCTCATCCTGAAGCAAAGTTCTTAACCTGAAGCACTATTTCTGGGTTAGCGGAGTCTGTAACCTGAAGCGTCTGTAACCTGAAGTGTCTGTAACCTGAGGTACCACTGTAATAAGCAATTTATTTAAAAATATAAGGGGAAAGTCAAGTGCCTGGGGAGGTAGATTGTAAAATTCAGTGGACGCTCTCCCACCTCGCCTAGCAAATCTTCAGAGAACTCTGGTTGAAAAATGTAAGTGTGCATGCACAGGTACTTTTGCTTCTCATCAAACAGACATTGCTGGTTTAAAGTGCCAGGAAAAAAAAGAAACATATTCCATTCAATGGAGATGAAAGTGAAATGAGCGTCTACTCAGCAATCAGTCTTCAGCTCTTTGGGAAAAAAGAACATGTCTTCTATCTAGAAAACTTCATGCTGATATGCACATTTATATACAGTTTTGGGCACACTGATCTTAAGACGTTCAAGGCAAAAGGTTTGCAAAATATAGACCTAGTCTATTTATATACTGCATTTCCCACAGATTTGTGCTGAAAGTAGTTTACCAAAAAAATAAGCTTAAATACAGTAATGCATGCATGGCCGCTGACTTGTGATGTCTCTCAAACAGGATTATCATTAGCCACATTTGTGAAGGATGGATCTGTCAGTGGGAATTAGATATGAGAGTAATAGGAAAACTCGTGCAGCTGGCTGAAGAGCTTTTTGCTGAAGTGTGGTGTGCTTCACAAGCGGAACCTATGCAGTCAGAAGTAAGTGCCACTGACTGCTTATGACGGCTTGCAGTGACGCTGATCCTAATAAATTGGGTATTATTCTATGCACTTCTGGTTCCTCCTCCCCTCCTGTGTGTATATGCACAGCTGCTGACATTTTGGGGCTCTTCTTCAGGGCATGGCTATGGGAACTGTCACAACAACCTCTTGCACTTCAAATTTACCACTACACCACTGTATCTGGCTGGCTAATGTCGGAAACAGACTCCTAGGCTTGGAATGAGATCCTTTAGGATTAACTATGAGAATTATTACATTTCTAGAAATACAAGCCAAATCGCACAAGGAAAGCTTGCAGGACAAACAAGGAGCCAAGCTCGATAGGACACTGGAGATCTGAGACTGAAGATCTCATGGCAGGGAAATTGCGCCGAAAAAGTGTGGGATGAACTCATAATTAACGGAAAGATGTGTAAACACTCAGCAAGCAAATCGGGATCAACGCTCATGGTCACATAGCCACCTTGTAAACAAATTGGAATGAATGCTCAGGGAGGAAAAATGAGACACAGTCTGACTTTGTGCAAGCAAAATAAGCTGAATAAACAGGTCATCTGCGGGAGCCCTTAAACCACAGAGAGGCAGATGTAAACACTGAAAGCCTGTTCTGCTTTGCATCACCGAAGACTTAGAAGTTACTGTTGGGGGCAGAGAAGCTGCAAGTCTCAGGTTGCTGATTTTTGTGTGTGCCAAAGACCAGTATCTACATGGGAAGGTGCAATTGCATAATATTTTCTATAATATTTAGGGAGAAGGCTGAATGAATTGGCCTTTGCTCTTCCCCTCCCACCTGGTAAATAAAACCTTATAGGCATACACTAAATGGTTAAGGAATTGTCCAAGGTTCTAAAAATACAGCCTCCTTGGGCTACCAAGAATTACTCTCTATAACTTTCCCCTTAAAAGTGTGTGTTGGTGTCCCCGAGAGAGTCTCCCCTCCCTTATCTACTTGAGCCCTGTCTATAAACCAGACCCGTTTCAGATTTATTTGTGCCATTCTGAATTCTCGCTAGCGTTTGTCACTGCCATGCACCTGCTCCACCTTTTCCGCTTTATCCCCCCCCCTTTTGCAGCATTGTGTTTTATGGCATTATTAAGATTTAAAATAGAAAAAAGACCCCGGGTTATGGACTGTATTACGAGAGCTATAAAACTGACCTATGGGGATTATAAATGAGGTGGCGAGCCTCTCTTCCTGACAGCTTGCTTACTGTTTTCAGATTTACTGTCAACCCAACGTGGTTTGGGAGTTGTAATTCCTACAACTGGCCTGTTGTTCAATGGGAGTGTGTGTTTAAAGTTAGTTGTAGCTAGAGAGCAAGAAAGGAGTGAATTATCCACTGTAGCAGAGAGTTTGGAAGGAAGAAACCAATTCTGATTGTGCAGATAAAATATAACTGAATAGAGTTCTACAGGATGTGTTGCTAGTGTGTGAAAATGGTCCAGATCCAAGGATCCTCAGCTATGCACCTCCAGATGGTGGAAATGTCAGCCGGCATCTTGGCTCCCAGGCATCTATCTTCACTTGGTCGCAAGTGGCCGATAACAAAGTGCAAAATGCGCCTGTCGAAGTTCGAACATTGCATCTATCCCCCACCCCAGTCTATAATGAAAAGACATACCGTATATCATATGTATCATTTATCAGACATGCAGCTCATTAATATTGTTTCATATATTTCAGGGCTTCCATCCTAGTGCTGGACAAACTTACAGGGCTAAGCCTCATTTTAGTATAACACAAAAACTCTGTACTGTAGAGTGTTTCTGTCCAGTGTTCCAGTTAACCAGCCATGCCACTTACAGGACACTCCATTCCAGTCCTCCTCCCACCCAATTTTCCATCCTTTATCAATAGTCTGTCAGCTTTCCCTGCCCAGTGAGCGCACTCGATCCTCATTCATCTGCTTCAGGGGTTCTCCCCCTTAGGATATTATTTTCTCTCTTTTTTGTACTTCTGCAAGTCCATACTCATCTCTTCCCCATTCCCAAAATTGTATTTTATAGGATTTTTTAAACTGCAAAAAACAAAAAAAACAAAACCTACTCTGGGGGGTAATACAGACAAAATTTGTACACACAGAGTATATATTTGGCCTGTAACGCAAATATTGTAGCAAAGAAAAGTTAAGGAGAACCTAAAGCTGACTTTGTGATCCACATTCACCTCTGAACTTCAGAAATGGAGCAAAAAAGTATTGACTGTGCAAAATGAGATGCTGGATATAATCTCCCTTGGACTTTAAGATCTTATATTGAAACTCCCTCGAACTTTGTGATCTCCCCTGAACTTTAAGCTCTTACATTGAAACTTGGTATGCATGTTCATGACACAATTCTGCATTCAAAGTTTGAAGGCTGGCCTGATCTGTGGGACTGTTTTTAAGGGAGTGGCAGGAAATATATATTCTATGCAGGCCCATGTAAACTGTTCATCTTGAAGAAATGACAAGGCTTCCCAGCTGGAAAGTCAGATAGAAAAAAACCCAATCAAACAGCAAACAATGAAATATAATTTTGTGCACATGTTGTGGAGGGGGTATAACAGCGGATAGCTCAAACTTATTATGAAGGGATGCTTCTTCAACTATGTGATTTACCTGTCTGTTAGGCTGGGGAAATGGGAGACAAATACCCGAGCATGTTCAGATGCTTGGGTAAAAGGGAGCAGTGTTTTCCAGAGGCTTAGCACTTGGCAAAGTCACATAAAAGTGCAGAGTGAATATCGCAGGCTTGGTATCATGTTGCATTTTGTTTGTGTTGGGGTGAGAAATTGCTCTCTGTGCTTACACTTTTTCCTGCTGTGGTCCAAGCAGCCCTTGCTTGGAAGTAGGGGTGCTTGAAAAGGTATTAATGCAAAGTGCTTTTTTGAGTTGTCCCGGAGTGTGACTTCTGACCTTCTTTTATTTCAAAGAGATTTAGACATCTGTCAAGGATCTCTTGCCATCCATCATCCACATCCAGTGTCCCTTTTCCTCCTTCTCTCTCTCTCTCTCTCTCTCTCCAACCCCCTCCCCCTCACATTGCTGCTTGTTCTGACAGCTGCTGCTGGAAGATCTTCCTTTTTTATTTTAAAACCTGGGCCACTTAAGGTCTTGTTAAGGGACAGAAGTTTGTCTGCTTTAGCTGAGAATTTAAAAAGAAGAAAGAAACTTGCCTAAAGCATCTTGGCTGCCGTAGGCTCCTGCTCGGGAATGCAGTGAAGCAATCGTAAAAAGTGCGGCTGTAAGCGAGCCATGTGCAGAGTGATTTCCCTAACCACTAAGTAACCGCAATAGCTATCTACACAGATGGGTGTAGCTCATCTTTCATAGAATCATAAAGATCATACAGTTGGAAGGAATCTTGAAAATAACCCCCTACGATGCAGGAATATCCAGCTGCCCCTTACGGGGATCAAACCTGCAACCTTGCCATTACCAGCACCACACTCTAACCAACTGAACTATCTGACTTGGTCATAGCGTAGCTTCCAAGAAGCCTCGAATCTCAGTATTGGACCTCAGAGCAGCTTGCTGTGACCTCACAGTTAAATTGCATTTCTTGTTCCTTTGTTTCTCTTTCCATGGCTACATAGGCAAGGGTGAATTTGCCCTGCTGTGTATTCTGTGTACTTCACAAATTCCCGAAATAGAGGCTGACACTGGAAATATGGTCCAGGGCTGAGCCCCACTTGAGGTTCAATCTCAAATTATACATGACATTAATCACATGCCATTGTTCCCTGACATATTATTTCCATATCTCAAGAAGCAGACACAGGTATCATTTCCCTATGGTCCAAATGCATCTCAGGGGGAGGAGTCTGTTCAGAGGAGAAAAATGGACCGAGAAGAAAGGGTCAAAATGTACTGGTCATCAGCTGGAGACTGCAGTATTGGCAGTTGCTTTAGAAAAGGACATACAGTCGTACCTTGGATCCCAAACGCCTTGCAAGTCGAACGTTTTGGCTCCCAAATGCCGCAAACCAAGAAGTGAGTGTTCCAGTTTGCGAACGTTCTTTGGAACCCAAACTTCCAATGCAACTTCCGCAGCTTTTGATTGGCTGCAGGAAGCCGCAATTGGAAGCCACACATTGGTTTCTGAACGTTTTGGAAGTCGAATGGACTTCTGGAACGGATTCTGTTTGACTTCTGAGGTACCACTGTATGTGTATGTGTGTGTGGTTAATATTATATACAGTTTAAGGACATACAGTTGTGTATGTATGTGTGTATGGTTAATATTATATACAGTTTAAATCTAAGACACAGAGATGGTACTTCTAAAATTGAACAAGCCTTGCAATAATGAGAAACTCTCCTCCTAAACCCATTGGCAAGACTCAATTTGTGGGCAAATCTCTTCCAGTCAGTTGTCCCGCAGAAAAAGTTTGTTGGAATGAGTGGCTGTGTACACACAATACATTTAAAGCATATTTCATGCCCCCCCCCCATCCTCGGATCTGTAGTTTGTTAATGGTGGGAAATTAAAACTCTGTGGGGGATAAACTACAGTTCCCAGGATTCTTTCGGGGAGGATGTGTGCTTTAAATCATAGTATGCATGCACACAGCGCCTGGTTTTCCTTCAGAGTATTATGCAAGGCACATACAATGCAATGTAGCTCCAGAGAATGACTAATACCATGGTAATTATCACACCTAGAGTTCTCGTTATTAATTCTGTTCATCTGTTTGGGGAGAATGGCAGATTGCTGAATTGCAGTGCCTAATATTCCAGGAGGGACAAATGGGCACCGGAGAGATTAAGTGAATGAGATGAGCACATCCACAATATTTAATGGTTATTTAAAACTCTGTAACTGGAGCTGTGATGGTGGGCCAAGCTAATTTGAGTGGCCGTGTATCCTTTTTTTAGAGAGCAGTGGCCTTTTGAAAGTATTTTGTCCAGATAACTTTCCAATTTTAATTTCTGCCAATATTAAAAATAACCTGGTCACCTGTGGGAAAGCAGTTAATGAAATATAGCCACCGGAAACTCAGTTGCACACCATAGCACATCTGGGTCAGAGGTCGTGTGAGACTTTGGCAGGGTGCAAGAGCTCGCTGGTGTACCTTGAGTCTTGGAGCCCGTATACAGATTTAACCTGTTCAGCGCAGTTTTAGCCAGTGCTGAATCTATTCCCATATTACTTTCCCCCACAAATTTCACTAGTGTCATAAAGTCTCATAGACATCAATCATGCTACTTGCTTGCTTTAAACTCTTGCGCCATCTCATCTCAGAGATCTCAAAAACATCATTGCCACATCCTCTTCATATAATTGTATTATTATTATTATTAATGATTCAGTTTTATACATTTCAATAATTATACAATCATTTTAACATTTTGAAACTAGACTTCCTACCCCCTCTTTCTGCTATCCCTTAATTATTATTTTTTATATTTTCTGCATTTTCCGAATTAACTTACTTTACTCATTTATTCATTTACTTTAAATATATACTCTTATAAAACTGCAGGTTACTGCAATAATCCTGCCAATGCTCTTATCTGTTTACAATTGGTTTGTAAATATTCAATAAGCCATTTCCATTATTTTATAAAAAGTTTGTTATCTTGATTTCTTATTCCTTGATTTCTTATTCTTCCAGTAAGTTTTGCCTTTTCATATTCCATAAGTTTTTGTATCCATTCTTCTTTCGCTGGGACTTCTTCTTTCCATTTTTGGGCAAGTAACATTCTTGCCGCTGTAGTGAATAAATTTCTATACAGTTGGGGTAGTTCTGTCCCTATAATTCCCAAAAGGAAGGCTTCTAGTTTTTTTTACAAACATTATTTTAAACATCTTTTTCAATTCATTATATATCATTTCCCAGTAAGCTTTAACCGTACTACAAGACTACCACATATGATAAAAAGAACCTTCTTTCTCTTTACATTTCCAACACTTCATATAATTGTAGAATTGTAGAGTTGGAAGTGGCCCTGCGGGTCATCTAGGCCAAACCCATGCAATGCAGGGTTCTCAACTAAAGCATGTATAACAGAAGACCACCCAACCTCTGCTTAAAAACCTTCAATGAAGGAAAGTCCACTACTTTCCAAGGGAGTCCGTTCCACTGTCAAACAGCTCTTACAGCCAGAAAGTTCTTCCTGATGTTTAGTCAGAATCCTCTTTCTTGTAACTTGAAGCCGTTGGTTCGGATCCTACCCTGCGGAGCAGGAGAATACAAACTTGCTTCCTCTTCCATGTGACAGCCCTTAAGATATTTGAAGGTGGCTATCATATCTCCTCTCAGTCTCCTCTTATCCAGGCTAAACATTCCCAACTCCCTCAACTGTTCCTCATAAGGCTTGGTTTCCAGACCCTTCATCATCTTGGTTGCCCTCCTCTGCACATGTTCCAGGCTGTCAGCATCCCACATGATGTTCTGCTGCGCACCTGCTCTCAGCTTGTGGCACCCCATGGTGCGGATGTTATAGGACATTCTGTGAGAAGGTCGTGGATCAGCATTCCTATTTTGGGGCAGTCTGCATGCTCCCAGGGTGTGAGGTTCAGCTGGAGTTGTATTTGTGGGAGCCTGCACTCCGTGATCCCAGCAATACATGTAAATAACATTTTAAAGACATCTCCCTCAAAGAATCCTGGGAACTGTGGTTTAAGTGTGCTGGGAATTGTAACTCTGTGCTTAGGATTCTTTGACGGGAGGGCATTGCTTTAAATCATGGGTAGGCAAACTAAGGCCCAATTGCCTTCTAAATCCAGCTTGCGGACGGTCCAGGAATCAGAGTGTTTTTACATGAGTAGAATGTGTGCTTTTATTTAAAATGCATCTCTGCGTTATTTGTGGGGCCTGCCTGGTGTTTTTACATGAGTAGAATGTGTGCTTTTATTTAAAATGCATCTCTGCATTATTTGTGGGACATAGGAATCCGTTCATTTTCCCCAAAAAATATAGTCCGGCCCCTCACAAGGTCTGAGGGACAGTGGACCGGCCCCCTGCTGAAAAAGTTTGCTGACCCCTGCTTTAAATGTATGGTGTGTAGGCAGATCTTCAGTAATGGACATGGGAGGTACATGGGAGGTACAGGATTTTTGTTGGGGAGAGAGACAAAATGTTGTTGAGCTTTTGGGGGGAGATCTTCAAAAAAAGTTGAGTCTCCCTAAGCTAAAAAAAGGTAAAGGACCCCTTGACGGTTAAGTCCAGTCAAAGGCGACGATGAGGTTGCGGCATTCATCTTACTTTCAGGCTGAGGGAGCCGGCGTTTGTCCACAGACAGCTTTCTGGGTCATGTAGCCAGCATCCCACCCTCTAATCCCAAACTGGTTTCAATAATCAGATGCTGTGTGGCAGAGTGGCACGACTGAATTCTGCTTTCCAACAAAATTCCACTAAGCAAAATCAGCCAGTTCCACCCAGTTGATTATTTGCTCAGTGTTAGTGCTGGGCTTGCTGCTGTATAATGTATGGAACAGACTTTAGTTTGAAGAGGAATCAGGGAAAAGATCAGTATTATTTTTAAATATTTATTGTTTATTACAGGGGTTCCCAAACTGGTTTGTGGGCCACCAGTGGCCTACCTGTGGATTTGTGTTTGAAGACAGGAGATGGCACATCCTTCGCAATAACTGTTGATTGTATTTTTATTTCTTCTTTTATTTCTTGTATTTTATTGTCTTATGGGATGCAAATTTTAATACAGTGAATACAATATATAAGAAATAAACGAAGCAATAAAAATGTGATTAAAGCTCATACAGCATCTAGCACAGAACGTTAGAATTTCTACAACAGGCAGAAAAATAGTTACACGGTCCGCAAATAGCCTTAGCGGTTTTCAGGTTGGGGGGGGTAGTTTGGAAACCACTTAAGTCTTATATTTGTTCCTCACTTTCTACGTCTCAAAGGGAACTTACAGAACATTTTACAATGTAAAGTATGAAATACCGTCAAATAAATATGAAATAAAACATAAAAATATGAAAACTGTTTAACAACAAGAATAAAATGGGCGAGTCCTATGATCATTCCTGCCTTCTATATTCAGTCATGATCCATTGAAGGCACAATACAAATAATACTTAGCGTTTATATGGTACATTTAAAGGCTTTTTAAGGCTGTTTGCATAATTGCAGTAATTTTTAGAGCACTCTTGTAAGGCGGGCAACTTCTGTCTTCGTATTTCAAATGGGAGGGGGCAGTGGTGGGATTAGAACCGGTGCTCAGGTCCTGTTTGTTACCAGGGTGTTTCAGCCACATTCCTTTGCTGTTTTGCTATTCCTCTAGGCAAGCGTGAACTCCCTTCTGGAGATAATCGCCTTGCAATTGTTTTGTACAGTACTGTCACAGACTGTGGAATGAAAGAGGAGTAACTTTCTCTTTCCACGTGCATCGCTAAAACCTCTGAATTGCCCTTTGAACACATCCAGGAACCCAAAGCGGGTCTGTTTCAAACTCACTTAACCCTGGAATGACACTGTGTAAATTCGGGCTTTAGACAACATTTGGAGTTGCCAAGGAACGGGTCGTTGCAAAGTTTGATGATCTGATGTCTCCAGTGATTTCCCCTCCAGAGAAAAATAGACCTGGTAAAGGCTGTCTCGAAGTTCCACCATGGAGCAAAGAGGGAGCGCTGAGGTCGAGACCAGCGAAATAAAGATGCTGTAATGCTTGCAGTTCTGCCTGGCAGTGATTTCAGCTGAATTAAGCTGTATTGTAGGCAAAAGCGAAGGCAGTTAACTCCATCTAGAGGACGCTTCTATGAACTGCTTGTTGGTTTTGTAGCTATATCACCAGCAGAGATAGATGGGGAAGACTGAAGCTGTTATGGTGACTTTTGCTCCCCAAATCCACTGAGTGTGTCTCATCAGGCAGATTCCAGTACCTATTTTAATTCTTTTTCTCCTTCCCGTCCCCACAGGGATGAAGCGGCCCCTGAGCCCACCCCACTCCCCAGGGAGGAGCAGCATCTTTGGGACCCTCACAGAGAGCTCTGGTATAGGGTGCGCACCAGAGCAGCGCACAAAAAGGGAGAAGAAGCACCCGTCGTTCACGCTCTGTGAGGTGTGCAACATCCAGCTCAATTCAGCAGTACAGGCCCAGATCCACTACAATGGCAAGTCTCACCAGAAGCGCCTCAAGCAGCTCAACAAAGGCAAAGTGCTGCCACGCCAAGGTAAGGCACCGCCTTGGGACGCGGGTGGCGCTGTGGTCTAAACCACTGAGCCTCTTGGGCTTGCAGATCAGAAGGTCGGCGGTTCGATTCCCCGTGACGGAGTGAGCTCCCGTTGCTCTGTCCCAGCTCATGCCAACCTAGCAGTTCAAAAGCAGGCCAGTGCAAGTAGATAAATAGGTATCACTGTAGCGGGAAGGTAAACGGCGTTTCCGTGTGCTCTGGCACTCGTCACGGTCTTCCGTGCTCCAGAAGCGGTTTAGCCATGCTGGCCACATGACGCGGAAAGCTGTCTGTGGACAAACGCCGGCTCCCTCGGCCTGAAAGTGAGATGAGTGCTGCAACCCCATAGTTGCCTTTCACTGGACTTAACAGTCCAGGGGTCCTTTACCTTTTGTTGTTGTTGTTGTTTAGTCATTTAGTCGTGTCCGACTCTTCGTGACCCCATGGACCAGAGCACGCCAGGCACTTCTGTCTTCCACTGCCTCCCGCAGTTTGGTCAAATTCATGCTGGTAGCCTCGAGAACACTATCCAACCATCTCGTCCTCTGTCGTCCTCTTCTCCTTGTGCCCTACATCTTTCCCAACATCAGGGTCTTTTCCAGGGAGTCTTCTCTTCTCATGAGGTGGCCAAAGTATTGGAGTCTCAGCTTCACAATCTGTCCTTCCAGTGAGCACTCAGGGCTGATTTCCTTAAGAATGGATACTTTGATCTTCTTGCAGTCCATGGGACTCTCAAGAGTCTCCTCCAGCACCATAATTCAAAAGCATCAATTCTTCGGCGATCAGCCTTCTTTATGGTCCAGCTTTCACTTCCATACATTACTACTGGGAAAACCATAATTTTTACTATACGGACCTTTGTTGGCAAGGTGATGTCTATACTTTTTAAGATGCTGTCTAGGTTTGTCATTGCTTTTCTCTCAAGGAGCAGGCGTCTTTTAATTTCGTGGCTGCTGTCACCATCTGCAGTGATCATGGAGCCCAAGAAAGTAAAATCTCTCACTGCCTCCATTTCTTCCCCTTCTATTTGCCAGGAGGTGATGGGACCAGTGGCCATGATCTTCGTTTTTTTGATGTTGAGCGTCAAACCATATTTTGCGCTCTCCTCTTTCACCCTCATTAAAAGGTTCTTTAATTCTTCCTCACTTTCTGCCATCAAGGTTGTATCATCTGCATATCTGAGGTTGTTGATATTTGTTCCGGCGATCTTAATTCCGGTTTGGGATTCATCCAGCCCAGCTTTTCGCATGATGAATTCTGCATATAAGTTAAATAAGCAGGGAGACAATATGCAGCCTTGTCGTACTCCTTTCCCAATTTTGAACCAATCAGTTGTTCCATATCCAGTTCTAACTGTAGCTTCTTGTCCCACATAGAGGTTTCTCAGGAGACAGATGAGGCGATCAGGCACTCCCATTTCTTTAAGAACTTGCCATAGTTTGCTGTGGTCGACACATTCAAAGGCTTTTGCATAGTCAATGAAGCAGAAGTAGATGTCTTTCTGGAACTCTCTAGCTTTCTCCATAATCCAGCGCATGTTTGCAATTTGGTCTCTGGTTCCTCTGTCTCTTCTAAATCGAGCTTGCACTTCTGGCAGTTCTCAGTCCACATACTGCTTGAGCCTACCTTGTAGAATTTTAAGCTTAACCTTGCTAGCGTGTGAAATGAGTGCAATTGTGCGGTAGTTGGAGAATTCTTTGGCACTGCCCTTCTTTGGGATTGGGATGTAAACTGATCTTCTCCAATCCTCTGGCCACTGCTGAGTTTTCCAGACTTGCTGGCATATTGAGTGTAGTACCTTAACAGCATCATCTTTTAAAATTTTAAATAGTTCAGCTGGAATACCATCACTTCCACTGGCCTTGATATTTGCACTGCTTTCTAAGGCCCATTTGACTTCACTCTCCAGGATGTCTGGCTCAAGGTCAGCAACCACACTACCTGGGGTATACGAGACATCCATTTCTTTCTGGTATAATTCCTCTGTGTATTCTTGCCACCTCTTCTTGATGTCTCTGCTTCTGTTAGGTCCTTTCCACTTTTGTCCTTTATTATGGAAATCTTTGTACGAAATGTTCCTTTCATATCTCCAATTTTCTTGAACAGATCTCTGGTTCTTCCCATTCTATTGCTTTCCTCTATTTCTTTGCATTGCTCGTTTAAGAAGGTCTTCTTGTCTCTCCTTGCTATTCTTTGGAAATCTGCATTCAATTTCCTGTATCTTTCACTATCTCCCTCGCATTTTGTTTGCCTTCTCTCCCCTGCTATTTGTAAGGCCTCGTTGGACAGCCACTTTGCTTTCTTGCATTTCCTTTTCATTGGGATGGTTTTCGTTGCTGCCTCCTGTATAATGTTACGAGCCTCCATCCATAGTTCTTCAGGCACTCTGTCCACCAAATCTAAATCCTTAAACCTGTTCCTCACTTCCACTGTGTATTCATAAGGGATTTGACTTAGATTGTATCTTACTGGCCCAGTGGTTTTTCCTACTTTCTTCAGTTTAAGCTTGAATTTTGCTATAAGAAGCTGATGATCTGAGCCACAGTCAGCTCCAGGTCTTGTTTTTGCTGACTGTATAGAGCTTCTCCATCTTTGGCTGCAGAGAATATAATCAATCTGATTTCGATGCTGCCCATCTGGTGATGTCCATGTGTAGAGTCATCTCTTGTGTTGTTGGAAAAGCGTGTTTGTGATGACCAGCTTGTTCTCTTGACAGAACTCTATTAGCCTTTGCCCTGCTTCGTTTTGATCTCCAAGGCCAAACTTGCCAGTTGTTCCTTTTATCTCTTGATTCCCTACTTTAGCATTCCAATCCCCTATAACGAGAAGAACATCCTTCTTTGGTGTCACTTCTATAAGGTGTTGTAAGCCTTCATAGAATTGGTCAATTTCAGTTTCTTCATCACTAGTAGTTGGTGCATAAACTTGGATTACTGTGATGTTAAAAGGTCTGCCTTGGCTTCGTATCAAGATCATTCTATCATTTTTGAGATTGCATCCCAGTACAGCTTTCGCCACTCTTTTGTTGACTATGAGGGCCACTCCATTTCTTTTACGGGTTTCTTGCCCACAGTAGTCGATATGATGGTCATCCGAACTGAATTCACCCATTCCCGTCCATTTTAGTTCACTGGTGCCCAGGATATCAATATTTATTCTTGCCATCTCATTTTTGACCACCTCCTACTTACCCAGGTTCATGGTTCTTACATTCCAGGTTCCTATGCGATATTTTTCTTTACAGCATTGGAATTTCCTTTCGCTTCCAGGCATATCCGCAACTGAGCATCCTTTCGGCTTTGGCCTAGCCGCTTCATCAGCTCTGAATCTACTTGTACTTGTCCTCCGCTCTTCCTCAGTAGCATGTTGGACGCCTTCCGACCTGAGGGGCTCATCTTCCAGCGTCATAACTTTTATATGCCTGTTGTCTTTGTCCATGGAGTTTTCTTGGCAGGGATACTGGAGTGGCTTGCCGGTTCCTCCTCCAGGTGGATCACGTTTGGTCAGAACTCTCCACTATGACCTGTTCTTCTTGGGTGCCCTGCTCGGCATAGTTCATAGCTTCTCTGAGTTCTTCAAGCCCCTTCGCCACGGCAAGGCAGTGATCCATGAAAGGGCCTTTACCTTTTACCTTTACCTAAGGCACCCCCGTCTACACACGCATCCTCCAGGAAGTGTGATAGAGAGTCTGAACTGTGATTGTCATTGAAAACATTGCCACAACCGCAGTATTTCCTTAAGGGCAACCCCTGTGAGGGGCAATCTGTATGATAACAGGTGTCTCCCTCGACCTATATGACAGTAGTTATCACCCCCTGCTGCCCAAATATCTCTTATTGTCTTGGTGTGCCTTAGGCAGGACCAGCCTGGGGTAGGCCTCAAAACGGCGTCTCTCCCTGCCAAGGAAAAAGGGGTCAGGGAAGTTCTATATCAGGAACAAGGGAGCGGGGAAAGAAAGATCAACATCAGGATCTCCTGCCCTGGGTGGACCCTGCCGCCTGAGGCGGTCGCTTCGCCTTGCCTCATGGATGGGCCGGCGCCACCCTTATTCCTGGAACACCCTCCCAGAATACCGATGTGGTACCATTTCCCTTTCATTTCCCATCTCAAAAGTCACCTTTTCCACTGGCTTAACCCATTATGTTCTCATCCTCTGCCTGAAACTGAGGACCCTTCTGCTAATTTGGGGTAACTTCCAGTAACATACCTGCAAATTCAGGTTGCAAAATTATAACTGATTTGGGAGGTCTTGTGAAACAAACTTGCTTTCCCCAAAGGTCAGACTTTTCACAATAAGAAAAGCAAAGAGAAAATGCCCTGGAGAGTGTGGGATAACACTTGATTTTAGCGTGATAGTCAGCTAACCTCCCCGCAAACAAATTGGAACGTTAATTAAATACCCTAAGAAATTAGGATTAATGCTCAATAAACAGGCCATTTGGAAGTTCCCCCAAAGTAGATTTATATTATTTCCCCTCTTTGCACTCACCTCAGTCTGCCTCCCATCCCTCTTTTACTTCCTCATGCAAAAATTTAGATTGTTTGCTGCTCGGGACAGTAACCTGTCTTTTTGTTAAGTCATTAGTAGATTAATCAGTGATGAAAATGGCAAATATTTTTGAGCCTACTTTGGCTTTCAAGCATCATTAGGAGAAACATAATTTTAAAATGATGGCCTTTCTTTCTCATTAGTCATTTTTGTTCATTAAATTTTAAATTATCTCACACTTTGTATTAGCTTTTATATCTTAGGAGGGCACCTGTTTTGAAATATTGGTAATATTGCAAACTGTATTTGAATGTGACAGATAAATTGGTTAAAGAGCTGATGACTTGTCAACTTTTAAAAAAACAATCAATGCGACTGCCCTGAATATGGGATATATATGACTGTCCAATTTGAAGAAATAAGTATAGAATGAGTGTGCTAAAAGATGACGTTAACTTCTTCTGTAAACCAAATACTGCCTAATCTAACTGTGTGGCTTCCACATCCTTCTCCTATGAAAATTTCCACCTTCCTTTCCTTTTTGTTGCAATCGATAGTTACTGTTGTGCCTTCATCTTTATTTTTTTTTTGGTAAACATAGCTTAACTCAGACTTTAGTTTGCAAGCTATTTCTAGTCATGACTGCTAACATTGGTTCAGAAATAATGCTAACTATGATTGGCTTGGGGAAATGAACAAGAAGAATAGAATGCTCCTGAGCAAGGGAAGAGTGTTTGCTAGCCGGTGGACTGCTCCTGATCTAATCATAGTTAGAAAGTCAGGCAGCCTTGCATCTGCACTGAGCCTAAGGAAATGCCACGTAGAAAGCAAAAGAGGATTGTTTTGAAATCAAATGTATATTCTAACCAGTGTAGGTTTTACATTCAAATTGCACACATGGGAAACACAAAAGCTGTCTTAAGAATTGCTTGTGATGATGGAGTGCTGGGTTTTGGTTTCTCTCCGTTGCATACAATCTATGGTTCACTTTAGTCCTAGACATCCTAAGGCTGCTGCAAATCCCATTAGACTTACTTCTGAGTAAGTCTGAGTGAACTGTGCATTATGCCCCTTTGAATGGAACATGTGGTTGCATGGAGCCAGTTCACAGAGAAATCAAATTATAAAGAGAAAGAGGAAAAAGCAGGGGCCAGAAACATGCTCCAAATGCTGTTGCGATCACTACCGCATCACCACCCTCGTTTGGTTTCTGGTGTTGGTTTAAAAATTTCACCACCAGCCGCATTGCTACTCATCTTTGCCAACTTCTCTGAGCATGAATTTAGAAAAGGCAAAGCTGAGCTTGGGGGTAGCGTGTTTGCTTGCTTTTGCTTGGCTGGCATCTTTTTCAACAGGGGCGTCAAAAGCAGCTCATAAAAATGCTACACATTCTGCTGTGAGTTGGAGGGAATGAATACGATTTGCTGTTTATTCACCAGGGTAACTTGTAAGCAGTGAGTATCACCAGGCTGCTTTCAGCCTGGGGTGGGAGGAATTTAGTAAGTGGGTCAGTGTTGCTTCTTTTGAGTAGATCCCAGTTGGAGCTTATAGGACTGCTCTTGCAGTCGACTCGGTGGCGGTCCCATTTCACTCACTGCTGTACCTGAGCACTGTTTAAATTTCTTATGTTTGCATATTCCCTGCCATCTTTCCCCCTTCCTTAAATAATCCTCACTTTCTTTCTCTTTCAAACAGCAACAACCCCATATTTAGATTTATGTTCAGCAGTTACAGAATTGCAACCCAAAACATCTTAAATCATTCATATCCAATTACTATATTCTTCCTTTTACTATATTCTTCCTTTTACATACAGGGCTAGCATCAGAGGTAGGCACAATTGGGTACCTGCTGAGGCCCACATCTCTGCAGGGCAACTCCTGTTCACACACATCCTGGCCTCCGGGCTCCGCTGCTTTTCCTATGTGCTGTTCACTGGCCCTCTTTGTGCCTGCAATAAGTAACAAGAATGGAGAGGCAGAGCATCATCCTTCACTTCCCCTGCTCTCTTCCACTGGGCAGCTGAATGGGCAATGGGGACATTAATGAGAGGCTACTCAAAGAGGTGGTCCCATTGAGGGCCTCTTTCCCAACAGGCCTCTAGAACTTGGTGCTGGCACTGTTTATATTAATAAATAAACGACCTCTCTATTTATTTAGCTCATCGTGAACACGCCATGAGTTCCTTAACCATTCATTCTAATTCATTGCTCCTAGAACTGAATTTTATTAGCGTGCCAAACGATAGATTTTAACACCTTTTCCTCCTCTCTTCCCTGTTTTTCATCCAGTGAATTAGTAGATTTAATGTCCAACCCATCACTTTTGACTTGTCAACCCATCACTTTTGGCACATCTACTTTTTCCCAATATAGAGCTCAATGAACCCCATTTTCTTAACGTTGGGCATTTTTTAAAGGGTATTCCAATCAGAACTTAGAGTCTTTGGGCTAGACTTAGTTGAACCTACCTACTCTTTGTCTGAAAAGTTCGGAAACTTCAACTGGTACTGAATTCAGCGGCCAGATTTCTCACTGGGACAATACGGTTTGCGCATGTAATGCCAATCCTGGCCCGAGTGCATTGGCTGCTAATTAAATTAATTAATTAATATAAAGCCTTAAACTGCTCAGGACCGCAATACCTCAAGGACCGTTTCTCCTCATATGAACTGACCTGGACCCTTAAGTCATCATCCGAGGCCCTTCCTCATGCCTCCTCTGTGAGAGGTCTGGAAGGTGGCAACATGAGAGCAGGGCCTTTTCTGCGGTGGCTTCCTGCCTGTGGGATGTTCTCCAAAGGGAGACTCGTATCTTTAAGCATCAGACAAAACATTCCTCTTCTCCCAGGCCTTTGGCTAATTAAACAATCCACGGCCTTTTAAACGGGGGGGGGGGGGGTATGTTTGTTACTATGGTATGAATGTTTGTCTTTTTGATGTTTGATTGATTGAAGCATGGTATAGAATAACAAACAACAACAGTTCCCCATCTCAGCTCTCTGGACTGGCAGCCTCCGGCATGATCTACCTCAGGCATAGGTAGCCTTTGGCCCTCCAGATGTTTTGGCCTACAACTCCCATGATCCTTAGCTAACAGGACTAGTGGTCAGGGATGATGGGAATTGTAGTCCCAAAAATCTGGAGGGCCAAAGGTTGCCTATGCCTGACCTACCTGGACCTGGACTGCAGCATAACTTGGGAATCAGTTGCAGTAGAGAAGCTGCATTGTTGGAAGCTTGCCTTGCAGTTTCTCAGTTTTCTAGTATCCGTGTGAATTCTGGAGGGGGCAGCAGAGCCATACACAGCACAGCCAGACTTGCTCACCAGCATCTCTGCTTTAAGTACTTTGACACGGCTGCTACTAAAGGGATCACAGGAAGTCTTTTTTTCAGGGTATCTGAGGCTAGTTGCAGAACTTGTGGGTTGTACATAGCTCGCTTTCTCCCCCCATTTCTAACTCAGGATTTGGTGGAGGGGGCGGTTGAGGGGAAAAGCATGTTCTTTATAGCAATACTTCTCAGGCTACTTTCTCTACACTATAGTGCTGATAGAATGGGTTATTGCCACATTATGTGGCAGCAGAAATTTAGACTGAATGGGAAGAAAGGCTCTCATTTTTTGTAAACGAAGACATAGTGCTTGAAGCTACTTCTATTTTGGGGGGATGCTTCCATGCTTGCCTTTTAGTCTGTAGTTACCATCTTCCCCACATTTTAGGGAGAATTCATTAAACATAATTAGAAACCCATTGTGTTCCAGGTTTTCCTTCCTGGTTGCAGCACCAGCCTGGCCAGTGCAGATTAGAAATAGAGTTGTTTCGTGATTATTGTGTCTTTAATTAGAAGATTCCTTCTCTAGATGGAATAATTTCTGCTGTCTCTAATTGCTTCCTGTTTAGCACAGCCCACCTAAGTTAATTACTGTTTGCCACGTAATTAGTCAATTTATGTTCTCTGCAGGGAATGGATTTTAATTACTGAGTTGTTGTTTTCCATTTATTTTCTTTTGCTGTTTACCTTGTTCTTTTCCATTTATTTTATTTTGTTGATAAATCAGGCCAATTTTTTATATAAAAAAGGAACCCAATAATAAAAATCTTTCTGCTCCCAGGGAACAGGAACTGGCTATTTACAGGGTGATTAAAGGACACTTGATCAGTAATACTAGTCTGCACTGATTAGAAAACAGCAAAAACAGAAGTCACAAGGAGAAAGTTTCTAATTAAAGTTGTAGGGGATCTTTGCTGTATAGAACTTGTTTACATTAGGGCAGTATCCATTAGGATTAAAGTTTTCAGATAATATAAAAATTCCCTCACTTTCTGATGTTTAGGCACCTGCAAATTGCACTATGATATTGGGCCAGCCCAATTTCTCATCCAGCCTGATTATGGATTACAGTTCTTTAATTCATAAATGGCCTTTATGTGACTTGTTGGTACTGGTGTTGCTGAGGTGCAAGGTGCCAGAATTTCAGCTTGTGTTCATGATTTTGTCATATCTCTTCCCATTGCTCCTCAGTCTGCCCTCCTAAGTCCGTGGCCCCAAAAAGTCAGCAAACATCCACAGCCACCTCAGCTTGAGCTCCCCAATCAGCCTTGCCTTGGGCCCTGTCAGTTTGCATCTGATCAAGTCCGCAGTGTAACATTTGGGGGGGCAGGAAGGATGTTCTCCTTAGGGCTTGTCTACACTGCCGTCTATGGCAGCGATGCTTTGCAAGGCCTGAACAACCTTTATTTTGCATTTGACCATCTGCTTTTTTAAAAAAAAACTGGTGCTGAATTAATCAGACCCGTTATTTATTCAGAAGCGGGTTATCTCTAGGTAACTCTTTCCCACCTCTCCCAGGTTAAATGAGATGCTATGGAAATCATACAGCCACAACTGAAAGCAGCAGCCCTGCAGCTGCTCACAACCTCTGAATTCAGTCCCCACAAAGTGTGGCGAACCAAAATATGACACCATCGCATTGCAGGCTCCCTTGCCTCCTCAGCGCTTTATTGACTGTCACTTGTGAAAGCAGGGAATGTCACATTTTTAGTGAATGCTGGGGGGGGGGGGGTGAGAGAGGAGGAGGAGCCATGGGGCTGCCACTCTTGGTTAGTCACATGATTTCTGTAATGTCTACTTTCAATGCAAGCCAGACGTCATTATAGGGACATGCCGTTTCCACCAAGCTGTATCTCTGACCTGCATCACCCAGTAACATCTATTAAGAGACAGTGCCTAATGCGATGTGATATTGTGCTCAGAGCTTTCCCTGCCCTTGCTCAGCTTCATTGGCTGGTGCTGGCAGGGGTCAGGGGAGCTCTGAGTGAAACGGTGTCATGTCGCACGTGCATCTTTGGCTAGACGTTACTGGGAGGATGAGAGTTGGCAGCAGCTCTGTGTCCCCAGTTCTGTGTGCTTTTGCCAGAGTGTGGCAAGGATTGCAGCTTGCTTGACTCAGCTTAGTCCTTCCAAGGACTAAATGCCATTTCCCCACTTGGTTTGGCATCCTTATCTATACCATGGGTAGGCAAACTAAGGCCCGGGGGCTGGATCTGGCCCAATCGCCTTCTCAATCCGGCCCGCGGACGGTCTGGGAATCAGCGTGTTTTTACATGAGTAGAATGTGTGCTTTTATTTAAAATGCATCTCTGGGTTATTTGCAGAGCATAGGAATTCATTCATTATTATTTTTCAAAATATAGTCCGGCCCCCCACAAGGTCTGAGGATCAGTGGACTGGCCCCCTGCCGAAAAAGTTTGCTGACCCCTGTACAGGTAACTCACAACTTACGTGTATTTAACTTGCGCACATCCAGCTATATGTGCTTGGCAATTAAATAATTATTAAAAAATCAAAAGCTGGGGACAGGTGTCCAGGTAAAAAAAGACTTCGGCAATCCCATCCGCCAGTGAACTCCATGTTTTTTGACCAAACATAATTTTGACTTTACGTGTGATCCCTGGAACGTTAACTCCCCCATAATTCGAGAGTTGCCTCCATTCCTTTCCCTTTTTAAATTTTCTTTGTTTGGGGATAGTGTCCTTTCTGTGATAGCCAAAGTCCAGAACAGAACTAAAGGAAAGATCTGAACGTGCCAAATAATTCCATTTTCCTTAAGTTCGGAGGAGGAAAGCAATTCTTGCATTGGCTTTGCTCTGCTTAGCCCTCTCTTCCCTGCTCAGTCTCCTCCTCCTCCTCTGCACCAAAATAAGAGCAGGAAATTATCAGCACATGATTTTGAAAAATATTTGCTGATTTCCTGCTCTTATTTTAGTGCGGGGGGAGGAGGGGTGGCAAACAATTTCGTTTTGCATTGTGGCAGAGGGAGAGTTTTTGGCACAAACAGCAAAGGGTACAGCTGGGCTGCAAGGGAGGCTGGGGGGGCTCATTTGCCTGTGATGGTTGAGCACATCCGTGATGATAATGCCAGCTGACAGGTTCAGCTAGAGAAAGGGGGGGTTCAGGGGGGGGGAGTTCAAAAAATGGGACTATGGCAGTTTTTTGTGAGCAGAGCTATGGATTGGAGATGGTCAAACAAAAGCCGTTGGTGAAAGTTACCTTTTCCTCCAAGGTGGGCTACCGTTGTTCCAGGGGACAGGATAGCTCTGAAAGCGTGTTGGGAAATTATCTGGTGACGACAAGAATAAATGACGATGTCTTCCCCCCAAAAGGCCTCATATCAAGCCAGGGCTAGTTCAGGCCATGTTACTGCTCTAGGCAAAAAAAAATATTGTTATCTCCTCCCTTCCTGCCCCCCAACCTTTGCTGGCGTTTTCTTATATACGTATGGCGTGGTGGGAGGGGAAGCTGGAGAATTCTGACAAAAAACAATGTGAGCAGAAACTCCCATTTCTAAATCAGCTTCCAGAATCAAGGCAGCTAGCTGACCTCTCTCTTTATTTATTTTGAGTGTTTTGAGCTTTGGACCTTTTCATAGTGAAACAGTCATTGCTCACGAGATGATTGGACTGCATTTGGTTCGATCAGAAAGTTCGAAATCCAATTCTGGGGGTATGTCAAATGTTTGCCCTTGAACTTCCTCTCAAATCTCCCAGTTCTTTCCTCTCAACCCATCCATTAACTGAGCCATTGCATCAGTGGCACACACGCCCCCTCCATGTCATCCCTGTTTGAGTCATCACAGCTAATCAGAAATCTTGTAGGCATCAGAGCACCAAACCACTGATGGCAAACAAAGTTGTAGTGCAGCCTGATCCTGCTGCCAAGGGAGGTAGGCCAGTACTCTGTGTCTTGCAACGCTGTACTACAACAGCTTTTTAAGCTGCAGCTTGGCACCATAAAACAGAACCCGTGCGACTGGTTGCCTCAGCGTTTGGGATGTGTGTGCTCTTTCAGGGCAGCTGACCTCATGAACACTCTCACTCTCCTTCAGAGGGATCCATGAAAAATTGCCAAAAGGAGATCCCTTTTCATCTCAGTCATCAGAAGCCTGAAAGCATGCCAGGCGTAAAGCATGCCGTACATTTAAAGCACGCCCCCCCAATAGTCTTGGGAGCTGTAGTTTGTTAAGGGTGCTGGGAATTGTAGCTCGGTGGAGGGTAGACTGTGGTTCCCAGGATTTGGGAGGCGGGGGGGGGGGGGAAATGTGCTTTAAACATACGGTGTGTGTAGCCAACATCTGTAATCCTTTTCAACATGTATGGATCTTTCCTTTTCTGACATATTTGTTGCTGTTGTCAGGCATCCCCAAATTTGGCCCTCCAAATGTTTTGGGACTACAGTTCCCATCATCCCTGACCACTGGTCCTGTTAGCTAGGGATGATGAGAGTTGTAGTCCCAAAACAGCTGGAGGGCTGAGTTTGGGGGTGCCTGCTGTTGTTGTTACTGCTGCTGCTGCTGCTGCTGTTTTGGTTGTTTGCATATAGCGCCCCAATGCGACTATATCCTTAAAAATAAACTAAAATGCAATGCCCTTGGTGCCAAAGCTATCTATGGGGATCAGTACAACAGTATGAGATTAAAATGCTATCAAGAACAGCACACAAGTTCCCACCCCTTCTAGAAGAGAAAACAACACCTCTTCTTTCCAGGGGTCTCCAGATATCAGTTGGGCTTACAAGTCAAGCGCCTATTTGTCCTTGTGGCCATTCAAGGTAAAGGAAGGGGCTTCTCTTGTTTGTTCCAGAGTTTAGAGCAGGTAAGAAAGATAATAGAATCATAGAATTGTAGAGTTGGAGGGACCCCAAGGATCATCTAGTCCAACCCCCTGCAATATGCAGCTGTCCCGTATGGGGTTTGAACCTGCAACCTTAATGTTATCAGCACCATGCTCTAACACAGTGAGCTACTCTTGCTTTTTCTATCTTCTTCCTTTTTGTTTGGGAGTAGATCTATATACACAGAAACAATTTTCCTGACTGCTGCTTCCCCCAATGTTTAGAGGATCAAAAGTGAGAATTGCGTAGTGCCCAAAGCATTAGGAGGAAAAATGAATATTTAGTTCTATTCACCAACTTTGAACTTTTTGTTTTCCTTTTTCATCATTGGTAGCAGTCATCTAATTTCCATGATGATAAATAAAACATGAGGTGAAATACATTAAGTAAGTTAAATATGCATTAAGGGTCTGGATGTAAAGGAGTTTAACTCAGCTACATAAACCAACAGCAAATTATAGCCTGGTCCACTTTTAGAACCAGGCATTGATTCTCATCCCATACAAGCTGCCAAACAGATGACTGACTGTCCAATTACATTTTTGCAGATTATAATTCATTGCGGCTGCATTTAATTCCTCTCAGCTTTTCATTGATTCAGTATCCTGATACCAGTTAAGTTCGAAGGTAGCGAGACACATCCTGACACTGGGGTATCTAAACCATCTTTATCCAACCTGGTGCACTCCAGCCAGACTCTTGCTTTTTTCTAACCTTCTCCCAGCTGCTGCACAAGTTAGAGCAGAGCTTTCCAAACTTTTCACGTTGGTGACTCACTTTTTAGATGTGCATCATTTCGCGACACGGTGATTCAGTTTTACTAGCAAGCTGGAGGTTGAACTAACCCCTTTCCAGCCCCGGGAGGAGTGCGGGGAGCATTCGCACAACACACTTGCACACCGCAGCTGACACACTAACGTGTCGTGACACACAGTTTGGAAAGTTCTGAGTTCGAGGAAGCTCTACCTTCCTCCCAACCCCACTGTCAGATATAGTAGGAATCTCTCCAGATTTTTCTTGTCCTGTTTAATAACCACCGCTTCTGCCCCACATCCCCTGAGCTTATCAAAGAACTTGAGGATGAGGCAGAGTCTTGTCCAGTTTGCATGGAGGTGCAGCGAAGTTTAGAAACTGCAGGTGCTTCTTTTGCTCTTTCTTAAAGGTAAAGGTACCCCTGCCCGTACGGGCCAGTCTTGACAGACTCTGGGGTTGTGCGCCCATCTCACTTAAGAGGCCAGGGGCCAGCGCTGTCCGGAGACACTTCCGGGTCACGTGGCCAGCGTGACATCGCTGCTCTGGCCAGAGCCAGAGCCAGAGCCAGAGCCGCACACGGAAACGCCGTTTACCTTCCCGCTGGTAAGCGGTCCCTATTTATCTACTTGCACCCGGAGGTGCTTTCGAACTGCTAGGTTGGCAGGCGCTGGGACCGAGCAGCGGGAGCGCACCCCGCCGCAGGGATTCGAACCGCCGACCTTTCGATCGGCAAGCCCTAGGCGCTGAGGCTTTAACCCACAGTGCCACCTGCACAGAACAAGACACTGCCTGTTTGGAGTTGCTTCTTCTCTTTTCTAAACTGCAGTGCAAAGATGGGCTGCTGCTGGGGCTTCTTGCCAGAGGGTTCTCTGCGGCATAATGGCAAGTGGAATTGTGGGCATCTGCTTCTCCCCCTTCCCTGGAGGGAAAAGGTGGCCAGTGGGCCGCAAACAATGTTATATCCATTTCAGTATATTATAAATGCTTCTGTATGTGAAGGTATAATTACTGTTGTTGTTTTTAATTTCAATGTATGAAACAATTAGCAATTTAAAGCAGTAACAAAAATTAACAAAAATTAAATTAAGACAAAAATGAAACCAACCTATTGCAGTATTTTAAATCAATCCTCAATATGTTTAACCCTTCTTTTAGTATTCCATCTCTGCTCCCAAATTAGGATCAGCAAGGAGTTGAGAAGCGTCCCCACTTTAGCTTAAAAATTAGGGTCCAAAATTCTAGAATGGTGGCAGTGCTTTTTTCCCCCTAAAAAAAAAGTTTAGGGGTACTCTCATTTTCTTATTTATATTGAAATACTGCCCTTCAATGAGGCCAAACTTAGATTCACAAAATTTTTAGGGGTATGCGTCCCCCTCGCCCCCTCAGAAAAAAAAGCACTGAATGGTGGTATTCACTTTCTAGCAAGCACTTTGCTAGGGCTTGTGTAATGTAGGAAAAGATTCCATGTGAAAAGGAATTTTTGGAGCCCATTGTTTCTTTTAAAATGCTACAGCAGTTTAGAACTGTATTTAACATGCTAACAGTCTCAGATGCCATCAGACTGTGCCGCATGCCTGACAAGCAAGTGAACAGCCTCTGAAACTTGGAGAAGGGCAAACGCCGTGGGAAGCAGCTGATCCATTCAACTGCAAGCAGATTTATCCTCAAATATCTGTGTGGTACAGCTGACTAGCACAGAATCTCTGGAGGGAAAATGAATATCTATGCATTGGAGGGACTTTGGGGTGGGTGCGTGGGAGGATCAGGGATTCAAATTGAAGTCGATGATGTGCGTGAAATCTTTAGGTTATGCCGGTCTTCTTTGTGTCATAGGGGTGTGATTCTTTTGGTTTTTGTGTGTGCTGAGAAATGTAAGAATTGCATTGCTGAGTCAAACTGAGATCCATCGGGTTCTGTTCTCTGTCTCTGCGGTGACCCACTGTCACTTGGGTAGTCACAAACAGGACCTGGCAGATCACCATTCCATTAATACCTTGTAATCAGAGAACCCTGACTCAGGAGATTTCACCCTTTCCTATAATATTGCTGCATTCACATGCAACATTAAACCGTGGTTTAGCACCATGTGCACAAGCTCGAGCAAAAACTCAGGCCCACCACCGCGCCCCTTGTCCTTCTCCTGCATGACCAGAAGGAGGACTACTTTGCCAGTGTTCACTTTCGCAGAATCTCAACGTGTCCTGTCCTATCAAGCAAGCATCTTTCTATCTGAATTGTCAGTAGGATAACATGACGACGTCTGGAGAATGAGTGTGTTTTGTAGTGCATTTAACATATTATGACATTTGTAAATTTTTTTGTAAGTGTTTAGGTTAATGTCAGAAGGGAATGTGTAGCTTCTCTCTCTCTCTCTCTCTCTCTCTCTCTCTCTCTCTCTCACACACACACACACACACACACACACGCATGCTTGGTAATGTTAAATGAATGTGTAATGTGACAGTACTGTGTGGCTTGTGGCTTAGGGCCCTCGTATTTACGGGACTGCCTCTCCTGGTATGCCCCGCAGAGGATCTTAAGGTCCATGAATAACCATAGCTTAGAGGTCCCGGGCCCTAAGGAAACCCGACTGTCCTCCACCAGGGCCAGGACCTTTTCAGTAATGGCTCCGACTTGGTGGAATGCCCTTCAGAATTTAACCTCCTTTCGTTGGGCCTGTAAGACAGAGCTATTCCGCCTGGCCTTTAATTTGAATTCAGCCTGGTCTTTTATTTCCCTTCTCTTCCCTCTCCCTCCCCTTTTATGAAGATTACCTGCTCTGAGACCCCACAGCTAATTCTCACCTGGCCTCCTCGCTGGCCCAAGTAGGACTAATTCAGCCAGCTAGCCCTGGTGATTATCTAATGCTTATTAGATGGATTTCTCCTAAATTGATTTCTGAACTTTGAATTTTATTGTTATCCATGTTTTTATACTATATTTTATGCTGCTTTTACAATTAAGTGTTTTAAATTTGTTGTTAGCCGCCCTGAGCCTGGTGTTTGAACTGCGAAGGGCGGGGTATAAATAAAAAATTATTATTATTATTTTTTATTAGTGTATCTAGCCCTGGATGTAAGGGATATGAGTTTACCGATGTGATGATGTCATATGTTTCATCCACAAAACGTAACTAGGCATATACATGAGCATACAAGTGATGGAGATTGGCAGCGGCCACACAAGTCCAAATAAACTCCTTCCCAAGAGGAGTGGCTAGCAAAAGTATGGGACATTGCACTGTCAGGACATTGGACATTCCTGCATTGTAGGGGGTTGGACTAGATGACCCTTGGGGTCCCTACCACATCTATGATTCTGTAACCTCTAACATGTTCTTAGACCTCCACCGTTGTGCTTCAAAACCTTCAGGGTGAACCCCACAGTAGATATCATGACTAGTTTTTGGTTTCTGTTTACCCATAGGGAATAACGTGTTATATTTTATGAATATAACATATAATTTAGCTTGTAAGCTCCTTGGACGCATTGATAGCATTAACAGTAACGAAAGCTGCAATAGAACATGGCCATCCCTAAATGGCTTACACAACCAGGTTAGAAAAACAGAACTCCTAGCTTTGAATAGTTTAATTTCAGACAGGGTTTATTGCTGTCATTCCCCAGAGTTAAGTTTCCTCAGGTATATTTGGGTCATCAAAGGCTCTTGAGTGTTACCGTTTTCTTATTTTTACAAATTGTTCATCCATTAACAAGGGCATTTATGTTCACAGTAGGATTAAATAGTCCTGCCAGTTTATGAAGTGAGTATATTTTATTCATGCTGTGCCAGCGTGAGGATTTTGTGGGCCAAAGAGTAGCAGACCTGCCTTAAGGAAAGTGCTGAAGGAATAGACCCAAATTCTGACTTCCTTGGGGGCTCAGTTTCTGCCCCTCCCCAGTTCATCTTCTGGAATAGTTGATAGGATAAAGATTTTTGCAGTGCCAGATGTTCAGATGAAAATGCGTTTCCAGTTTGTCTACCTTGCTAACACATGGTAGGCCCATGTTGATCAGGGTGAAGTAGAACGATCTGGGCTTTTATCTCCCCCTCCACCTCAGTGCACAATCCAAGTGGATATTTGGAGAGATCTTTAAAGATAGAAATTGCCGTAGCCATTGGCTAACCCTGAGCAGTGGAGACTTATGGGTAAAGTACAAAGCTGTCATTTTTCATTCAGCCTCAAAGACTGAGCTGTTTTATATGCCCAGATTGGAAGTCATGTGCAATATACAATCTGGTGATCTGCTCAAGCCCTGCTCTCTTCTTGTCACTTTTTCTCAGGCTGTAGAAAATGAAGGGGATGGTAGACCTTGATAGAAATTGAAGAGGGGGCTATGGGAAGAGGTGGAAAAAATGGATAGGAGGAGTGGCTTTTTCACAATTATATTGTGCAAGCAGACAATAAGATGCACACACACAAAGAAATTGAGGAGCACGTCATTAAAAACATTAAAACCACCAGCAAAATATTATTTAAATACCATCCAGGGAGGTGATTGGACCTTTGGACACCAATGAATAGAAAGTGCACTAGGAGGAAAATGAGATTGCAGAACAGCTAAATAAATTATTTGCATCTATCTTTATATTGGAAGATATAGGGACGATCCCTGTTCCTGAGCTAAGTTTCTCAGGAAGATAGTCTGAGGAACCAAGGCAAATAGTGGTGGCAAGAGACTAAGGTTGCATACACTCTATATATTTAAAAAAATTCCCTCCTTCTACCCCAAGATTCCTGGGAACTGTGCTTTACTCCGGACAGAGCTACAATTCCTAGCACTTTAACAAACTACAGTTCTCAGGATTCTTGGGTGTGTGTGTGTGTGTGCTTTAAAATTATGGTATGTTGTTGTTGTTTAGTCGTTTAGTCGTGTCCAACTCTTCGTGACCCCATGGACCAGAGCACGCCAGGCACTTCTGTCTTCCACTGCCTCCCGCAGTTTGGTCAAACTCATGCTGGTAGCTTCAAGAACACCATCCAACCATCTCGTTCTCTGTCGTCCCCTTCTCCTTGTGCCCTCCATCTTTCCCAACATCAGGGTCTTTTCCAGGGAGTCTTCTCTTCTCATGAGGTGGCCAAAGTATTGGAGCCTCAGCTTCACAATCTGTCCTTCCAGTGAGCACTCAGGGCTGATTTCCTTAAGAATGGATAGGTTTGATCTTCTTGCAGTCCATGGGACTCTCAAGAGTCTCCTCCAGCACCACAATTCAAAAGCATCAATTCTTTGGCGATCAGCCTTCTTTATGGTCCAGCTCTCACTTCCATACATCACTACTGGGAAAACCATAGCTTTTACTATACGGACCTTTGTCGGCAAGGTGCTTTTTAAAGAGTACATTCTACAAAATGCCATTGATGCAATCATTATAATATGCATCAATAATTGTGTGCTTCTGGTAGATTTATACTTGACTCTCCACCCATCATTCTACTTCATCAGTTGTTCCACGGCGCTTCCCCGATGCTATCATATTATTGCTGTCTGGAGTATGATATATGCTCTATAGTGCAACAAAAGCGGGACAACCTCCCCACCCCCTCAGAACATTTGTGATATTAAAAGTTATAGGAATTTAGCAGGACATAATGGGACATGGACTGACTGAAAATAGGACTGAAAATTTATAATCACCCATATACTATCATGACCACAAATAATCAGAAACCTACAATAAAAAGGACATCTGGAGAGCCCTAGCAATAAATGGACAGTTCTCCCAATTGAGGAATGCAGAAAGTAGAGTCTCCCAAGGACCGTACTCGAATCTGTGCTTTTTAACTTGTTCATAAATTACCTGGAGTCACAGATAAACAATGAAGTAGCAAAGTTTGCTTTTAGTATCATCTTGAACAAAGATGGTTAATACCATGTGAGGAGTTCCAAAAGGATCTCTCCAAACTGGTTGAATGGGCAGTAAAATGACAAATGCAATTCAGTGTAAACAAGAGTACAGTGATATATTGGTGCAAAAATGCTCATTTCTGAACTGGCAGTGACTGACCAGGAATGTCAGAGTAGAAAGCTTGATGAAGATATTGAGCCAACGTGCAGCAGCTGTGACAAAGGTGAATTCAATGTTAGGGGTCATTAGGAAAGGGATTGAAATTAAAACTGCCAATATCACAGTGCCATTATACAAATCCATGGTGAGACCATTCTTGGAATACTTTGGGTAGTTCTGGTCTCTATGCCTCAAAAAAGGATATCGTAGAGAATTAAGCATGTTGGTTTTATGAGGCTGGTTATTCCATGCCATCAGCCCCAGCTATTTTGGCTAGGAATGATGGTAATTGTAAGCTAGCAATATCTGGAGGATATTGTATATTGGGATAGAGCATTGCAGCTAAGAGAGCGTGGCTTGTCTACGACAATCAGATATGTTCATGGCAGGGGTGAGATTTGAATCGGGAACGTTTTGGTTCATGGTTCAGTTTCTGAGCCACCATGATACAGCAGCTTTCTAGCAGGGATGGTGTTGGGGAGACTTGAGAGATAATGTGAATCCTTCCTATAAATAGTTTCTTTCTTTCTGCATATGTGCTGGAAAACTGTGGTTAGAATGTCAGCCTTCAAGCAGCTATTCATCACCTTTTAAACCTTAAGTGATTTGTGATGGGTAAATGATGGATGGGTGGTGATTGGATACAGCTCCTCAGAACGGACGTAAGGAAAGAAAAGCTCGTGTGTAACATCTGGAGAGGGGGAAAAATGCTAGTGGACAGGGAAACCTTACGCATGAGTGTCACTTTATTTCAGAATATTGTGGCATAAAGTATCCTTCAAGAGATACCAAAGGAGCAAATAAGTCCATTAGGCACACTCTGGAAGGACTCCGGAAAGAGTGAGTATGGAGAGGATTGGGAATATGCTCTCATTCCACAAAACAAAACAAAAACAAAACAAATAAACCTGCAGAAAGTGATGGAGGGCATGGAATTCAGCTTCCTGAGAATCCCACCTTGGTTATTTATTTTTAATTAAAAAATTCAGGCAGCAAAGAAAGTATGGTCGTGGCTGCTGAAATTTCAGCCAAAGAGCTGACTTGAGTAAAACAGAGCTTTCCAAAACTGTGTGTTGCGACACTTTAGTGTGTCGGCTGCATTGTGGAGTAGTGTCGTGCGAATGCTCCCTGCGATCCTTCCGGTGCTGGAAAGGAGTTAGTTTCCCCTCTGGTTTGCTAGTCGCGGAATGATGCATATCTAAAAAGTGTGAAACCAACATGAAAAGTTTGGAAAGCTCTGGAGTAAGATTTCCATTAGTTTGGAGTGGGGCCTCTGTCCTTTGCACAGACATCTACTCTTGATTAGCAACCCGGAATAAATTGTGCAAATACCATGTAAATATGATAACGTTGCTTAATTTATATGGGTTGCAGAATTCACTTTTCTTGCCTTGCAATTTATTTGTTTGTTTAGCATAACGAGTGCATACTACTTGATCCTGAAAAGGGACTGATGCAGGGGAGCCAAACAGATTGAAGTAGGGGAGAACATTTCCAGAACTGGGAATGTCATGTTAGAAGACACAGAGATGCAAGTGGTATATGAAAACAATTCCTTGTGGAATTGATCGCATGGTCCCTTAAGGTGTTTCGGTTAACTCAGCCCCCCATCTCTGTAGGTCATGCCATCAAACACAGGTGAGCTCTCTGTGACATACAGACAGCAACATCTAAAAATAGAAGAATAGCGCCTGGCTTCAAAAACAGTCAGAAGCTGCCAGGCAAGCCATGATCAGTTTGTTGTGAGCATACATGCAAAGGAATCGGTGTGTAGCTGCTTCAGATGTGTACGTGCTTAACAAGGGAAATTTTGTTTTGGCAAAACTCCACATTGCGTGGCATCCTGCCTTTAACTGTAGCAGTCCATGATGGTCCAGAGGAAAGGACGGAAGAAAACCAATTGGACGCAGCCGAGGTACCAGATTTCAGTGTGGAATTTTTTTAAAAAACCACAGATTATAGATAGCGGATGTATTCCACTTAATAAAGAACGTAATAAAAACTGCTTTTTGTTAGGGAGAACAGTTCTCTCTCACACCCACACATTCATTTTCCCCTAGGATCATGAGGACTAGATCCCTCTCTTTGAAGGGGGAAAAAAGAACACTGTCATCAGTTTGCTTAGGAATCTATTAAGAATCTACAGACCATAGAGAAGTGCTTTGGGGGAGCAGCCTACTCCTTGCCTAGCTAATGGAATGGAAATCGGTTATCATCCCGAGCGGTTTCCATGCCAACCTGTTCAGCAGAGCAGATACCATTGAAATGCGATGGATTAAAAAGCCCCTTGCTTAACTGACCCTTGATACCTGTTAAGGGCTAGTGTGATTATAATGAGTGCTAATTACACACACTTAGATCAGAGCAGTTTGTCTTGCTGTGTGGATATGAAGGCGGCGAAGGCGGCATCTCAACTTGGTTTCTCATAGAGGAGAGGGCCTTTTCTGGCAGAGCTTGTTTGTGTACGGATCAGGTTTTGTAGCTGTTAACCTGGATTAAATTATTACTTGCTCTCTGCACCAGTGTTACCCTGCAAGGCTCGAGTTGCCTCTACGCTTGCACATACCTGAGTGGAGTTCTTTTTATGGATGCTTATTACTATTTTGTTTATTACTATTTTATTTTACTATTTTATTACTATTATTATTTTGTGAGGGACGCAGGTGGCACTGTGGGTTAAAGCCTCAGCGCCTAGGACTTGCCGATTGAAAGGTCGGCGGTTCGAATCCCTGCGGCGGGGTGCGCTCCCGCTGCTCGGTCCCAGCGCCTGCCAACCTAGCAGTTCGAAAGCACCTCCGGGTGCAAGTAGATAAATAGGGACCGCTTACCAGCGGGAAGGTAAACGGCGTTTCCGTGTGCGACTCTGGCTCGCCAGAGCAGCGATGTCACGCTGGCCACGTGACCCGGAAGTGTCTCCGGACAGCGCTGGCCCCCGGCCTCTTGAGTGAGATGGGCGCACAACCCCAGAGTCTGTCAAGACTGGCCCGTACGGGCAGGGGTACCTTTACCTTTACCTTTTATTACTATTTTATCATTTGTATAGCATTGCCACTGTGTGAAATGCAGCCGGAGCTCATCTCACGGCCTTTGGGGTGGAAGGACACTGCCTCCATATTAATGGAACACACGTGGAGTTGAGGAACAGACAAGCTCCCTGCTTTCTTCCCAAGAAATGCACACAAAAATACTAGGAAATGCATTTAGGAAGGGGATAAGTTCAACGAATTTGATCAGCATGATAGCAAATTATATAGTGAGGAAAGGAGTCTTAAAAAATAAGAGGGCAGAAATGTCCATCTTACTTTATAATTGGGGTGTGCATATTACCATTAACTGTGTTTTGAATATAGAGCAAATCCCCAAGCAGTAGTTGTACTTGTTGCAACAAAAACAGCCCAAGAGCACTGTGGCTGTTCAGTTGCTTCCACACCAGCCCTTTTCTCTGAAACGATTGTCCTTTGTTAACTCCCTTTTTACAGAGCATCCAAACAATATTGTCAAGCTGTTGCAGTCCAGTATTTTTTGTTGCAGTCCGGAGTTGTCCTCCTGCGTCCCGCCTAGCCACCCCACGTTCACAATTACTTAACAGTTGTTTTGTACATAATAAAACAAAATTGCGACACCAGCCATCTAGTGTGGAAAGGACAGCACTATTATGGCTATTGAACTCTTCTTGATTCAGCCTGTTTCTCCTTCTTGACAAACACAGCTGGTTCCAGGTGAGCACTGCTGGGGAAATTAGTGGTTTTATTCATAAAATCATATAATTGCAAAGTTGGGAGGGATCATGGGTCATCTAGTCCAACCCCCTGCAGTGCAGGATTTCTTTGCCCAAGATGGGGCTCGAACCCACAACCTGAGATTAAGAGTCTCATGCTCTACTGCAGAGCTTTCCAAACTTTTCATGTTAGGTAAAGGTAAAGGGACCCCTGACCATTAGGTCCAGTCGTGGCCGACTCTGGGGTTGCGGTGCTCATCTCGCTTTATTGGCTGAGGGAGCCAGCGTACAACTTCCGGGTCATGTGGCCGGCATGACTAAGCCGCTTCTGACGAACCAGAGCAGCGTACGGAAACGCCGTTTACCTTCCTGCTGGAGCGGTACCTATTTATCTACTTGCGCTTTGACGTGCTTTCGAACTGCTAGGCTGGCAGGAGCAGGGACCGAGCAACGGGAGCTCACCCGTCGCGGGGATTCAAACCTGCCGGCCTTCTGATTGGCAAGTCCTAGGCTCTGTGGTTTAACCCACAGCGCCACCGCGACATGCTTTTTAGACATGCATCATTCCGCAACACAGTAATTCAGTTTTACTAGCAAACCGGAGGTTAAACTAACCCCTTTCCAGCCCCAGGAGGAGCATTCTCGCGACACACCTACACGCTGCAGCCAGCACATTAACGTGTCGTGACATACAGTTTGGAAAACTCTCCTCTGCTGACTGAGCTGTCAGCAGCTGAAACAGACATTAGGGCAAAAATGTTAATTTCTGCTGCCACAGAGGGCAGTTTCTTCATTGTTTCGTTTATAAATAGCAATCGTACTATTTCGTTATAAGCGGAAATAAAAGAATTTGAGGAAACCAGGAAAGTCTCTCCCCACCCTCAATTGCAGGAACAGAAAATTACCAATTTAAAGGGCAAAACCTGGACACTATTCAAGGGGCAAGTGAGCAGATGTTCATCACAAATCCGCCAGCCGTGTTCATCTGGAAGCAATAAAACGGGCTATACCTACGAGGATAGAACTTCTGATTATTGTTGCGGGGATGCTGAATCAAACTTGTGGGTGAACCAAGGAAGGTTCTAGCCACAGGCAAAGGCATTGCTGGATTGTGACCACTATTGTATTAAGCGCTTGTGTGGAAGCCTCCGTTTCAATTCTGCTTCCAGAGACTTGTGGGGAAAGCATTAAAGAGCCATACTATGGAAGCAACCAAAGAATGATTTATCGTCAAACAAACTTTTGTGGGCCGGAGTCTACTTCATCAGATACACAGAGTGTAATTCTCAGTTGGGCAGATATATACATAAGTGTGTGTGTGTGTGTGTGTGTGTGTGTGTGTGTATTAATATAATTTTAATATGATACTATTATATAAAATATTAATATTACTATATACTATAACTGTTCAACAGTGGAAAGGTCTCCCTTGGGAGGTTGTGAACTCTTTTTCCTTGGAGGTTTTTAAGCAGATGGTGGACGTCTGCCATGGATGTTTTAGCTGAGATTCCTGCATGGCAGGGAGTTTGACTAGATGACCCTTGTGGTCCCTTCCAGCTCTATGATTCTGTGGTGTGTGTGTGTGTGGAGGGGGCATTATGGGTTTGTTTTCGTTCTTATTATGACTATTTATTTTGTGCTTTTTGCCTTGTATTTTTATGCTGAGACCTGCGGATGAAGGGCAGGATGCAAATTTAATAAATAGTAATAATAAATAAGGGATGCGGGTGGCGCTGTGGGTTAAACCACAGAGCCTAGGACTTGCTGATCAGAAGGTCAGCGATTCGAATCCCCACGACGGGGTGAGCTCCCGTTGCTCGGTCCCTGCTCCTGCCAACCTAGCAGTTCGAAAGCACGTCAAAGGGCAAGTAGATAAATAGGTACCGCTCCAGCGGGAAGGTAAACGGTGTTTCCGTGCGCTGCTCTGGTTCGCCAGAAGCGGCTTAGTCATGCTGGTCACATGACCCGGAAGCTGTACGCCGGCTCCCTCGGCCAATAAAGTGAGATGAGCCCCAGAGTTGGCCACAACTGGACCTAATGGTCAGGGTTCTCTTTACCTTTACCTTAATAATAAATAAGAATACATACAGGTCGTACCTTGGTTTTTGAATAGCTTAATCCTCAAACGTTTTGGCACCCGAACCCCGCCAACCAATCAGAAGCCAGGCTTTGGTTTCCGAACGTTTTGGAAGTCGGACGGACTTCCGGAACGGATTCTGTTTGACTTCCAAGGCACGACTGTGTACGGAGAGTGTGAGTTCTGAAACAGTAGCATCAAAAGAAAAACAAGAGGCACAGTAGGTCTGTGACATTTTTAAACAAAGCTCAAATGTATGCAAGTTAACCACAGGGTCCGTTCACAACAGCAGAAGCTGGTGATAAATCGTAGCTTTGATATGCTAGTTTTATGGGGGGGAGTCCATCGTGCCAATTAATAATAGAAAGCAAAATATAGAATAGACGTTCTCACTGAGCTAGAAACTGGTCGTGCCTGACTTCTTGCAGGTTGCCTCTGTCTTAACAGCACAGGTAATTCATTCATAGCCAAGGAATGTTTGCGTTTCAGCAACCTGCTCGGCATCCACATCCGTTAGCTGGTTGGGCGGCTGCCTGATTAGGGGAAGGGGACACTGGATGGACCAGTGGTTTTCATCTGATAACAGAGAAGTCAATGCTTCTATTTAAAAAGAAAGCCGCCGCCCCCCCAATCTGAGAGCAGTGCCTTATTTGCTTATGCTCATATGTATTTTAAATCTAAGAAGATATTACTTTCCTTTCCTTGACTTTTTAAACAGCTAAGGAAAAATGAAAAATCTCTCTGTGTGTGTGTGTGTGTGTTTGCTATCAAACACTGCATTTTTGTTCAGTAGGTTTTGCACTTCCTAACACTCAAGATTTCAAGCTGTTAAGAATTCCCTTAGCATTTTGTGCCCTCTCTGATGCTCCCTTTTCCCAGTTGTGCTGTACAGAACTCTTTGAAGCCCTGGGTACAGCAGATCCGTTCGCAGAAGCATGTTCAACTGATCGGTTAGATTAGGTTATTAACTCCATTGTCCTTCCTGAGCATGCTTACTTGGAATTAAGTCCCACTGTAGACAATGAATCTTACTTCCCGGTAGGCATGTACAGAATTGCACAATATTTTATTTAGTTAGAGAGGTGCATCCTGATTAATCTGGAAGCAGATTTTTAAACAAACAAATAAAGCAGGTACAGTGGTACCTTGGGTTACAGACACTTCAGGTTACAGATGCTTCAGATTACAGACTCCGCTAACTCGGAAATAGTACCTCAGGTTAAGAACTTTGCTTCAGGATGAGAACAGAAATTGTTCTCTGGTGGCCTGGTGGCAGCGGGAGACCCCAATAGCTAAAGTGGTACCTCAGGTTAAGAATAGTTTCAAGTTAAGAACGGACCTCCGGAACGAATTAAGTTCTTAACCTGAGGTACCACTGTATTATAACAATCATCTTGGAAGAGGCATTCTAGAAGGCAGGAATGCCTCTACTGTGGGGTCTGCTGTGTACAAGCACTGTGCAACTCAAATGCCCCACATACCTGGGACTAAGCCTCGTTAGACTCAGTACCATTTACTTCTGAGTAGACATGGTTAGCATTGCGCCGCAAAGCACTTAATTGATTTGATTGACAGCTTTAATATTTAGCATGAGGATAGTGTTTCTGAATCAGAATGCAGAGCATGTGAGAATGAAAGACAGGGCCAGACCTCTTGATTTCTACTCTATATTTTCTCAGTCTGCAGCCATATATATTTTTTCCAAAACAGCAATTCTGTGCATAAGTTTGTATCCGCTTTTAGAAAGCAGAGACTGATTCCTTGGCCTTTCCATGATGAAAGAAAGCATATCTCCCTCTCCCTGCCCCCACCCTGGTTCAACACCTGAGTCTTTATTCTGATTGCTGATTCTCCAGTTACTGAGCCAGCAAAAGGCAGGGAGGGGGGAGAGCAGGGAGAGGAAGAGAGACATTTCTTTCAGCTTTATTAATTTGGGTCCTAATCTTCTTCCTGATCAAACTGCTCCCCTTCCTATGGCCCCTGGAATGACTAAGCGAAGAAAATTTGCTTGGGGAAGCTAGTGATCTTGGTTGACCCTAGAATTAGGTCTACCAAAATTACTTCTTTTTCCTCTCCAGAATGGATCAGTCAGTCAGTCTCCTCCAGATTTGTTAGAGAGGTCTTAAGAAAGTATGTGAATGGATACATGGACAGACAGCAGGGACTTTGCAGCAGGCATTTCTGAGCAGCAGTTAAAATAAAAGAACCGTATGCGAGATGCTTCAATGATACTCAACAGAAACACGCACAACCCAACCAGATGCCATATTTTCAGATACCATTTTAGGTCTCTTGATAGGTTTAGCATCTTGATATGTTTCCAGTTTCCTCACCCCACTGGTAGGGCTGTTCCAGGCAGGGTGCTACAGGGCAAGGTTTGCTGGCAAAGCTTGGCCACAGCACTTTTAGTCACACTTTGGCTTTTAGTACCACCATCCTGATATAGCAGGTGATGCTTTTCCTGGCATGGAGACAGGTCGACGGTTGGGGAAAGGTTTACCTGTCCATGTCAGGTTACTGTTAAAGGCCCAGGAACAAGATCAGTGATTTAGTGGTGGAGCACATATTCCAGATTCCAGGCCCTGGTAGGAGCTTCTTAAGCCCCCGTGTTAACACTGCTCCACCTCTCCACCCACAAACCTGCTACTATTACAAACCTTTTAACAAAGTGGTCCTTAGGATGCTGTGTGTTTAAAAACATTCCTTTTGCCATTTGTTCTATATAACACATTGGAATCATGACAATAACTGTGTGGGTGGCTAGGCAGGACCTCCATGTTTCAGAGACACCACAGCAGCAGCTGGATAGCTCAGTTGGCTAGCGCATGGTGCTAATAATGCCAAGGTTGCAGGTTCAATCCCTGTGTGAAACAAGTGCATATTCCTGCATTGCAAGGGGTTGGACTAGTACTGGGAGCGGCCGCCGAGACCACATAACACCGGTCTTGAAAGACCTACATTGGCTCCCAGTACATTTCCGAGCACAATTCAAAGTGTTGGTGCTGACCTTTAAAGCCCTAAAAGGCCTCGGTCCAGTATACCTGAAGGAGCGTCTCCACCTCCATCATTCAGCCCGGACACTGAAGTCCAGTGCCAAGGGCCTTCTGGCAGTTCCCTCACTGTGATAAGTCAAGTTACAGGGAACCAGGCAGAGGGCCTTCTCGGTAGTGGCACCCGCCCTGTGGAACGCCCTCCCACCAGATGTCAAAGAGAAGAACAACTACCAGATTTTTAGAAGACATCTGAAGGCAGCCCTGTTTAGGGAAGCTTTTAATGTTTAACAGACTACTGTATTTTAATACTTTGGTGGAAGCCACCCAGCGTGGCTGGGGAAACCCAGCCAGATGGGCGGAGTATAAATAATAAATTCTATTCTATTCTATTCTAGATGATCCTTAGGGTTCCTTCCAACTATGACTCTGTTTCTGTGTATTCTTGCACAAGAGTAGTCTCTCTCAGTGTAGGCTGCCCTGGAGACTCAGCAGATTTTTACCCCAAGTGCAGTAGGAGAAAATGGCAGCCGTTTGTTTCTACGTGGAAAAAAATTAAAGGGGTGGATTCAGCAACACCATTAGGAGTGGTGCAAAACTAGGACCTCGTAACTGAGGGATATCCCGTATAGTCCTAACAGGTGTGAGGTTACAGTGATTTCCCCAGGGTCTCTGAAGTTGAATCCACACCATCCATTTAAAACACATGGCTTTCCACAAATAATCCTGGGAGCTGTAGTTCTGTGGGGGTTGGGGAGTAAACTACAGTTCCCAATAGTCTTCAGAGGAAACCATGTGCTTTAAGTGTGATGTAAATGTGACCTCAGTGAGCATTAAGGCAGAGCAGAGATTTGAACCCAGACTTTATTCTACCAAATCTAAAGCTCCATTTGCTGTGCCAAGTTGACTCTCTGCTTGGTTCCATTTTCAAACAACAGTCCATTGACTGTTGTGACCTGACCTGACCTGAAATTCTATAATTTCATACAACATTGAATGTGCAAAGTGCTCTTGGGCTCTCCTCTCATTCATCCTTGGATCAACTCTGTGAGAGATTCCAAAGCCCATGTTAGAACAATACCTATATTAAAGGTAAAGGTACGGGCCAGACTTGCCAGACTCTAGGGTTGTGCACTCATCTCACTCTATGGGCCGGGAGCCAGCGCTGTCCGCAGACACTTCTGGGTCATGTGGCCAGCGTGACAAGCTGCATCTGGCGAGCCAGCACAGCACACAGAACGCCGTTTACCTTCCCACTGGTAAAGGTAAAGGTACCCCTGCCCGTACGGGCCAGTCTTGACAGACTCTGGGGTTGTGCGCCCATCTCACTCAAGAGGCCGGGGGCCAGCGCTGTCCAGAGACACTTCCGGGTCACGTGGCCAGCGTGACATCGCTGCTCCGGCGAGCCAGAGCCGCACCTGGAAACGCCGTTTACCTTCCCGCTAGTAAGCAGTCCCTATTTATCTACTTGCACCCGGGGGTGCTTCCGAACTGCTAGGTTGGCAGGCGCTGGGACCGAGCAGCGGGAGCGCACCCCGCCGCGGGGATTCGAACCGCCAACCTTTCGATTGGCAAGCCCTAGGCGCTGAGGCTTTTACCCACAGCGCCAACCGCGTCCCTATTTATCTACTTGCAACCGAAGGTGCTTTCGAACTGCTAGGTTGGCAGGCGCTGAGACCGAATGACGGGAGCGCACCCCGCCGCGGGGATTCGAACCGCCGACCATGCGATCAGCAAGTCCTAGGCGCTGAGGTTTTACCCACAGCGCCACCCGCGTCCCACTAATACCTATATTAGGCTAACCAAAATATCGCAAAACAGTTTGGGGACTTTTAAGTTCTCCAAACTCTTCAGTATTTCCATTTTACAAATGGAGGAAGAAATAAGGTTCCGGGTGTGGGTGAAACATCCCCAAGGCCACCCACGAAGCCCATGGCTGAATAGACATTTGGTTACTTCGTGGGATGTCATCAGTTCTCACGTGGGCCATTGGCTCAAAGGCACTGCTGCCCAATTACGCAGCGGAACTCGTTGCCACATGATCTCCAGTCATTAAAACAACAACAAAAGGATGAGCAAGTTGAGCTTTCAGATGGGGAAGGAAGGCCATCAACAGCTGTTAACTGCTGTCCAGTTGAACTGAAGTGTCAGTGAATGCTTTTAAAAAATCACAAGGTCATATGAAGTCTTTTGAGTGTGCGTGTGTGGCTGAAAGTTGTTGGTTTTTGTTTTCGTTTTGCTTTTGGCAGCGTTTCTTAGCCAGGTTTGTTTTAGTGGCGAAAGAATACTGTCTGTGTCTTCTTTCAAAGAAGCTAAAAGAGTGGTGGGTGTTTTCTGACCCCCCCTTCCTCTTTCATCTCCCGCCCCCCTCCCGCACGCTTCCCCCACCCCACCCCACCATCCAATTTCGATGTTAATACCTCATCTTTGTTTGCGCGGACCTCTGCTGAGAGCAGTTACGGAGGCTAATTTTTCCATCTGTCCTGCTTGGGCCAGCGACTGGGAAAGCGTGGCTGCCGTTCCCTCCTTTAGGGCACTGATCAGCCGAGCGTTAAGCTTTTAATTGAGGTGTAAGTGTATCGGCTCAAGGGGGAGGCAGTGGTCGGCGGGGGGTGGCGCGCTGGCGCAGCAGTTGCGCGCCGCGCGTCTCGGCGAAGCAGCAGCAGCAGCAGCAGCGCACAGCGGCGCTTTGGCGAACCCGAAGAAGCGGCCAGCTCTCCAAGCTCCGTTGCGATGCTGCTAGGTGAGTGCCGCGCAACTTTCTTCCCACCGCCTCCTGCTTTTGGATGAAAACTGTGCCGATTGCATGTGTGTCTGTCCCCTCTCCTCCTCTCCAACCCCGCCATCCCAATGGAAAGCAGTGTCGCGTGAATTTAGGAGGTGAGTGTTTTTCCTTTCCCCGGTGCGTGTGCGCGCGCGAGTTGGTGTGATTGTAGAGGGTTTGGCAGCCCAGGAGGGCATAGGGGCCCTCACCTGCTTCGCCTTATTGCCCCCAGAGTGGGGTGTTTATACAAGGCAAAAAAAAAGGGGTGGGCTCAAGGGGAGTCCTGGATTAGCCTTAGGAAAGGTTTAAGTGGCATCCTGTAGGCAGAGAGGGTGGAGGTTTTTTAGCCGGTTGCGGAGAGGTGGAGAGCGCTTCCATCGGAGTTTTTTGAAACCAGGACATTGCTATAGCTGAATCTAAATCAAGGTGTGTAACTCTGCACTGTCTAAGGGTCCTAGGCAAAAGAAGAGGAAGGCTATTGGCTGTTATACGCAAATGAGCACCTTTCCCAGAACTGTTTGGCGAAGCCTAGGTGTTCCCTACTTCTAAGATGCGTATGTTCTCCTTGAGCCTACCTTTTGTGCATTTCACGCAGCCATCCTTTACATGTTAAGGGCAACCCAAGTTGACTTTCCCACTGGCGGCGGCCGCTGTCTTCTTGTATCACTTTTGTGAATGTTCCTGCATCACTTTTGATGGCAAATTGCCAGATCCTTAAAAAGCCTTTTGCAAGGCGATTGATTGCAGGGTGCAGTGGAGTTTTGATCCAAGTACAGGTGAGAATATTGGTTAGATCAAGTCTGCATGTTCAGATCGACTAAAAAAATTAAGCGTCTCACATATGTTTGTGGGTGTTTCCGTTGGTCCTAAGTGATGTTGTGAGCACCTTGGATGCTATCTTCAGAATCCATTCTCTTCTGTTTTCCTTTTCGTCCCCGTCCCCCCCATATTTTGGATCTTTGTCCCCTTTCCTTTCTGCACTCTGCCTTATTCCTCTTCCCATTTTCTTAGGCTTTAAGCTAGCATATTAGTTCAGGGCACAGTCTGCATGATAGAATGAAACAGGGTGAGGAAATGATTCAATTGCCAAAAAAAAATATGGGTGCAGCATCTTTAAAAATAACTGCTGTTTATGCATGATTCTAAACTAAAGTCAGATCAAATATTAATTTAATAATCCAGGCCAGATTTAGGAATGCACCATTTTTGCCTCATCTAGGATGAATTCAATTTTTAAAAAATCAAAAATCTAAGTTGGAATATATGGGAAATATCTGTTTTCCCCCCTAGTACGGACAAAAAGAATTCTGCTAGGAGGAGCACAGGAATTCATTGACTGCCTTTATGTCCCTCCATTTAATAACATGCTTTCCTCATAAAACAAAGTGAGCTATGTCACTTTTGATGCACCCTTGTTTTCCAGAATCCTCTTTTGTGAAAAACACATTCATACACTCTCAGTCAGTCTTTCCCCACATCTTGATTACAAGTAGGGTTTGAGTGGGTCTTTTGTTTGGCTAAACACAGGTTCTAGTCCTGCTAGAGAAATCAAAACGAAAGCAGACAAGGGCCACCAGTTTACCCTTTGCTCTCCTGCTTTCTCTGCAGCTCCGGAGCACTTTGCGGCATTTCCTGGGCTTTTTTTTTGTGGTGGGGGCTGTTATACATTGGTGATGGTAATTGCAATTATTTATTGATTGCTTGGCCTGGGATGGAATGCAATTCCGCAGCATGGATTAGTGCGTGTATATGTGCGTGTGTGCACAAAAACCTGGGAGGTGATAAAGCACGGGTGGCAAAAACACGATTAAACGGCTTGGGATCTTGGGGTCCGTTTTGGATTCCTCTGCTTTGGGTGGCCAGATAGGCACTGCTGAAAGGGCAGCATCTAAGGAGCTGCAGTGCACATTTCTCCCCCCATACATGTGCAAGAGGGGATTGTTTAGTAGGCTTTGCACCAGTACCACTTTTAGCTTTCGCTTGTGTGGTTGATATGGCTTTTGTGATATGAGATTTCGGTCCATCTCCTTGCTATACAGTACTTGTTAGTCTTGAGAGGCAGTTGCCATTCTGAACGGTGTACGTGTATTGCATATACGTGACATAGAGAAAGCGAAATAAAAATCTCTCCCCCCATCCCTCTTTCTGTGCTCATTTTGCTCGGATCTGTCCAGTTGTTGTATACGTGTGTGCCTATTTATAAGATCACCGAGTCTAAGAAAGTCAACCATCTTCTTCATTTGGGCCCTTTTGGACGGCGCTATTTTTCACTGGCAGCGTTGCATGTCAGCTGTCTCGCATGGATCGCTTTAATTTCTCGAATAATCTGAAATGTAATCCATGCCGCCCGCCCTTGTCTCACATGGAGCAGCCTTTCCTCATATTCCTGGGATGCGGAACCATTGCTGAGATAATATATCTGGAAATATTTGCCAGGTCCTGTTTGCTTTGGTTTCCTCTTCGCTCGCTTGTTGTCGGGAAGCATATCAGAAAAACAGATACCCCAGATCTTTGGAAGAAAAGAAAAGAACATAACCTGCAACATAACCTTGGGGGGGGGGGCAAGGAATGCACATTTCCCCCTGCTGAAATGACAAATTCAAAATGGGGGAATTTCCCCTTTTATTGTATTAGATTTTTAAAAACTTATTTTAAAAGACCACAATATAGCATTAATGACCTTTGCTGGGGGGGGGATGATTTGTGGTGAGCGCATTTTAAAAGATAGTCTTACATTTGAACAAAAGGTCTGTATTTTATCACACACACAAAAGAAACAAAGTGTGATTTTCTTTTATAATTTTTTTAAAATTGAAAAATAGCTTTGGGTTCCTTTTCTCTAGTCTGTATTTATAATAACGTATTTTCAAGCACTGATTTGCTGTGCTAAGTGTCCAAATACAGGACCAGGATGCCGGGCGGAGAGGAGGGGATATGAATTCAGCAATCTGACGATGCCTCTGGAAACCTATATTTTCCCCAACAGAGAGCTATGTGCCACCCCTGGTTTATACACCAATCATGGATACAGCAGCAGGATGTATCCATCAGTCTCCTGTTCTTCTGATCTTTTTGATCAGGATGATTATATAGGGGCATGTCCAAATATAAAAGTTTGCAATGTGCTGTGCTGTGGTTGCTAAAAGGACTGAAGAGGCATGGGGCACATTGCAGAAAGCGATATTGATGCCCTTGCATTTAGACCAGTGGTGCATGCGTGTTTGAAATAACGTTGCTGATCTAATCAGCCTTTCTCAAGAAAGCTAGAGAAATCTGCAGAAATTGACTATGCAACAAGGGTCCAATGACATCGTTTAACAAATTAATATAAAATGCGCACTAAATGAATGAAAGGAACAAAGTAGATAACCCTTGTGTCTTTAACCAGGCCAGATTAATTTGCTGCATTGGTATACAAGCTTAAGAACCCATTGGTTAGAATAGTAAGGTAGCAGAATTGTGTTTGTGCGTAATATCTAGTATATGAAAACACGCTGAATTGCAATGATTGAAAAATTGTCATTGCTTATAAAGCTTTTTTTTAAAGAAACAAAGAAGCTTTTCCTTTAGCAAGATCAAGGAAAAAAGAACAGATTTTACCATATATTAAGGAGATATTCCGATGAAATGCAATCAGGCAGCTCAAAAAATAATATTAATAATAAAAAACCACATATTTTTATGTATATCAGTGTATTGATACAGTGGTGCCTCTTTCTCCAGGCATTTTCTGAGCACCTATATATATATTATCATATCATATATATATATAAGCTCATATATCTAATATATATATATATAGAATGCCTTCCCCTGGCCATTGGGAAGGAGATGCTCAGAAAAGGCCTGGATGAAACCTCAGGAGCTGTAATGAAAGGAAAGAGAGAAAATTAGCTAGCCGTAGCTTGCATGACTAGGAGCTCTGCTTGCTTTTGAGAGGTTCTGCTCTTGTGCAGTAGCTTTTCTCACAGGCCTTTCCTAAGGGTCCCTTGACCCCCCAGGAGTAGCTTTGGGGACCAGTTTCAAGGGGCTGTAGTGAGTGAAGAGGGCAGGAAAGTCATGTTGCATGCACGAGTACATAATTTTTAGATACACAATCCCATATCTTCTCCAGAGTTCACTATCACAAGATGTGAAGATGGCATGAAACATATCGGGCATGCATTCTCCCCCCGCCCGCCCCCCCATGCCCATGCATTTTAATCATGTAAGAAAGTTGTCAGTTTGGCTCCCAGTATTATCAGTTTCCTTACTCATTTCCAGAAATGAGTGTTCATAATTGTAGACATTCATTGTCTGAAACAGAGCAGGGCAAAAAACAAACAAACCACAATTCCTTTGGATATAAAACAGCATTGAAAGTTAATTTGTGATAAAATTACAGTGGGAAATATTACAGGTTTGTGTTTCCTTAATTTTGTGTGTGCGAAAGGCTTGAACTGATTTGAAAATTTATCTGATTAATATAAATTTTAGGGTTTGCCATAAAGCCTAATGAATTATCATATGGGGATAATTGTGCAGTTTTTTTCAAAAGGAAGCCCCACTGAACCCAATGGGAATTACTCTCAAGTAAGTTTACACAGCATTGCAGAATAAATCTTTTAAAGTTTACTAGCATAGAATTTGATCAAAGTGTCCCAGATCTGTTTTCTTTGTCAACATATTTTGATTGTAATGTTGAAACATTCTCAATTCCTGCTTGTTGTTTTCCCACGTCTAATAATGAACTGTTCCCTTTCTCCAAGAAGGCAAAAAACTTCCTTGTTCCCCCACTCCTTTCAGGGGCACTTTTAAATTTATTTTCACATTACACATTTCTATACTACAATGTTTTGCATCTGTAAGCAGTGTACATAAAAACAGTCTTCTTAATATTAGACAAAACTGTCATTTATATAACCCAGTTCTTCAATACTCGATGATATTTTTGCTTGACCTTATTTCGGCTAAAACCATTCCCCCAGTGTTTCGCACCCAACAGTTTATTCTGAGAAGGTAATATTGCTTTTTCAACCTTCCAAATGTGCAGTGCAGAATAAATGGCTATCTGCAAAGTCAGAAGCTTATGCAATGTTGGCAACGGGCTGTTTGCAAGGTTACGTTAGTAGTTGTTGCACACATTGTCATCACTTGTAACCAAGCTATGTACTGATGATTATGCTTGAAGAAGAGGTGTATTTTATTACAGGTGTATTCTGCAACATGTTCTTGGTGGATTCATTACAGTGGTACCTCGGGTTAAGTACTTAATTCGTTCCGGAGGTCCGTACTTAACCTGAAACTGTTCTTAACCTGAAACACCACTTTAGCTAATGGGGCCTCCTGCTGCTGGCGCACCGCCGGAGCACGATTTCTGTTCTCATCCTGAAGCAAAGTTCTTAACCTGAAGCACTATTTCCGGGTTAGCAGAGGCTGTAACCTGAAATGTATGTAACCTGAAGCGTATGTAACCCGAGGTACCACTGTATTCTATTTTATTAGTTGTTCTGTGATGCTTCCCCAGTGTAACCATGACATTGCTGTCCAGAGGGTCTACAGTGCAGCTAAATCAGAACAACCACCTTACCTTAACCTCACCCACCAATATTTGTGGCATGAAAATTATGGGATTTCAGCAGGAAGTTACAGGATGTGCACCAACTGGAAATGAAGCAGTGTGGCTGTGATTCCAGCATTCAGGAGGTTGTACTAGATTGCTTCTTTCACCTTTAATATTCAATGATTCTAAACTTCTGCTGCAGGTGGAAGGAATATTTTCTACCTTCTGAGGTTTCCCAGAACGTCAGCCTCTGGACACGCGACTGAGCATTCACACAAGCAGCTCGGTCCATGAGAAGGGGGCTGCGGAGAGAAAGAAACAAAGGCTTGGGACCTTAAAATTCAGTCCTACGTTCCTCAACCAGTCCCCCACTCTCTGCTCCCGTTGAATCAGAAACTCTCCTGTAGCAATTTGGGCAGACTTCTTCTGTGGAGCAGCAGATCTAGGGGGATTAGCATAATTCTTCTGTCTTGTTATACAATATGACTTTGTTTTCTGCATAATGCTGTCGGGATTAACCATGCTTCCAGATATTCACCCTCCGGCATTTTCGGAAATTTTGCAGCAAAGTCCACAAAGATGAAGTTGTAACTAGGAGCATATGTGATGGTGTTTGGCAAAAATGAGTTTTGAGCTGCTTTGCCTAGCCATTATGCATCAAACGACCTTGCCTAAAGAGATGATTTAGGATGATTTAGGAGACTAGGGGAATAAATCCTGCTGTCCAGGCAAGGATAGTATTCTTTTTCATATATATATATTTTATTAAATTTTCTGTTTTACCATTTCAAATGCTCATTTTACATCCTTAAGATATCAGTGACTTCCCTTCTTCTCTTTCCATGGTTCATTTTACATATCTTAAACCCCTGCATATTTTACAAAAACTATACCAATGAGTTTTCAGTTTATGACATCCATCAAAACATATTTGCACTGTTGAATTTATCTTAATGCTGCCATCATTTTCGGCTGTACACACTTATTTTCCATATATTCAATAAACGTTTTCCAATCTTCTTTAAACGTATGTTCTTCTTGTTCTCTTATTCTATATGTTAAGTCTGCAAGTTGTGCATATTCTGCTACTTAGGTTGCCATTCTTCTTTGGTTGGGCTTACAAAACACCAACCTCAGTTGTTGCATACATAAATAACTTTTTCTGGGGATTTCAGTCTGAATTATCCCCAACTCTGGTTTTTTGGGAAAGTAATTTAAACATTTCCCCCCCAATTCATTATAGATCATTTCCCAGGCAAGGATAATATTCAGAACTTTCTAACGTTATATCAAAGAAAACTATTTTCTTCAGAATCTTTGAATTGCTGATATTGCCAGAAATTTAGTATTATTTAGAGAATTGTCAGTGTTTCACTATTGCTCTTCCTAAGCCTACAGCTGTTTGCAGACCATATACATATTTAAAGCATGCTTACACATTCTCCCCACCCCAAGAATCTGGAAACTGTAGTGCTGAGAACGTTAGTTCTGTTGGGGTAAACTACAATTCTCAGGATTCTTGTGCGGTGCTTTAAAATATATGTGATTTTTACAGCCTTAGTGTTGATTCAGGTTATCCATTTAATAGTTATCTTAACAAATTTAGATCAGAAGTAACAATAACAACATTTTAGCTTAGTGGGGTTTTCACCTTTTCTTAAAACCCCAAAGGGAATATCTATTGGAAATGTTTCAACATGAACATCTGGTTGCTAATTGCAGCCACTCAACAGGCACCCTGAGAAAAGGTGTTTCATAAATCTGTTGACTAGCTCCTAGCAATCTCCTTTGGAACAGAGATAATTTAGCTTAATAATAATAATAATAATAATAATAATAATAATAATAATACCCAATGCAAGGACAAGAGCTATAATATCTGAGTGCTTGGCTCTTGTATGATTGATTCCTTTGGACCATCCAGCACAGAAACGGCGTCTAAGCTGCTCAAAGTATTTTGCCGTTGCCATTGCAAAGTACGGTATCTTTCTCTCTACCTTCTCCCTTCTCTTTCCATCCAGTAGTTCTTTTGGCTGTAACAAACTGAGAAACTTATAATTTACAGATTAAACCCTTCCCAGAATGGGAGCTGTATCCTCTATCTTTGATCCAGGGAAGAAAGGAAAGGGTATCTTTTTTTTTTTTTACTTTCTCGTGAAGCACAGTCTCTCCCTCTTTGTCTCCCCATCCCCACAAAAACAAATTGGTGGAAACAGAGACCAACATTGCTGCAGGGGTTAGAAGAGACTGAGCTTGAATTGGACAATTACCTCTTCCTTTTTCCTCTTTTTGAGTTTCCTAGTTCTTCCTGCCCCGGGTCAAGATTAAGCTTGCTCCCCTCTCTTGATGAGTTCCACATTATGTACCTGTCACAGAGATGCATTCTTTAGCACAGATGAGTCAAATTTTTGGTCCATTGGTTCCTGTGAATGCTGAAGGTTTTAGCAATGTGTTGGGCCTATCAAGGACACTAATCTCCTTTGAATCCTGGGGCACCACCCAGGTGCTTCAAATCCGGCATCCCAAACTCTGTCTACCTTACTTGTCTTGTTGTGAGTGGGGAGCTTATCAGTGGAATGTGAGGCTGCAATCCTATACCCCTCACCTTGGAAACTCAGTAGGGTTTGCTTCCAGCTATATTTGTAAAGATTGCTCTGTTGATTGCAGTTAGGACCACTGGTTTCAGACCTAAAACCTTATGGTTCTTGCTTTTTTTGTAGAATATTTGGGAATGTGGGGGCTTGGTCATCAGCCCAGAAAGGACAACTGATTTTGGACCAACCCATTAAAAATGGTACTTACTCTTCTTACACTCAGCATATTTTCAGTAGAAACTTGCACTGATTTTTATACCAGTTTAAGGGCTCATCTAGACTTCCACTTGTCCCACGTCTTTGTCCCGGGAAAACCTCACCTTTACTGCTGAGTTGGACCAAATGTCAATCAGGTTTTCCATGGATTGGTGTTTGCTCTGATTCAGCGCTAAAAATCGTGTTTTCCTGGAGAAAGCAGTGGGGCAAACAGAAAACTTCTCGGACCCATGCTTTCTAGGCACGGGGAAAGCAGAATTGTGGACACCATGGGTTTCTCCAAGGTTCTTGGGAGTTATAGATTGGCAAAAGTGCTGAAACTTATCTTTAAGAGATTTTCTGCTCACAGAACGCCAGTTTCTAGCTTCCTCATGGAGATGGTAAGGTGGTTGGTATCTATCTGTCTCGGGAGACAATGGAGGAGTGCGCCTTTGGAGGTGAAGTCAGATTGTTAGAGAGTTACAGTGCCTGCTATGGCTGTAGAGACAGATGTGGGAGAAACATGTTCTGTTGCAACTGGGGCAAATGAAAGCATCTGGTAGTGCTGCTGCAGATACACCATGGCAGTGTGGTGTAGTGGTCAAGAGTGGTAGACTCGTAATCTGGTGAACCATCTCCACTTCTCCACATGCAGCTGCTGGGTGACCTTGGGCTAGTCACACTTCTTTGACGTCTCTCAGCCCCACTAACCTCATAGAGTGTTTGTTTTGGGGGAGGAAGGGAAAGGAGAATGTTAGCTGCTTTGAGATTCCTTCGGGTTGTGATAAAGCAGGATATCAAATCCAAACTACTAATACTACTACTACTACTATTCTTCTTCTTCTTCTTCTTCTTCTTCTTCTTCTTCTTCTTCTTCTTCTTCTTCTTCCTCTTCTTCTTCTTCCTCTTCTTCTTCTTCTTCTTCTTCTTCTTCTTCTTCTTCTTTTGTCTGTACTTCTCCCAGTAGTCATTCTTCCTCTGGCCATTGCCATGGTACTATGAAACCAATGTAAGTCTTTGCAGACATACATTCAAACTCTTCTTTTTCAGCTTGCACATTCCTTTAGGGACTCAGATCCCAAGTGAGCCATTTCTCTTTGGGATCCAGTAATGATTTTATGTCCTTCTGCTGGAATTTACATAAAAAGAGTCCTGATGTATCTGACTAAAGGTCCAGTTGGTTCAGCAACATTTCCCCAGCAGTGGAAATCCAGAAGCAGAGTCTGAAAGCTTGGTGCAACACTACCCCCCCCCCCCGCCCCCAATTTGGTATGTAGAGGTATAATGCTTCTTTGCAGCTATCCTGGCTGTTTATAGACAAATTCTTGGAATTATCCCCCCTTTTAATATTCTTTCAAGTCACCTAAGCCATAACCACATATTGTAGTGCAAGGATCCTCACACTTTCTACCCCCAGTGCTCACTGGAGACCCCAGAAAATCCCTATTCTGGAGCCTGATAATACATTTCCAGATCTCTGTTCCAGGGCACTTTTACAGCCATGATGGAGCATTGCAGACCCTCCAGGTGTCCCTATTTTCCAGGGACAGTCCTAGATTTACAGAAGCCGTCTCAGTTTCTGATTTGATCCTGGAATGTCCATCTTTTCTTTAGGATGTCCCTATTTTAATTGGAGAAATGTTGGTGGGTATGGAGTTATGCAACCCCTGAGCCAAGGAGATACGTAACTATGCAACCTTTAGAAAACATCCAAAGGCAGTCCTGTATAGGAAAGGTTTTTTTAAAAATGTTTAATGTTTTATTATGTTTTTATATATGTCAGATGAGTATGGTATAAATAATAAAATTGTTATTATTATGGAATAGGACGTCCCTCTTTTCATCGGAGAAATGTCGGAAGGTATGAGCATGTGCTTTGCATGAATAAGGTTGCAGTTCCAATCCTTGGCCTCTTCAAGAAGGCCTGGGGAAAAGACCCCTGGTCTGATACCATTGAGAGCTACAGTCAGGTAGCATGGGCAGATTCTGTGCAAGGCAGCTTCCTAGTTACCTATGTTCACTTCCGCAACCTTCTTGCAGTTTCTGTTTGAGGAGAAGTCACCCAAGTCCATATTGGGCAGATGGGGATGCAGTCAAAATGGAGTATCCTTGTCAGAAGCATTCTTTGTTTCAACACAGCATCTTCTCTATGCTAGCTTGACAGAATATGGCCAGTGGCTCCCGTAGCTACCCTGAAGTTGCTGTCACCAGCACGGATCACTGAGCCGGCTGCAACTGGGGACCACGTGATGCAGGCTAAAAACATATTCTGCCTCTACGAAGCTGGCATAACCAAAAGGCTCCCCAAAATCTGTTTCCTGATGCTCAAGGTATAGGGGCACAGTTTTCACAGAAGGGTCTGAGAATTTGGGAGATGTGGTGGCCCATTATTAAAAAAGGAGTGGACTCTCAACGTGATATGAGCACATCATGTGGCAGAGTAGCAGTTCCGCGCCTGGCGTCGCTGTGTCCTATTTCATTAAACTCTTTTGTGACAAATTGCAAAGGGTAAGGCGGGGGGGGGGGTAACGGGAGGAGAGGTTGGGGTGGTTCTCTTAGTGCCTTCAAAAATAATAAATGCTGTTTTTAAAATGCATATCTAAAATATAACATACCTAAGATATTAGAGACCATTTTAAACAGTTATAGCAAGACTGGTGTTGGTACAAGAGCACCCAAAATCAGAAAAGAGATTCAGTTTCCCATAAATCTCTGTGTCTTCATAGCGAGAATTTGGAATCAGGCAGCAGTTTTCTGTTCCGACCTGTATTCATCACAATTGCCTCATTACATCTGTATTCACATACATATAAAGCATTCTTGTACCACTTGAATAGCTCCCTCCCAAAGAATCCTGGAGACTGTAGTTTGTTAGGGGGCTGGGAATTGCACGTCAAAGTGCAAGTAGATAAATAGGTACCCCTCCGGCGGGTAGGTAAACGGCGTTTCCGTGCACTGCTCTGGTTCGCCAGAAGCGGCTTAGTCATGCTGGCCACATGACCCGGAACCTGTACGCCGGCTCCCTCGGCCAATAAAGCGAGATGAGTGTCGCAACCCCAGAGTCGGCCGCGACTGGACCTAATGGTCAGGGGTCCCTTTACCTTTTTAACAGCTGTCAGAACCTTTAAACTACCGTTCCCAGGATTCTTTTGGGGAAGCCATGAATGCTAAAATATTGCTTTGAATGTGTGGTTTTGAGGTGATGGAGTGTTTGGGGACTGGGAATAGGTTGTGCTCCTTTTGTCCTCCATACAAACTACATTCTCTAACCTCCTGATCAGTTTTTCATGCACCCAAGCCAAGGGACATCAGGCCATCATTGTGTTGGGGTTTTTTTTTTTCTATTCAACAAGGCTACAACCTGGGGATTTTCTCCCCCCCCCCAAAAAAAAAATAATATTTATTAGGTTTCTTACAAATATAACACATACTGTAAAACAAATAAAAGTAAAGTAAAAAGAGAAATAAAACAAATAAAGCAAATAACAAGAAAAGATAGAACAACAGACACATAAACACAATACAAATTAATAATTAATTAAGCTTCCAACCTCATAAGCATATTACTTGACTTCCTCTGGTCCCTCCCATCTGAATTTCCTTGTAACTAAATGTAGCAGTTTTCCAATATCATTATTCAAAAACAATATTCCAATTATGGTCAAATTTCTTAACTTTTCTTAACCTTCTAAATCTCATTTAGTTAATTAAATCCCAATTTAATCCTAGGTCCAATTGGTACTTTCAGGTAACTTCTAATTTTTAATGTTACAATATTTATTCAAATAGTCTTTAAATTTCTTCCAATCTTCTTGATGTTCCTCATTTTTCTGGTCGCGGATTCTTCCAGTGAGGTCAGCTAGCTCCACGAAGTCCATCATCTTCATCTGCCATTCTTCCACAGTTGGTAATTCTTGTGTTTTCCATTTCTTGGCTATTAAAATTCGAGCAGCAGTTGTGGCATACAAAAATACCTTTACATTTTTCTTCTCTACAACCTGGGGATTTTCTTCTCAATGTTTTCATGTTCTCCGGGGTCTTCTTGCAATCCTTCTCGAAGGGTAGCGCCCTCATCAGAACAGTGATGCTCAGACTGAGGCCTCGGGAGTCTTGAAGCGAGTGATGCAGTTATTTATTGGAAATGATACTTTTCTTAATGTTTCTGTGGGCGACCCAAATAATCAAGTACTTCACACCTTCCACGTTATGCTCCTTTTCCCTGTGCTGTCCCCCTCTCCCAGTTGCCTAGGCTCCAGTAGGGGCCACTTCAGCTGCCAGTAAGCAGTAGAAAGAAGAACCACAGAGTGAAAATATGGCAGCTTCTATAGCCGGATAGAGAGGGGTGTGTGTGTTTGAGAGAAAGAGGAGCATTTACAAAAGGCATGTAGGCAGGGGCTTAGTTTGCAGAGTTCCATGCCCCTTGCCTCTTAAATTCTCTGATTTATTTTCAACAGAGGAAAACTGGGAGAGTAAAGGGGTCGTTGGGCTGTGGGTAACTAGGGCCAGGGCCTTTTCAGTAATGGTCCCAACTTGGTGAAACGCTCTGTCACAAGGGACTAGGGCCCTGTGGGACTTGACATATATCCGCAGGGCCTGCAAAACAGAGCTGTTCCACCTGGCCTTTGGTTTGGACTCAGTCTGGCCCTTATGTTTCCCTCCCTTATGGTTTTGATCTATGGGCTACTTTTAAAATGAGGCTGCATTTTAAATTGCATTTTAACCTGCATTTTAAATTGTTTTTTCCCTATTATGTTTTTACTGTAATTTTACTGGTGTTAGCTGCCCTGAGCCTGGCTCTGGCCAGGAAGGGCTGGGTATAAATAAAATTATTACTATTACTATTACTATTAATTGTGATGCATCCTTTGCAGGCTTTGCAGATCAAACACATTAGGAATACACTTCTGATGGGAGAGTGGGTGAATGGATGAAATGTGGGTGTATGCATTTTATTGTGACTTTTGTCTTGTTTCTTCTTACTAATTTTTTTTTAAAAATCAACGAAGTTTTCCAGTGTCAGCTTTGCTATATATATATATATATATATATATATATATATATATATATATAATTACGGTATGCATCTGTCATAAAGGAGGTGTGTCAGAGAAAGGGGGGAGTTTTCAAATCCTTTTGAGAAGCAAGTTTTGCCTGAGCTGTTGTCAGAAAAAGGCAGAATCTGCCCATATTTTGAAACCTTGTTGTGGGGCCAAAATGCATGTGGCATGGGAGATCCACAGTTGATCTCCCCATGTTTTGCTTTAACGAAGAAAGACTTGGAAATGGGGGGTGGGTTACTTCAGATTGGATTGCAGCAGCACCGCAGGCAGTTTAATCCTTCTCCTGTGGGCCGTTTTGTAATCAGCCTCTCCCCACACAGCTGCTTTCCAACTCTCACCTGTGTCTCACCTGCTCTTGCCAACGTGGGTGGTAAGGTAGCAGGGTGGTTTGGGGCGGGGGGAGTCATCACAAGGACAGCCTGAGAAGAAAAGGGTCCCCCACTCAAAAAACAAAAACAAAACCCCTCTCACAACAATACAGTGGTACCTCAGGTTAAAGACGCTTCAGGTTGCAGACTCCACTAACCCAGAAATAGTACCTCGGGTTAAGAACTTTGCTTCAGGATGAGAACAGAAATCGTGTGGCAGTGGCGTGGTGGCAGCAGGAGGCCCCATTATCTAAAGTGGTACCTCAGGTCAAGAACAGATTCAGGTTAAGAACGGACCTCCAGAACGAATTAAGTTCTTAACCCGAGGTACCACTGTACTTGATTCCAGATCTCCCAGCTTCATTTGTAGTTTGATCCCAAGATATTGCTTGAAGCAGGAAACTGATTTTCTTACTTTTCTGCAGCATATACAATATTTTAACAGTCCAATACAGTAGATGTCATCATCTTGTACCTATTGCAAGTTTTCCTACCTAGCAGCTTATAGTCCACCACAATTTATCCTCCATTCTTCCCTGCTTCTCAGCTAGAAAAATCATTTGAATGCTTGATTCCCTTTTCTCACTCCTTTTGACCCCTTGAACTGAGCCCAAGGACTCTTATTTTCCGTGCCAGGGCTCCCCCTGGAACATACAACAAAGTAGGACCTTTACTTTAGCCTTTGTGCATCCTTATCTCCAATGGAAGAGGGATCATTTCTTCCACTCTCCCTTAGGATCTTTTTCAGATGCTCCTGTCTGAAATAGGGTTCAGTTTTTTGTACGGGGAGAGTTGTGTGCTTCTTATGATAGAAGCAAAGAAAAAAAAAAATCTAAATTCTGGACTCAAGGAAAGCAGTAATCTGTGAGTTGTGTGCAACCTGTGATTATGCATTATTATGCATGGTTGCTTTTGCTATTGCTATTATTGATGTCTTGGATCCCACAGCCACTTCAGATGCTGTGATTAGCAGAGAATTGGGCTAAAACGTTTAAAACAAGAATACGTTACGGGGCAACCATTGGAAATCCTGTTCAGCCTCCACCACTCTGGGCTAAAACATCGCCTTTATACTTTTGGACTTTGCAGCCGTGAAGGCTAGAATGATGCTTTTAAAAAGAAAGGATCGAGGCTGAGATTCTTGCTGTGCAGATTTCTGCACTTTCGTGGTGGAATTGTGACATCCGCAGTCTTGTGTAATGGGCAGTGAACATAACATCTGTTCTTCCTGCCAAGCTAATGCACCCAAGGGGCAGTGATTTTCAGCAGATAGCTACTGTGGTCCCAAATACTTTTCAGGAGCATGTTCTGAAACAGGGCCACACCGCCTTCCCTCTCTTGAAGATAAAAGCAGCCAAGTTAAGCAGATATGTTTAAATTCATGGCGTTAGTCAAGTCTATGATGCTACCCTGTGATGCTACTTGCATACCTGGAACAAAGTGGAAAAGATATTCTTCACGGCAGTATAAAATGTCTTGATGTTAAACATATGTTTTAGGAATACATTCTCAGTGAATGTAAATGTTAAACTTATGAACCCATTTTGTAGGTCAGGGTTTTTTGAGTGCAACTGTGAGAAGCAGTATCTTCAAGGTCAGGGAAAGAGTCATGGGGTGCTTCCAGGTATCGACTGCCTCAGCAACAGCAGGACTACAAGGGGAAGTACATCCAAATCAGGGGTCAGCAACCAAAGGCCTATGGGCTGGAAGCAGCCCACAGAGGTCGTTTGACCGGCCCACGAGCCACCCCAGAACCGAGCTTCCCACTCAAGCGCTGCGCTAAACCGAAGCATGGGGACTCGCTTCCGTGGTGCTGGAAATCACATATGCGCAGACACCAAAAATTGTGGGCTTGCGTGCACGCACCATCTGACCCATGGAGGGATCTCTGCGGGACTGATCTGGCCCAGGCAAGATATACCTTGCTGACTCCTGATCTAAGTAATAATAGGTACTAGTGAATGGGAGAGGGGTGGCTATGCCACTGTATTTGAGCACCCTACGGAGGTGCTGCCCTAACGATACGATATGATGCAATACAATAATCTTTATTGTCATTGTCCCATACAGAACAACAAAATTGAAAATCTACGTCAGACATTCAGAAACCAACAAGTCTGCTATCCCAGCCTGGTTAGCCCCCTAAAAACTCTGATACCCCATAATTAAATACAATATACTCCCATAGAGACTATCTTACACTGTGTTTAAAACCAAAATCGCATTTGAATAGAAACTGTTTCTCAGGCGGCTAGTCCTAGTCTTTATAACCCTGTACCTTCTTCCAGAAGGCAGAAGCTGAAAGAGATCATTTCCAGGGTGTGCACTATCCTGCACTAGCTCTGCTGCTTTCTTATGGCACCTGGAAGCATAGATTTGATCCAAGGTGGGGAGAGTGCACCCAATTATTCTCTCTGCAGTCTTTACAACCCTGGACAACATTGTTTTTTCCCTGACTGTGCAGCTCCCAAACCACACACAGAGACCATAAGTTAATACACTCTCAACAGTACAATGGTAAAAATGCCAGAGTGAAGTGGAATATGGAAGCAGCCTAATCTACATCTTCTCAGGTTTGAAATGAGGCAGTCCATGGTGCTTGCCCATGAGATGCTGCTTATTGCTTCAGGGGAGAGGTCCTTCTCAAATGTGTGCTTCTGGACAGCAGTAAGCTCTTGGCGCAGAAATCTGTGGTTCGGCAGGCATGGGATGAAGCTTAATTCAGGTCCTTCATTCCTACTCCATGCAGAATTTGGGGCAAGCACTTCCTTAATATTCCTTAACTGTACTCAAACCTCTGGAGGTTCAGACGCGCACAAATTTTTGTTGGCTACTTTAGTTTCCTAAATCGTTCCAATGCTAACTATGGGATAAAATCCAGCAGAAAGCTCCGTGGGCAACTCCCCTTGAAACAAGACCTGCTCAAGGGCACTACTAATCTCTTGTGCAGCACCTGTTCATTACCCTGTTCGTTTTGCACGAAATGTTTTCACTGGGCCCTGCCTGCAGTGGGTTACTCCTCCTTGTCCCCCTGCCTTGAATCTAGTTTTGCATATTTTGGAGCACAGATTAGCAACCCTGATGGACAACAAATGCCAAATAAAATAGAGGTTAATGATACGGCTTTAGTACACCTCGGCACTGATCAACTTCCTCTGCAAAAGGCTTCTCCAAGGGTGTCCTATGTTTGTTCACAATGCATAGTCCTTTGTCTGATGCCTTTGGCCATTCAAACAGATAGCTAACTGGAAAAGTTGGACAAGATCTGTCAGTTCCCTAATCCCTTTCCCTCTTATCTTTCGTTTCCAGTCAAACCAAGGAAGTGATAAATAGGCCTTCTTTTCTAAATTATATGTAAAAGGCTGCTTCTCCTCCTTCAAGGGAAACAAAAGTTCAGTTCTTCCTCCATAGTGTTTGGTTCCCCGGCCCAGGAGCAAGCTCTGGTGCCGCCTGGGAAACATCCAATTCAAATAAGAAGTGTAAGTGGTATTTCATTGAGCACTGGAAGGACGAATTCAGCTGGTTGCAGTTTCACTATGAACGAAAGCTATGTTCTGTAACAAGTGCCGCCAGGCCCTTGTGAGAAACAAGCACCTCAAAGCTGAGAAGGCCTTCAACGTGAGCACAGGTAACGTCCAGCGTTGTGCCCTCCTGGATCATGTCACCCCGGGGGCTCACCGGCAGGCCCTGGCAGTCATCAGTTGGCTTTTGAGACACAGGTGCAAAGCCGCCAGGAGCTGTATTCAGATGTCAAAGTGAAACTCAGCCCTATCAAGGTAGCTGTCTTCACCGCAGTCAACTGGATGGCCAAGAAGGAGGTTTCCAATGAGAAATACTCCTCTTTGCTTGAGCTGCATAAGCTCAGTCTCTGCCCAGCACTGCTGACCTGTGAGCACAGCAGATACAGTCGTACCTCAGGTTACATACGCTTCAGGTTACATACGCTTCAGGTTACAGACTCTGCTAACCCAGGAATATTACCTCGTGTTAAGAACTTTGCTTCAGGATGAGAACAGAAATCGTGCTCTGGCGGCACAGCAGCAGCAGGAGGTCCCATTAGCTAAAGTGGTGCTTCAGGTTAAGAACAGTTTCAGGTTAAGAACGGACCTCCAGAACGAATTAAGTACTTAACCCGAGGTACCACTGTACTGCCATTCCACCGGCATCTAAGCAACACAGGAGCATATCTCTTGAGGGCACGCTGACTTTTTGTGTGTACTGCTTGAAGTGGTGTCTCTCTCTCTCTCTCTCTCTCTCTCTCTCTCTCTCTCTCGTGTGTGTGTCAGAGAGAGAGAGAGAGAGAGAGAGAGAGAGAGAGAATACACATTCTGTATTCCAGAAGTGTCCAAAATCTTTGCCTAGAAAACCCAGATTTTGTGATTGGAATAAAATGTGCAACAAAGGTTTCTTGGCATTAATTTCTTTTGCATAATTTATTGAGCTTCAGTTTATTTAGGGTTTTTTTTACTTACTCGGGAAACAAAAAAAAAAGCGGGGTGCTGGCAGTGATAACGTTTTAACATTTACTTTGGGGTATTAATCCTTGTAACAACCTTGTTAAGATTAGGCCTGTATTGTCTCCATGTTCTTTAAAAAAATCTATTATTAGTATTATTATTAAAAATGTTTATTACAGAAAAAGACTGTACACACACCCACCCACACACGAATTCATATATACATAATCTCCATATTCTTAACCAGTATGCCTTGCATTGCTAGAGAGGAATGGGAAATACAGAGTTTAGCTTACATTGCTAGAAGGGTTAGAGATGAGGGGTTGTACCCATTGTTAGTCACACTCAGATTAGCCCTACTGAAATTAATGGACCTGGTTAACTAGGATATATTAATTTCAATGGGTTTGTTCTAAGTTGGGGTGAAAACTACTCTCTTGATGCTACTTTCTGCACATCGCCCCAATGGTAGGATTGGAACCACTGTAATACAGTTCACCCAGTTCCCATTCTTTGGATCCGGCCCAGGAGGATACCGTAGTCGATGGTATCAAAAGCCAACAAGAGATCAAGAAACAGGGGCAAAGCCACGTTGTTCCTGTCCTCCTTTCTATAGAGGTTATTCATCAGAGCGACCAATGCCCAGTGGCGTAGCGTGAGGGGTGCAGGGGGGGCCGGCCGCACTGGGCGCAACATCTGGGGGGGCGTGCTCGCCGCCTCCGGAGTCGCCGAAGAGCCTCGGGCGCAGGCTGTAGCAGAGCCCCATGTCTCGCGGAACCCACGAGTTGTGTGCGCGTCCGGGCTGAAGGCGTCCGGCAGGCAGCGGCTCTCAGCGCTCGCCGCGGTCCCCGTGCGTCAGGGCCGCGGAGGGCGCGCCAGGCAGCCCCTCCTCACAGCCCCGCTGCCGCTGCTGCTGCAGCTGCTGGGCCATGTTGCATTTTCCTCGCCTCTCTGCCCTCCGGGCAAGCGGCGTCGTTTGGGTGGCAGCGCCAGCGGCAACTCGCCTCAGATCACCTGACACGGACCCGCCACCGCCGCCGTGGCTACCTTACCGTAAATACCCCAGCCCAGGCAGCAGCAAGAAGAAGCTGGCAGCGGCGGCAGGTTAGGGGCGCAAATTCCTTGCCTTGCCCCGGGTTAGGGGGCGCAAATTACTTGCCTTGCCCCGGGTGCTGACAACCCACGCTACGCCGCTGCCAATGCCAATTCAGTTCCATGGCCAGGCCTGAACCCAAATTCGAATGGTTTTAAATCATCTAAATATGCCTACGCCAGAAGCTTTTAACAGTTTCATAGAGAGGAATTGCTAACTGTAAAGAGTCTTCAAAAATGAGACTTTTTCTTTTTAAATAAGAGGCCCATAATAGTTAAATACTGAGCTCTGTAATGAGAAAAGCAACTTAAATTAACATAAGAGACTACAGAGGTTTCCTTTTTAAAGCAAATTATTTTTCCACATTCTCAGCTAGTCCATGAACATAGTCAACCAGCCAAAGCAACGAGAGCTCAGAGGAAGAGGAAAAAGGGGGAAAATCTTTTAATTTTACCAGCATTTCATGCCTATTAAAATCAAATTAATTTGCCTGATCTTGAGCGTTTGCCAGTTGTGTTGCATAAATAAGGGTCTCTGTTTTATGGAAGATAAACATGCTAATTAGATTTCTCTCTATTTCACTCACACACACAGATGCACGCACACGTGTGCGCACACACACACACACACACACACACACACACAAAACTATCCTGCAGACTTTGCTTTTTTTAAAAAAAAAAGGAAGGAGGGGGGTAGGGTTAGTAATTAAAATATTTCAACAAAATGGAATGAAATGTACCCAGACCTTGGAGCAGCGTTCACTGGAAGGAACTGGTGAAATGAGCAATAATGGCCAGTCTTTGGTTTGCAAATGGAGACAAGTTCATACAAAATTGGACAATCCTGCTTTTGCATGGTAGTGAGATGCACAAGGCTGGCATGCTTTCTGAAAGTAATTACCCCCCTTTAAAAAATAAAAAAAATCCACAGTTCACCTGGATATTTTGAGCCTGCAAAATAAAGATCAGTATATTGAGAAGGGAGAAGAGTGTATTGTGTCTCCTAATGTCTCCTGTATGGATCACAAAAATGGGGTGACATAATGTCTTGCCCCACAGGGATCACTGCATACCACAAGTAGTGTTTCTCTATCACTGCAGGTTGTGTGTGCAAACTGGTATCATCCTCTGCTAGATATAATTGTCACAAACCAAAGAAGGTTTAGCTGGCAATCATAATTTTTGCCCTAAGCACGGCAAAAGACCTTTCAAAGGGGAGGCAACATGGTCACAGGACCCTGTGGCATAGGGCTCACCCAGACCTCATTTTGTGCCACATTTCCAGGCACAGGTCCGTGCTATAAAGCCTATGTCTGAGTGCTTTTTTTGGGGGGGGGGGGGTTCCGCACAAAAACTCACTCTTTACGGACACATAGGAGCAAACAGCAAACCATGGAAAACCCAATTTGCTGTTTGCTCCGATTCAGCATTAAAGAGTGAGTTTTCATGGGGAAAGCACCGGGGGCGGGGCAGGGGGAGCGCTTGGACACGGCAGGTGCCTAGAAAGCACAGGGCAAAATGTAAGTGTGGATGAGCCTATAGCTGAAAATCATCAAGGAAAGCAAAATCAGAGATACAAAAAAGAAGAAATTTCTCTTTCCTCTTTCCTCTTATTTTTAAGAGGCTCACTTCATTTCTAAACAACCCGAGTTGAAACTTGTTCTAAGCATTCATATATGCATTTCCCCACACACACTCTGTCCCCCTGAACTTTGGTCCTAATCTCACTGATGCCAGACAGCCATTGCCAAAGTCCTACACAGTGAAGACAAGCTTAGGCTGAAGATCTCACCTTTCATTTGGTTAGTGGTGGAAGAGACGCTGGATGCACTGGAATGAAGAAACCTTGTTTTTTTTTTAACACCACTGGCTCCCCTCATGAAGGCCAAACTTCCATCATGTTCCATGGCATCATTCAGCTTTCAGACAGTGAGGGCTACACAGCAGTCAAGGCGTGCCAACCATGAAAGTTGCATGGCTGAAACTCTGGAGGTTCCTCCCTGTTAACCCACAGACACTGTGGTGTGGGATCTAAGGTGAAATCCAGCTTTCCTCTTCTCACTGAGATACACTCCCTCTCTCACCAGTGGAGCAGTCTGCTGCTGGCATCAAAGGAAATCTTAGATATAAGATTATGCACCAAAGTCGTGGATGCTGTCTACCCGCTGTGTGCCAGCTTCACAGCAGAAAACAATCGTATCCAGCACTTGCAGAGTGTCTTTGAGTTCTGTGAAGTAAACATGGAAAGGTCAAGGGCCATCCACTGGAGTGCCATCTTGCCAGCCGTGGAGATTATAGATGCCTCTTGGCCAGCCTTGTTGTGTCCGCTGGAGGCCAAGTCAGAGAGATATCCACTCTGTTTGGTCTCTGTGGGGAGCTGAAGAAATTCAGTTCCCTCGCTTTCACTAAGCTGCTTCCAGACACCTTGCCCGTTTTCCAGAAACTGAACTAGTTATTCCAGCTAAAGAACTTTGATCTCTCCATATTGAAACCTGTTGTCTCTGCCACCATTATCAGCCTCCAAAACCAGATCAAAACTAATGGCTACAACTTCAAAGCGTTCCTTAATGAACTCAATGAGCAGCACCACTGTGAGGACCAGAATGTACGGAGTTGTTTCTGCAACGAAGGTGTGGAATTGACTGACTGTTCCAGGGCACGCTTGACAAAATTTGAACATTTCAAGGATACTTTCTTAAAGTGTATGTGGTGCAAACTGCAGGATACATTCCCTAGCACTTCTCTGGAAATGATAAACACTTTCTCCACCATATTTAACCCCAAATGCTATCCTCACTTTTTAGAGGAAATTGGGAGCTATGGTGCGGATGAACTGAACTTCCTTTTGTAGACGTATTCCTGTGTGGTGAGACTCGAGCGAGCACTGAACGACTGTCCCTTCTTTAAAAAGGTAGTATTTAGCCTCAACCAGCTTTCCTACAAAGACCTTTGGGCTAAGCTGGTCTATTGGAATTCTGAGATGCATGAATTGTTCCCAGACTTTGCCATCATGGCTGCAATAGCTTTGGTGATGCCTTTTGGCTCTGCATTGTATGACAAAATCAGCAAAGGAATTCAACTCCCAGTTGGGCTTTTCAAAAGAAGACCAGGGCTTCTCCAGCATTGCCATTGATCGACCAATCCTCAACAAGTTTGATTTCACTTTAGCCATTGAGTGCTCACTGGAAGGACAGATTGTGAAGCTGAGGCTCCAGTACTTTGGCCACCTCATGAGAAGAGAAGACTCCCTGGAGAAGACCCTGATGTTGGGAAAGATGGAGGGCACAAGGAGAAGGGGGCGACAGAGGACGAGATGGTTGGATAGTGTTTTTGAGGTTACCAGCATGAGTCTGACCAAGCTGCGGGGGGCAGTGGAGGACAGGAGTGCCTGGCGTTCTCTGGTCCATGGGGTCACGAAGAGTCGGACACGACTAAACGACTAAACAACAACAAAATTATGAAAGCATGAGAGGAATGGACTTTCTAATGGCACAGGCCAAGTAAGGTTTAGAAAGGGATGTTAGGAACACAACTTGAACTGAACCACAGCATTCTGTGAAAGTGTTAAATTTTGCCAAAATTACTTGGACTGAGGGGCAGGTAGAGAATGGAGTGCCTTACATTTTTAACTAAAGTACTTAAAGGTCAATGTGCTTTTTCCTACCTACTTTTTTCCAACCCAGCAAACAATCATCTTACCCCATCCTTAACTGCATTGAGTTTCAGGTTCCCAAATTCTGTGTATAACTAGTCCCAATATGAGTTTCCTGCATTTGGAAAGGGTCTGTTATTACTGAAAAAAGAGGGAAGGATGTGTCTTCTGGTTTATCCCCAGTTCTCCTAAGGTCACTGTTTTCCTGAGTTTACAGAACCCTTTCCTGTATGTCTCGCAAGTTGCTCTAAGTAAGTTATGACTTTGGATCCCCAGGTTTGCTGAAGCACATCTTCCATCGGCCCCAGCAAGCATGGCCAAGGACCAGCAATGATGGGAATTGTAGTTCAGCAACATCTGGAGGACAAAAGGTTCCCCACATCTGGTAGAAGTCGTCAATAAATCTGTTCCCTTACTGGAGAGCAAGAGATACCAGCTACCCCTTCTGCAAAATTCTGTAAGGTGAAAGAGACACCCACATAACCTTCTAGGTGTGGGTGGAGAGGAAGGATGAACTCGTCTATAATTGTCTCTGTAATTGTCACTGATCTTTTTCATGCTGGGAGCAGAACCCTTGGGCACTTCCAGGCTGCTATTTTGGGATGGGATTTGATCACATACTAGCAAATTCAGGTTGCAGAGTTTTAGTTGATTGGAAGGTCTTACAAAACAAACCCTCTGCCCCCCAATGATCAGATTTTTTTATTTTTTATTTTTTTATTTTGCAACAAGGAAAGGTAACAAGAAAATGCAGAAGGAATGCTTCTTAAATAACGGAATCATCTAATCTCCTGTAAACAAATCAAGATAAGTAGTCAATAAACAGGTTGTCTGGAAACAACCTTACTCCAGGACTGGGAATTCTCTCTACTCATGACCTAAAACAGCCTTTCCAATTCATTTAAATTTATTTGCTTGTATACAACTTAGAGGACTTTCTACAACCAACTGGTATTCACATTTTGTTAAATAAATAAAATTGTATTAAATCCCACTCTCCCCCTCCCCAAACAAAAAAGAAGTTGATCAAAGAGATTTACAGAATATTTTTTTTAAAAAAGCACAAAAATAGCAAAAGCCTGTCCTTAAAACTCAATTGGCAGACTAAAAGCAGTACCAGAGAGCAAGAACACAAAGAGCCAAAACTAGCAGTCAATAAATAAAATTAAGGAACAACGCAACAACAACAACAACTTGCTTAAAGAGAAATGTCTTCAGTTGCCAGCAGAACACGAATAGGGAAGAGGATAACCAGTGTGGTGTAGTGGTTAAGAGCGGTAGACTCGTAATCTGGTGAACCGGGTTCGTGTCTCCGCTCCTCCACATGTAGCTGCTGGGTGACCTTGGGCCAGTCACACTTCTCTGAAGTCTCTCAGCCTCACTCACCTCACAGAGTGTTTGTTGTGGGGGAGGAAGGGAAAGGAGAATGTTAGCTGCTTTGAGACTCCTTTGGGTAGTGATAAAGCGGGATATCAAATCCAAACTCCTCCTCTTCTTCTAACCTAACCTCTTGCCATTCATGTTGCAAATCCCACCATGCTATATCCTGTCCTTTTTCTGCCATTCCAGCCCCTTTCTCAGTGTAGGCAGTCAGACTTTGGCTCAAAGGGGATGGCTTGAGAACGTTGCCGACAGGGAGGAAGCGTGGTGCATGGTCCAGGAGGTTTTGGGGTCAGTATGATGGCCAAGGATCCTCAGATGGTTTAGCAGAAGCTGTGGTGTGCTGCCCCCAATAGAAAGATGGTGTATGAGTTTGTGTTTGTGTGGGCATTTGTGTGTTTCCAGGATGCAGCTGAGAAGAAGAGGCAACCCATCACTCTCCAAGCAACCTTCGCCTACCTGGGAGGGAAAGAACAATGATTCTCTTCTCTGGAGGTGGGAGGAGGGATTGGTGGGAAGAGAATGACACAGCTTAGAATGACACATCTATTGCCTGTGAAAGCTGATGGTCTGGAGGCAAATAAACACCAGCCCTAAAATCACAGGAGTTGCAGCCATTCAGTTAATAAAATTCAATAAAACTGTAAATCCAGTTTTGAAGCATGCTGGGCAAAAAATTTAAAAGTCTTCCGCTCTTACAAAGAAAAAGCAAGCAACACCTCCCACCCATGCAAAACAGTTGCCACCTGGCGAGTAACACTAAAGAGGACACTCCAAAAACAAGGCAATATGAATTGGGGGGGTGGGCTTTAGTGCTGGGGAACAGGGGGAGATTCTAGAAAATTGGGTGGAGGCCACTCACAGGAGCAGCCATCTGATTTTCCAGCTATGTTCCCCTTCAGCCCCCATGCCATGGTGCACCCCATTAAACAGGGTCCCCCCGCAACTGTTCGGAGAGCCTTTCTCGGTAGCTACCAGGGTTGGGAAGGTCACCTTCAGCTTGCTCCCTTCTGTATGTTAATCTATAGATCCAAGTCAGTATACTCTGCTCCAGCTTGCAAAATAATAATTATTACTATTTATTTATTTATTTATTTATTTATTTATTTATTTATATCTATCCCTCCCTTCCCCAGCCGAAGCCGGGCTCAGGGTGGCTAACAACAGTAAAAGTAATACAGCATTCTAAAATCAATTCATTCTAAAATCAATTCAAAATCAAATTAATGGCAACCATTGGGGTAGAGTTCTGTGAGGATTACCAAAGGAGGGGGTCAGGCTGTGCCTTGGCCAAAGGCCTGGTGGAACAACTCTGTCTTGCAGGGCCTGCAGAAAGATGTCAATGGCAGCAGGGGGAGCCTTTGAGGGGGCATGTGGGAAGCTGCCAAGGAAAGGAGAGGGTGGGAAAATCACTGCCCACCAATTTCTCCCACAAGAGGATCTCCGGATCCCACCCTGGAGCAGAATGTCAGTCCTAGCACCAGTGCAGTGCTCACACCTGGCCTCGTTCCCTTTCATCTGCCATCAGGCTCAGCTTGCAATAATCGGAGAAAAGGATGGTTCCTACTAATATCAACCTCCTTACCCAGCAGGCTCCTTCCTTCTTTGAAGCCGAGCAAGGAAATGGCTCGTCTCCACTAAGATTGTGTCATTCTATCCAGGTCTCTGAAGACCTCACCGTTCTTGTTGAGGCAAATCCTTTTAATTGAGTGTCTAAATTAACTGCTAAAAATACATCCCACAGCTGCTGCATTGGAATATCGCTGACAAGAAATTGCAGTCGGGGAGAGAGAGGAGAGGACAGGCTAAGAAGCACAGGCCTGCTTGAAAAATAACCCAAAAGGTTAACCTTGTTTTGAATGAGACCTAGAAATGGGAAGTAGAGAATGACCCAACAGCCATGCCCACAGGCAGAATGGCTTGTTCTGTTTATTTAATATATCCAACTCTTCCTCCAGGGCAACTGGAAAAGTGTTGGTCGCTTCCTCATCACATTGTGAAGAAGGAACAATAAGAGTCTGGTGGCACCTTAAAAGCTTAACGTGTTTTTGCAGCCTGAGTTTTTGTGGACTAGAGCCCATTCGGTCCTAAGTTGAAACATGTTATGTGTGCAGTGCACACTCCTGTCCCTATACAGTACATAAGGTAAAGGGACCCCTGACCATTAGGTCCAGTCGTGGCCGACTCTGGGGTTGTGTGCTCATCTCGCTTTATTGGCCGAGGGAGCCGGCGTACAGCTTCCAGGTCATGTGGCCAGCATGACTAAGCCGCTTCTGGCGAACCAGAGCAGCGCATGGAAACGCCATTTACCTTCCCCATTTATCTACTTGCAGTTTGATGTGATTTCGAACTGCTAGGTTGGCAGGAGCTGGGACTGAGCAACGGGAGCTCACCCTGTCACGGGGATTCGTACCGCCGACCTTCTGATCGGCAAGTCCTAGGCTCTGTGGACAGCGCCATCCGCGTCCCTATACAGTACATACATGCGTGAAAATAGTGGATGGAAAAGTTTGCCATCAGGGCATACTGGATCAAAAGGGCATGGAAGGTGGCGCTGCAGTAAGTCTGACACATTTCTGTGTGAAACCAAAATGGAGGATAAGAATCTTGTTCACAGCAGCAGCAACTGATGACAATACAGTCCTTATTGCTATTCTAATTTGCCATCTGAAGTCAGCCCATTATAGGTGACAAATATACCTTCAGTCTTGAATGAGTCTGGCATCAATGGAATCAAGTTGAAGTTTACTGAATTCTAGTCCCCCTTTGAAGTCTTCTTGTTGAAGTAGCTAACTTTGAGGTCAGCAGCCTATCCTGAGTAGACAGAGTTCATTCCATATTGTTGGTGCGCTATCCAATCGAATCTACCCTCCAAGCACATGTTACTGAATAACTAAGCTATTCATTACGTCTGGATCTCTGTCTACACGTTTTCTAGTTTGTGTAGTATATGTACTTAATTCTTACTCATTAGACACATATGTCTTATAGTCTGATTTACAGTGGTGCCTCGCAAGACGAAAATAATCCATTCCGTGAGTCTCTTCATCTAGCGGTTTTTTCGTCTTGCGAAGCATCCCTATTAGCAGCTTAGCGGATTAGCGCTATTAGCGGCTAAGCGGCTATTAGCGGCTTAGCGGCTTAGAAAAAGGGGGGGAAGGGGAAAAACTCGCAAGACTCGCAAAATGTTTTCGTCTTGCGAAGCAAGCCCATAGGGAAATTCGTCTTGCGAAGCACCTCGAAAAACGGAAAACCCTTTAGTCTAGCGGGTTTTTCGTCTTGGGAGGCATTCGTCTTGCGGGGCCCCACTGTATTGGGAACTAGGACTGAATCTCGTGACCTTGCTCACATGTGCTGGAGTTCAAAATAGTAAACACTCGTGTTTTCAGGAAGCAAGACATGTGCTGTAATCATTCTAAAAATGAATGCAGTGATTACATCCAAATGTAAAATTTTGCACTTACTGCAAGAATATACCATATTTACTCGAATCTAATGCTCACCCTTTTTGGCCAAATTACGTTGCGAAAATTGAGATGCGCATTTGATTCAATGGCACCTTCACATTTCGCCAGTAGATACTTTTTTTGGTTTCAAGGTTCTGAAAATTGAGGTGCGCATTAGATTCGATGCCTCATTAGACTCGAGTAAGTAGGGTAGATTGCATTTTGACGTAGATGTGAATGGCAACTGCGAAGGTAAAAGGAATGCATCTTATGTAGTGGGCAGGGTTATCTCCCCTTTTCTAATAGACTTTTGTCACATAGAAAATGGGAGGCATTAACAATAAAGGCTCTGCCTCCTCACCACTGCTGGGTTCTATATGTTACCAGTGCTAACGTTGGGAAGGCATGTAGCTCCTTGACAGCTCCACGTGGCAACCAATCTGGCTGAACACAAATGGACACAGTGGACGTGATGTAGTGCTGCTGACATGTGGATGACATGTGAATGCGGCAGCTAGACTGGTGACTGGGAGCGGTGGCCAAGACCACATAACACCGGTCTTGAAAGATCTACATTGGCTCCCAGTACGTTTCCGAGCACAATTCAAAGTGTTGGTGCTGACCTTGAAAGCCCTAAACGGCCTTGGTCCAGTATACCTGAAGGAGCGTCTCCACCCCCATCGTTCTGCCTGGATACTGAGGTCCAGCGCCAAGGGCCTTCTGGCGGTTCCCTCGCTGCGAGAAGCTAAGTTACAGGGAACCAGACAGAGGGCCTTCTCAGTAGTGGCACCCACCCTGTGGAACGTCCCCCCACCAGCTGCCACAGAGAACAACTACCAGACTTTTAGAAGACATCTAAAGGCAGCCCTGTTTAGGGAAGCTTTTAATGTTTAACAGACTATTGTATTTTAATATTTTGTTGGAAGCTGCCCAGAATGGCTAGGGAAACCCAGCCAGATGGGCGGGAAATAAATAAATAAATAAATAATTATTATTACTATTTTGCATACCCTAAGGGAATATAATATAAACACTTCTCTGGGACTGGATGGCAGGCAGACGAGTGAGTCAGAGGAGGAAAAGGGTGGAGAATTGAGGGAACCCTGAGAAGCGCAGCAGGAGAGTCAGCGATAGTGCATTGGATTGGAATGGTTGGGTATTGGGGCTGAAGGGAAAAGGGATACCTGAAGAAAACAAAACCTGGAGAGGAGGGGAGAGGAAGGGAAGGGATCTTTTTCTTCTTTGGCAATCACTCATAGCCGAGTAAGATTGTCTTCCATAAACACAGTTTTAACAATGAGTCCGTAAGTGACTGTGGAGGCCAATTCTGGACCCACACATCCTTCCACAGCGGGGACATTGGTTCCCAGGTGGGAGTTGCAACAAATAGGGACATCCTATTCTGTTGTTGTTGTTGTTGTTATAATACCCCACCCATCTGACTGGGTTTCCCCAGCCACTCTGGGTGGCTCCCAACATATTTAAAGCATCAGAAAACATTAAACATTAAAAAAAACTTCCCTATACAGGGCTGCCTTCAGATGTCTTCTAAAGGTTGTCTAGTTACTTATCTCCTTGGCTCAGGGGTCACGTAACTCCACACCCTCTAACATTTCTCTGATGAAAGTAGGGAAATCCTAAGGAAAAGCAAGACATTTTGGGATCAAATCAGAAACCAGGACGGCTTCTGTAAACCCGGGACTGTTCCTCCTGGAAAATGGGGACACTTGGAGGAAGAGTAGAGGAGGCAGGTTCCTTACACTACCCAAAAAAAGTGAGGTGGGCAGAGCCTTGAGTATGGCTACTGAGCTGGAATTAAGGAAGAAGTAGCACTCTTGAACCCTTTTTAATAAGAACATAAGGAGAATCCTCTTGGATTAGGACAAATGGCCTTCTAGCCCAGCATCCTGTTCTCTCATGGTGGCCCACCAGGTACCCACAAGCAAGACCTGAGTGCAACAATACTCTCCCCAACAAATATATAAAGGCCTACCGCCTGTGACAGTGGAAGTATAACAGACATAACTCCACCCTCAGTGAATTGGTCTAATACTTTTTGAAAAGTCTTCCGAATTGATACCCATTAACACATCCTGAGAAAGTGAATTCCATAGTTCAGTCATGCGCTGTGTGGAGAAGTATTTTGCTTTGTCTGCCCTGAATCTTCCTGGAATTCAGCTTCATTGAATGCCCCCTGGTGCTGGTATTATGAAAGCAGGGGATCATCATCTGCCTGATAAAAACACAGAAAGAAAACTGAGGTGCTTCATCCAGACTGCAGGATTGTAAGAGCAACCAAAAGAGGCAAGCAAGATAATGCCATGTAGATTGCAATATTCTAGATGACAAGAACAGGTTCTCCCCAAATTGTCCAAGTCCCCTAGGAGAGCCATTTTATCTTTTTAGTTGGGCTCCATCCAGCCACACTAATATCCTCATCACAGAGAAATCACTCCCTATTAACGACATGGGGAAGGATGTCAGAGCTGGGTCTCATGACAGGAGGCAAGGTCCTGGAAACAAGGCAAAATTGAGTGTAGTGACATAAGGCGAGGCTGATCTGTTGGAAGAAATAGCAGACGAGTCCTCATATAGCCCAGACTAGATAAATCTGAACTGAAAGCTTTCACAGAGCTCAGCCTTACCACCTGGCCTAATTTAGCCTATTGCTCTCCAAGTGCCTCATTTGCTGGTTTGGCTTGTTACCCTATACTCCAGCTAGAGCTTTTTGGTGGCATACAGGCTGAATGCATGCCTAGTATCTCTTAGGCTCCAGGTTTAAAACTTGCTGCAGACATGCTATAAAGTAGCCTGTACTCTAGCACTCCTGTTAGATTTTTCCATCATAAAAACTTTGCACCATAATTCTGTAAGAGAGAGAGAGAGAGAGGGATGTTGTTACAGTGCCAGTGTCCTAATGATGGGTAGGCAAACTAAGGCCCGGGGGCTGGATCCGGCCCAATCACCTTCTAAATCCAGCCCGTGGACGGTCCAGAAATCAGCGTGTTTTTACTTGAGTAGAATGTATTCTTTTATTTAAAATGCATCTCTGGGTTATTTGTGGGGCCTGCCTGGTGTTTTTACATGAGTAGAATGTGTGCTTTTATTTAAAATGCATCTCTGGGTTATTTGTTGTTGTTTAGTCGTTTAGTCGTGTCCGACTCTTCGTGACCCCATGGACCAGAGCACGCTAGGCACTCCTGTCTTCCACTGCCTCCCACAGTTTGGTCAAACTCATGCTGGTAGCTTCGAGAACACTATCCAACCATCTCGTCCTCTGTCGTCCCCTTCTCCTTGTGCCCTCCATCTTTCCCCACATCAGGGTCTTTTCCAGGGAGTCTTCTCTTCTCATGAGGTGGCCCAAGTACTGGAGCCTCAGCTTCAGGATCTGTCCTTCCAGTGAGCACTCAGGGCTGATTTCCTTCAGAATGGATAGGTTTGATCTTCTGGCTCCATCTTTGGGTTATTTGTAGGGCATAATAATTCATCCTTCCCCCCCCCCCCCTCAAAATATAGTCTGGCCTCCCACAAGGTCTGAGGGACTGGCCCCCTGCTGAAAAAGTTTACTGACCCCTGGTCCTAACCATCAGAAATGTAATAGGATTTGTTTTAATAATAATAAAAAAATTGAATCCCTTTCGCCTGCCTACACTGCAAGATGATCTCAGTGACAGTGATAAGTGTCGCTTGCTTACATATTTACATACAAAGGAAGACAGCAGAAAAAGCTTTGAGTGAGCATCCAAGAAGGAACAGCACATCACTGGTGGAGGAATACAATAACTTTGTTTTGTGTGGTTCAGGAATCCTGCAATAACATTTCTAATTCAGCCACTGCATTGAACTAAATTATGCACATGGGTACTCCCCCCCCCCTTTGCTCAGATTGAATTTGCTTTATTACCAACTACGTTTTGGGTGCTTTGATAGAACTTGCAGAATGTGGGATTTTGTGGTCCCCGTTTCCACCTCTCAATTCCTCATGGAACTATGAAGAAAGGAGTTTGGAGCTGTACTTAAACATGGAGACAGGAAAAGTCATGTGTCACCGTAGATTCCAGGACAAGAAGATCAGAAGCCTCTGGCTTTTATGAATTGTTCAAATTGAGCAAGGTTTTGCGTATGCATGCTTCATTTCCCATAATTCTACATTTGTTAACACTGGGAAGCAGGCAAGGAGTTATGCAAAGTGCTGGAATTGCTGTTTGGTGAGTCTCTGGCTTGGAAAATTTTGATCGAGCATTGCCACCTCGGCCGTGTTGTGGAGAGCCTGTGGGATGCTGGGCAATAGCCAAAGAGATCAGAGAGTGATCAGAAGCAGGTGACAAGATACAGAGAACAAGGAGCTCCTAAGTAGGTTTCCATGGTGGAGTAGGGCCAGACCAAGACATTTTGGCACCTTAGGCCATGGGTAGGCAAACTAAGGCCCGGGGGCCGGATCCGGCCCAGTCACCTTCTAAACCCGGCCTGGGAATCAGCGTGTTTTTACATGAGTAGAATGTGTCCTTTTATTTAAAATGCATCTCTGGGTTATTTGTGGCGCATAGGAATGTGTTCATTTTTTTCTCCAAAATATAGTCCGGCCGCCCACAAGGTCTGAGGGACAGTGGACCGGCCCCCTGCTGAAAAAGTTTGCTGACCCCTGGCTTAGGTGAACCACAAAATGGCATCCCCCCCCAGCTAGGGAAGATGGGGTGAGTGAATATTTACATTAGGGACATAGGCGCTGACTCCTGGGTGCCCAAGCACCCAGAAAATTGCCCATGACGGGACCAGGCACCACAAATTGTGTTGGCAGAGGCACACTGCATGGTGTGTACGTGTGACGTCAGTAAATGTGGGGGACAAATTTTGGTGGCGGATGCACAGGCACGCTGCAGGGGGAAAGTCCAAATTCCCATTATGATTCTTCTAGAAAGACGTCCCCAGATGTTGTACACGTGGTCATTTATAACTGACCAGTGAAGAAATCCAACAGAATAATGAAAGCAGAATCTGAAATGCAAGCAGGAATTCAAGCCATTGTAGGGGCTTCCCTGGATTTAGGAAATGGTTTACGTTGTAAATACCTGTTTAATTGTGACCAGAGAGACAGCATTGAACTAACCTTTCAGGATCCAGATGTATGGTATAAATTTTGCTCTCTAATTCATGTTTGCCAACAGAGAGCTGTTACTAGAATTAAAAGGTTGTCCGACTTCAGACTTCTTCTATTGATCCAAGTGCTATACAGTAACCCAGAAATGAGGGTCAGAGTAGGTTTAAATAGTGGTACTACTGGTGCTTTAAAATGTTTTATCAGTACAGTGGAACCTCAGAAGCTGAACACCTGTAAACTCAAATGTTTCAGCTCCTGAACGATCGGAAACTGGAAGTGATTGTTCTAGTTTTCGAATGATTTTCGGAAGCCAAACGTCCGGTGTGGCTTGTGCAGCTTCCTGCAGCCAATCGGAAGCCGCTCCTTGGAAGTCGAACATTTTGGAAGTCAAACAGACTTCCGGAATGGATTCCATTCAATTTCCAAGGTAAGACTGAACTGTTACTGCAGGTTTATCATGGCCTTTGGCTAGAACAATAAAGTTTTTAAAATTGAAAAAGTAAAACAAAACAAAACAAAACAAAACAAAACAAAACAAAACACATGTTCCACAAACTATGTAAGTAATGGTAGTCCCACCCTAGAGATTTGCTTTAGTCAATGGTGTTAGGCAGAAATTTCCTTCCAAACCTTACAATATGCCATATTTTTACGTGTATAAGATGCCCCCCATGTATAAGACGCCCCCTATTTTGGGGGACTCCGAATTAAGAAAACACCCCTCAGCACTACCCGTGTATAAGGTGAGCCCCAATTTAAAACCTGTTTTTTGGTTAAAAAAAAACAAACAAACATAGTCTTATACTTGGGAAAATACAGTAATTATGTATACATTCACTTCTAGCTAGTATTCTGCTTTATTGTGTGGGAGAGCCATGTTAGTGTGTTGGGATTGGAGTTGGACTAATGCTGAGGAGACCTTTCTCCCTTGAGCTTAGGCCGCTCAGTATCTCTCAGCCCATCACTGCCTCACAAGCCAGTTGGGAGGACCAAAAGGACAGGGGATAACCTTGGACGGGCAGTTGAGGTGGGTGAGGTAATATATAACAAATTATTACATGCTTGTTTGTCACTTTAAAACAAATAAATGAGAAACATTTTTTTTGGGGGGGGGGAGTTGTTGCCTGCTGTTCTCCAGATTTCCCTTCTGGGTGACTTTGGTATTAATTTGATCAGTACATGCCTGACGAAGCAAGCTGTAGTTTACCCCCCTGGAGTCAGAGCTGGTTCGGGGAACAGTTCCCTCTACAAAGACGGGAACAAATTTGTCCAATCTGCTAGAAAGAGGCCACTTGTGCCTTCCAGGCATCTTTGGGCCCGTTACACTACAATCTGTAGAAAAATGTGCACACTGAGATTTTTATTTTTTATTTTTTTAAAAATATTATGGTCTTTGATTCATTCTCTTCCTACTCCTTCTGGTTTAACACTGGAAAATAAAGTTAAATAAATAACAGAAGAATTCACCTACCTATGGAATTAGGGGGTGAAGAACGGAGCCGTCAACTGGTGGGAAAGGCAGAGTGTATGCTTTGAAGTGTTTTATTGCCAGTCATGATAGAAGCTGTGTATTGAAAGAAGAAGGGACTGTAGATGGCAAGGATCGCTGAAGGGTGCCCTGCATTACTCTGAGTATTTCACGTGCTCTGCCTTCACTTGAATAGTGCTGCCAATATCTCTTGTGCATTACACCCCCACCACCGCAGGAGTCGGTGGCAGATGTTATTTGACAGAAGCAAAAGTGATATACCCAGCATTAGAGGTATAAGAGGTATAACCCCAGTTGGTCCCCTACACAGTTGTGCCCCATATTTCAATCTGTGCATCTTGAGTTATATTCAAGTGAACCCATTAACGTTAAAGGACCTAAGTTGGTCATGCCCATAAATTTCAGTCGGGCTACTCTGAGCAGAATTGACGTTTGCTACAATCCTTTGTTAGCCAAAAGTGGGAGGGAGGGAGAAGAGAAGATAGATGCCATCAAGGTCATTCCCTTCTTCGTAGCTCAGTTGGGCCATTTAAGCCATGTTTGCACTGGGAAATCTCAGATTCAGGCCTTACACGGGTGGAATTTGAACAGAGAGTATTCAGGCCAGGAGGAGGACTGAAGGCCAAACTATACATTCATCTACATGGTTTCTGTTATGTAAACAGTGGGTATGAGGAAACCCTGAGCAGTTTTGGGACTGTAGGGTGTGGGGAAGGGAACCCCCTCCCTCCCCCAATCATGGCCTTGAGTAAAATAGCCTCTCTAACACTATAGTTTGCATTTTAAGGGAAACTGCCATGGGTCCACCCAAGATAGTGTACCAATTTCCCAGTTTCCCCAGTTCCTGTGGAGGGTTGCAGCTTGAGCATTTCTCCTGTCAGAAGCTGGAAACTTACTACTAGAAACCTGAACGTGGTGAGATCTCCTATTTCCTGGTCAGAGGAGTTCCTGGATGAGGCCGCAGGCTGTCGCTGTTCAACATTTTTTGTTGTTGTTACATTAAAGGTAAAGGTAAAGGTACCCCTGCCCGTACGGGCCAGTCGTGTCCGACTCTAGGGTTGTGCACCCATCTCACTTAAGAGGCCGGGGGCCAGACTTCCGGGTTAGCGCGATCGGCTAATGGCGGATTCCCTCCGAGCTCCGGAGGGAATCGGCTCTGCTGAAGACGGGTCCTACCGCGCCGGCGACACGGGGACCCTCAGAAACCGCAGGCGCGGAAGCCTGCGGACTTGGTGACTCGGTGGGCACCTTTAAGCGCCCTCCCTGACCCACGAAGAGCCTTTTTAAAGGCTACGGAGAGGGTACGGGGAGCGGCGTGGTGCTGAGAGTAGACCGCTACTTCAGTGGAGCGAAGCCGCGTGCCATGGCCAGACAGCGCTGACTTTTTTCCCAAAATTCGGACTGGAAACAAATAACCCGTGAGTAGAATGGAATTTGGACTTTAAAATCTATATCTTTGAATTCGGTACAACTGGGGGATGTGCTAAAGGGAAGTCCGCACCCCCCTATCTACAAACGATCTAAAGCAAGGATCGGTGGACTAAGGTGGAGAGTACTGTTTTTGGTGTTAGATAAAAAATATTTCCATGAGTTTGACAGAAGAAGTCTTTGTGCTGGAGAGAAAGTGAGGAGTTTTGGAAGCTTTTGTGTAACCCCCCCCTCCCGAACCCGGGAGCGTCCTGTGTGTGAGCCGGAGGAAAAAGAACAAGGAGTTTGATAGCTGTCAAAGGAGCTGTCAAACGGGCGGCTAAAATTTAAGAACTTTGTTATTTAATAACTTTCTGAACTAAAAGTGTTGCTTTTGGACTGAGGTGGCTGGAAACAACGTAGTCATAAACAACAAAGTAACGGGCTGTTGGAAAAGGACTATCAAGCAACTGTAATCCCCCTAGGGGGAACTAGAGACATTACAATGGCTGCAGAGGGAAAATTACTGGTAGAGATAGAAAGAATGTTTTTTCTCGTGGGAATCCTGCAAGAGCAGAGTACGGCTATGAACAAAGAACTTATGACCTTGAATTCCAAAACAAACGACTCTGCTGAATGCATAAAGGATTTGCCTGATAAGGAATCTGCAGCTGAACCAGAAAAAACTTTTTTGGAACCGGTGGAGAGAAAAGAAGGAATGGAAAAAGTGCAGGAAAATATCAATCAGAAGCCCATATTGTCAGGAAATAAAGAAGAAGATCTTTGGATTACAAATCTGCGAAAGATGAGAAAGATGAAGGAGGAAGTCCCGGGAGCACTTGGAATATTGGAATTCAAAAGAGTAAAGAAATATGATTGGGACTTCCTCCTTGAGTATGGGAGATCAACTGACTTTTTGCAGCAACTGCTATTAAGTATCTTGGATGGAAGAAAATATGATGTGACTGAGATAGAATTCCTTCGAGACCTGAGGACCAACAAAAAGGGCTACCAACAAAATCGGCAGAGAGAGACTGACAGAGACTTGAAGGCCTCTGATGTGAGGAATCCGGGCTAGGATAATTGCTTGGGAAGGGATGGAAACTGGGGTAGGGAGGGAGGGGAGAACAGAATTTCAAAATTTTATGATTTTTGTATTTGGCCATTATGACATATAATTAACAAAAATACAAAGGGAGAAATTCGTGGAAGGGTAATTAGGTCGACCTTAGAAAAAAAAAGATTTAATGTTTAAAAGAGAATTGGATAAATTAAATTTGGATAAGTAAAAAGGATTAAGTTTAAAAATAACAATAATATGTTAAAGATGGGAGATAAGAACTTGCTGAACTAATTTTTGGAATTGGGATGTATGAAGAGGGGGTGGGGGGAAGTCAGGGAAAGGGGGTAATGAAAATAAGAGTTTAAAAATATATATGTTTTGTTTTTGTTTTTGTTTTATAAAATGTGAAAACCTAATAAAAATTTTATAAAAAAAAAAAAAGAGGCCGGGGGCCAGCGCTGTCCGGAGACACTTTCCGGGTCACGTGGCCAGCGTGACGAAGCTGCTCTGGCAAGCCAGCATCAGCGCAGCACACGGAAACGCCATTTACATTCCCGCTATAAAGCGGTACCTATTTATCTACTTGCACTTAGGGGTACTTTCAAACTTCTAGGTGGGCAGGAGCTGGGACCGAAAGACGGGAGCTCACCCCGCCGTGGAGATTCGAACCACCGACCATGCGATTGGCAAGTCCTAGGCTCTGTGGTTTAACCCACAGCGCCACCCGCATTGTTGTTACATTACTGCTGTGCAAATTGCTTGACTCCATAAAACATAATGAAATATGGCCAAACACGGTTTGACCCTATGGCTCATAATCACCACACTGGACCTAGAGACCTGAGGCATACTTACACTCCTACTTGAGTAGACTCACTTCTACCTGGCCTGGCCCCAAACTCAGCACATAGGAACAGAGCCCGATGGATCAGAACAGTGGCCCATGTAGTCCAGCATCTGTTCTTACTGTGACCAACCAAGATGCCTGTGGGAGATTTTTAAGCAGGACCTGAGCACAAGGGCAGTCTCCCTTCCTGTGGTTTCCAGCAATTGGTATTCAGAAGCAGATGAAGTTGTCCTACAGGTTCTTATCATTTAAACAAAAACTGAAAACACTGTTTGCGGATAAACTGTGGTAAAGCTGAAGAGTCAAATTATCTTTTTCCCCCATTCTTTTTTTATTGTTGATATAGACTAATGTTTATTATAGTTACTATTTTTTATGTTGATTGTATATCATGGAGGTTGTTGTTAGCTACACTGGGCTCCTATGGGAGGAAGGGTAGGATGTACGCATTAAGAAATGGTAGTAATAAGGAAGTTTGTATGGAGCAGGAAAAAGGGAGCTACAGTGAAGCTTGGGAAACCCTTGAGATGTGATCTCTCCTCCCCAACCCAGACTGTGCTGGCCTTGTGGATAGATGCGACTGGCCTCTGAATAGTTTTCCTAAATTGCAATCCCTTCCCTTCCATTCAAGGGGTCTTGGACCAGAAGGCACATTTTGAATTTTGAGAGAGTGGGCGCCAGTCACAAAATGGCTACCGTGGCATAACACAAAATTAGAAGTACAGTGGTACCTTGGGTTACATACTCTTCAGGTTACAGACTCTGCTAACCCAGAAATATTACCTCGGGTTAAGAACTTTGCTTTAGGATGAGAACAGAAATCGTGCAGCGGCAGTGCAGCGGCAGCAGGAGGCCCCATTAGCTAAAGTGGTACTTCAGGTTAAGAACAGTTTCAGGTTAAGAACAGACCTCCAGTATGAATTAAGATCTTAACCCGAGGTACCACTGTATAGTAATTGCTTCTCCCTCCTCCCCGGGACAACTTCAAGCTTGCCATGGAAGTCAGCTGTGTCCTGCTGGTTCAGATTGTGCAGATCACACAACATTGATTTCCCCACGCTACTGCACAAAATACACAAAGTGTTGCAGCTGTATTTTCTAGTACCAAGAAAAATACACATCTCTTTCTCTCAGTCCTCCCTCTCTCACACAGCTAAGCACAGAATGCAAAAAATTAAAATCTCTCCCCTTTTTTCTGCTTAAGTGCATCTCTCTCAATCAGACACATAGAGCATGTTTGAGCAACCCATTCACCCCAATTCAGAAAAGCCTCTCGACAAGCAAAGGAAACAACAACAACATTTTTTTATTTATACCCCAGCCATTCTGGGTGGCTTCCAACACACATAAAAATAACAATAAAACCTCAAACATTAATAGTAACAATCTGATCCAATATAAAAGTCACAGTAACAATAATGTAGAAGTCACAATGCCTGCCATTAAATAAATGTTTACCGACCTGGTGCCCAAGGGCACCAGTGAATGCCTTTGGAGGTTTCGGGTTGGCAATCGCTGCTCTATTCATATGTATGGAAGCTGGAAAAGGGGCAGGAATTAGGAAAGGCCTTGAAGGACCTTGAGAGCCCCTCACACCTTGCCAAATGCAACAGAACGTTGGGGCAAGGACAGCAAAATTAAATGACCTTTAGGGCAGAAAAATACGTTGTGTTTACCTTGTATGCAGTGGCCTCTCTATGGTGCAGGTCACCAACAATTTGTGTTTTACAAAGGAACAACATACTGGGAAAGGTTCAGAGAGGAACTTTTAAGGAGGACACGCTGGATCTAAGAAAGAAAACTGTTTAAAGGGAAGACAGAAGAAGCTGGGTATGGCCAGCCTAGAAGAAAGAAAAACAGTAAGATATTATGTTGGCCATTTTCAGTTATGGAAATAGATGCTAGTTAAAAAGAGCAAGGGGAAAGCAGCTGCTCACACTTTCCCTTTGGATGCGTGGCTTGAATAGTTTGTGTATATATCCACCCAAGACAGCGAAGTACATTCCTTACAGTTAATTGCTTTCCTTTCCTTACGGAGTACGTAATCCACCAAGTGATCACTTTCCATCTCTGTAGCTAGCAGGACAGCAGAAGTGGGCAGTTACAGGGCAAGCAATTAGCATCAGTATGGTTGCACTAATCTTGCTTTCAAAAATCTGGTTGCTGCATGGCCAAGACCAAGGCCAAGACTGTGTAAAATTAAAATTTAAAGCAGCGTCTCTGGAACTTCTAAAATGGCCTTTTTCTGAATTAAAAATTGAAGGCACACTTCACTCCATACCCTCCAACATTTCTCCGATGAAAATGTTGTTGTTGTTTAGTCGTTTAGTCATGTCCGACTCTTCGTGACCCCATGGACCAGAGCACGCCAGGCACTCCTGTCTTCCACTGCCTCCCGCAGTTTGGTCAAACTCATGCTGGTAGCTTCGAGAAAACTATCCAACCACCTCGTCCTCTGTCGTCCCCTTCTCCCCAATGAAAATAGGGATGTCCATTAACACCTCCCTCGTTCTCTTAGAATGGCAAAGGTGCCAGAACTGAGTTCTGGTGAGTTCCAGCTGAAAAACAGCCCTGGGGATGTTCTATTCCATACCCTCCAACATTTAGCCAAGTATTTAAAGACCTGTCACATGGAAGATGGAGCAAGCTTGTTTTTTCCTGCTCCGGAAGCTAGGACCAGGACCAATGGCTTCGAGTGACAAGAAAGGAGATTCCATCTAACATCTGGAAGAACTTCCTGACAGTCATGGAGGCTTTGGTTGAGATTTCTGTATTGCAGGCGTTCGGACTAGATGGCCCTTGGGGTCCCTTCCATCTCTACAGTTCTGTGATTCCAGGTGAACACAGAACAAAAGACACTGTCTTAAGTTATTTATTTATTTATTTCCATTTCATTTATTAAATTGGCAACCACCCTTCATCCTTAGATCTCATGGCGGCTCACAGCATCAATTACATTGAGTCAGACCCTCAGTCCTCCTAGCTCAGTACTGCGCGCAGAGACTGGTAGCAGTTATTTAGGATTTCAGGCAAGAGCCTTTCCTAGAGATCAGGTGCCAGGAGTTGAACGTGGGATCTTTTGCATCTGCAAGGTAGCCAACAGCAGAAAGCGATTACAGATGGCATGACAGAAAAATCACATGCAGTGAGCAGCTTATTCTCCTGTGCGTATACGTTTATTGGGCTTACTTATTTCATATGGCAAACTAAAGGTAAAGGACGACTATGGGGGTGTGGCGCTCATCTCACTTTCAGGCCAAGGGAGCTGGTGTTCGTCTGCTGACAGCTTTCCGGGTCATGTGGCCAGCATGACTAAACCGTTTCTGGTGCAATGGGACACCATGACGGAAACCAGAGCGCACAGAAACGCCATTCCCACCGCGATGGTACCTATTTATCTACTTGCACTGGTGTGCTTTCAAACTGCTCGGTTGGCAGGAGCTGGGGACAGAGCAATGGGAGCTCACCCCGTCGCAGGGACTTGAACCGCCAATCTTCCGATTGGCAAGCCCAAGAGGCTTAGTGGTTTAGACCACAGCACCACCCACTATCCCTATATATGGCAAACTAGCACTTCTCTCGCACCACCCCATTTGTGAATGATGCAACGTATACAGGTCTCTTTCTCATTCTACTCTGTTTCCTCTTAAACTCATGGTATTTCTTATCTCCCTTCTCTTCTTGCCTCTTAGGTCCAGCCAGCCACAATAGCTCCCTCTTGACATCGCTCCCCATCCCAGGACGGTCCCTGCATTCGCCGCTGGACATCAAGCATTTCCTGACCTTCCGCTTCAATGGGGCCCCCCAGCTCAACCTCTTCCCCAACTTCAACACGGTGAGTTTGTTACTTGACCTGGTCTAAATTTTACTGAGGAGGAGGCATCCTGCTCGACCAGAGAGGTTACCAGAGAGCTTTCCCCATCTGCGGAGGGCTAACTGCAAAACTGTCCTACATCTCCCGGGTCAAAACGTGCAACGGAATCGCCGCTTGCCCCACCGTGTGATCGCTGATGTGTCCCTGCTTTCTTCCGGCCTCCTTTGCTTGGTTCAATTTCATAATTTCTCCTGCTGATCTGCTGACTTCAAGGTCACCCAGAACACACATGCTCAGGGCTGGTGTTATGTGCGGTATCTATAGAAATACTGCAAGTGCAGGATGCCTCCACACACCCGCTCACGCCCATCAAGTTATGCCAGCCTTCTTTCGTTACAGTTGGGAAGCTTAAGCTGTCCGACTACACTTAACAAGGGACGTGAAGGTCACTGAGGATTGTTATGATGCCATGGGAATGGTCATTTGATAAGGTTGCCACTGTTGGGTGGTCTTTTGGTGGTCAGGAGATAGCTGGGGATTCCCAGAAAGGTGTGTTCAACTCACTTTTCTCTTCCATTGATTTCCTGGAAATTTTTGTGCTGTGTTTCCTTTGCAAATTTAGTTTTCCTTGTGTTATATGGAAGGTGGAAATAATAGAAGATTATCAACCCCCAGAAAGTCTAAAAATAGGGAGAAGGTGCTCTCCAAGTGGAGTCATGCTTCCATTTTCTTGAGTGTCTTTCATAAGGATAGGAGTAGCTGCTGTGCTTCACCATACCAATGGCCCATCCTGTTTCCCTGTGGACAGATGTTTCCAAGAAGCCTGTGAGCAATGCGTTAACTTAACAGCTCTCTCCTGTTTTTGTCCCTAGCACTTGATATTCAGAGATACTCTGAACATGGAGGTTTTATTCAGCAGTCATGGCTAATGGCCATTGGTAGACTCGCCCTCCATTTATTTATCTGCTCCAGTTTTAAATCACCACATATTTTGATAGAAAAATCTGTAAGTGTTGTGTGAAGAAGTATTCCGCCAATCGGTTTAATTGAGTGACCCTAATTTCATCCATCTCAAACACAAATGCTGATTTTTTTGTCAATTCCCAGACAAAGCAGAGCACATCCAAAGTAGTTGGGTGGGAGACTCGCATGCCAGATACTCCAAACAGCCGACATCCCCTTGGTTTCTGAATCATGACAGATCACAGAATTTCATCTTTTTCTTAACCCCCTCACCCCTTGCTCTCTAACATCTATTTGAAACCACTGGGTGAAACTAGCCACAGATATGAGATGAAGTGATGACATCTATCTTTATTTTACATGCCTTTTTTGACCACACTCTAGGGGGGCAGTGGAAACCTTGAACATTGTCAGCTCTTAGATACTGGACTATGCAGCAAAACAAGATGAAACTTAATCCAGATTAGATAAAACAATTGTTGGCTGGGGGTGGAGAATTTGATAATCCAGGTATAGGTGTTCAGTTCATTTTGAATGAGGTTGCACAAGTTCACAGCCTGAGGTGCTACTTGAATTGGATGGTCCGTTGGTGCAGTGAGTAGCAGTACATTTTTACCAGCTTTGGCTGATGTGATTTCCTGTAAGAATTAGAGCTGGCCATAGTCATTCATATTGTAGCACTCTCCAGATTGAACTACTGTCAAGTGCTCTGTGTGGGGTTGCCCTTAACAGACCTGGAAACTTAAAACTGGTGCGAGTTGTCTGGGGCCAGACAGTTGGCACAGTCTGTTGCTGTTTGTTCTGCCCTGATTACTTACTGGTTTCCAGGTTCAATTTGAGGTGCTAGTTCTTACCTTTAAAACCTACATGACTTGATACATGGATACCTTTTGGACCATATAGTCTTCTCTCCCTCCTCCTCCCATGCACCCAATGTAACATCTGAGGTCCTGCTCTGTCCCCCCCCCCCCCCCGAATTTAGTACACCAGCCATTCACGAGGAGCATGGTCTCTTGGGTTGTGGTGGTGAGCAACTAAGGAATGTCCTTTCCACCGAGGTCCACCTGACCCCATACTGAAATTTTAGGTGCCTGGCTGGAGCCTGTCTTTTCTCTAAAGGACTTTGGTGTCATCTAACTGCTGGTTCAGTTTCCTTTCTCTCTGTTCCAGTGGATTCTATGTCCACCTTTTATTGATCTGCCTGTTGATGTGGTTCCTTTGTTGGGTCTGCTGTTGTCAGTGGCTTCTGTTACTATTTGTTTTTCTGTTTTGTGTTCTTGAAAATTGGTTATTGTTTTGCTGTCACTATTTTTGCAAGAGGGATTCAAGTACCTACCTACTGCAAATTTAGATTTGCACAGTTCAAGTGGATTAAAGTGCTCTGTTACCCCAGCACAACAAATCCACTTTTAAAAAGAAATGGACTTTATACAGTTTGGAAATGACAGGGAAATGCGTTGAAAAATGTGGGGTTACATATGAACACCGGCAAGTAAATTGGGAGGGATGCAGGACAAATACTTCCTGTCATATACCTGATCTGCAAACAAATCGGAACATATGCTGAACAGAGGCCAAACATAATCTAGCTCATGGGTAGAACAACTAAGGCCCAGGGGCCGGGGCCGGCCCAATCGCCTTCTAAATCCGGCCCGCGGACGGTCCGAGAATCAGCGTGTTTTTACATAAGTAGAATGTGTCTTTTTATTTAAAATGCATCTCTGGGTTATTTGTGGGGCATAGGAATTTGTTCTCCCCCCCCCAAAAAAAATATATAGTCCGGCCCCCCACAAGGTCTGAGGGACAGTGGACCGGCTGCCTGCTGAAAAAGTTTGCTGGCCCTTGATCTAGCCCCTCTGCATAAGCTTAACACAATCTATCAGGATGAATGCCAAATAAACAGGTTATCTGAAGGAGCCCTTAGCCACTTCTGTTTCTTCTGAGGGCCCCTCCAAACATCCTTTTTATTGTGCATTCATAATGATTTGTGTTCATGATGCTATCAGGGAGGTCACACACAATCCTGCTTTCAATACTGTTGGCGCCTGCAGAGGTTTTATGACAGTCATGCTGCTTCATTTCCAATCAGTGCCTATCCTGTAGATTTCCTGCTGAAATCCTGTAGCTTCTTATGCCACAAATGTTCTGGCTTATTTTGGTTCTCCTTTTGTTGCGCCATAGTGCCTCCACACAGCAACAATGTGGTAGCATCAGGGAAGCATTGCAGAACAAAAGAAAGCAGAATAAATCCCCCACTATGATGTACTGTCGTTGTGTCCTGAACACGTTGCAGAGGACACTCACAATAAAACACCGGTCTGGAGGGGCCCTGAATTAGAATGTGAGATATAAATTGAAAGAGAAGGAAGGATGGAAATGTTGCTTAATGGAACACTGAGGACCACAACATTTGTGTTCCTTGCTTGCTTTGCTTCTGGAAATCTGAACTGCATTCATTCTGCCTTCTTCCTCTGCCTAATCTGCTGCAAGGACATACTGAAGATTTTTTCTGGCAGCTGGGACTCCTATCTAGATGTTAAGGTAACAATATAATGTCCTTAAGCGGTGCCCTACTGCTGCTGCATACCAAACTGGAAGGAGGCTCCTGCAGGATCATCTCCTCAACCTCCTGTGCCTCAAGGCAGAATACCTGTTCCAAGCAAAGCTGAATAAACAAAGCCCCTGATCGTTCTGATTGCTTTGCTTTGCAAAAACATTCCAAGCTAATCAAAAATAATTTGTGTTTTAAGGTTTTCCAGGGCCTCCTCCCCAGATTTTGTGATCGTGGTATGGTACCTTCCCCTTGCAGCCTTCTCCCTTTTCTTCCTCTGACCCCTCATTGCCATCCCATCACCAGCCCCCTGGCTCTGAGCCTTCTTCCCTTGGGGGTTCCCTACCTGGAGCCTCCCAGCACTCCTTTGCATCCAGCCAGTCCATGACGGAAGGGAATCTAAGGAACTCACCCAAGATTTCTTAAAGGAAATCAAATGTGAAATTGCTTGTCTCCTAACAAAAACAATATAAATTAGCAGCCACGCAATAAGAAGGCAGGTTCTTTTATCGATCAGTAATTGGTTAAGGAATAGGAAGCAGAGAGTAGGAATATATGGAAAGCTATCTCAGTGGTCAGGACGCAGGTGGCGCTGTGGGTTAAACCACAGAGCCTAGGACTTGCCGATCAGAAGGTCAGTGGTTCGAATCCCCGTGACAGGGTGAGCTCCCGTTGCTCGGTTCCTGCTCCTGCCAACCTAGCACGTCAAAAGTCAAGTAGATAAATAGGTAGCGCTCCGGCGGGAAGGTAGTAGATAAACAGGTACCACTCCGGTGGGAAGGTAAATGGCATTTCCATGCGCTGCTCTGGTTCGCCAGAAGCGGCTTAGTCATGCTGGCCACATGACCTGGAAGCTGTACGCCGGCTCCCTCAGCCAATAAAGCGAGATGAGCGCCGCAACCCCAGAGTCTGTCACGACTGGACCTAACTGTCAGGGCCCCTTTACCTTTACCTTTATCTCAGTGGTAAGAGGTGGGGTCCCCCAAAGATATGTATTCTGACCGGTGCTTTTTAACTTGATCTGGAGTTATGGTGAGCAGTGACATGAGGTGGCCTAATTTCTTGATGACATCAAATTATTCAGGGTGCTAAAAACAAAAAGAGGTCATGAAGTGTCCCTAAAGAATCTGTTAAAACTGGGTAAATGGGCGACATTATGGCAAATGTGATTCAGTGCCAGTAAGTGTGAAATGATGCACCGTGAGGGCAAAACATCCTCATTTTTCATAGGCGCTGATGCTGTCCAAGCTGAAGGTGTGTGACCAGGAAAGAGAGATTGGGGTGGTGGTGGGTAGCTCAAGGAAAATATTGACCTGCGTTAAGCAGCTGTGAAAAAGGTTGAACAGCATTCTGAGTGCCAGGGCCTCATGATAATTGCTTCCAAATTCTTCTTGATACCCACAGTGAAGAACCCAGTGAAGGCCACTTCTCTCCTCACCGATGTTGCCATGAAAAGTGGGGAATGGATGGAAGCAACTACTCTGGCTAATTTTGAGCTGAGCCTCAATTTTGGAGTGGTGGGCCTTGACTCCTAAGTAGCCCAGCAGTTCTGAACTGGGAAGTTCGTCTTCCAAACTTCGTTGGCATCACTTTTGCTTTTCTTTTATTTCAGATTTCCCCTTTATTTAATCCACCCACCCAGCACTAAAAAATAAAATGGTGGTGGTGCTTATCTGATCTATTGTTAACTGGTATGCAAACCCATCTCTTGATCCTGACCCACAAGCTGCAGACTACTAGCATACATAAACCTTCCAAGCTCCAGTGGTTCTATGGAAACTATTCATTTCCAAACAAACAATTCCATGCTAGGAAGGTGTCCTGAAGTTCTCTCAGATGTGCAAAGCTCTTGAAGATTTAACAGCCACTTGCAAAAAGGCACAGTTTGAACCCCTCCTGTCTCTCTCTCTCTTTGCTTACCCATCTCTGACCTCCAGAGACTTGACAGGAAGTTCAGCGCCACAGTCTCTATTTATATATCGGTGGGAACATCCCAGGGATAAAACAGAAGTAATTCGAGTCAATGCAAATTGGTTATAAAGCAGAGATATAGGATTTTATTTTTTTATTTTTTTAAACCACTCGGAATACACTGCCCTCAAAATACGCTCTTCGGTTTTCAGACAGTTCTCTCCCTTAGCTGGGAGGTGCAGAAAGATCTTTCCAGCAAACCTTCTGGAATAAGCACATCAAGGGCAGGAGAAATTGGTAGGTAGGTCCCAACTGCAATCTGTTGGAACGCACCTGATGTTTTAAGTTTTTCCCTTCAAGGTAAATTAGGAGAGCCATTGCCTGTGCTGTGCTTTCTTGAATTGGGATTTTGCATATATAGGTAGAGAGAGTGTAGCTGCCTGCCTGGTTGTTTTAAAAATGGGAGTGTTTGGATTCTCAAGCAACCGTGAAGCATCATCAGTGCTTGGGATTCATTGGCTGAATGGTTTGTTCTCCAAGGGGGAGCGGGGGCAGTATGTCAGCTCCCAATTGAGCTTGCTGTTAGGGTCAAGGAACTAGACTGGGAAATCTCAGCAGGCTTGCATGGTCCCATGGATAGGCTATTGACACTTCATTTGGGTGCATAGTTTGGGCACCTTTAGGAAAGGCTATGAGCATCCCTGTTGATCCCATATCCCAATGGCACACTGAATTGGACCAACCGATCCCAGTAGCTATCTTGATCTCTGATGCTAGAACTCAGTATTGCCTCAAATTGGCAACGGTGACTAGAAATGATGAAAATTTGCAAAGAGCATATTTGTGATTGTTGGTGAAACCTTGCTCTAGGTCTCTTTGCTGCATGTTCTATAATATTGTGTGTGTGTGTGTGTGTGCGCGCACACACACATACACACACACACACGCACGCATGTAATTGTGAAAGGGGCCCTTTTATGCGTTGCACAACTGCTTTGGACCCAGCCACCCAGAAAAATCTGTCAGGCCACCTCGCTTCTAGCTCCCATGTTGTAAAAGCCTCCTCATTCACCCTGCGGCTTTTATGCTGAATTGCTGGACTGATTGTTGATGATTGCCTTTGTCTGCCAATTTGTTACTCATTTGTTTTATTGCTTTACCCCTGTCATAAATGATTGACTTTTGGAATGGGGAAGCTGTACATCTAATTTTGCGGGAAGTCGATTGATACAGTTTTGTAAATAAATTAAATATAAATAAATTATGGCAGTCGCGACCCCAAGATGCGCTGATAGCCACTTGCTGTGATAATAACGGGAATTATTATCATCAGCACCACAACAAATAAGGCACTGTGTGGAAATTAGACAGCAGTCCTGTGCACACTTATCCAGAAGTAGCATGTGTAGGATTTTGGCCTCAGCATACAGGAAGAGCCCCCTGGCTACTTATAATCTAAAGATGGCTTTTGAAAAGGATGAGACAAATTCATGCAGATGATTAGCTATGCTACAAGTGAAGCATCCATGTGCAGAGGGGGCATACCTCAGAATTTGAGTTGTTACTTTTTCTTTCCCTTCTATGAGAGCCAGTGTGGTGTAGTGGTTAAGAGCAGTAGATTCGTAATCTGGGGAACCGGGTTTGCATCTCCACTCCTCCACATACAGCTGCTGGGTGACCTTGGGCCAGTCACACTTCTCTGAAGTCTCTCAGCCCCACTCACCTCACAGAGTGTTGTGGGGGAGGAAGGGAAAGGAGAATGTTAGCCACTTTGAGACTCCTTAAAGGGAGTGAAAGGCGGGATATCAAATCCGAACTCTTCTTCTTCTTCTTCTTTGCTTGGCTCTTGCTTCTGTTTTGTTTTTTAATGTCCTCTGTTTTGGGTCAATGGAGGGATTGTACTCAGATGAAGGTGATGGCTGGCTGTTGAAAGGTCCTGTGTAAGAGGCAGGGAAGGGAAGATCTCCCAGAGTGGGAAGCTGGGAGAAGAAGCTCCCAGGTGAAATCTTAACCCTTGTCTTAACACAGAAAGAGGTGGAAGATCTACCTGTGAGAGAATATTTTGCATTCTTCTTCCTCTTTTTTCTGTCTTTGTTTAGATCAATTAAAGTTTTTTATTGTATTTTATTATGGAAAGTCTTAATAAAATCTTTTTTAAAAAGAAAAGAGTATGGGTCGTGGTGGTGGAACGGTAGGTCCATGCTTATTGATGTGTCAGGGGCCACCTTTTAGGGAAAAAATGCTGGGTTGTGGATCTTTGGTTCTGTCCCGCAAGTCAGCTCTTGTTTTCCAATTGTGTGCTGCCATGGATGCTTTTTTAACTGGAGAAAAGAATTGTTAACTGTTATGTACTAAGCTTGGATCCTAGAACAATAGGCAGGTAGGATCGTAGAATGCAACAACTGATTGGCTTGCAGGAGAAAACCAATCAGGCTCCGGGAGGAAGTTAATCAGCCTATTAGGCTGGCAGGATCGTAGAATGCAACAACTGATTGGCAGGAAAAGACCAATCAGGCTCCAGGAGGGAAGCAAAATCAGCCAATCAGACCGGACTCATTGTGTAAATAATGTATATAAAAGCCTAAGGTGTGGGGCGCAATCCAATCACTGTTTACAAGCTGCAATAAAGAGCATGAAATCACTGCCGGACTCCGACTCTATTTCACTAACCATTGAGGGTGAAATGGAGTAAATGAAAAGAGATCTCTCTTCCCCCTCACCTCCTGTGATCAGGTGATGGACCTGCCTCCATCTTGCACGGCATCCCTGCACCAGGTGGTTACTGCTTTGAGCACGCCACCTTCAAGATTGGGACAGAAGGTTCCTTTGATCACTCAAAATTCTCTGATCCAGCACCAACACTGTCCTTCCTGCCTCTGAACCTGCATGTGCCTCTTCATTTTTATTCCAGATGAGTGAGTAAAAATTTCATCATGAGCATGGGAAGGCACCACTTCATTAATCACCTTCTGTTGCCAGTTCTGCTCCCTTTGGGGATGGAATTTAGGGGTCCAGATAATGATTCCCTTGTCTGCACGCTTTGCCTGCTAGACTGATGCACCTGTCTGGACAACTAAATAGCTTTGTTGAGAAATACGATCACCTTCAAATCTCAATCTCTCTCCCCTCTTCCTGACAGCCAGCCTCGGATAAGATAATCTTCCAGAGCCACAGGGCTAAGAGAACAATACGTGCATTATAGATTATGGTTGTGCTCAAACACACACATTATTTTTATATTAGTTTCCCCCACCCCTTCCCTTCCCCCCTTTCTACCTCCCTGTTCTCTCTAATCCGTTTCTACGTTACTTAATGCAATCATTTTTTATGAACTTAAAGTAGATTTTCGAACACTATGGAAACAAATGAAACCAAGAATTGAAGCAGTAGTGGATGTAGATTCCACCCTAGGTTGTTGCAGAAGTTCCTGAATCCAGTTAACTATTTAACCTAGGTTTTTAAAGCCCTGCCCCTTACTTTTAAGGTATCAGAAAACTATGGAAGACTACATGGCCAGGCTCCAGTTTCCTGGTATTGCATAAATAAGTTCCAGAAAAAACGAAAATAAAAAAGCCAAAAGACTAGGGATGAGGAAATGTTGGTCTCTCACAAGTTTCTAATTTTTCCAGTCTTGAGTTTAGTTCACCATATTTCTGCATTGCTTTGCCATTTCATTTGATTTTTTTAAAAAGTCATCAGCATTTAGTGTGCATTTCTCTTAATATATAAATCTTTGCATGCAATTTTGCCTAATGTGCACAATATTGCAAGCAGTTTCCCCTGATATAATGCATTGTATCTTTTCACCAGGATATGCATTTTTATGCACACACACCCCTAAAATATGCATTTCTGTACATTTCGGGGGTGCTGGAGAACCGCGCTGCAAAATTTGTAGAAGTGCAAATTTCAAAAGATGGACGCTTTTTGGTTTGCATTTTGTGACAAGAAGCATGATTTAAATAAATGTAAAGGTAAAGGTACCCCTGCCCGTACGGGCCAGTCTTGACAGACTCTGGGGTTGTGCGCCCATCTCACTTAAGAGGCCAGGGGCCAGCGCTGTCCGGAGACACTTCCGGGTCACGTGGCCAGCGTGACATCGCTGCTCTGGCGAGCCAGAGCCGCACACGGAAACGCCGTTTACCTTCCCGCTGGTAAGCGGTCCCTATTTATCTACTTGCACCCGGAGGTGCTTTCGAACTGCTAGGTTGGCAGGCCCTGGGACCGAGCAGCGGGAGCGCACCCCGCCGCAGGGATTCGAACCGCCGACCTTTCGATCGGCAAGCCCTAGGCGCTGAGGCTTTAACCCACAGCGCCACCTGCGTCCCATGATTTAAATAGGTTTGTATTAAAATTCAAAGCTGAACTGAATTTCTCTCTCGTTCCTGCTTGTGTCACCTTAAAGACCTAACAAATTCATTATGGGACTTCACTTTGGGAAACGGCTTACCAGGTGAGGACAGCTGATGGGTCTCAAACCGTTGGTGAGTTAGGGACTTCCTCTACATGTGACGACAGGCTCTGGCAGATTGAGCAGACAAGACAAATAGTGGGTTTCCTTTTTTTTTGTATTTTTGTTCAAGAATACCCACATTAAGGTCATAGGCGTGGTGTTCTGGGGGACTGAAATGCTTCGCTTGGTAGTTCTTGAATTCTGCCATTTCTGACATCATATTTGTGTCCTGTGCATTTGTTTTTTTGAATAGAAACTGGGCTGCTTGTCTTATGCAGAAGGACTTTGCCAGCATATACACCATGGGTAGCCAAACTAAGGCCCAGGGGCCAGATCTGGCCCAATCGCCTTCTAAATCCGACCCATGGATTGTCCGGGAATCAGTGTGTGTTTACATGAGTAGAATGTGTCCTTTTATTTAAAATGCATCTCTGGGTTATTTGTGGGGCTTGCCTGGTGTTTTTACATGAGTAGAATATGTGCTTTTATTTAAAATGCATCTCTGGGTTATTTGTGGGGCATAGGAATTTGTTCATTTCCCCCCCAAAATATAGTCCAGCCCCCCACAAGGTCTGAGGGACAGTGGACCAGCCCCCTGCTGGAAAAGTTTGCTGACCTCTGAGATACACTATGTCTCATTGGAAGATGAGCAGGTGGATGAAACTGTGATGCAGTAATGAGTGTGGCCTACAGAAGCCATTGGCATCTGGGTCTGCTACAGGGCCTGATCTCCGTATTTGTGTGGCCTATTATTTCTGATAAGCAGCTGTTTTAGGTTAGCGGGCTGACCGGGAGCAAGACCTGTGATCATTGCCCAGAATGGGCTGCAGATCCCTGATGTGTTGGAGTGCTTTTAGCTAGGAGCTATGGGTCACAAGCGGTGTTATGTCACTTTCTCTTCTAGATCTGTCCTGGAATAGAGGCAGACTGTGTTGATCTGTCTTTTCTCTTCACTGGGTGGCTATTGCAGTGTATAAGGAGTTTATTTGCATCTGTTCCATCAGTTATGACGGATAAACTCCTCGTTTCCTCAGCAACACACAGCTGGGGGAGTGTTTGTGGTATTCTAGGGTACGTTCTCAGCTCATAGGGGGCAACAGTGAGGTCCAATAAGTCGGGCAAGCACCTTGCAAGAACTGCACACTGAGAACGTTTCCCCCACCATGAGAATCCTCTTCCAATATACAGGGGTTCTGTGGCAGGTGAGTGTGTGATTTTCGGCAAAAAGTTAAATGTGGAATGGGTTCCCTCGTGGCAGAACATTTTTTGAGATGTGTTGCAGTAGCCTTCTGTCTCTCTGAAGCATCGGCTGACTCGTGTCTGCTTTTCTCCACACCCTCCCTTCTAGATGGATCCAGTACAGAAAGCAGTGATCAACCACACTTTTGGTGTCCCCAACCTACTCAAGAAAAAGCAGTTCATCTCTTGTAATATTTGCCACCTCAGATTCAACTCTGCGGTAAGGCATGTCCCTACGGGAGCTGGGACAGGTTGGGGGGGGGGGTTGGGGCAGGCAAGCCAGATGTGTCTGTTGGGAAGGAGGCCCACTCCACATCCCAAATTCTTCAGTTCCTTGGAGTGAGTAAGGAAAGAGAGCCTTGAAAAGGATACTGGGGCAGCTTTTGGACACCAGTTCTGGATGCTTCATTTGTGTTGGCTTGGAAAACAACAGTTTACCAACAGCAGCATCTTGTAAACAAAAGCACATGCAAGACAAAAGGCTTTACTTCATTTGCAAAACACTGACAAAGTTCAGCTTCTGAGGAGCCTCAGTCAGATGCTAACTGGTTCAGTTGGGTAGGAGCCACAACTTGAAAATACCCTAGTCGGAGTCAGACTTCCTTATAAATCATCATCATTCTAACTTACATTTGTAGGCTAGCTTTAGAGCACTAAAAGTAGCCCTCGTCAGTCAGTCTTCCCAGCAACTCTGTAAGGTAGGTCAGTAATATTATTACACCCTTATTGCATATGGGAGGCTAACACTAAGGCATGGGTAGGCAAACTAAGGCCCAGGGGCCGGATCTGGCCCAATCGTCTTCTAAATCCGGCCCGTGGACGGTCCAGGAATCAGTGTGTTTTTACGTGAGTAGAATGTGTGCTTTTATTTAAAATGCATCTCTGGGTTATTTGTGGGGCATAGGAATTTGTTCATCCCCCCCCCAATATAGTTCGCCCCCCCCAAGGTGTGAGGGGCAGTGGACTGGCCCCCTGCTGAAAAAGTTTGCTGATCCCTGCACTAAGGGGTCATCCACACTTCTGTTGCCCCGCAGCTTCTCCCTGGAAAAACGCATGGTTTAGTGCTGAATCACAACAGCGGTATTCGGGTTTTCTGTGGCCTGCCCTTTGTTCCGATTTAGCACTAAAGAGCGGGTTTTTGTAGGGGAAGGCAAAACTGCTTGGACTCATGCTTTCCAGACACAGGGCAAGCAGAATTGTGGGCAACCCCTTAGATAATAGCTTGCTTTAGGGCATTTGTTGCCTTTTGTCAATGGCAAGATCTGAACTGGTGATGTCCTTCTGACTCATCTCTCTTTTCACCACACGTCCTGGGACTTGTAGTCCCACGCCCAGAGCCCCAGAAGGAAATAGATATACTCCATTTGTTTTTGAGAGTGACTGCCTCTGCTGCCACCTTAACATGATGCCAGCTTCTGGCCTTTGAAGAAGAGGGCAGCAGAGGAGATGGCAGAGTGGAGAATCGAGGCGAGGTTGTTTGCCCTCTTCTGTTTCACTCCCAATAATTCAAGGGCACATGCAGAGTCAAAACACTCCTGCATCATCTTACGCTCTTCTGGCAATGCGCTGTTATTTGGCTCTGGAGAAAGGAAGGAACTGCAGCAGGGAGAGGAGCCAAGGAATATTTGTACTGCCAGTAGTCCACAGTCGACCTGCCAATGCTCCTTTGCCCCTGTAGAAGCTCCTGGTTCAGGGTTTCTCCCTGGTTTTCTAATAAGCTACAAACCTGTCTTTGTATAGCTTTTCCTCTCCCTTTTGCTTTTCCTTACCCTAGACTGCTCAGGCCCGGGGGGCGGGGGGCTCACAATTCGGCTATGTCACTTTTGGCTCTGTGGTGATTGCTGGTCATCCAGCAAAAGCAGTGTGTCCTTCTTGCCTCACCCTGCCCCGCCACTCTCTCACACACACTCTACCCCTTGCTTTTTGCTATAAGCCTCCCATTTTATACTGTGACAACTTTCACCCCCTCCCTCCCTCCCTCCCTCCCTCCCTCACACTGCGCACCCATATAATTCAATTCCTGGCATTGTTCACTGCCTGGCAAAGTGGAGATAAGGCACATTGCCCCTGATTAAATGCAACCCATTGCTTGTTTCAAAAGGAGCTTTTGGGCAAAAGGAAATAAAAATGGGAGGCATCATAAAAGAACGCATACGGCGAACAGCTTCAACATACAAAATAAAGTAACATAGCTAAATCTATATCCTTTAGGAGGAGGAGGAGGAGGAGGATGTGACTGTCAGCTATTGTCACTTCCCGGGGTGCATGTCTAACATGCAGTGTATGTTCACAGGCGGGCAGGCCAGAATATGTGTGTGTGTGTGTGTGTGTGTGTGTGTGTGTGTGTGTAATAGGGTATATTCTTTCCTTTATCCTTCCCCACCTTTCTGTGGGAAGGTTGAATCAATTAGCACACACTTCATGTCCCCCTGCCTGTGCGATGCTGATAATATTTTTTTTAAAAAAAAGACTACAAAGGGATATTGAGTGACCACCCTCCCCTGCTCCCCCCCCAAAAAAAAATGCTTGTGTGTTTAGCAGTCAGAGACAATTCTCCCCATTGTCGCCAGAATGAATAGCTCTGCGGCAGACTCATGGAAACTTAAAATCCAATCTGAATTAAAATGAGGGTTCTGCTTGGCGGTTCGTCCTTGTTTGCATAATGTTTGAGGTAGGAGGGGCTGTTGCAGACCCCCTTGCACACAGAATGAGGAGGCAGGCAATGGGGAACTCTTCCGAGTGCCAGAGTTTCCTACCACTCCCCACCCCCACCCCCCACTGTAAAAGTTGTGGGAAGCATCCCAAAGGTCACGTGTTATGCTGTGCTCTTTTTTTAAAAAAAGCAAGTCTGGGTCAATTTCACTTTTGGAGAGTAAGGGCTCATCCACACTTCTTCAGGTTTTCTGCCAATTGGCATTTGCTATGATTCAGCGATAGGGATGCGGGTGGCGCTGTGGGTAAAACCTCAGCGCCTAGGACTTGCCGATCGCATGGTCGGCGGTTCGAATCCCCGCGGTGGGGTGCGCTCCCATCGTTCGGTCCCAGCGCCTGCCAACCTAGCAGTTCGAAAGCACCCCCGGGTACAAGTAGATAAATAGGGACCGCTTACCAGCGGGAAGGTAAACGGCGTTCCGTGTGCTGCGTTGGCTTGCCAGATGCAGCTTGTCACACTGGCCACGTGACCCGGAAGTGTCTGCGGACAGCGCTGGCTCCCGGCCTATAGAGTGAGATGAGCGCACAACCCTAGAGTCTGTCAAGACTGGCCCGTACGGGCAGGGGTACCTTTACCTTTACCTTTTATGATTCAGCGATAAAGAGTATGTTTTTCCTGGGAAAGCCGCTGGGCAAACAGAAAAGCTCTTGGGCCCATGTTTCCAAGCCGTGACACCCTGTCAGTTTTGTCTCCCTCTTCTGGACCTTTCCTGCTTTTCCCCCAAAGACATTTCCCTCTAGGAATGGGGAGGGGATGTACACAGATTTGTATGTAGGGATTAAATAATCATGTTTTGTTTTTGCTGCCTGTGGTGCTCTCCAGCACCCCAGAAGGAATGGGTGGCAGGTGCAAGATAAATAAATCCTCCTTCTAAGTGTAGCTCCACCAGGTAAGGGCTTGTCCAAACTTTCAGTTGTCCCACTGCTTTCCCCCAGAAAAAACCCTCTGTGTATCACTAAATCGGAGCAAATGTCAGTTGGGTTTTCTGCAGATTGACTCTTGCTCCAATTCAGCAGTAAAGAGAGGGTTTTCCTGGAGAAAGCAGCATGGCAAACCACTTGGGCCTTTGCCTAGAAAGCACAGGACAAGCATGAAACCTCTCGGATGCTTTTTAGGCCCAGGACAAACAGAAATGTGGATGAGCCCTTTAAAAAGGTGGTAATTCGCGCCATAGACTTTCTTTGAATTTACATACAGTGGTACCCTGGGTTACATACGCTTCAGGTTACATATGCTTCAGGTTACAGACTCCGCTAACCCAGAAATATTACCTTGTGTTAAGTCCTTTGCTTCAGGATGAGAACAGAAATTGTGCTCTGGCGGCGCAGTGGCAGCGGGAGACCCCATTAGCTAAAGTGGTGCTTCAGGTTAAGAACAGTTTCAGGTTAAGAACGGACCTCCAGAACGAATTAAGTACTTAACCCGAGGTACCACTGTACTGCAGAATGGCCTTTGAAACCACCTTTCCCTCTCTCATCGCTCCATATTTGCCATCTTGCAGAATCAAGCTGAGGCGCATTACAGAGGCCACAAGCATGCCCGGAGACTCAAAGCCATTGAAGCAGTGAAAAACAAGCAGAAGACTGTGGATGGCAGCGGCAGCCAAGAAAAAACAGCTGCTGACTTTGACACCGCACTGGACCTCAGCGGAGACACCGGCCACAGCAATGCAGGTACCAGTGATGGCCCACAAAGCCCTGCCTCTGTCCTGCGTTATGTTCCGAGATTGTGGAAATGTTCTCTCTACTTGGAAACTGGGTGGGGTGATAACCTGGACGCATTTTTAAGGCAAAATAAGATGGTACGTGGGGGTTATTTAGTTAATCTTGGTCAAATTAGACCTGGCGTCGAACATATCCCTTTGCCTCCTGCCACAATGGGAGCTAGTGAACTCGGAGAAAAATGTTGACTATAAGTGCAATAAATCATAGAATTGTAGAGTTGGAAGGGACACTGAGGGTCATCTGGTCCAGCCCCCTGCAATGCAGGAATAATCCGCTGCCCCATACGGGGATCGAACCTGCAACCTTGGCATTATCAGCACCATGCTCTAACCACCTGAGCTACCCAGAGATGTTCATCGATAATAATAAATAAATACAATGAAGTAGGGGGTTGTTTTCCCACTGAAAATCCCTCTCCATGCGCTGCTAGCCATTTCAAAAGGGAATCTGCAAATAGCAGCTATGAAGGAGAGATGATTTTCAGTAGGAAAATGGCATTGGCAAAAGTGTTGAATCTCTTTCTCATCCACGGTCCTGATGTGGAGTGGGCCCTCCTCTGAGCAGCTGCTATTTTGGTTATGGGAGAGGGAGACCTCCTCTAGAGACCTCCTCTAGAGTAAGTAAAAAGGTAAAGGACCCCTGACCATTAGATCTGGGAAAAGCGGGTCTCCCTTGAAGAGGGGTACCAGAGGGGTACCGAGGGGCTGGCGAAACCGGTCTCCACCAGGTGGAGGGCGCAAAAATCACCTGCCAGGTGTTGGAGTCAGTGTGACAGTGTGACGCGGCAGCTAAAAAAGCCAATGCAATTCTGGGCTGCATCAATAGGAGTATAGCATCTAGATCAAGGGAAGTAATAGTGCCACTGTATTCTGCTCTGGTCAGACCTCACCTGGAGTACTGTGTCCAGTTCTGGGCACCACAGTTCAAGAAGGACACTGACAAACTGGAACGTGTCCAGAGGAGGGCAACCAAAATGGTCAAAGGCCTGGAAACGATGCCTTATGAGGAACGGCTAAGGGAGCTGGGCATGTTTAGCCTGGAGAAGAGGAGGTTAAGGGGTGATATGATAGCCATGTTCAAATATATAAAAGGATGTCACATAGAGGAGGGAGAAAGGTTGTTTTCTGCTGCTCCAGAGAAGCGGACACGGAGCAATGGCTCCAAACTACAAGAAAGAAGATTCCACCTAAACATTAGGAAGAACTTCTTGACAGTAAGAGCTGTTCAACAGTGGAATTTGCTGCCAAGGAGTGTGGTGGTGTCTCCTTCTTTGGAGGTCTTTAAGCAGAGGCTTGACAACCATAAGTCAGGAGTGCTCTGATGGTGTTTCCTGCTTGGCAGGGGGTTGGACTCGATGGCCCTTGTGGTCTCTTCCAACTCTATGATTCTATGATTCTTCCCGTGACACCTGGAGTGCCCTCCTCCCTCTGACTTAGCACTCCAGCACTTGCTTTGTCTGAAGAAGGAATCTGCCAGCATCTCCAGCAGGAAAAGCTGCTGCTGCCACCTCCGCCTCTGGAGGGAATGGAAAGGGGTCCTTGGAGTGCATGGCTTTCAGGCAGAGAGCAGTGCTGGTACCCCATCCTGCCCCAAGGAAGTGTGTTTCTCCTGTCCAGGCAGCCTCACCTGCTTCTCAGATTTTTGGGGGCACCAAAAGCTCAAGGAAGCTCAGGGAGGGCCACCAAGAGCCCAAGGAATCCTAGGGCTACCTCTGCACACCACTGATCAGCTTTAGAGGGCAGCTTCAATTAAAAAGAGGTTACTCTGAAGAAGGATTGTAGCTCAGCAGTAGAGTACAGTATCTGCTTTCCCAGGTATAATCCCCAGCATCTCCAGGTCGGACTGGGAATGTTTGGTCTGAAACCCCTGGAGACAGTGCCTGCCAGTCCTTGTAGAAAGTATTTTTCAATATAGGCCAATGTTCTGAGTTCCTATGTTCCTGTCTCTGCGGTGGCCAAGATCCAGTCTAGAGAAAAAAGCAGGAAGGGAGGAAGCTGCAACATCCTCCGAGGGAAAATAAAAACATTTCCTTCTCTTTTGTTAGCACAATCCAATGGCCTGCTGGGATTGAATCAGCCGGCAGCAGAGCCCTGCAGCCTCATCCTGATGTCCCCTGTTGAGGAGTCACCTGCCGAGCTGGCTGGCGGAATCCTGTCCCTCGTCTCCCCACCTGTTTCGGAGCCGTCGGAAGGAGCTCCAGACACTGCAAGTGTGTCGTCGTCGTCTGCGGCGCCTGGAGCGGAGACTCCAGCCACTGAACTGGGCAGAAGCACCAGCTCAGCGCCAGACGCGGAGAAAGAGGGGAGGAAGAACAAGCAGCACCTATACTGTCCCACTTGCAAGGTGACAGTTAACTCTGCCTCTCAGCTCGAGGCTCACAATTCTGGTAAGAAAGGAGCCTTTTGTTGGCTAAATCCCAGAAAAGCTGGGGCCAGACTCCACATACAAGTACATGTGTTCGGAGCCGATTGCATGCAGCCCATGGAGACTCACTTCCCCCTCTGAAATGTGTTTGTCCAGTTATCTAGCTACTGATGATGGGTGAGAGCTCATCCCATAGCAGCAGTAGGAGGAAAGATATTTTTCTCGTTGCACAGGAATAATTATCTGTACACAGCCTCAGGGTGTAGCATCCCGCCTCATTGCCCCGGTATACGTGATATCTGAGGATGGTAAAATTGCAGACCTATCTTTTAAGGCCACGTTTTCCCAGATTCCCCCCCCCCCTAAAAACAGAAACTAAATTTTGCCCCAAGGAAACCCAGATGTTGTGCTAAAATGAAAGGTTTCTGATTTGCATAACTTTAGGCCGATCCACTGATAATAAACCTGTGTTCAGAACCTGAATGTTAGCTTGGCACCATTTAGTATTTTGTGGCATGGAGCAGTGAAGGAGACGAAACGAAGATGTTAGCAGATAGTTGCCCAGTTTGTACACAACGTTCTTACAAGCGTTTAGAACAAACCTTGGCTTCTGCTCACGGTTTGTTTGGAGAGAAACACAACATGGGTGTGAGTTCCTACGTAACAAACCAGGCTCTTGTCTTGTTCCTACCTTATTTCCTCCCGTGTGTGGCATTGGTCAGTAATGGAAGTGTTTGTGCTCATTAAACCATAGTTTAATGATCTATGGTCTAACGTTACGTGTGAACAAGCTCAGTGGATATGGAGTGGAAAATGTGACATTAAGGCCGTGAGGGTGAGATAGGGTAAAGAAACCTCCTGCCTTCAACACAGGAATTTTTTGCTGACTTTGAAATAGCCACTCACCTGGTCTCCTCTGGTGAAAGTTTCCTCCAAGTGGCTAGGTAGAAAACTTGATAACAACTGCCTCTTTTTTGATTTTTATGTCACCACTTACTGCATGGTTCGGTGAGGGTGGGCTAGTAAGTTTCTTTTGGAGGGGGGCGTTATTTGCAAGGGCACTGACTGCAATACTTTCAAATACCATTATAAACCCACAGCATGTCTAGAGGGGAAAGCTGAGATCCCAGATTCTATTCAGACAAAAAACCTCTGGCTTTTATGGCTGTATACACATTACTCGTTACTCTGGCTCCAGTGCACTCCCACTGCTGGTATTTGAAGCCAAGTACTCATGACATTAGCCACAATTCCTAGGTATCCTGTAGTTTCTTGAGAAACACCCCTGTTTGATGTGCTTTCCCTCAAACCAGCTTCCATCTGATTGGAAAAAGCAAGCTTGCAGTTAAGCTGAATGAAGTGTGTACATTTTGGGCTTCTGTTGTGCATGTACAAATGACAGCTCCTCTGATGTGTACAGCCGCATAAAAATGCAACTTGAAACACAGTAGGGGGGTAAAGCAACCTTATTGCCTTTTAAGCTGCTGATGTGTACATAACCTATATTTCAAATCTGAGAGAGAGCAGCTTTGTGTCTCTCTTCCTGTACCCTACCGTGCCACCTGAGATCTTGCTGCAAGCCTTACATAATGTAGGTTTCTTTTAGCATCTCCTCCATTCTATCTAAAACTGTTTCACGTTGGAGGCTTGGGCTTTTTGTCATGTTTAGTAACATCTATTTCTCCCTCCTCTCCTCTCCCCCCCCCCATCGTCTCTCCTGATGAAGGATTTTTATGAACTCGGGAAGCTTGCTTGCTTCTTTGTGACTCCTTAGTTGATCCAAAGAAAAGTTGCTTTTAAATTCTATGCAGAACTTTCTCTTGGTGAGATAACAAAGGGCATCCAGCATTGCTCTCACCCTTAATTTTTCAGGCTGTCATTTTTGATGCCTTACACTTTCAAACAGGACAAGGAATTGAAATAATCAGAGTAGCTAGAAATAAACAAAACAAAAAAAAATATGAATTCATTTGGGATTTGTCTTTGCTTTCCTGTTCAACTTCAGCACCAGGGAAGATAATGCAGTTTGTGATCCCTGGAGCGTATTTGAAATATCAGTGTGATTCAGGCTTAATAAGATTAACATATATAATATACAGCACAAAAAGAATATATAAACATACACCATATTGTTTGTTTTAAAGAAATAATGGGTAGGGGACACTTCAGTTTTGAATTTAACAGAAAGCAATGCATAGAACTATTCCTATGTTCATAAAAGCTGGCACCAAACCATATACCCTTGACTCATGGCAGATAAGGACAGCTGTCCTTGGAATATATGGCACAGCCTACTGCTTTTTTTGAAAAAAGAAAAAAGCCAGGGCTACAAATTTAGAAATAGGCTTGGAGCAAGGGAAGGAGCTCAGAAATCCTTTGTAGTTTTCACTAACACACACACATGCTGAGAAAACTACAATAATGCCCTACATCAGGGGTGAGGGGGAGAATCCCACTGACAGGCCAGATCCTGAGCTCCCCCACCCTCAGGTGGCTACATTGACAGGTAGGTGGGGCTGCCCACTTGACAATCACCTGAGGTCAACTGGCTCCCATTTTCCTTTGCAGCACAGCTTGAGTTAAAGCCAGGATGAAAAGGAAGAACATTCCTCTGCAGATGTGGTTTGGAGTTAAACCACACCTGCAAAAGAACTCAGGGAGGCTGACCAGCTGTGACTTCAGCCCTCACTTTTGCAAGAATCAGCTATACAGTGGTACCTCGGGTTACATACGCTTCAGGTCACAGACGCTTCAGGTTACAGACTCTGCTAACCCAGAAATAGTACCTCGGGTTAAGAACTTTGCTTCAGGATGAGAACAGAAATCGTGTGGCGGTGGCAGCAGTGGGAGACCCCATTAGCTAAAGTGGTGCTTCAGGTTAAGAACAATTTCTGATTAGGAACGGACCTCTGGAACGAATTCAGTACGTAGCCAGAGGTACCACTGTATTCCAAAATTCCAGATTGGGCCTTGCACTTGGTAGCAAGTTTAAAAGTCATTGAGTACAAGCCTCACCAGCCAAGGAACAATGGGAGAGTTCTTGTTAGGGTTCCTGATTGTTCTTGGTCTTTACCTCCCGCGATACTTGACATCATATTTGACATCTGATGTGGGTCGGGTGGGCATGGCTTGGGGGGGGGGAAATGGCCTTTGGGGCCAAATGAGGACCCCTGCCAGGTCTTATTTGGCCTGCAGGCTAGATGTTCTCCTTTTCTGTCCAACACTCTCCTTTGCGAAGGCTAAATCCCAGAGTCTTTGTTTTGTTCAACATGTAACCGCTGCTAGATGAGAATTACGAGGTCACTCGGGGAGACTGCCTAAGGTAGCACTTGTTAAGGGGTAGTATTTCCAGTGTGGCAGCAGCTGCCTTCATTCTGGTATCCTTTGACCCCATAAAGGTAAAGGTAAAGGTACCCCTGCCCGTACGGGCCAGTCTTGACAGACTCTGGGGTTGTGCGCCCATCTCACTTAAGAGGCCAGGGGCCAGCGCTGTCCGGAGACACCTCCGGGTCACGTGGCCAGCGTGACAAAGCTGCATCTGGCGAGCCAGAGCTGCACACGGAAACGCTGTTTACCTTCCCGCTGGTAAGCGGTCCCTATTTATCTACTTGCACCCGGAGGTGCTTTCGAACTGCTAGGTTGGCAGGCGCTGGGACCGAGCAGCGGGAGCGCACCCCGCCGCAGGGATTCGAACCGCCGACCTTTCAATCCGCAAGTCCTAGGCACTGAGGCTTTAACCCACAGCGCCACCTGCGTCCCATCCTTTGACCCCATACATGCCTCTTATCCTGAAACTCCTCACATTTCCAAGACCCAAGGAGTGGTCGCTGCTTCTCCTTGAACTCTTGCGCTCTCTCTTTTTTCCCCTCCCCCAGGAGCAAAGCACAAGTCAATGCTGGAAGGCCAAGCCGTTCTGCCAAGGCGAGGCAGGGGCAAGATCCACTCTCGAGTAGTGCACAAGCCCAAGCGGATTGGCAGCAAAGGCAGCCTCAGCATCCAAAACAAAGCCTTCCAATGCCAGGTGTGCGAGATCTTTGTCAACTCAGAAACCCAGCTCAATCAGGTAAGCAGAATGGTCCGGGCAGAAAGAGAGTTTCTCCTTCGGCTGCTCTGATTGGCCGTACTGTTATGATGTGGGTCGTGAGACCGATATTCCTGAGGCCAAAATATTTCCTGAAAAAAATCCACAGTTGAAACTTGCTGATTCAGAGCTGTGCACGGCTATTGCTATTTCCCTCCTGTGGCTGCTTTGCTGGCCTTATTTTAGGGTTTCTTCTCCTTCCTAAAGTGATCCCAGCCAGGCAGGGATCATATAAACATTAACTCAGCCATTCACATTTCACGACTTCACTGAAAGAAAACAAATGTACTTCAGAGTTAGGGCAATAATGCTGCATTTCGTGATCTGAAATGGGAAAGAAGCGCTTTTAACCTCCTTGGATGTTATGTTGCTCCTGAAAACCCACAGTGGAAGTAAACACGTTAGTTTTCCACTTGCCACATAACTCTTTGTTTTAGCTACAACAGACAAACATTTCTACAAACCTTCTGAGATTTTTCAGTGAAGTTTCCAGGCTGGGTTTCCCCCTAAAATTCTAGAGTTGGAGCTGTTGGAAGCAGAATCTTTAACCTGGACATATTTAGCTACCGTAATTCTGAAATTTAAAAGGATTTCCACCATATTTGAGAGCTTTTTTTAACTTCAGTTGAATAAAAAGTGAATAAGAAATACTCTAGGTGAATATTTTTTGGGGGGGAGATGGGTGTTCCTCAAAATTTTTGAGAGAGGTGATCCCCCTGCACTGCACGCTCTTCTCTTTCTTATTTACAGATTTCCCCCAAAATTTGTATTGTGGAGTTTCCACTGAAAAACAAATTGCATGAGGAAATTGGTCCCCTCACCAAGTGATAGCATCAGGTTCAAGTAAAGGACAGAGAGTAGCAATCATTTTTGACAAAGGAATAAACTTTAAAACCCAGTTGATACTGAAAGACAAGAATAGTGGATGCATATTTATTAAAGGGACAATGAATGGTAATAATAATATTTTTTTAAAAAACAAACAAAACCCTGTTCTATATTTGCATCAAACTAGAAACAACTTGACTTTTGTTCAGAATGTATGGTTGTAAATTCAATAAAGCCATACTAGGGGGTGACTTCAACCTTAATGTACAAGGAGTTGAGCAAGGGTGCCACCTGGAGGAGCTTTTTAAAAGATAGGCAAAAATACCCTCAAACTACTACAACTCTTCCAAAAATGGGGCTTATATGATTAAATGGAGTGAAGAAAATATATTTTAAAAATCAGTTTTTATGGGGATGATTAAGGAGGCAGGAGAGGATATATTACTTAATCGTATCCTTCCTAACTTGCGCTAGCAAGTTCCATATTCTAGCAGAGTTCCAAACATCCCGCTTTTTAAATTACGCAGCGATCAGCTTGTTGCTGACTCATCTGAGTCTTACTGTTAAAGATTCCTTCCTGGTAAAATCCCTTCTAATCCCTCTTTAAAAGAATAAACACAAGAATCTGTTTAATGTTAATATAAAAGTAGCTTACTCACAGATTCATTCAGGTTCACAGACATATCCCTGAAGGCAGGCTTAGGTTACATAACAACTAGAACTATTCCATAAATAAGTTAGTAAAATGAAGAAAAAATCTAAGTCAAGGGTACACAGTACGGTCGTACCTTGGTTTTTGAACAGCTTAGTTCTCGAACATTTTGACTCCCGAACACCACAAACCTGGAAGTGACTGTTCTGGTTTGCGAACTATTTTTGGAACCCGAATGTCTGATGGGGCTTTGGTTTCCGAACGTTTTGGAAATTGAACGGACTTCTGGAACGGATTCCGTTCGACTTCCAAGATACAACTGTATTAAAAAAAGTGATGGCACTAAAAAATTCTCTCATAAAACATCTGCACAGAATTTGCCTCCTTTTATTCTAAATTATGTACATTGCTATCACCTAATAAAAAAAGGTCTCCACAATTTATTAGAAAACTTAACCTGTACCCGTCCTGTGGAATGCCCTCCCATCAGATGTCAAGGAAATAAAAAAATGATCTGACTTTTAGGTAAAGGTAAAGGGACCCCCGACCATTAGGTCCAGTCGTGGCCGACTCTGGGGTTGCGGCACTCATCTCGCTTTATTAGCCGAGGGAGCTAATGACAACTTCTGGGTCATGTGGCCAGCATGACTAAGCCGCTTCTGGCGAACCAGAGCAGCAAACGGAAACGCCGTTTACCTTCCCGCCAAAGTGGTACCTATTTATCTACTTGCACTGGTTTGCTTTCGAACTGCTAGGCGGGCAGGAGCAGGGACTGAGCAAGAGGAGCTCACCCCGTCGTGGGGATTCGAACCGCCAACCTTTTGATCGGCAAGTCCTAGGCTCAGTGGTTTAACCCACAGCGCCACCCACGTCCCTTTGATCTGACTTTTAGAAGACACCTGAAGGCAGCCCTGTTTAGGGAAGTTTTTAATGCTTAACGTCTGATGTCTCCACCCACAGCACATGAACAGCAGGCGGCATAAGGACAGACTGGCAGGGAAGCCAGCAAAGCCCAAATACAGCCCATACAGCAAGCTGCAGAAGAATACGGCCCTGGCAGTGAGTATTCTGAAGGTACTTGTCACTCGAGGTGCTGACCAACTGCGCGGCTTATTGGAAAATACCTTTAAAGAGCGGCTGGAGCTATGGGTTTGCTCTGGGGATCCTGGTCCCCCTTCTTGGTCTAGGTGCTGAACAGTCTGCAGCACAACTTCAGGCATTGTTGTCGCTGGGAAGTTAGAGAAAAGTAATGGCATAACATGGGAGGAGGGCACTAGTTCAGCCGTAGAGCACCAGCTTTTTTAAAAAGCTGAGCAGTCAGCTTTTGAAATCACAAATGAAACCGTAGGAAGGCTGATTTTATCCACATCTTTTTGAATACATTCTTTTTGGGAGGGGATCAAGTGTTATTAGGTGTGGTGGGTGGGCTGTTAACTGTAAACTGTAAGCTGAATCCATGGTCCAAGGCAACAACAGGATTTTGGGGACATTCTCAGTGTTTTACTAAGGTTTTTAAATACTTAACATCTATAAAGAGCGGTGCCGGGGCTTGAGTTTGCTTCAGAAGGTACAGCATGACCCTAGAAGCCAAGTCCACAATCTCGGATGTGGTTCGGCTTGGCCTTACAGCTCAGTATGGCAGAAGTGCCCTCTGTGCATGCTCAGGAGCATTGTTTGCCATTACTGCTATTTCACACCTTCCAGAGCTGAGCCAAGGCTTTCAAAACAGATTCTGGGCTTGGGGCCTAGTAGGGCCCGGCTTAAGTTAACCGCTAGAGATTTAAAGTCGTGGTCCACTGTGTCCCTCTCTCCTTTTGCAGCTTGTTGATTCACGTGGTGCGTGTCTCTCTCTTTCTCTTTCTGTGTGTCTCTGCCCCCGCCCTCCTTCTCTCCCTCCCACAGTCCAAACTGGCTTTGCAGAAGCACCTTACGAAGACCTTGGCTGCACGGTTCCTGCCGGGCCCCCTCACCCCAGCCACCATGTGTGCTCTCCCCAGCCCGCTAACGCTCCGACCAGCTGCCACTACCCTCTTCCAAGCTCCCATCTTTGGACCAGCGCTTTTCCGAACCCCCCCAGGCCCTGTGCGAGCGGCTACAGGCCCTATCGTCTTTGCCCCCTACTAGAGAACTTTGGCACGGTTTTTTTGGTTCATTTAGTTAACCAATGTGGGGAAGATCAGGGGAGAAGCAGTACAGGAAAGGAGGGCATCTTAATCAGGCTGTACTCTGAGCAGAGGCAAATCAGAAACCTTCCACTGCTTTAAGCGCCAATCTTTTCATCTCCATTTCCGCCTATGTCATTGTTTCGATTACACATTGGGGGAAAGGAGTATTCCCCTCTATCCGTCTGTGTTGTCCTCCCTCTTAGTTTCAGGCGGGCCTGCCATGCGCCAGGTTTTCAGGCATTGGATGATCTACCTAGGAGCACAACCCACCTTATCCAGGTGAGCAGGTGAAGCTTGTCAAGAACATTTGGTTCATTAGAAATCTAGACATCTGGAGGTGCCATTTTACACAGGGTTACTGCCATCCAGGAGCCCTGTGAGATTCAGTGTCAGGGGTTTGCTGGGTGTTGAATAACTGAGGTCCAAAGTGGATGTGATGTGGGATTGGAACTACTCACCTTTTCAACAAGCAAATGTGGGGGGAGGCCAGGTTTAGATTGGGGGGGGGCTTTCCCTGCATGCCGTAGCCCTGATCGAGATCACTTCCTCCCCCCCCCCCCCGCTGCTTTTTCAAAATAAAGAAGACATAAGGAGTTCCTGTCACAGAACCTTAACGCCATGTCTGCTTGGTCCTAAGACTCTGGCATGTAGGTGAATGTCAGTATTTCTCCATTTAATGAGAGGAGCTAGAATACCCCTGTACTACTGAAGGGACTGAGCTAGTTTTTTGAGTAGAGACATTAGAGGGAGAAGAAGGGTATGCACAAAAGGAGTATTTCTCATACGAACAAAATTAGTCACACACACACACACACACACACACACTACAGATTAAACCCTCCCCACCATTTCAAGCCTTAATGTTTAAAGTCAGGTGGCAAAAATATTTTTTTAAAAAAAGTTTTCAAAATGACCAAATGGTTTTCAGATTAGGAACTGAAAAGCCCAGATTTTGGTTCCTGCTTGGGTTCATGTGTGTGTTTAAAAGAGAGACAGAGAGAATGTGAAGGAGTATTGCATAGGTTGTAGGTGCAAAATGAGCCAGAACTTTGGTGTTTTTCATTTTTTGAAACAGTATTTTTATCCACAGCTTTGGAAAGTGAATAGGATTTAGATGTGTTTTGGAAAAGGAGTATCCAAGAGCCAGGAGTTCTCAGCTATTAGGACCACTCATACTTTACATGGCACTTGTGTTTTTTCACACATGCAACAGTGTCTGGTGTCATGAGAGTTGCAGCATGTGAAGGGAAGGTTATGTTCTTTAAACACATAGTGAACGTACACCAGGAAGTCATGAATGTCCCATCACATGTCCATGAGTGTTTAGAGATGTTAGACTCGTCTTTAATGTTTTACATATTCATGTCTGTGCAGTATGGATCATCCCCCAAAGTAGGGTTCAGTTGGACACTACTGGTTGGGGAAGGAGGTTTGTGTGAAATAGGAACGTCAGGGAGCATTTTCAATAGATCTTGCTGGTGGTGTCTGTGTGGTGGTGGATACCCAGATTTCGGCTTTTGGTTGAAGAGTTCAGAAGGTAAAAGGTTGCTCTTGGGAACAGCTTACCAAGAACCAGTTCCAATGTAATGTTTTTGCATCTATCACAGATCTTGCAGCTTATTCCTAGAAAACACTGTGAGCTGAAGTCAGATCCCTGGATACTTCAGGTTCACTCTAAACATCAACCGCTGAGTTCCTAGAATCAAAAGGCTAGAAATAATTGTAAACTACTGTCCTTTCAAGGGACGCGGGTGGCGCTGTGGGTAAAAGCCTCAGCGCCTAGGGCTTGCCGATCGAAAGGTCGGCGGTTCGAATCCCCGCGGCGGGGTGCGCTCCCGCTGCTCGGTCCCAGCGCCTGCCAACCTAGCAGTTTGAAAGCACCCCCGGGTGCAAGTAGATAAATAGGGACCACTTACTGGTGGGAAGGTAAACGGCGTTTCCGTGTGCTGCGCTGGCTCGCCAGATGCAGCTTTGTCACGCTGGCCACGTGACCCGGAAGTGTCTCCGGACAGCGCTGGCCCCTGGCCTCTTGAGTGAGATGGGTGCACAACCCCAGAGTCTGTCAAGACTGGCCCGTACGGGCAGGGGTACCTTTACCTTTTTACTGTCCTTTCTCCTATGCTGCAAGATAGGATGGGATCATCCTTCTGCTTTCCCCTGCTCTTTACTGCTGAATCGGAGCAAACATCAGTTGGGTTTTTCCGCAGATTGCAAATTTGCAATTCAGTGTTAGAGCAGGTTTTCCTGGGGAAAGCAGCGGGGCAAATGGGAAAAAAAGTTTTCAAGGACAAGTGAAATGTGGATGAGTCTGCTGTCAGCCTGCACAATCCATGCCACAGGCTGGAAGCAAGTGCCTTCAAAGCACAAAGCTCTCTGTTCCTTTAGCAAGGGAAGCAGACTGCATGCTGGAAGGAAAATAATAGGAGATCCCTCCAGCATCAATGGCTGCTTGCACACCTTACACTGAAAGCACATGGCTGGGGAATGATTCCCTTTTGGTTGCTTACCAGCTACCACACTTCTGCGCCCAACAATGGAAGCAGGAGGTGAATTGGTAAAATGCCCCGCCACCGGGCAGGAAAATACAAACGACCAGTTTACCAAGTTGACATTACCCCTGGGTGAACTGAAATGCAAGGACATTCACACTATCAGAAGTTATTATTAAATTTGCCAGACAATCGTGTATTGAAAGAGTGCCCTAAAACCTAATAGCCACTTCCTCCCCTTTGATTGTCTTAGGGCTTGGAGCATCAGCAGACCAAAGTGGTACTTCTGCCACAAACTGACAGGTGCATCAAGAGAGAGTTCCAGGAGTCCTACCCACCTGGTCCTCCTTCCGTGTCCAAGTCTAAGCCTACCTTGCCACTCCATCCTGTGCCCTTCTCAGCCAAGTGGTAGAGCCCCACAGCTGCTTCCCTCTCTGAATGCCACCTCCTTGTGTAGCCCAGTCCTGTCTCAGTTCTGCAAGCTGTCACGCAGTGGTCTTTTCCAGCCCTGCCGCTTGAGCTCCTCTAATTGAAGGTGGCAGAAACTCAACTTGGGACATTGTACTCACCAGGCATGTTCTCTGCCACCACTTAAGCAGTGGCCCCGCTCCATCATGTGTTGGGTGGTTCTCCTGGCTACACTTTTGAGAAGTCTCTTTTTTGCTTGGGGCACCACAGATTCTAAAGGCTGGGGGGTGCCAAACAATGAGGGCAAACAGCAAGTGCAGATGACCCTGGGCTTCATGTCCAGGTTACGAACTTCCCAAAAGAATCTGGCCTGGCTTCTGCTGGGATTCCGAAGAGTTGGCTGTACAAGGTTCTGCAAAGCAGTGGCATTTCTTTGCCGCCTCGGGTGGTGATATTCTGCTGCAGAGGTTTTCAACCTTTTTGGGTCCACAGCTCCCTTGAACAACTAAATTCTTTCTGCAGCACCCCTGTGGGGGCTCAGGAGCCTAGTTATGCCACCCCTTGCCTGCAGAGCCGACAGCCCTTCGCCCCTTTTCAAATACCATTGAATGTTCCCTCAGCCTCTTCTCTGCTCCCCTCTCCTTGAGAGTCCTCTGGGCAGCCACAGCTGTCGCCCCTGGTCTCTGAACTGCCCCCCCCCACCTCAAAGAGAAGTGCCTCCTCGTGCTGCCCCACAGGGGCCCAAGGAGCACCCCCTGGCCAGCCCCAGAGGCACCAAATAGATGTGCAAGCCTTTGGGAGGCAGAGATGTGAGAAGGCATCAGAGGAGGGAGGGAAGGACGGAGGCTAGTGTTGCCCGCGGCACCCCTGACCGTCATTCAAGGCACCCCAGGGTGCCATAGCACACTGGTTGAAAACCACTGTATCTACTGTGTTTAAGAGAGCTATCAACAGACTTTAGTCTTCTAAACCCAATAACTTGAGGGCACTCCTGAATGCAAACATATACCCAGCAGCTGTCCCGCATGGATAATTATGGACACTACTGGAATAAAAACAGCAAGGTTGCTGGCCATAATGAAGCAACGAGCCATTCTAATCTATGCAAAAATACTAATGGAGTGGCTCAGTTCTTCTTGGGTTTCTTTGCCTGTTCCTGGTTCCTATGCTGTTCTTGTTTCTACTGTATGACAAGAAGGGAGCCCATAGCACGCATGCGCACACACACACACAACACCATAGTTTCCTTGCTGCAGTGGTCTCCTTGTTGCAGCTTTGAAATGTACCTTCCTGTCCCAGGGGACACTAAAACCCATTTCCATTTATGGCAGATAACATCAAAAGTGTAAAATAGGTCCGTTCAAGGAACCAGGACAGGTTCGCCGTACTCCAAAAGGAGTTACGGTTGCTATAACAAGCATATTTAAAGTCTCAGGGTGTAGATCTCACGGGTTCCTTTATGCTTCAGAGAATGCACACAAAATGACATTTCTCTCCATTTGTGTGGCTTTTGCCATTTCCCAAGCCAGTAGATGAAGCTCAGCCGGCAGCCTGCCATCTGGCAAGAAGTAGCAAGTAACTCTGATTTGCTCCCCACTTCAGTGGCATTTTTTATTAGAGGACTGTCCAGTTTCAAGAGAGACTTAGGCTGGATCTAGATGCATCAAAGAAATGTTTCAGTTAAGCGCATTGCAAACTTTGTATGAGAAATCATGTTGGCCAAAACGGTCATCTGGTGTCAGTGTTAGAATGCATAAACAACATATATAAACCATTTTTTTCTTTGCCAGTGTAGCTGAGTCCTGGGGATGAGGACAGATATAATTTTAGTAGAGGGCAGGGGCCAATCTGTAAGCATCTTCACTGTGTTCAAGACAAGTGCAAGTCTTTCTCTCCAGTGCCAAGTTGTGTGTGTGTGAGGGGGGGATAGTTCTGCAAGCACACTTTGAATTATGCCAATTGGCTAGTGCCCGTGACTTCACCAAGGCACACACTCCAACCTCCAGATCAGGCCTTGTCCACACTTCCACTTGTCCACTGCCTAGAAAACAAGGATCTGAGCAGTTTCCCACTTGACCTCTGCTTTCCCCTTTGCTTCATTCATTTCCCAGGGAAATCTCACTCATTAGGAGTGCTGACATCTCTAATGAAGTCAGGTGTGAGGTGGGAGGGCATGGTTTGGGGAAAACAGACTCACAAACCAAATTGGAACCTGTGCTATACCTAGTTAGGCCTGTAGAGATTCCACCACACCTCCGTTAGAAGGCAGAGAAAGGACAGGTTTGGTGATAAGAGGGCTAGCAGATTCTGCAAGAAAGCAGGGAGAACTACTACATTCAGGACTGGGAGGGCTTGTTGCAAGCCCTAGAAAGTTTGAAGAGCCATGACTGGTATACACTTTAACCTCATTTGGGGATTGAGTCTGTTTTGGTGCTAAACTGGACAGGGCACTTCTAGTTGGCATACTTTTAGAGAGGAGCTGATATGCTGGGAGCTGGAGCTGGTGATGAGAATATCACCCCTGAGAACAGGTACCCTTGGCCTCCAACCCTCTAGCAATTCAGCAAACTCTGTAAACAGACTTATGGGTTGGCTACTATTTTTATAGTACCCACCTACCCCTTAACTGCAGTCGCGGCGAGTTTGCCGTAAGAAATGTGTTTTTATTTCGTCCATTTGCCGTTATTTTGGGTTCATGCGGTAGACCTGTACTCTTGCTTTGTTTAGGCAATGTTAAAACCACAGCAAAGTCATGAGATTCCAGCCCTCTGCTCCCAAAGTTTGGCACCAAGGAAGAACGCCACCTTCACCCCATGGCACTTACAAAGAGAATGGGCCTGATTCGATTAAGGAGAAGGAAACTCATGTGTAGAATGAGAGGTTCTCCTACCTAAACTTGGATGGTGTTAACAAACTATGTTTCTGTAGCATGATACTCTCAAAATGGATTGAAAACACAACCCCCAGCTACCGCCCAGCATTCTTTATTTCCTGTTGCATCTTCTTCCGTTTCTGTTGGATGTTACCAATGCCCTTCTGTTGTAGAGTCCCCTGAATGTTTACTTTTTTGTAAGGTTCTCAGCTTTAGCTGATGCCACCCTTCCTAATTTCAACAACCCACTAGCTTGTCCACTGGGCTCCCCTCTGCTTTTCTTTCTAAGTCGAGGCACTCCAAAGATAACGCCCATCGCTCATGTCTCTTTCCCTGTATTATTCTCAGTCCTCCTGATATCTGGCCTATCACTGTGCTTTCCGTTCCAGGTTTTACAATGGTGTATCACTGTGCTTCCCTTTCTGGAGATACAAAGTAGGTTAAAATACTTTACTGGGCCAACCTAGGGCTGCTTCACTCTTTGCGTCTCTAATGTGCACAACAGAAAATACATTGCAGGTACCTATATTTTTGAAAAACAATGTGGACATGTGACACACATATTTTAAACAGTGTGTATACACACTAGGGAGTCACAGTTGGCATTAGCTTCCCACTGTCTCTCTCTCCACACACTGACTCACAAGGTGTGAAGACATCCCTAGGTTGGCAAAGGAGTATGAAAACTTTTTGATTTTCAAGCAATTCCTTATCGGGCAGATAGAGAGCATGCAAATTACCAATAGGTGAAATGTTTGCATTCCTGATAACGGGCTGTTTATTTACAAGCTAGAAAAATCTGCATTGCCCATACTGGGCTGTTTGTAAAGCTACATTCCAAAAATGGCTGGAGAAACGTACACCTAGCAACACACATCTCACCAAGCGGTTGCAAAATAGGCATTGGAGCTGTAATAGTAGCGAGCAAGAGATCTCTGCTCATTAAACCACTTCCTTCCCTTTCTCTCCCTGAAAAAGTGTTCTAGGTTCATCTTCAGTCTATGTGGTTCCAGGTTCATCTCCATTCTGTGTGGTTCTAGGTTCATCTTCATTCTGTGTGGTTCTAGGTTCATCAACATGCTTCCCATCCTCATGGTTCAGAATTGTCCTATAACAACTCAATTGCTGTGCCTCTCTTTCTGAGTAGCCATACCTAGGCTTGCCAACTGGTTGTCCCTATGGCTGTGCTTCCTTTCCTCCCTTTTGGAAATCTTCCTGCCCATGCCCCATGGTTTGTTTCTCCCGCCTTCTCTCTTCGTTGCCCTGCTCACAATGGTAGGTCTGGGGAAATGTAGGGAGTTACATGCCAAGCGCTGGGCGCACTTCGAATCCCAGCTGTGCTGCCTGCAGCTTCTTTCGCTACCTTAATATTTCGCGTAAAGCCATAAGACCTTCTGACCAGACTCTCGGCCTAAAGGCAGCTGCCCTCCGCTGCCCACTCCGGCGCTGGTGTTTCAAAACACTCGGCACTTTAACCCCGTTGAAGCCATTCCTTCTGCTAATAATTATATAGCAAGAGGCTGCTTTAGGAACACAATGTGGACGCTTTCTTCCGTCGCCCTTTTTTCCCTTTGTATCCAAAGCATTAATGCCTTTGAACATAGCATATAATGTACTCCAGGTAGTAGGTAGGGCTCCTAGGCCATAGCTCTCAGTAGTGTGTGTGCCCCCACCCTACCCAAAAATGTAAATTTTTCTTCTTTAAAAAAAAGAGTGATGCGTAACCATGTTTGATCCTTAAAAAAACAAAAAAGTGAAAGGAAAACCCACCACAAATCTAGGGACTTGGGCCAGTACGTTGTTCCCCCACTCCACCCTCTGATGGTTCAATGTATATTTTTGATGTACTATATATAAATATAAATATATAAAAATGTTGAGATTTAAGTAAAAAAAAATATTTTGATAACCATTGCTCTACTGTGTTACTTGGTCAATAAATGGAACACAGGTGAATGAAGAACAACTCTCGGCTCATTGGTTTGTTGTCGGATGATGGGACAGCGAGAGCTGCTCAGGCAAGACCTTAACCACAAGCTGGACTGGCATAGCGTGATCTGCAGCCGCCTCAAAAAAGTGTCCGGAGCCTTTCAAATCCCTTCAGCTCATTTCCATGTATTTGTTGCGACTTTGCATTGCCTGTTGGCGTTGGGATTTGCCCCCGTTTTCACTCTGGCTCTGCGGCAGGTTGAAGCAGCATCGTAAAATGGGTAGAGAGAGCTCAAGTCTAAGGTCTACACAAACTGGTCTACACAAGTCAGCAAAATGGGGCTGTAAATCTGGACTGCACCACTTCAGATTGTAGCTGGGTGGCATCTCTTCCCCTATACAAAAGAAATATACATCTGGATATGGAAAACAACATCTAGGATGAAGGGTGCAATTCTAGGTTTAACCCTTATATTGGGGGGGGGCAATCTGCTCCTGCAGAGAGTTGCTGAACTACAACTCTCAGATGCCACCCCTACTCCACATCTGTAGTGTGTGTGTGTGTGTTTAAATTTCTAATGTTACAAATCTAGCAATAAGTAGAAGGGAGTGTCTGCGATGGTCTCAGATCCTCTGTAGCCTTTATGTAGTTCAGTGCATCTCTGAGTTCAGCTGCTTGTCCAGATTCTACCATTCTTGAACAGGAACAAAGTGCCAGGGCTGCTCACTGGTTACAGATTTATTTATTTTTGGGTGGCCAATTATATTTTGCAAAACCAGTTGGTTTACATCTATTTGCATATTGCCCAAATAAACATACAGCCTAACTATCACCTTGGTGGAAGACACCAGTTTTCAGTGTGCAGGAAGAAAGTGCAATAACCTAAAACTTTTATTAATAAAAGAAGTAATAATATATTCTGCATTCCTCATAATAGTTTTACACACCAGAGCTAAAAGGATTCCAATACACTTATTAGCCATTATCATAACCGGCGATCTCTGGACGACTATTATACCTTCATTCTTGACTCCAGCTAAGTAGTGATCTTTCCATGGATAGTGCTCAGTGGAGTTTACTTCCAGGTAAGTATGTATAGGATTGCAGTCTTAATTTGATGCCAGCTGTCCAAGAAATTGCTTATAACTGTTCCTAAACCAGATTGGGAAAGCAGGGTCACTATGTTTGGAAAAGCCATTCATGAGATGTCCAAAATCAAACCCATCCCATGTACTGGAGTGTTTTTAAATATATATACAATCATAGAATTGTAGAGTTGGAAGGGACCCTGAGGGTCATCTGTGCAGGAATATGCAGCTGCCCCATACAGGGATCAAACCTGTGGCCTTGACATTATGAGCACCACATTCTACCCAACTGAGCTACCTATTTAACCAAAATCAGCTTTCCCAAAGCGTTAAATCCCATTCCTGGAATGACACTTTTCCCATACTTCTGTTTGTTTGTTTGTTGAATTTATATACCGCCCTACACCCGGAGGTCTCAGGGTGGTTCACAGAACAAAATCAAAATATAAAACCACAAAATATATAATCAAAATAAAAACAACAACCCAATAACCCCCTCCCCCCAAAAAACACATTTTAAATGGGCATTGGATGTCAAATCAAACAGAGGCCTGGTTAAAAAGGAACGTTTTTGCCTGGCGCCTAAAGATGTATAATGAAGGAACCAAGCAAATTTCCCTGGGGAGAGCATTCCACAGGAAGGGAGCCACTGCAGAGAAGGCCCCATTCTCGTGACCTCTCGAGTAGGAGGCACAAGAAGAAGGTCCTCAGACCCAGAAGAAGGTCCTCAGATGATCTCAGGATCCAGGTCAGTTCATATGGAAAGAGGCAGTCCTTGAGCTATTGCGGTCCTGAGCCGTTTAAGGCTTTATAGGTCAAAACCACCACTCTGAAATTGGGCCTGGAAACTAATCATTAGGAAGTGCAGTTGCACCAGGATCGGCCTTGAACTTAAGGCATGTCACTGTTTGCTTTTCTTCCATCCGCAATTACTCAGCATTCTCTTCTCAATAAACAAATACAAGCCTTTCTGCAGATATTTCCTGTTAGCCCAGAAGTCTGGGAGATAACAGATTAGCTTGGCCATGAGCTTGCTCCCATGTTGAACAGCACATTCCACTGTCCTCATTGCCCCCATAGCCCTGCAGCTTCACCCTACAGCACTCATCCTCCCTTGGTGGGCAGAAGGAGAAGGAAGGGAAGGGAACTGAATCAGGGTCACCACTCAAATGGGGTCGGTCAAGGAAGACTCCCCTCTCTGCTGCTCATGCTGCTCTTCGGGACCCAAATCAAAAGCAAAAATTTGGTACCCTTAACACAGGTTTCCAAGGCTAAAAACAAAGCCGCTTGGAAAATAAGAATGGCTCCAAACATGGTTGAATATTCAACAATGGCTGGGTACACATTACCACTTCCTCTGACTCCAGTGGCACTTCCACCATTGGTGTCTGAAGCCAAATACACAGGTTAGCTGCAATCCATCCTTATCCTGTAGTTTCTTGAGAAATACTGCCGTGTGGTGTTTCCCCCTCGTCTCAAACCAACGTCCACCCCACTGGAAACATAAGCTGAGGTGTGTACACTTGTGAAAGCCACTGCACATTCAGATGACAACTTCACTGAATAGGGTACTTTGCTTTGGGTGCAGGAAAACAGATCAGGTAACATGCCTCAGGTTAAGACAGTGGCGTAGCGTGGGGGGTGCAGGGGGGGCCAGCCACACCGGGTGCAACATTTGGGGGGGGGAGCGCTCGCACTCGCAGCTCTCTGCCCCTACCTGGCTCACTCACTCTCTCTCACTGCAGTGCTGGCTGTGCGAATCCGATCCGAGCTGCCGGGTCGCCGCCCACTGTGGAGGGGGAGGGTGCCAGGCGTGCGGTGCGGAGCGGAGAGAGAGCGGGGGAGGGACTATCTGGGGGAGGGACAGTGCAGCGGCCGCCCAGCGCAGTGCTGAGCGCGGGAGAGAACCACACCCGACCAGCCCAGGCAGCAGCAAAAAGAAGCTGGCGGCGGCGGCAGGTTAGGGGGGTTAGGGGCGCAAATTACTTGCCTTGCCCCGGGTTAGGGGGCGCAAATTACTTGCCTTGCCCCGGGTGCTGACAACCCACGTTACGCCGCTGGGTTAAGACATCCCCACCCTCTCTCTGTAAAAATGTGGACTTGAACCTCAGTGAGGAGAAAGCAACCTCACTGTGTTTTGCGCCACCAGTGTGCCCCTAGCCCGTGATTGCAACAAGGCTGCTCTTTTTTTATCGCACAACACACCTGTTGGCACTTGACACAGGCATGTGGTGTCAGCTTCAGAGAGTCCCCCCCCCATTCAAGTCAAAAGTGGCGTCCACTGTGTTCTTGTGGTGTTCTCCTTTTTTTTAAAAAAGGGGGGGAACATGCAAAGAGAGGAAGGAAAGGAGTGGCTCATCAGGAATCTGCTACTGGGTGTTCCCTTTTCACGTTGGCTCAAGGTAAGGCCAGCCCTATGTGCATGCAGGTCCACGAGATACAGTGGGCACAGCACCCAAGTCACCCGTCCACGGAACCACTACTCTTGTTCTTGCGGCTGAGCGGAAAGGCGGACTTGCTCTGCGGCTGCGTCATCTTGCTGGCAAGGTAGACAAAGGGCTCAATGAGGGTCCGGCGGTCGGCGACTGAGATTTCCCACAGCTTCACTTTCTCGGCCTTGGCCCAGTGCTGCACTGCGTCATGGTCCACGCGTCTCTGCTCCTGCAAGTCGCACTTGTTGCCCAAGACCACGATGGTGACCTATCGCAAACGGAACAAAACGACAAGTTGGCATGAAACGAACGAGAAATGCACAGATCTGCATGTAAGCAAGGCTGGTGGGCCCTTCCTCAGTTACCAGATTAAGGATGCAGGATAGAGGGGCAACCAGTTACGGGCGAGTTTCATTCTTGTATAGCCAGTGTGGTATAGTTGTTAAAGAGTGTTGGACTAGGACAGGGGTCAGCAAACTTTTTCAGCAGGGGGCCAGTCCACTGTTCCTCAGACCTTGGGGGGGGTGGACTATATGGGGGGGGGGAATGAATGAATTTCTATGCCCCACAAACAACCCAGAGATGCATTTTAAATAAAATCATGCATTCTACTCATGTAAAAACACCAGGCAGGCTCCACAAATAACCCAGAGATGCATTTTAAATAAAAGGATACATTCTACTCATGTAAAAACACGCTGATTCCCGGACCGTCCATGGGCCGGATTGAGAAGGTGATTGGGCCAGATCCAGCCCCCATGGACTAGGACCTGGGAGACCAGGATTCAAATCTCATTTGGCCATGAAGCTTGCTGGGTAACCTTGTGCCAGTCACTGCCTATCAGCCTAACCTGCCTCACAGGGTTGTTACAGGGATTAAATGAGGAGGAAGAGAACTGTGTATTATTATTATTATTATTAGTTATACCCCACCCACTCTGGGTGGCTCCCAACAGAATATTAAAAACACGATAAAACTTCAAACCTTAAAAACTTCCCTAAACAGTGCTGCCTTCAGATGTCTTCTAAAAGTCAGATAGTTGCTTATTTCCTTGACGTCTGATGGGAGGGCATTCCACAGGGCGGGCGCCACTACAGAGAAGGCCCTCTGCCTGGTTTCCAACCTCACTTCTCGCAGTGAGGGAACCACCAGAAGGCTGTTGGCATTGGACCTCAGTGTCCAGGCTGAATGATGGAGGTGGAGACGCTCCTTCAGGTATACTGGGCCATGTACACTACTTTGAGCTCCCTTATCAATAGTTTCGTCAGGCTCAAAAGCCAAGGGGAGGGAGGCAGTTTCTCCACTTGAGTACTGGTGTTTATCGTAGCAGCTGTGCCTTGAAGCTCTGAAGTTGGTGGGAATGACTCCTAGGGGCATGAGTCAATGAGCAGGACAGGAAGCCTGGGGTTGTGGCGCAGGAAAGAGTCCGACTGTTTTGTTCCTTGTTCAGCAATAGCAACCTAACCTTCCCCTGTCAGGAAAGTACAAGATGTGCTCTCAGCTCATGGGACATGATAGCTAGACCTAGCTCAGGGTCAGCTCGAGGTTTTAGTGGCTTTTCTTGGTCAGTTTGGTGCCGTGGGGATAATACACCCTCTCCTCTAGCTACACCCTTTCCCCCTTTGGCCTTTCTCCTAAAAGCATTATTTATGAATGCTCATAGCAAGATGACTCTAGAGCAAAGTTTCCCAAACTCTGTATCCAGCTTGGTTTTTTTGGGGACTACAGTTCCCATCATCCCTGACCACTGGTCCTGCTAGCAAGGGAAGATGGGAGTTGTAGGCCAAAAACAGCTGGAGACACAGGTTTGGGAAACCCTGCTCTAGAGTAAAACAGGGTTTAAGGAAATTATGATGGGCTAAACAGAGGTTAAAAATACCCCGTGTGCAAGTCACCAGAAAAAGTTTCTTTTAATGCCCTTTTACAATCAATCATAAATAACCCTTCAAAACTCTTGTTGCCTTTGGTGCCAAGCACACCTTAAGAGACACGGGTGGCACTGTGGTCTAAACCACTGAGTCTCTTGAGCTTGCCGATCAGAAAGTTGGTGGTTCAAATCCCCACAACATTTACCATACTGCTTTTCACTGCTGTTCATATTTCTAACCCTACTTGGAAATTTATTAGTTTATTGTATCTCTCTAAATCCTCCCCCAAAATCCCCACTCTTCCCATATCCTTCTCTCATCTTGGACCCTTATTCTCACTGACATAGTGGCAAGTTCCACATATTTAATCAAGCAATATCACTATTGTTCTTTAGTTGGGAGTTTTTTGCCCTTCCATTTTTGAGCATATAATATTCTAACTGCTAGCAGTGAGAAGCCATTTTTAAATGTCCCCTGGGGCAGAAGTGAGAGTCCCCACAGAACACCAAATGAAGAAGATTTTTAGTGGAACGGACGCTCATGAGAGGTGGTGAACTCTTCCTCCTCAAAGATTTTTAAACAGAAGTTGGACGACCCTCTGTCATATATGATTTAGGTGAGATTTCTGCACTAGATAACTATTGGGGTCCCTTACAGCTGTACAATTTTGTGATTCTTAACGTGAATTATTCTACCGGACTGCCATTCACTCGTGTGATTTGATTACAAGTTTTACAGTGCAGAAGGATTTCTTAAGAGCTAAAATGTCAAAACTCAAAATAAGAGGGCAAATGCTGTCTATTTTACAGAGTGGGTGGATGAGGGGGTGAGGAAACAGCAGTATTTTTTGTCCTTTTAGCTACTGCTTACAAGCTAACAATACAGGCTCTGCTGGCTATTACATGTAATTATTACACATTTTTCTCTGGCAACTGCATTCAAATCAGTTCAAGGTTTCATCATGTTTTTCAAAAGGCACTGTGGCTGAAATCTTTTTAATGCAAGTTTAAAAGTGCTTATTGGTTTTTCCCTCATGTGTTAAGTTTATGGCCCTCAAACACAGCTGTTATTGTTTTTGAAGGCCTTGACCCAAATATTCCCAAAGCTTGCCCGACCTGAGAGACTAGCCAGACCTGAGCCCCAGAGTGCATTCTTCGCTCCTCTCCTCAGCAACAGTCCTCATGTTTTTCCATGACTCACTTTAAATCGAGCCGCGACCTTGTAGCGGGAACTGACCAGAGAGAATCTGTGGCATCTCTCACACACCATATAGTTAAAGCACATGACCTCTCATGCCCCTCGCAGAGCTATAATTACCAGAACCCTTAACAAATTACTGTTCCCAGGATCCTCTGGGGGGAAGTCACATGCTTTAAATATGCTTTAAATCATGGGTAGGCAAACTAAGACACAATCGCCATCTAAATCCAGCCTGTGCACGGTCCGGGAATCAGCGAGTTTTTACATGAGTAGAATGTGTCCTTTTATTTAAAACGCATCTCTGGGTTATTTGTGAGGCCTGCCTGGTGTTTTTACATGAGTAGAATATGTGCTTTTGTTTAAAATGCATTATTTGTAAAGGTAAAGGGACCCCTGACCATTTGGTCCAGTCGTGGCAGACTCTGGGGTGCGGCACTCATCTCGCTTTATTGGCCAAGGGATCCGGTGTACAGCTTCTGGGTCATGTGGCCAGCATGACTAAGCCGCTTCTGGCAAACCAGAGCAACGCACGGAAATGCTGTTTACCTTCCCACCGGAACGGTACCTATTTATCTTTTTTTAAAAAATATATATATATTTATTACTTTTAAACACTACAAAAAAGGGGGGGAAGAAAAAAGACAAAGAGAGGAAAAAAAAGACAATACAATACAATATAAGCACTTTGACGTGCTTTCGAACTGCTAGGTTGGCAGGAGCAGGGACTGAGCAACGGGAGCTCATCCCGTGGCAGGGATTTGAACCGCCAACCTTCTGATTGGCAAGTCCTAGGCTCTGTGGTTTAACCAACAGCGCCACCCGTGTCCCTGGGCTATTTGTAGGGCATAGGAATTCATTCATTTCCCCGCCCCCCCAAAAAATATAGTCCGGCCCCCCACAAGGTCTGAGGGACAGTGGACCGGCCCCCTGCTGCAAAAGTTTGCTGACCTCTGCTTTAAATGCATGATGTACAGGCAAGCACACTTGAGATTGTGGGGGCCAGGGCCGTGTGATGTAAGCACACCATGTGCACACTTCACGGTGCGTACTGACATGTTATGCGTACGCCGCGTTGGCTTACGCACACGGCGCAAACACATCCCGCAGAGTGTGAATGCATGGCTGCTGTGGAATTTTGAGGGGGCCTGGCCCCCTCCTTGAAAATTGTGGGGGAGCCTTGCCCTCCCCTAGATTGCGCCCCATGACCATGTGCTGCTAATCTGTAAAGCGTTGGAGGAAAGGAAGTTCAAAAACTCAGGTGGCCTCAGTGGCCCGGAGTACCTTCCATCAGCTTCGGCTGGTGGTCCAGCTACGCCCCTATCTGGACAGGGAGAGCCTAACTACTGTTGTCTATGCTCTATGTAACCTCAAGTTTAGATTACTGCAATGTGTTATACGTAGGGCTGCCTCTGAAGATGGTTCAGAAACTTCAGCTAGTGCAGAATTCAGTGGCCAGGTTGCTCACCGGAACATGATGGTTTGGTTATATTACACCGATCCTGGTTCAACAGCACTGGCTACCAATTAGTTTCTGGGCCCAATTCAAAGTGCTGGTTTTGACCTATAAAGCCTTAAACGGCTCAGGACTGCAATACCTCAAGGACCGCCTCTCTCCATATGAACCTATGTGGACCCTGAGATCATCTTCTGAGGCCCTCCTTCGTGTGCTGCCTCCTTGAGAGGTCCGGAGGATGGCAACACGAGAACAGGGCCTTCTCTGCAGTGGCTTCCCTTCTGTAGAATGCTCTCCGCAAGATGCCTTCATTATACACCTTTAGGCGCCAGGCAAAAACGTTCATTTTTAACCAGGCCTTTGGTTGATCTGTTTGACATCCTGTACCCTTTTAAAATGTGGCTCTTTTGGCGGGGGGAGGTTATTGGATTATTGTTTTCCTTTTGATTTTATATACTGTCATCTTTTCTGTGAACTGCCCTGAGACAGTGGTGCCTCGGGTTACAAACACCTCGGGTAACAAACACTTCGGGTTGCAGACTCCGCTAACCTGGAAGTAGTACCTCAGGTTCAGAACTTTGCCCCAGGATGAGAAAAGAAATCGCGCGGCGGCAGCAGCAGCAGCGGGAGGCCCCCCATTAGCTAAAGTGGTACCTCGGGTTAAGAACGGTTTCAGGTTAAGAACGGACCTCCGGAACGAATTAAGTTCGTAACCAGAGGTACTACTGTATATAAATTCAATAAATATAATAAAAGCCAGAGAGCTCTAGACCAGGAGTGACGACGTTATGGCTGCCAGAGGGACTCCGTTATCCCGCAGCACTGGCCATCTTGAATGGGGCTGATGGGTGTCCAACTACATCTGGAGGGCCCCCCACACACACCTTTCGGTGTAAGCGCACCAACCTCCTTTTTATCCTTGCTCTTGTCTATCTCCTTCTTCAGAATCTCCACCCTCTTGAAGGACTCCTTGCTGTCAATACTGTAAACCAGCACGTATCCATCAGTGCAGGAGAAGCAGTGCTTGGGCAATTCCAGCCCATCCCTCAAGCCTCGAGTGTCATAGAAGCGCACCAGCTCCCGAACCCCCCGGTCCGTCTCGATGGAGCCCACGTAAATGTCCTCTTGGGTTTCGATCATCTCTGAACCTGCACACAGCCAACGGGACAGAGGGCAGCAATTACTGGACACACGGAAATTGTCGGGAGTGTTTTCTCAGAAGGATTCGTTCTCTCCATACTCGCAGCAGCCAGGGGCAGTGCTTTTGTTAGGCCAACAAGAACAAAATAACTCGCAAGTTCTTGAGTTCTCCAGAACTCTTCCATCAGGTAAACTAAGGAGTTCTGGAGAACTCATAATCTCGTGTGATATTTTGGCAGCTGGCCTAATAAACTTAGTACCCTACTATGGATTTAGGGCTTTATTTACAAATTGAAGATATCATACAAATGTTCACAAAATATTGTGTAATTACCATATTTTTCCGTGTATAAGACTAAGGCTTTTTTTACCAAAAAAATTAGGTTTAAAATTGGGGCTCGCCTTATACACGGGTAGTGCTGAGGGGTGTTTTCTTAATTTGGAGTCCCCCAAAATAGGAAGCGTCTTATACATGGGGGTGTCCTATACACAGAAAAATACGGCATACACAATTACCTTATAGTTTGCATAATTTTAAAAATACATATAAATAATGTAATTCGTTTAAATACAGTTATTTGCACCATGCGAAGTTTAAAGATGAGAGAGAAGAGCCTATTCATATCTAATTGGGAACTTTTCCTCTTTTATAGCAACTTATAATTATTCCAATTCTAGGAACCCCCACTTCCTTTCTTGACATACCAAGTTACTAAATTCCACCTGGTCATTATTTCCATACAATGTTCCTTTCTTTAATTTTTCTTATGGGCCAACACTGTTACCTTTACTTTGTACAGTAGCCAGAGAATCTTTTGCTAACTCCCCGCCCACCCAAAAAAGCAAATGTCTCTGCAGTTGCTATCTACATTGGGAAGAAATCTTCCATTAGTGCCTGTGAATAATTTCCTCCAAATGCAAATCTCAGTTCTAGAAGAGGGATTTTCCATGTGGAAAAAGCTACATTCTCTCTCCACTCCTGATCTGGTAACTACCAGCCCTACTAAGCTAATGGAATTTGCCTTTAAAAACAAAACAGCCACTTTGTACTGAAGGCAAAGATGCATTTAATGTCATATTCAGTTTGGCCCTAAATAACTGATGCATAGTGCCATCGGTGCATCTCTATGCCAGGTAAAAGCTGCACCTGTTGGATTTCTGCCTGCCATGCAGCTGTTAAACGCAATTGGACCTGTGCTAGAGCAGGGAGAACCAGCCCTTGGTCTGACTGATGACCATACTCTGTGTCAGGGACCAGGGCTGTGCCCACACTCCAATTTGCCCTGCATCGGGTCCGTTCCCACCACTGCTTTGGAAAGCAGTGCAAACATTATGTTATACACTATCCGTAAAGGTAAAGGTAAAGGTAAAGGTAAAGGGACCCCTGACCATTAGGTCCAGTCATGGCCGACTCTGGGGTTGCGGCGCTCATCTCGCTTTATTGGTCAAGGGAGCCGGCATACAGCTGTGGCCAGCATGACTAAGCCGCTTCTGGCAAACCAGAGCAGCGCATGGAAACGCGGTTTACTTTCCCGCCGGAGCGGTACCTATTTATCTACTTGCACTTTGACGTGCTTTCGAACTGCTAGGTTGGCAGGAGCAGGGACAGAGCAATGGGAGCTCATCCCGTCGCGGGGATTCGAACCACCAACCTTCTGATCTGCAAGTCCTAGGCTCTGTGGTTTAACCCACAGTGCCACCCACGTCCATACATGTTCTCTAATTTCTTAGGACATATTGCATTTTTGTGTGTTTTCCCCTCAAACCAGCTCCAACCCGAATTGAGAAAAAGAACGACCTAGGGCTTATCCACACTTACAGTGGTACCTCAGGTTAAGTACTTAATTCGTTCTGGAGGTCCGTTCTTAACCTGAAACTGTTCTTAACCTGAAGCACCACTTTAGCTAATGGGGCCTCCTGCTGCCGCCACACCGCCGGAGCATGATTTCTGTTCTCATCCTGAAGCAAAGTTCTTAAGCCGGGGTACTATTTCTGGGTTAGCGGAGTCTGTAACCTGAAGCATATGTAACCTGAAGTGTATGTAACCCAAGGTACCACTGTACTTTTTGCCCTGTTCTTTCCAGGCAGAAGACTGTGACTTAAAGATCTGTCTCCAAGCACCCAGGTTTATTTTGCTCCAAGCATGCCTTACGAAAGCCGCTCTTTAAAGCTGAATTGGAGCAAATGTCAATTTGGTTTTTCTGAGGATTCCTGTTTGCTCCAATTGAGCTTTAAAGAGCGGGTTTTTGTGGGGAAAGCTCTAGAGGAAAAAGGAAAAGAAAGGAAAAGAAAGGGTCCTCAGAGATGGAGCTTTTAATTGCGAACCATGCCTGGAAAGATCGGAGGAAAGGTAAATGTGGATAAGCCCGTAGCTGCACTTTAAGCCAGTAACTTGGGAAGATAGGTGAACTAATGCCAGTGTACTGGAAGAAGCAAAGATCACCAGTATTGAAGCAACGATTCTTCAACATCAACTTCGTTGGACTGGTCATGTTATGCGGATGCCTGATTATTGTCTTCCAAAGCAACTACTCTATTCCAAACTTAAAAATGGAAAGCGTAATGCTGGTGGTCAACAAAAGAGTGACTCAAGGCAAATCTAAAAAAATGTAGTATAAACACCAACAATTGGGAAACACTTGCCTGCGAGTGCTCCAACTGGAGAGCAGCCTTTACCAAGGGTGTCATGGGCTTTGAAGACGCTTAAACGCAGGACGTAAGGGAGAAACGTGCTAAGAGGAAGGCACACTTGGCAAATCCACACCGTGATCAACTCCCGCCAGGAAACCAATGTCCCCACTCCGGAAGGTCGTGTGGATCCAGAATTGGCCTCCACAGTCACTTACGGACCCACTGTCAAAACCGTGTTTATGGAAGACAATCTTACTCAGCTACGAATGATCGCCAAAGAAGGAGAAGAATGCAGCCTGAGTGCAATTGCTATGTGGCCCAAGTTTTCTGCAGCATTTGGTTTGCCCCATATTCACGACTGGTTGAGACAGATTTGCCTATTGTGTAAGACTCCAAAGCTGCCTCACCTGTCTGCAGTTTTTCTGCCAGCAGCACTCTACTCCTTCCACATTTTTCTTGACACTCTGCCTCTGCGTTTTTTTTGTTTGTCTCCAGAATTCAATTTTGTCAGCTGACCAGCCTTTCGGCCCTTTACCCACCCTCAGTATAGACTCCAGGATTTTTTTTTGGGGGGGTAGGGGTGGCACTCTCAACAACAGTATCCTTTGTGGGGGCCCTTAACCTAAAAGAGGTGGGGTTTGCAAACTGAGCATGATCTTGTGCTGCATTTGATCTTCTTAGGTGCTCTCTACAAAGTGGAAATGGTAATACTGCTAGGGTAATGAGCCCTCTGCTGGCCTTGGGCCCCGAGCAAACACCCAACCATCTGTATTCTCCTGCCTGCCTAACTAACACAACATCAAATTCCCCCTCTCCCTGGGTCCCGTGTAACCCAGTCAAACTGAACTTCCACTTTGCTCACGATTCTGCACTGCATGTTAACTTCCTAGTGGCTATATATTTAATTCTTCAAGCTGCATCGCTAGGCAGTGTGCAAAGAATCAAAAATAATTTTTAACCCCCTACAAAGAAAACAGAGTGAACGGTACTTAACGAAAGAACTAACCCGCTGAGCTGCGGGTCAGACAGAAAAGTGGGGTTCTGCGCCCTCTCCCGAAGACCCGCCACTGAGAGAGAGGGGGACATTCATTCTGGAGCTACAGAGTAACTGATAGAAACACATTACTTCTTGCTGCTACCTTTTTGTGAATCAGGGCCTGAGAAGAGCATTGGAATTGAGGCCAGGGGGTGGTAAAACAGGTGACACTCCCCAAGAAACATGGGACCCTGGCTAGGATATTTTCTCCCTGGCCACTTAGAATCACTCCCAATGGTGGGCAGGCCATACATAGGCAAGCAACAGACGCTTTTTAATTTTCGCAATGGCTCTGTACAGTAAATTAGCCTTAAAAAATGGTTTTGGCTTGAACAAGCAGCATAGTCATCCCCTCCAACATTTCTCTGATGAAAATGGGACGTACAGTGGTGCCTCGCAAGACGAAATTAATCCGTTCCGTGAGGCTCTTCGTATAGCGGTTTTTTCGTCTTGCGAAGCAAGCCCATTGACGGCTTAGCGGATTAGCGCTATTAGCGGTTTAGCTGCTTTTAGCGGATCAGCTGATAAGCGGCTTAGCGGCTTAGGAAAAGGGGGGGAAAAGGGAAAAAACCCCGCAGGAACTCGCAAGACATTTTTGTCTTGCAAAGCAAGCCCATAGGGGAATTCGTTTTGCGAAGCGCCTCCAAAACGGAAAACCCTTTCGTCTATCGGGTTTTCCGTCTTGTGAGGCGTTCGTCTTGTGGGGCACCACTGTATTATTATTATCATTATTATCATTATTATTATTATTACCATTATTATTATTATTACCACCCCACCCATCTCTGGGTGGTGTCCAACATATATAAAAACATAATTAAACTTTAAACAAAAACTTCCCTATATAGGGCTGCCTTCAGATGTCTTCTAAAGGCTGAATAGTTCCTTATCTCCATATCCTCCAACATTTCTCCAGTGAAAACAGGGACGTCCTACCATACCCTCCAATATTTCTCTGATGAAAACAGGGACGTCCTAAGGAAATGCAGGACATTCCGGGATCAACTCAGAATCCGGGACGGCTTCTGTAAATCCAGGACTGTCCCCAGAAAATAGGGACACTTGGAGGGGGCCTGGATTTGCCTTAAAAACCAGTTTAGGCCTGAACAAGCAAGGCTAGTGAGCTGTGCCCAGCTGAAAGCCAACACTCACCGACCACATGGTTCCCATAGAGGAGCTGCTCCAGGATAGAGGTCTTCCCAACGGACGCTTGCCCACATACTACCACTTTACAGCTCTTCCCCATCTTCTGGTCGGTGGGGGAAGAGGAAGAATGCAAGAAGCTGCAAATGGAAGGCATGCGGTGAAAGCATACATACGCATACAAACACCCACACATCTCTGTGTGGGCGCAGGAGCAAAGGAAGCACCAAAGGACATCAGTCTGTCTAGCTCCGTATTGTCTATGCGGACTGACAACAGCTTTCCAAGGTTTAAGGCAGGAGTCTGTCCCCAGCCATACCAAGAAGAGCCAGGGTCTGAACCTGGAACCTACTGCATGCAAACACTCTGTCGCTGAGCTATGTGCCTGAGGCTGTTTTTTGGAGTTTCAGGGAGGGACTTCCAGCAGAACAGCCAGGCTGCCTGGAGCCCAGGTTTGTACCAGCAAATTGGGGGAAAGGGCGTGAGCAGGAATGCAAGCAGCCCTAAAAGGATCAGTCGTCTGGGGAAAGACACACTGCAAGGTCCAGCAGTCTTGCTTTCGACTGACCCCATCAGGAGCTCTAGAAACTTATCTCCAGCTCTGCAGATCCGATTCACACATTTTATTATTTGAGGAACATATCATTCCAATGCTGCATTGTATCAAATATTATCCTGCAATCTGATTTAATCACGTCCATGCGTTTCTTTTCTCTCTTTTTTTAAATTATTAAACAGTTTCAACATAACAATTTATCAATCCAGGCATTCAATTACATTATTTTTCCCTTCCCCTCCCCCATCCCCCCCTCTCCCTCCCACCCAGGACTTCCCTCAGCTCCCCTCTCTGGTTTCTTTGCACATATTATTCTCTGCATATTATAAAATTGTACATATCCTTGCCTTGTCTATCATATATTTAACTAATAAACTTGTGGATGTTTATTCAAAGCCTGCTAAGGAGTCCAAGTCATGTGTTTCTTGCCCATTGCAAGCATTGCACAGAAAATAAGTTTTCATTGTTGTTGCAAAAAGGTCGCTATTTTCATCTTGCATACATTTTCTATGTCACATAAAAGGTAAAGGTACCCCTGCCCGTACGGGCCAGTCTTGACAGACTCTGGGGTTGTGCACCCATCTCACTTAAGAGGCCAGGGGCCAGCACTGTCCGGAGACACTTCCGGGTCACGTGGCCAGCGTGACATCGCTGCTCTGGCCAGAGCCAGAGCCAGAGCCAGAGCCGCACACGGAAACGCCGTTTACCTTCCCGCTGGTAAGCGGTCCCTATTTATCTACTTGCACCCGGAGGTGCTTTCGAACTGCTAGGTTGGCAGGCGCTGGGACCGAGCAGCGGGAGCGCACCCCGCCGCAGGGATTCGAACCGCCGACCTTTTGATCGGCAAGCCCTAGGCGCTGAGGCTTTAACCCACAGCGCCACCTGCGTCCCTCTATGTCACATAGAAGTGTCAAATTTCACTAGACTTTTGCCCCTCTATTCCTAATCCTTTTTACTCCGTGCCCAGCATAGGATTCACCTTGCATCGAAGTAGGCTCTAATTCACAAAAGGTTATGCCAACAACGAATGCACTCCTCTTCAAGGCACTGCCAGACTCTTTTCCTTTTGCGTCATACAGATTTGCTAACCAGAAAGCCTGGACTGGTGGCTGTTCCCTGTTGGGCCTGTGCACAGGTCTGCTGTCACATAAACGAGTGGCATAAACCCTTGGTACGACGTGAGCATGCAATTCCACACTGATCTTGCTTTTCTAAATGGTGCATCCTGTTTTGAGAGCTTCATCTGAGAAAGTTTGGCTGATCCTGATCGGCTGATCAGCGCACACCTGCATGGGGCTATATAGACCTACCTTCCCAAGGCGCCTGCCCCTTTGTTTCGTTACTTTCTGCCTTCAGCTTCAGCCTGGAGAGGAACTGAGGGCCAACAAGTCAGCGGAGCTAGGAGAAGTGGCAGAAAGAGAAGGATGCAGCCCACAGCTCCATCTAGGGTTGCATGTGAAATGTTGCTATGCTATGCTCAGCAATTGCCAAGGGCGCTTCAGATGCAGAACACTTAAGACAGCAGCATAAATTGCACAGTGCGGAAGAGTTGCACAGTGCACAGCGTGCGTTTCTGTGCGATGGGGGAAATGGTGGAATACTACAACAGAGAGAATGGTTATGTGCTGTGATCACACTTTTTTCACAATTAACTTATGAATTCTCTGCCACAAGGTGGATAGCCACTGGCTGCTTTCTCCTGGGAAAACTTGCTGTTAATAATAATAATAATAATAATAATAATAATAATAATAATACATTATTTATATCCCACCCTCCCCAGCCGAAGCCAGGCTCAGAGCGGCTAACAACAATAAAAGTAACACAGCATTCTAAAATCAATTCATTTTAAAATCAATTCAAAATCAAATTAATGGCAACCATTGGTCTAGAGTTCTGTGAGGATTGCCAAAGGAGGGGGTCAGGCTGTGCCTTGGCCAAAGGCCAGGCGGAACAGCTCTGCCTTGCTGGCCCTGTGGAAAGATGTCAAGTCCCGCAGGGCCCTAGTCTCTTGTGACAGAGTGTTCCACCAGATCAGAACCACTGATGGGAGTTGGATTGGATTTACCACTGAATCAGAACAAACAAGAATGGTGGGGTAACCTAAAAACCTCTTGGACCCATGCTTTCTAGGCACAGCACAAGAGGGTGAGCCCTAAGATGACTCAAAATACATTAGTTGAGAAGGATAGGTTTATTAACAACCATTAGCCATAAAAAGCCACCATTAGTTATGCTAGCTAAAGGAAAATCTCGTGTTCTAAAGCTATATAGCAGGGATGAAGAACCTGCAGCAGCCAGCCACTTTTTGGACTACAGCTCCCATAATCCCTGACCATTGACCATGCTGGTTGGGGCTGATGGGAGTTGGAATCCAACAGCATCTGGACAGGCCACAGGTTCCGATTCAAGCTTTGAGTGGACCAGATGTTGGAAATGAGGACTATAGGAAAGTTATCACTGTCATATCCTTCTGGTGTGTTTCTCAGGGTGATTGAATATATTTATATAAAATGTTAGTTATGTACTTCTACATAGGTTTTTTTTCTTTAAAGTGATGAATCCAGCTGAGTTTAACAAAGCTCCTTCCTAAGCAAGCATAAATAAGGACTGAGGGAACCCAATCCCAGCAACGAGCCCCCGTAAGTACAGGCCAGCCTCAGGTTTTTGTTTTTTTTCTTGTTTAAATTGTTCTTTTATTGATTTTGTAAAATTCAAAATAAGAAATAAAAATATTTGCACAGACTTACAAACTTGGTTGCATGTGAACATACAGCAATAAAGTAAAACAGTTGCAACAATTATCATTTTTTACTTGTGGACTGACATGAGAGAGAATGAATGCCAGAGCATCATATTATGATGTACAACAACTTGTTAATAATAATAATAATAATAATAATAATAATAATAATAATACGCAACCCATCTGGTTGGGTTGCCCCAGCCACTCTGGGCGTCTCTCAACACGCATAAAAACATAATAAAACGTCAAACATTAAAAATTTCCGGATACAGATCAGATATGGATTGGTGAGCACGGGCAAATAATAATTATCCATCTTTTTGAGTCCCTTTTATGCTTATTCCTCTCACGAGTTGAAGGGGCTCCTCCCGCCACACAGAAAAAAAAGGAGGAGCCGGGGTTCCCTCTTGGCGGACTCCGATCCTTCCTCTCCTTGTTCAGCCAAGCCGGAAGTGGGCGTTCTACCCGCATCGACTCGTTCTCCGGAAGTGGACGTGTGAGCTTCCGTTCCCGTCCTCCTTTCGCTCTCGCTCTCCCGCTCTCTCTCTCTCTCTCTCTCCCTTTTCTCTCCCTTCCCGGCTCGCCGGCCGTTGATCGCCTGCAACAAGGAAGCCAAGATGGCGGCGGCGGGAGGAGGCGAGTGCGACGTGATCATGACGCCCGCGGCGGCGAACCTGGTGGCGCCTTCTCACCCTGAGGGGCCGGCGATGTTGAGCGACGAGGACGAGGACGCGGGGACGCGCAGGTAAGAGCCTCCGCCCGAGGGCCCCCTCCAGGCACACTCCCCACACGGGGGGGGGGGAGGGGCTGCCTCGGTGTGCGGGTGGGGGAGGGGAGAAGGCGGCGAGGGGCGGGGCCTGCACTGCAGGTGGGGGGGAGTAAGTGGGGGTTGGGGGTGCGCGCGAGAGAGAGGTGCATTGTCGTCAGCTGTGCCCCCAAAGGACCGTGGGATAAAGCCAATTAATTGTGTGTATTCCCTGAAGGTGTCGCTGGACTACAACTCCCATCATCCCTTAGATGGCCAGGGGGGTGATGGGAGCTGTAGTCCATCAAGATCCTTGGGGGGGGTGGCCAAGGTTGAGAGAGGCTGGTCTGTGTGGACCCGTGTGCTGCTTCTGAAATGCCAGGGGCTGGGAGGGTGAGTTATGGGATGGGGGCTACCCCTCAAGAGTCTGCCTTGCAAGGAGAGGGTCCCCGGTTCAGTCCCTGCTGGCAACTCCAGGTTGGGCTGGGGAGAGGCTTCCTGGGCTGAAACCCCAGAGAGATGCTGCCAACCAGTGTAGGCAGTACTGAGCAAAATGGGCCAGCGGTTCTGACTTGGTATAAGGCAGCCTACTATGTTCCTAGAAGGCTCCTCCTTCAATTCTCCACTTATTAGACTTTGTCAAAGCCTCTTAACTGCACACCGTTAGGAGTAACATGTTGTGCAAGAGGAGTCCTTGGTCCCATACAGTAAAGTGGTACAGTGGTGCCTCAGGTTACATATGCTTCAGTTTGCATACGCTTCAGGTTAGACTCCGCTAACCCAGAAATATTACCTCAGGTTAAGAACTTTGCTTCAGGATGAGAACAGAAATCGTGCTCCGGCGGTGAGGCAGCAGCAGGAGGCCCCATTAGCTAAAGTGGTGCTTCAGGTTCAGAACAGTTTCAGGTTAAGAACAGACCTCCAGAACGAATTAAGTCCTTAACCCGAGGTACCACTGTATTTGAGGTTTTAAAGTGTGTATGTGTGAGGGTTTAATAGTAGGATTTAGTCCTCAAAAGAGCCCAAGGCTCAGCCCAGGAGTCTTCATCCTCTTTTGAGCCTGACGTGTGCGCTTAAGGCAGAGTTCAATGGGCCTTGTTCCCTAATGCTGCAGTTCTAAGTGTGTTTAGGATTGTGTTATTATTTATCAGAGTCCTTGAAGTGCTTCACATACCTTCACAAGCCAGGGATCCTTGGCATATGACCCAGTATTGCTGTAGTGTAACTGTATTTGTTTGGTTCTTTTTTATTTGTTTAATTTATGTCCCACCTTTCCACAAAATGGTCTCAAGGCAGCTAACGGTGCTCATAGTGGGTAAAAGTTTTAGAAGCGTTGGGGTTAGGGATTGTGGCGGCATACACATCATATGCTTAAAACACATACACACCGCTGCAGGTGTAAAGAATCCAGGGGTCTGAAGGGTGGTGGGAATTGTAGTTCTGTTAGGGGGTAACTACAGCTCCCAGGATTCTTTGGGATAAGTCATGTGCTTTTGACAGTGTGATGAGTGCAGCACGTAGTACCCTCTTGGGTTGGGGATCGATCAAAGCTGTTCTTCCAGTGGGAAGTTGCCATACAACTTCGATAAATGGAGATGAACACCATATTGGTATTCTGGTTGGTTTGTATTAGTTCACTTATTGCAGAGGACTAATTGGGGTTCCAGTATGAAATATTTGGTGGGACACTGCATTTCCCCATCTTGTTGATAAAAGTTGCAAGTCTGGTGTTAAGTGGAAGCACTCAATTGTTTCACAAAAGTGGCTAGAAATCTGCTTCAGTAGAAATGAGGATTTAACCTTCCACTCATTCCTCACTTATAAGCCTGGTTGGATTACAGCCAGGTCTGTTCTTTGGGGAGAAAAATAAATATTTTAAACTTATCTTGTGGCTAAGTCAGTGACTAGTCCAGAGGTGTATTGTGAAAACCGATTGCCCTTGAGTTGTGGTTTGCGGAGAGTTTCGGATAACAATTCAAGAACTTGTGATTTGTTCTCTGTGAGGGAATGGCTAGATCTCACACTTTGCATCAGGTCCAGGAAACCTTTGGCCCTCCAGATGTCGCTGGGTTACAACTCTCGCCATACCTGGCCTTTGGCTGTGTTTGTAGGGGTGATGGGAGTTGTCATTCAGCAACATCTGGACGGTCAAAAGCTCCCATGTTCAATCCCTGGTATCTCCCAAGTAAGACTGATGGGGGTAGTATGTATCTGAAATGCTGGACAGCAACTGCCTTTCAGTGTAAAGTAGATAAGAATGAGCTACATAGACTAGTCATCTGATTAAGTATAGTAGCAACTTCCAGGGTAACTGCTGGAGCGGTGACCTTGTCTGACTGAATGAGCAGGGAGATGTGACAGAAGGGGGGGGGGGGGAATCCTTTTCTGGCTGCCTAACTTAACTGAATGAGATTTTTGTGGGGAAAGGAAATGGCACGTGTTTCTTTGGACTCTTTTCCTGCCCTACGGTCTTGGGGTGTGTCACAGTTATTACAGTAATGAGAGATAGGGAACGGTTAATTTAGCTGTCCTGCTCCCAGTTTGACTCACAGCACTTGTGATTAACCATTTTGCAAAAGGTAAACAATGTGGTTTTTCCTTAAGGGAGTCTGGTAAAATGGGTTAGACTCGAGTGAGAAAGAGTGATGTGCCCTTGGTGAGCTTATGGCTTAGGTGGGGTTTGAATGTTAGCTTCCCATAGGCAAAGCCAAGGCTGATTCTCCAAAAGTAGCAGCAGCTACTAAACCACCCCCACCCCAGTCACAAGGAGTACCATATGGTCTCTTGTTACCCACACACAGGTCCAGAGGAGATGTCTGGAAGCAATGGGCTGTCTTCAAAGAAGTTGTCCTCTCCCTGTGTGCGCGCGCACCCCCCCCCCAACCACACACCCAACTTTGGAGATTTGCAGGGCATAGGGATAGAAGAGGGTGAAGAAGTCCCATCCGTTGTGCAGGTGGAAGTTCTTGTGCTAACAGAACAACTTTGTTAGATGCTACCCAATGGCTCTGCCCTTAAACTTTCTAACAGTTAACTTTGGCATACCAGGGCATGAGGTCACTGTTTTGATAAAAGAAAGGAGACAAAAACTTTCTTCCTACCCCCTTTAAACTACACCTGGTACTGTTGTTGTGTGAATTTTTAAATGGTATAGTAGGGGGTGCTCTGTGGTTGCTTGGAAGCTTATTAGGGGTTTCTTTAATGAGAAGAGTATTAACTTCAGAAAACACCAAACTGTTTCCCTCTCATTACTGGTCTCTTCCTTTATGTGCAGATGCAAGACAGTATTTAACAATACTGTACTCCTTTTTAAACAAAGCAAAACTGTCACCAAGTAGACCTTGCCAGTGCCCTACATGTGCTAACTGCTTCCCCAAATGCATCCCCCAATCTTGTTCTTCAGCAGGTAACTCAATATAGAAAGGGTTCTCTGAAACTTGAAAGCCACAGCAGTACAACATAGCTTGGGTGATCCTGGTTACGGCCGCAAAAGGTGATATTATGAATGGCTGAGAGTCACATTAGGTTATTAGTACCTCTGGAATTCCCTGCAAATGCTCATTGGAAAAGCCAATATTGTAAGCAAGTTCAAAAAAGGACAAGGTGGTAGGGCTTCTTTTCCACAATTTGGTAGGATGCTCAATATATCTAGCCTAACACCCGTTCCTAATAGTTGTGATTTAAACAGACTGGGGTTGGGAGCAGAGGTCTCTTCTTCAACATCCTGAGGCATCTAGCTATAAACCCTGTCCATGATCCAACTGAGCTCTTCCTATTTTGATAAACACATTGGTTCCTGCTGTGATCCAGGCCTTTGCTCTCTTTGTGTTGTGTCATAGAATTATAGAGTTGGAAGGGACCCTGAGGCCAAGGATCATCTAGTCCAGCCCCCTTCAATGTAGGAATCTCAACTAAAGCATCCATGGCAGATGGCCATCCATCCTCTGCTAAAAACTTCCAAGGAAGGAGAGTCCCACTCCTCATGGGAGTCTATCAAATGTTTCTTAGTTTCAGAAGTGTTTTGGTGTTATACTTTGAGAACTATGGGAGAAGAACAGAACCACTTTTAATCTAGCCAGCACTGTGGGATGCTGAAATGTTTGTGGAAGACTGCAGAAGAGGGAGAGAAGTAACTTGGGGAAGCTGACTTACAGAGCATGTTATTGGCATCGCATCTTGGCAGAGATGGCCCAAGCAATAAATAGTCAGTGTCAAAGTTATAAAAATACACGGGAGTCAAAGAGATGACAAATATTGTTCATTGACCTTACTTCCAAGTCACCCTGCAGATGAAGTTCATCTGTTCACTGCAGAGCGTGGAACGCAAATAGCTTAGAAGTTACCCACTCATTGTCTTTTGCCCTTGGGTGGTGGCTCCAAGAAGGTCCTCGGAGTGTATATCAGAACTGTATCTAGAATAAGACTTTTCTCTTGAGTAGTCTTTAGTCTGCAGCATGCCTTGGAGACTGGGGCATCTCCCCAAGAGACAGCATGCAAGTTGACAAGGAAGCTAGAAATGTGTTCATCACCATTCATGTGGAAATTTCCAGGCGTAACTTGGGACTCTGGAAAAACCTGGATGGTTATTTTTGTTTGTTTGTTTGTTTACAGTTCCTGGCTGCTAAAATACCTATTTTTGGACATTCTCATTGTAATTCTAAAACTCGCCATGGAATTTGCTTTACCTGCATTCAGAGGTAAAATTACTCTTGCCTTAGTATTGGTGCAGTGGGATAATTCCACCAGAGTAACTGCAGGTGTTGAGAGGCATTATTTATTTTAAAGTGTTTTAAACTCTATTCTTGTTCCCAAAAGTCTCACAGAGTGGCCTGCACGTTATTTGTGATATTCACCAACTAATCTACTGGGTTCTCAGAGACTTTTAACAGGACATACGTTGTATGTTTGGCAGATTCCTTTAGGAAAGTGAACTGTGTTTTTTGTTCAAATCGAAATGTGAGTTCTAAAGGGCCAGATGATAAATAACACAGCTAACCTTGTGGCCTGTAGGGACGCGGGTGGCGCTGTGGGTAAAAGCCTCAGCGCCTAGGGCTTGCCGATCGAAAGGTCGGCGGTTTGAATCCCTGCGGCGGGGTGCGCTCCCGCTGCTCGGTCCCAGCGCCTGCCAACCTAGCAGTTCGAAAGCACCCCCGGGTGCAAGTAGATAAATAGGGACCACTTACTGGTGGGAAGGTAAACGGCGTTTCCGTGTGCTGCGCTGGCTCGCCAGATGCAGCTTTGTCACGCTGGCCACGTGACCCGGAAGTGTCTCCGGACAGCGCTGGCCCCCGGCCTCTTGAGTGAGATGGGCGCACAACCCCAGAGTCTGTCAAGACTGGCCCGTACGGGCAGGGGTACCTTTACCTTTTACCTTTAACCTTGTGGCCCAGAGATAGGTCTCCTGCGACATTAAACTATCCCCTACTTACTTTCCCTTTTAAGTCAGAAATTAACAAATGTAATCCGGAGCACAGGAACAAGTGAGTTATGTTGCAGAAACACATTTGGACTCTGCTCATGAAGCCTGTCCCTATCTCTTATGACTTTCTCAGGGTCTTTTCACATGTTACAAGGAAAGGCATGCCTATTCTCTACATGGTACCATAGCAACTCCATAGAAGGTGTGAAGGGAAAGTGTATGTCTGAAAGCACAGGGTGAGACCACTGCCATGGATCCATGATTACTTGAGAAATACCATGGAAGCGTCCCTCCACTATGTTATGAGGCCATGGCGTCTGGTATTCTGGAGCTCAACAAGAAGAGGAATAGCTATCAAGATTTGCTGTCAGTGTAGCTTTGTACAGTGGTGCCTCGGTTCTCGAACAAAATCCATTCTGGAAGCTCGTTCGGCTTCCGAAATATTCGAAAACCGAGGCATGGCTTCCCATTGGTTGCAAGAGCTTCTTGCATTCAGCAGACGCTGCGTCTCACGTTCGGGTTCCAAAAAACATTAAAAAACGGAAGAATTTACTTCTGGGTTTTTGGTGTTTGAGAACTGAAATGTACGACAATGGAGGCATTTGGGAACCGAGATTCCGCTGTATACTTAAATGGTAAAGCACCATAACTATGAAGACGTAATGCCTATTTTCTTAAATACAGTAACCTAGCAGGTTACGTTCTAGGGATTGTGCCCATAGCCAAAATTGCTTCATTCAAAACCCATTGCGTTCAAAGGCGAGTGGGGTTGCCAGAGTCATTTCTGCCCCCTTCCTTTTTAATTTTTGATTTCCCATGTATGAGCTTTTAAGGCTTTCTTGACAGAAGAGAACTGTTCTTGTTCTCTGCTTTGAGAGTGCCCTATCCAAGAATTCTCTCTGGCCAGACCTATTTAGAGCACAAGGACTCAGCAGCTCCTTGAGTCTCTTATAGTTCCTGGATATTTGGCAGCTTACTAATTTCCAGGAAAATGAAACCAAAGGCTGCTGAATTCCTAGGGAGGCAGTGCAGTGGTGTGCTGCAGGCAAAGTGATCTGTGGCATGACCTTAACAGGAAAGAGAATCTCAGTGGTGCGGTTTTGAGGTTGCAGTTTGTCAGCAGCAGCCTTCCCAGTCCCTTTCCTGCCCTGCCCATGTGTATACGAAAGAAATCTGCAGAATGAAGTGCAAGCCATGTGGCTCAGTGCCTGCTTTTTGAACACCTTGCTGGAGCAGGCAGACTACTGTTTTCCATGTTAAACACTAGAGGGCACCAGCGCACAGATGGATATTTTTTCTCATGCCACAATAACCTGCATTGTGTGTTGTTTGGCCTGCCATCATACAAGTCAGATCTGGAGCAGGCACAAAAATCATCTCTAGGCAGGCCCTACCTTCAATCCCAGCCTCCCATATTTAATTTCCTCATTTTGCAATGATTCAATTTCCCTGCACCTTAGGTTGTACCTCCCTGTTCACGGAGTTCTGCAGGAAGAGAGAAACAGCCACTGCATGCCCGTGGTGCTTGCTAGATGCAAAAGGATAATTTTGTGAGCCACATCCTGAAAGAAGAAAGGGGAAACTTTAAGGTAAATAGGATGTGTTAGGCCCCAGGCATGAAAAAACGTGAATCCCTATTATTGTTTCATGCCTGGTCTTAAGTTGAATTTTGTATGTGGAAAAGACTTTTTCCTGTTTCCTCAGGAAACTCAACACTTTCCATATAGATTTTTTGGCATGAGAACATATCCTGCACATCTGGTGCAGAATCCTAGCACATTGCAGAAAAATATGCAATACACTCTAGACCTCACACTTGGTTCATGCAGGTTTCCCCAGCCAAACCTGTTGCTCTGCTTTAACTGAAAGTGTGACCTGGAACATAATCTAGCATTTTCCTGCAGTTGCACATTGTAAGAAAGGATCAGTGGTGGGCAAGCTGTCCATCTTAGGAGCTTGGCCACCCTTAGTGATCTCATTGCCATCTGTAGAATGCCAGTTCTACACAGTTTGAAAGTCGCATATCTGGGACAAACTGTGCTGAGGGAATGGCAGCTTACATAAATTGTCCTACATATGCATATATTTTGCATATACTGCCTGATCTAGTCTGCTGAACTCAGCCTGACATAAAAACAAAAAACCCTGAGGCCCTGGGCAGTGGAAATACTGCTCACCCCTGACCTGAGATTGAACCAGGATGAGTATGTACTCATAAGGGAATTGTAGAATTGCAAAGGACCATGAGGGTCACTTAGTCCAGGGGTCAGCAAACTTACCACGCCTCGGGCCGGTGTCTCCAGCACCGATTGCACGGACGGCGGGGGAGCGCATGCCCATATGCGTACGCACATGCTATTTCTGGCACACTTCCGGGTCAGAGAAGCACCAGAAATAGCTTGTGCGCATGTGCACAGGCCTCCTCCGACTTGGATGTGCACTGGAAATAACGCTTGCACATGCGCACAAGCTATTTTCAGTGCTCCTCTGACCCGGAATTGGGCAGCCGCGCTGCGCTAGTAAGAGCGGGTGGCAGGGGTTGCCGCGGGCCGGATAAACGAGTCCCTCGGGCATTATCTGGCCCATGGACCTTAGTTTGGGGACCCCTGACTTAGTCCAACATCTACCGTGTGTGAATTTTTGCCCTACGTGGAGCTCAAACCCTCAACCTTCATGCTCTACCGACTGAGCTATTCTCACCATCTGTCTTCTTCAGTGGTATTACTGTTTAGCGGGCATCTGAGAGTCTTTCCCCAGCCTTGATTGAGCCATTAACTTGGAAGCCATGGAAAACAGAGTGAGGATGTAATTCTGCCCACTTCCTTTTTTGATTTTTCAGGTCTTGCACTTTTTGCTGCTGCGTTTTCGAATTTCACCACAGCCTTGGGGACTAGGTACTGAATATTATTTTAATCGAAGCGGGACATCTCTCTCCTTGCAGGTGAAACCAGAAGTTGTGTGCATTTTTTCCAGCTTTTCTCTTAACAGTTGGATTCAGTTGCTTATCAGCTCTTTGTCCCTGAAATGGCCTGTTGGTTTTTTTATCTTGGTTTGTTGTTCCATCTGGCTGCGAGGGGCCGAGTTTCACACCTGCTTTGGTACTGTGTAAGTGTACTGGTGTGTGGTACCCGAGAGGTATGGATATCTTAGTCCTTCCTGGCACAGCTGTGCAATGCCTAGGACCTTAGCAGTGGTGGGTGGTTCCTTTTTTTAGATGCTTATTGTAACTCTGTCCCCCACCCCCAGGGTTCACTAGAGAGGGACGCCAACTCCTCGCCCAACAAAGAGACCCATTCAGAGAACTGGATTGTATTTTTAGCCGAGCCAGATTCTTTCTCCAGCTTTAAAAGTAGCAAATGGGGGAACGCAGCCTACATCAGTGCGGGCCTTGCAGAATGACCTCATTCAGGCTTTGGCATCTGTTCGGAGCAGAAACAATCACTCATGATATCAGGAGATCAGAATTTCCCCCCTTGTTGTGGTAATAGGAGTAGTTCGTAAACAAGTGCAGGGCTCACTTCTGAAATATATCTGATGTGTGCGTTCTCCACATTGATGAAACATGGTGGACCTCAGTAGCTGTAGTTTTGGTGTGTGAGCTGTGAGCGTCTGTTGATTTGTCTGCTTCGGATCCTTTAAAAAAGCCTAGTGCATTTTGCTGTTTCCCCCCCTGCTAAGCTTCCTTGGTGCGAAAGGCTGTATATTCTAGCAAAGCAACAGTGAAAGCTCTAACAGAGCAGTCAAAGCAAAACCCTCTTTGCAAGGACTTTTACTGTTTCTCAGAAGCTTACTGGAGATTTTTGATGAGAACATCAGTAACAACCTCCTAAAAAACAGCTTGCCTGCCATTATTGATCTTCTCTTTGGAGATATGTATCCACAGGATATTTTAAGGAGCGTTCTAAGGCAAATATGTATAGGGCAGATTCACCGAGCCCCACATGCTTGGCCTAGGGCCCTGCATGAATTGATTATACATCCAGAACAGGACCCAGAATCCTGTTTAATAAAGTGGCATTAAGCCACAGTAGCCCATTTCATCAGACACAATGAGAAACTGGTTGATCTAAACCAGGATTTCACATTCCAAACCCAACAATCAACAGCATAAGCAAATATATATTAAGATACCATGCATCACCCTTTAATGCACAAATTAAATATGAGTTATTACAAAGCTATCTAATACTTCATTAATTAATAAACAAGAATGAAGGAGTTCAGAATCCGATTGGACTGTTCTAAGTGCAGACCAGACAATAACCTTAAGAAGATGCTTAATCTAATATAATAAAACCAGTTCCCTTCTCTGAAGTTCCAACTATTTTCTTTTTGAGTAATTAACTTCCAGCCATTTAATACTTCTGTAATTTCCCTCTCCTCCATTCCTGCAGTTGGCTTTATTACTTCTAATCATCCCCCAAGTTTCCTTACCCAATCTTCTATATTACTGTGGACCCTCCGGATATGAACTTAATTCATCCTGGGGGTCCGTACTTACCCCAAAAAGTCTGTATCCAGAGGCGCCGCTCCTGCGCATATGCATGGCACGATAGAGCGCTTCTGCGCATGCACACACAGTGAAACCCGGAAGAATACACTTCCAGGATTGCCGTGTTCGCAGGTACCATTGTATCTTTCCATTCCCTAACATGAACAATTACAAAATTACAAAAATTTACATGGCCCAGGTCCAGTAAGGAGATTGTATTTGCTCTTTCACATAATTTAGCAAAGAAAATAACTATTTATTTGAGAACATCGGCAACTGTGACCCACTACCGCTTTTCCTTACTACAGTCCCACAACAAATGGATAAAATCCCCTTTATCTCTATTGCCATGTCAACATTTGCCACCCCCCCCCAAAAAAAATCACCTTTAGGAACTTCTAAGGAGTCTGGTGGCACCAAAGGCCCATCTTAATACAGCATTTTTAATATAAATAGTAGCAACCGAGAAGGTGGCACCTTTACCAAACAGTAAATTCAACGATGCTTTACCACATATCCTGGTTCCATTTTTTTCCTATAGTGGCCACACTCATTGCCTTCTAATCCTAGTGCAGTCATACCTCTTGTTGCATTTGCTTCATGCTGCGGGTTTTCGGGTTGCAAACGCGGCAAACCTGGAAATGCATACTTCCGGGTTTTGCCGCATGCGCAGAAGCGTTCTGCGCGTTTCGGACATGTACAGAAGCGCCGCTCTAGTTGCGGACGTTTCGAGGTGTGAACAGCACCCTGAAACGAATCATGTCCGCAACTAGAGATACCACTGTAGTATCTGTTAAATTCTAGAGAACATCTTTATTCTTTAGGAATACATTTCAAATTATGTATGTCCTCTAATGCACATCTCTCCCCTTTCTATTTAAATAAGCTTTTATCTGGATAAATGGGGAAAAGACTCAGCTGGCATGGCAGCTTCCATACTGATCTGGGCCCAATCTTGATATAAATCTAACCTGCTGAACAAACCAGTTTTATTGTGGGGAAATGTCTGGGATATGAAGTGGGACCAGTCCATTAGTTATGACGTAGGAGGGTTGTTGTTGTTGTTGTTGTTGTTGTTGTTGTTGTTGTTGTTGTTTTAAAAGCACCTTCAAGAAAAGATAAGCACTTGCTGTTACTCCTTTGGCAGTCACCTGATTGGGTGTCCAGAATTTCAGGGTTGTTTTTTTTAAAAAAGACCAACTGTAGTTCTTCATGTGCAGAAAGGTTTCAAGAGATGGTATCAGTACAGTGGTGCCTTGCAAGACGAAAAGAATCCGTTCCGCGATTCTCTTCGTCTAGCGGTTTTTTCGTCTTGCGAAGCAAGCCCATTGACGTCTTAGCGGATTAGCGCTATTAGCGGCTTTTAGCGGCTTATGAGCTTAGCGGATAAGCGGCTTAGTGGCTTAGAAAAAGGGGGGGGAAGGGGGGAAGTCGGAAAAACTCGCAAGACATTTCGTCTTGCGAAGCAAGCCCATAGGGAAATTCGTTTTGCGAAGCGCCTCCAAAACGGAAAACCCTTTCATCTAGCGGGTTTTTCGTCTTGCGAGGCATTCGTCTTGCGGGGCACCACTGTTTCTCTTTAAAAGAGGCTATGAACCCGAAAGCGGGGGAGAAGGTTTGAGTGGGTGGAGCAGGAAACACGTGTTGCGATTTCTACATTGTGGCAGTCATCCATTTCTCTTGCCCTTGTACGTGCCCACCTGCAGTCCATAATGGGGGACATACTGCCGGCACAGGTTTACCATGTCACCTGCTATTTGTAAGAACTAGGCCTAAACCTCCTAATATTCCAACCAGACTCACTGGTCTGGTTCTGACAAAATAAGCTACAGTGAGCCTTGGACTCAAATCTGTTGCCCTCTCCTCTCCCATTTCATGCCTGTGAGGAGGAAGTTGGAGCTTTTGCTCTTGACTTCAAACAAGCCACAGTTCCGTGTGACAGTCCAGACCTGACAAACTGTGGTTTGCTCTACATTCTTTTTAGTGAGAACAAGCCAGGGTCAGTCGTATGTTTCTGATCCAGGCTTCTTCTGGAACCATTTTCCAGTGTGTTGATGTGGGGAGCTGACTTTGGTTTTCAAGCCAGAAGAGAATGATTCCAGTCTCCTCTGTTAAGTGAGCCCAACACCTATCCATAGAGTGGGAAATCCTGGTTTCAAATTATGTCTTAATGTGAACCTTGTTTTCTCATGTCTACCTACAATAAATAACAGTAAAAAAAATTTTTTTTTTAAGTGAAAATGAGGGGTTTTGGAACTTTTAAAATTGTTCTTTGACTGTCCCAAACCTATTGAACTGCCTGTGCCACTCCTCTTAAACCACTATATTATGTATAAGCAAGGGACGAATCAGGGCCATGGTTAGCTTCTTGAGCCAAATTTGATTGGCTGCAGTAAACTTGAGCTGCACATGTCATGGCTTTCACCACCCCGAGCCCCCTGGGGAGATGAGATGTCCTTGGCTTCTATTGTATTGGCAGAATGGATGAACCATGCCATTCTAGTGAGAACACCCTTGGGGGAAGGGAATCCAGAGGGGGTGGCCAGTGTTGGGGCCAGAATGAGGTTAAAACCATGTTAACACACCCCAACACAACTCTCTATTGTTTTCCTCTTTTCTCCAAGGGGCTGTCCTAACATAGCTGGCATTGTCCACTCCAGAGGGCCTTTCTCTTGCCTCTTGCCTGGGAGTAGTGAGGAGGTGGCACTCTGCTGAATAGATCTGCTTAAAGCTATCTCTCCATTATGGTTTGGGTCCGCTTTGCAGCTATTACTTGATTAGCCCATTGAAAACATTCTGGTCAACTAAAAATATTGCCTGTGAGTATGTCAGTTTGGGCCATTGCAAGAACATAAGAGACTTGCTGTATAAGACAACGTCCTTTCAGACCAGCATCCTACAAGGAAGGGGGTGAAGCTAGCAGCCATCCCGTCACGTTTTGTCCTCTGAAATTAGTATTCACTGGCATATTTTCTTTCAACTTGGGAGGTTCTTTATAACAATCAGGAGTAATAGCCACATAGGCCATTTTGTTGAGGTCTTCACAGTAGAAACAAAGGTACAGGTGTAATTTCCTGATTCATTAACCACATTCAAACCTACACACCCTTAAAACCCCATGTGGGAAACCTGTGGCCCATGGGCCTAATTAGGGTCCCCCATTCTTCCTAATTTGGCCCACCAGGCCATTTCCCCTGGCCATGGCCACCTCTTACCCGATGTCATATGACGTTAGGTGTGAGACAGGTAATGGTACGGTTGCAAAGGAACAATCGAGAGACTTGCTCAGCTTGCATAGTTAATAATAATAATAATAATAATAATAATAATAATAATAAAATTTATTTATACCCTGCCCTCCCCAGCCAAGACCAGGCTCAGGGAGGCTAACACCAGGTATAAAAACAATTGATTAAAATGCAACTTAAAAACAAGATTAAGTACAACATTAAAATTTCAATAGAAACTCAAATCAAAAACTTTTTGGGGATGAAAACGTCAAATCTTCACCAAGGCCAACTATCCAGACTGGTCCTACGTGGGCCAGAAAAAAGCCAGGGAAGTCCCCAAATAGGAGTTCCATCACAGAAGGAAAAAGGAAAAAGGAAAGAGGGGGAGGGTTTAGTTAACACATGAATTCCTCCCACAGCACCAATGGTGGCCACAGTTGGTGCAAACCAGATCTCCCTCTTAACCAGGATCTGAAACTCACTTTGAACCATGGTTAGGAGAGAAGACAGTGGGCAGAGCACCTGCTTGCATGCCTCGTTCCCAGCCACGTGACCTCATTTTGAAACATGACAGGCCACACACAGTGTTTCTAAAGCATTCCATGGGATCTCAGTTTGGTTGAGTTGTGCACCCCTGGTTTAAGGTGATCCATTCCCCGGGGCCTCTTAAAATCATTCTCAGCCATGTATCCTTGGTGATTGTCTAGAAATGGTGCACAATTCCTTATGAACAACAGCTTTGGGTGGCTTTTGTGCTTCTGGGAGGAGTCTCCGCCATTAGCGCCATGGTTAGCTGATTGCATGATCCTCTATCCTGGGGCTTCCCAAAGTGGTTGATATTGGGGTCAGTGGGACTGTGCAGGATGTAAATAAAGACCTGGGCTTCCAAAAGAGCCTAGGGTGGAAAAGAAGCTCAAGTGGTGTAGTATGAAAAAATGCATTGGGAACTACGAGTCTCTAAAACAAAAGGCGCAGGCATGTACAAAGTGCATATCCCTTGCCAATGAGGAACCTGTATTTAATCATTTGCTTTCTCAGTATAACAGTATTCCTTATTACTTACATATTATGAGTCCTAGCAATGGAGACTGAGTAATAAATGCTGTTTATATATTGACATTCTTCATTTCATTTACGTTCCTAAGAATTTGGAATGGGGTTGATGACAACTTCAGAAGCTCATCAGGGGGTTAATTAACTCAGATGTTTGGAAGCCCTACTCTGTCCTGTTGTCTTGCCTATGCTGGATCTTGCTGCCTCTTCTTGGTTGTGATAGCTTGTTTCTTTTCAGAGAAGCAGAGTCCTTCAAGGAGCAAGGAAATGCCTTTTACGCCAAGAAGGACTACAATGAAGCGTTCAACTACTACACAAAAGCGATAGGTGAGGAGAGAGAGAGAGAGAATGGCTTTCTTGGTTTGTTAATAGGAGAATTGGTGCAGCGTTCCTGTGGGTCTATTTGGTTCTGGCCACAAGGGCCTTGATTTCCTTCGTCCGAAAGCTCACGCTTCTGCTCTGATTTGTAATACTTCACCTCAGTTCAGAGTAGGCAATACATAGTCAACAACAGAATTCCTCAGTTAGATCCAACATCCTGGATGCAGAGGTCCTTGTAACACCTGTGTAATGGCAATGTTTCTCTTGTGCACCAAGCAACACTGTGATTCTCAATATCATAGTTGAACCATATTTGTGTAAGCAAGCTGTCACATACCTGACAGTGTCACATGCAGACATGTAAAAACTTCAAAGTCCTGAGAATCTCAGCCTTACAAACTAGATTTTTAAAAGTTGCTGAACATGGTTTTGGAGGCAGCTTGAAAAATATGCTAGCAGTATTGGGCTGAAATTCCAGAGTGGATCTTTCCTGGGTCTTCCCCCCCCCCACCCCATTTTTTGCCCTCTGAACTTTCCTTAACTTTCCTGCTGATTCCAACCTCTGTTCTCTCCACTTGCCCCATTTCTTTCCTTTTCTTTCCTCATTGTTTATATGCCCAAAGCAAAGGCACAAACATTAAAATGAATGGTTTCTACTAAGTGCCATTTTGCTGGGAGTGGGGAGAGAAAAAAATCTGTTGGGAGTTGGTGGTGAGGGTTGCCACAAGATCTAAAAAACTAACCTATCGATTTTTATCGAACTTTAATTGTTAAAGAATACAGTGGTGCCTCGCAAGACGAAATTAATTCGTTCCGCGAGTTGCTTCGTCTTGCGGTTTTTTCGTCTTGCGAAGCACGGCTATTAGCAGCTTAGCGGCTACTAGCGGTTTCATCTTGCGAAGCAAGCCCATAGGGAAATTCGTCTTGCAAAGCACCTCGAAAAACGGAAAACCCTTTCGTCTAGTGAGTTTTTCGTCTTGCGAGGCATTCGTCTTGCGGGGCACCACTGTAATAACGTGCAAACAAAACCACAGACCTCTGAATTTCATTAGGGATCCAGAATTTAGCTTACCAGTGAATGGTGTTTGCTTTCTGCTTCCATCTTATTGAAAGTGCAAGGATTTGGGGACAGGGTGAGGTGAGGATTTCTACTCTGACTTTGTTGTACTTAACGCTTCTGCTCCCTGTCCTCCAGATGCATGCCCCAGCAATGCCAGCTACTATGGGAACCGAGCTGCCACACTCATGATGCTGGGCAAATTCCGGGAGGCCCTAGGGGATGCCCAGCAGTCCGTCAGGATGGACGACAGCTTTTTGCGGGTATGTTATTCCATGCGGCAAGACGGTATCACCATATAGCATCAACCCTGGCCGCCAAGCCATTTCCAAGCCCAGTTCAGAGTGCTGGCTTTGACATATATAGGCTTAAATGGCTCAGGACCATAACAAGGACTGCCTCCTCCCAATATGAGTCCATTTTGGACCCTGCGATTATCATCTGAGGCCCTCCTTCGTGTGCCTTCTCTGTCAGAGGTCTGGAGGACAGCAATGCAAGAACAGGGCCTTTTCTGTGGTGGCTTCCTGTTTGCAGAATGCTCTCCCCAGGGAGGCTCGCCTGGCACCATCATTTTGTATCTTTAGGCATCAGGCGAAAACTTTTCTCTATAACCAGGCCTTTGGCCTTTAACTATCTGTGGCTTTTTAGAAGTGGATGGGATGCTTCTGATGTATGGTGGTACCTCGGTTTATGAACTTAATCCGTTCCGGAAGTCCATTCTTAAACCGAAACAGTTCTTAAACTGAGGCACACTTTGCCTAATGGGGCCTCCCGCCGCCGTTCGGATTTCATTCTTAGACGGAGGTAAAGTTTGCAAACCGGGACATGTGGGGTTACTTCCGGTTTTGCGGAGTTTGTAAACCGAATAGTTTGTAAACAGGGCTGTTCTTAAACCGAGGCACCATAGTAGTTTTCTTTCCTCTTGGTTTTAATGTATCTATGTGGGTTTTACTGTCTTGTCTGTTTTAAGTTGCTTTTGGTTGCCGTGGGCAAGATTAAACAACCCACAAATTTATTAAATAATGAAAATAATATGTGCATCTCCCCTGCTGATGATCCACATTTACACTGCATGCTGTCGAGATTCTCCCAGTCACCACCTCCTTTCTGTTCTCAGGGACACCTACGGGAGGGGAAGTGTCACCTATCTCTGGGCAACGCCATGGCTGCCAGCCGCTGCTTCCAACGAGTTTTAGAACTGGATCATAAAAACGCACAAGCTCAGCAAGAGGTATGGTTTTCTCAAGTGAGTTTGCCTGAAGAGAGGGATACTCATCTGGCAGAACTAGGATGGTTGTCCCGAATCGACAACCTTGGCTTGCTTGTATCTGATAGCGTCTAAGGATGTCTTAGCTTGATTCTTAAATATAGAGATTCTCGAGAGTGTCTACAAGGTATAAGGCAGGTATTTGTGGAATTCAAGATATGCAGAAAAGCAGCCTGCAATCTTCTTCGGAAGGGGCGGCGGGGTTGCAAATATCTTGAATAAAAATAAATAAAACCTTAGAATTATTTGCTGCATAGGCTGTTAACAATGGAAACTGACAGTGTTCTTGCTTTGCATTGCAGCTGAACAACGCCAGAACTGTTCTAGAGTACGAGAAAATTGCCGAAATTGACTTTGAGAAACGGGATTTCCGAAAGGTACAAACGAAACAGCCTTGCAGTTCACCGACCACCGCCTTATCCACACGACAATGCAGTCTTTCCCTGGGAATGATTTGGAAATAGGGTTGATTTCCTTCTCACCACCCCAGGACTGAAAGATCTAGGGTTGTTTCTGGTTACTCAAGGGAACCGGAATCCAGTCTCCCTTGAATGGCTCATTGCTTGTCCCTGTGTGCCCCCTGCTCATGCTCAGAGTGCATCTTAAGACAGAGTAACTTTGCCCCTTCGACCCCGGTGTTAAGGCCTCCGTATATCCCGGTGAATTCCTAGCTCACTTGTCTCCTAATGGCTGAGAGCAGCTGGCTCGCCAGGGACAATCTCAAGTTTGTCTTAAGGAAGAACCCTGCCTTGTCTGAGATTCGAGCCAGTTCTCCCCGGGCTTCTCTGTGCCTTGGGCAGCGTCAAACGTGCCCTTTGTTTCTGGAGAAGGAGCATCTCCTTCCCATGGCCTTCCATCATTTGGAGAGTCTCGGCGCTTCCCGCTGCCCCCAGCAGTGATGTCACCTATGGGAAGGGGCAGGGGGGGAGCCGAAAACCCAGCTGAGCCTGAGGCCAAACAATGGTCCTCTTCTTGTGCAGCTGTCACTTCTTTGGAGCAGCAAGAGAGCCCGTGAAGTCACTCATTGAGGCCTGGAGCTAGAGTTAGCCATTTATCATAGTAGCTTCGCCCCACCCTCTCTTGTCTTAACACTCCGGGCCTGTTGGGTTAGTCTGATGGCTGTTGCAGCAGGGTGGTTTCCCCCCTGTTTCAGGAATGCTTCTTGTTACCTCGAAATGCAAGTAAAAAAAGTCAGTCCTTTATTAGGCATAGCAAACCACACATTATCCAACAAACACCGTATACAAATTGTGCAAAATATGAATTCAGCATAACAAGGTTTGTCCCAGTCAGATCTTTAACTCCAGAGAGAATCAATTTGCATAAATAATACAATATAACACTACCACATCACCGATCAATTAAGAACCACAAAATCTCTCTATAATGGCCCAGTCTTTCTACATGGACATCACTCAAAAATTCAGCCACCATTAAAGTAATTTGATCATTCCTGTCCGAGAGCAGGTCCTGAACCGTTGGTGGCATAGAATTGAGGCTGTTAAGTTGTAAGGCCTCTAATAATTGTCTTCTGGCATAAATGCCAAAATCACAAGAAAAGAAAATATGCTCCAAAGTATCAGGTTCCTGTTTACTACATTTGCAGAGACGCTCTGCTCCTGGGAGAGCTAAATATCTTCCTCTTACTATCATTGAGGGAAACACATTAAATCTGGCTAGCATAAACAGCCCCCAGTCGAAAAGTTAGTGGTTTACGGGGGGTCCTATGGCAGACAAATGAGCTCAGAGATCTGCAGCTTCCCCATCTACTCTTCCCCATTTTTCTTCTGCCGGGTTCTGCTGCTGGAAGAAAATAACCTCTGAGGACGGACTGCGGGGCAGTAAGCCCACAGACCCAGAGGAGAATGCAGCTTCTGCTGCCCATGTGTTTATTTTGCACATAAAATAGAAGCAACAGCAATTTTTTTCTTTGTTTGTTTGGAGCAGATCTGGGTTACCTTTGCAGTGAGAAGAAGCTAGTGTGTTCTGCATTCCATCAAGCAGGGTTGGTGCTCCACCCAAAGGAATTGGTTTATTTTTACTCCAAATTGCCTGGAACCCAGCACATGGGGGCTGTTCTAGGTTATTCAAGGCATGGAACTGACTCCTGTGCTTCCTTGTTCTCACTGACTGTTTCCCCCCCCCCTCCAGGTTGTCTTCTGCATGGATCGTGCTCTGGAGTTTGCCCCCGCTTGCCACCGGTTCAAAATCCTCAAAGCGGAATGCTTAGCATTGCTGGGTCGCTACCCTGAAGCACAGTCTGTGGCCAGGTGGGAACTGCAACCGCTAGAAACAGGCTTGGTGGGGAAATTCCCTGTGCTGCATAGGGATGGGGGAGGAATTTGTCAACCTCAGGTTCCAAAGTGGAGTTCCTTGATCCCATCCGGGCAAAGCAGAACCTGGACTGGATCATGGATCCACTTCAGAATCCACATTCCCATGGATTCCTTTAAAAAGGAGAAGTTCAAACACAGATAATCCAGCTGCCCACTGCCTGAGGCAAGCTAGCATGTGGGGCTCCTTGCTGTCATCCACTCTTCATGCAATGAAAGTAAGCCCTCCCTTGGAACAATGGGACTTGGTGTTTTCTTGCTCTCGTGGTGAAATGCAAGGAGATTGCTGGGGGCAGCCATGTTTTCCCCCTGAGAGTGATGGAACATTGCTCCTTGGGGGACTTTCTGCCCCTTGTATTAAAAGCTCACGACAGCGACGAGCCCTGCATTCTAGCTGGTCCAGCTCTGGGCTTTGAACTTTAAAAAAGGCAGTAAAAAGCTTTTACAAGAACGCAGGCAGCACAGCAGCCCTCGGACCGCTTTCGGAGTACTTTTTAACCAGAGTTTCTGCATGGATTTTAAAGTATTTTCCCTTTTTTAAAAAAAAATGCACAGAAATTGGATTTAGTCCCATCTCCATGCAAGAACAGACGGACCAGACTTTAATTGGTCTGTTTATCCCTAATCCTGTGTAGCCTGATTTGATTATCAGCTGGGTAAGTGAGCAGGTTTCGCTGGTGCTTTTCCTCCTATAATGTTCCTGCTGCTTGTGTAAGTGGTTCTGTTCTCAGGAACTCTCAAGATTTGCCTTCCCAGGGTTGAGGGATTGTCTTCCTTTTTGTTGCAAGTCAGAGTTACCTTGCCGATATCTTTTTATTTGGTGGTGCTGGAGCCTCTGGCTATGATGTACTAAATTTCCCTAATGCCAGAGGGGATGGGGCAGACAGAAGAATCTCTGGATAGTTGGGACCTGGGTGATAGGGTGGTCCAGAGGAATGAGGGGAAGGAAGGACCACTAGCAGGAGCCTCGGAGAAGGAGAAAAACTCAGATTGGCCTGAAGGTGTTGGTGTGAGGTGCTGCTGTGAAATAGTTGGCCACGTCCTTGTCTCTCAGGAGTGTTGGTTCCTCTGTTGAGGGGTAGGGATATGACCAGGGTGGATTTGATTTAAATCAAGTCGATTTAAGCCACTAGTCAGTAAAACCTGATTTAAATCACTAGTCAGTAAGACTTGATTTAAATCTTTTTTTTTACAGAAAGACTCATTCTTGCTGGTATAATCTTAATATTTACAACCAGAGGAAGGTTTCATTTTTGGAATAAAAAAAAATCAAAGTAGTATTTACAGTTATATCAAAAATTACTGATTTGGTTATACTATTAGAAATAACATAGACAGATAATTAGGAAAGATTGTGAGGTTTAATAAGTTAACTGTTTATATTTGGACAACTTTTCTGCTATACTTTGTTGGAAGGAGAAAAATAATCATTTCCGTAATAACAATTTAAACTATTTAACTAAAGTGATAATATGTATCTGTGTTTGTTAACTGATGTGATTAAATGATTTAAAAAACTCACATACACCTAAGACTGAGTTTTAGCATACATGAATAACTTAAAACAAATCCTTATTTTCTGATGAATAGCCTTTGGACTATAATGTAACTTAAAAAGGAAACTATCTTTAGTTTAGTTTAGTCTTCTGGTCCATGGGGTCACGAAGAGTCGGACACAACTAAACAACAACAATCTTTAGAAAGATTCTTCCTCCAAAAGCATTTTATTTTAAAAAATCTCATTTAAATAAAAAAAAATCCAATTTAAATTTAAAAAAAACCCAAATTATTATTATTATTATTATTATTATTATTATTAATCATTGATTTTGATCCACCCTGGATGTGACCAGCTCTCCTTTGGTGACCAACATTTCTGTGACTCTGCCTTTGTCTCTGTGCTTAGCGACATCTTGCGAATAGACTCCACAAACGCTGATGCCCTGTACGTCCGAGGTCTGTGCCTTTACTACGAAGACTGCATTGAGAAGGCTGTGCAGTTCTTCATCCAGGCACTCAAAATGGCTCCCGACCACGACAAGGCCTGCCTCGCCTGCCGCGTAAGTATGAAAGGAAGCAGCCAGGCGATGGAGGGGGCGGGACGGCCTTCACCTATGCTTAGAGGGAACAGCGGCAAGATCACTTGGCAGGTGGCATTCAGGAACAAGGGCAAACCTTGCGCTGCTTGTTCCTTTCTAGAGAGGAAGTCGGAAGATACCTTTCTCCTCCCCCCCTTTTTTTCTTTTTCTTTTTTTCTCACCATACCTTTTATTTTAGGCATGCACACTTACTATTTCTCTGATAACATTAAGCCCGACTAAAACAGGCCCACTGAAATAAAGGAATCTGACTAATACAGACCTATTATGAACTGGTCTTTGACCGTAATAATAAAGAATTACTATTACTATTATTACAGACCTGTTAACTGGTCAACCCATATTTAAGGGTAACATTAAATACAGCCCATCTCTCCCTGTCCCCTCGTTTCTTGGTATTAAAGGTAAAGGGAACCCTGACCATTAGGTCCAGTTGTGGTGGACTCTGGGGTTGCGGCACTCATCTCGCCTTATTGGCCGAGGGAGCCGGCGTACAGCTTCTGGGTCATGTGGCCAGCATGACTAAGCTGCTTCTGGCGAACCAGAGCAGTGTACGGAAACGCTGTTTACCTTCCCGCTGGAGCGGTACCTATTTATCTACTTGCACTTTGACGTGCTTTCAAACTGCTAGGTTGGCAGGAGCAGGGACCGAGCAACAGGAGCTCACCCCGTCGCGGGGATTCGAACCGCCGACCTTCTGATTGGCAAGTCCTAGGCTCTGGGGTTTAACCCACAGCGCCACCACTAAAACCCGACAGCCGGACACCAAAGGAGACCCCCCGGCGGGGGGATAGTTGGGAGTTAACACAAGGCGGAATGAGAAAGTGGGTGGCTCTTAAAAGAGCCTTTGGGTTTCGGTAGAACTTTCCCAGGCAACCGAAAAAAGGGAGCCCAGCTCACTTGGAGCTGGTGTACTTGGTGACAGCCTTGGTCCCTCGGAGACGGCGTGCTTGGCGAGCTCTCCAGGCAGCAGGAGTCGCACGGCGGTCTGGATCTTCTGGGAGGTGATGGCGGAGCGCTCGTTGTGGTGCACCAGGCGGGAAGCCTTGGCTGTGATGCACTCAAAGATGTTGTTGACAAAGGAGTTCATGATGCTCATGGCCTTGGGCGAGATGCCCATGTCTGGGTGCACCTGCTTGAGCACCTTGTAGACGTAGATGGAGTAGCACTCCTTGCGGCTCTTCTTGTGCTTCTTGTCGCCCTTCTTCTGCGTTTTGGTGATAGCCTTCTTGGAGCCCTTCTTGGTCGCGGGAGCGGACTTGGCCGGCTCAAGCACCTTCAGTCTTCTCACTCAACTGCAGCCTCAAGCAAGAGTGGTGGAAGATACCTTTCTGAGGTATCCAAAGAAGGGTTTAAGATCACCAAGGCTGTGTGCATTTCACACCAAAACGTGCTGCTAGGCAACTTCAGTTCTGCACCAAGACAGGTTGAATTCTGCAAGCTGTATAAATTATGCAGGCTGAGTAAACTTGCATATTTTTGCTCATGGTGCATAATTTATTCTGCACATTTTACTATCTTTCATAATTCTATGTTTGCAAATCCTGGGATGTTGTCAGGGACACTGACTTCCATACCTTGAGAATCTTAATCGGACACCTCTGGCTTTTGAGTTTTCAGCAGATATTTTCCATATGCTTTCAAGCATATTTTCACAACCAGAAAACGGTCAGAAGCTGAGTTTCTTGGCACCTATTATTACATTATGCCCTTTTGTTGTGCAAACATCTAGTCCTGGCCCTGGTATGGTAATGCTCATGAACAACCTTGGGTAACAAATGATGGATTTGGCTACTTAACTGATGATAAGAATGCAAATTCTGTGGGCACATAATGTCAGCAGGCAGTCCTATCCCAGCTATGAAGTAATTGCAAGTGGATCCAGAGTACAGAGCAAGTCAGTGTGTATTTAATATACATTGTTTTGTGTGCTGTTGGCATCATACTAATCATCTTTGCTGTTCTTGGATTTTAAAAGGCCTCCAATGTTTTGCCAGTTAAACAGTGTAGATTAAAATCTTCAGATCAGTTTAAAAGGGTGCCTCACAGCTGTTGGGAGCCTTAACTGTTGATAGCTCTCAATTATTATTGGTTTTTTTTTAAGAAAAACACAATACAGACTGGGAGCTAAACAGATGATCAACACAAATTAGGGGATGCACAAATCTCAGGTGTGTTGATACATTGCTGAGAAAGGAAGGCAAGGACTTAAAGGAGAGCGTTGGTTTCAGAACAGTCAAAATCAGTATTTTATTTTGTGTGTGTGAGAGAGAGAGAAATACAAAGTCAGCGTGGTACCTTCCTTTATGCCACATGATTACCTGTAAAATGACATACTTATTATGATAGAAGTTTTTTGTTGTTTTTAATTAAGTAAGTTGATATATTGTTATATCATCCAACCCTAATGGCAACTATGGTAAGTGCCAACCCTCCCTTCTCCCAAACAGTATGAATCATTTTGCCCCGGCCGCCCTGGGCTTCTTTTATGGTTTCCCTGAAATTCCCATCCTCCAGGCCTCGTTCTTGCTCGCAAATTTATGCCAGTTAGTCAACTGCAGTTTCTTGAGTTAGGTGACAGGCTGATGGTGATGGGTTTGGGGTTTTTGCTGCTCCAATTCTTCAGTGCCTGATGAATGCCTTCTCTTCTAGAACGCCAAAGCGCTAAAAGCGAAGAAGGACGATGGCAACAAGGCCTTCAAGGAAGGGAACTACAAGCTCGCCTTCGACCTTTACACAGAGGCCCTTGCAATAGACCCAAACAACAGGAAAACAAATGCCAAACTCTTCTGTAACCGCGGGACGGTTAATGCAAAGGTAAGGAGGCGTAATAAAGTTTGATGGTGGTTCTTTTTTTAATCAGATACAGTCGTACCTTGGTTCTCGAACACCTTGGTACTCGTATGTTTCGGCTCCTGAACGCCGCAAACCTGGAAGTAAGTGTTCCAGTTTGTGAACATTTTTCGGAAGCTGAACGTCCGATGCGACTTCCACTTGACTGCAGGAACCTCCTGCAGCCAATTGGAAGCCGCGCCTTGGTTTTCGAACGGTTTCGGGAGTCAAACCCTGACTCTCTTTTAACCTCTTTTACATTTATTTTTCTTTATTCCTTCTCTTTATGATTTTATTTTATTTAGATCAAAGTCTTAGTTTGGGGGCTGGAAAGGAAATGATACTTGATCTTAAATTTTGTGTTTTTCTCTATAAGCACTAATATTTTTCTTTTCAAAAAAAGGGAAACTGAGGTCTAGGATTAAATAATCTAGTCAGTAGCTAACTTTGTTGGAAAGCCTCTTGGGTAGGATAGAGAGAGTTGTACAAAGCCTACCAACAAATGCTGTTCCCTCCACACCTCTTTTTTGCTTCTGGGTGTCTGTGATTTGTGTTAAATGCCCCACCCACCCACCATCCTTCACTTCCTCCCAAGAGAGCCCAGGGCAGCAAACGCCAGAGTGGTGAAACAGTACAATTGAAAGCATCTAATGCTTAGCCAATTTGGCAGGTGCTCAAAGTGTGCCCAGTGACTATACAATTTGTTTCCGGATGATGGCTGTCCCATCACCATCCCTGCCCCATTAGAGGAAGCTAGGTTTGGCTCAGATGTCGCCAGTTCCTGACTGCAAATGGGGCAGTTGGGGTTGCATTATGATGACGACTCTGCATCTGCTGTTGAGATGAGGTGGGAGAGACTTTAGAAGTTTAAAGCAGCTGCACAACATGTTGATTTTGTATATTCTTTTACCAACACACACGCACACACAAAACTGAAGATAGAACAGATTTTTGGAAAGGAGAGTTCAACAAAACCAGGAAGAAGGTTATTGCACAAGAACCGAAGAGTGGTGTTGTTAACCAACGGGCTTTCTTGTTCCTTAAGGAAACTGTTCACTTTGATTCTTGGGAAGCCAAGGAGAACCTTTCAACCCACTGATAAGTTGAGGAAGCTCTTGGGTACTGGGCTTCTTGCATTCTGAAATTGTTTAGAAATTGTTTAGAAATTGAGAGCCAGTGTGATGTAGTGGTTAAGAGCGGTAGTCTCGTAATCTGGGGAACCGGGTTCACGTCTCCGCTCCTCCACATGCAGCTGCTGGGTGACCTTGGGCCAGTCACACTTCTCTGAAGTCTCACAGCCCCACTCACCTCACAGAGTGTTTGTTGTGGAGGAGGAAGGGAAAGGAGAATGTTAGCCGCTTTGAGACTCCTGAAGGGGAGTGAAAGGCGGGATATCAAATCCAAACTCTTCTTCTTCTTTAAAAACTCTCCGGTGTGTTTCTCATAAACTAACATGGAGTGGTTCACTCCCCCCCCCCCCATAAGAAGGGATCTGCAGGGTGGGCACCTGTGAAAATGCATTCAAGCTAATGAATAGCGTAATGTGGATTGCTGAAATGTTATATGGAAGCTAGCTCAGCCACTCCTCCTCCCCGCCTCCCCTCCCAGATAATTTTTGGTCCTTTGTTTCATCCTATGTTTCATCCACACATTCAGTGATTGATCCCCTATCTATCAAGCAGCCTAATGTTTCTGGGCTATTCAGTGTGGTCGTATCACGGTGTGCATCTTTATTTTGTTACCCCCTAGTTTGCTTTTCATCCTTTGAGGAGTGGTATCATCATATTTCTGGGCAACAAAAGTAATTAAAAACATTTTTGTTTCTTGGCTTGAAAAAAAAGCAAACAGCAGATCCAGGTTGAGGAAAACTGTTTGCTGCCTTCCACTCTTAGAGACCGAAATGAAAATTAATGCAGAGGGGTCCGTTTCCTAACCTTGCAGCTTGTCTTACAGCTTAGAAAGCTAGATGAAGCAATAGAAGACTGCACGAGTGCCATCAAACTGGATGATACATACATCAAAGCCTACCTGAGGAGAGCACAGTGGTGAGTGTGTGTTGTTTATATTAAATACTGCTGATGCCTAGTTGGTGATGCCCAGTTCCAGTTCTCATTCCTGATATCACCATTTAAAAAAGATCAGGTGAAACACAGCCAGGAAGCATCTCTCCCTGAAACCGTGCTGGATTGCTGTCCAGATGGTGTTGGATGAGAGGTGGACTGGTGATCATGTCTTTGCATAAGACAGGTGTTCATATTAGGTAAAAGGGAGGCATCACACTTTTGGTTCCGACTGCCTTGATAACAATAGCCAATTGGATTAGGTCAGTGGTTCCCAACCTTTTTTTGGCCATGGCCCACCTAAGCATCTCTCAAATCCTGATGCCCCTCCCCTGTGACATATAATTCTTATTCAAAAAGTGAACTATTCATGTGGAGGAAGCCTAAAAGACCATTAACTGTTAATAACTCATTCTCGAATTGCCCCCCTGTAGAGCGTGTGGTTGGGAACCACAGGATTAGGTAAATCAAGCTTGATGTGACTAGGAACGTGGAGAAATGTCCAAAGGCCAGTACATTTCCAAGCACAATTCAAAGTGTTGGTGCTGACCTTTAAAGCCCTAAATGGCCTTTGTCTTGTATACCTGAGGGAGTGTCTCCACCCCCATTGTTCAGCCCGGACACTGAGGTCCAGCTCTGAGGGCCTTCTGGCAGTTTCCTCACTGTGAGAAGTGAGGTTACCGGGAACCAGGCAGAGGGCCTTCTCGGTAGTGGCGCCCGCCCTGTGGAACGCCCTCCTATCAGATGTCAAGGAGATAAATAACTACAGTGGTGCCCCGCAAGACGAATGCCTCGCAAGACGGAAAACTCGCTAGACAAAAGAGTTTTCCGTTTTGGAGGTGCTTCGCAAAACGAATTTCCTATGGGCTTGCTTCGCAAGACGAAAATGTCTTGCGAGTTCCTGCGGGGTTTTTTTCCCTTCCCCCCCCCCCTTTTTCTAAGGCGCTAATCCGCTTATCCGATAAACCGCTAATCCGCTAAGCCGTCAATGGGCTTGCTTCACAAGACGAAAAAACCGCTAGACGAAGAGAATCGCGAAACGGATTCTTTTTGTCTTGCGAGGCACCACTGTATACAACTTTTTGAAGGCATCTGAAGGCAGCCTAGCCTTCTATCAGGATGTTTTTAATGTTTGGTGTCTTACTGTGCTTAACGTTTTAATTTGTTGGAAGCTGCCCAGAGTTGCTAGGGCAACCTAGTCAGATGGGTGGTATACGAATAACTATATATAAATTGTATACAGATATTGGGAGCGGGTGGCGCTGTGGTCTAAACCACTGAGCCTCTTCAGCTTGCTGATTAGGTGGTCGGCGGTTCGGATCCCCACGACGGGGTGAGCTCCCGTTGCTCTGTCCCAGCTCCTGCCAACCTAACAGTTCAAAAGCACGCCAGTGCAAGTAGATAAACAGGTACGGCTGTGGCGGGAAGGTAAACGGCATTTCCATGTGCTCTGGCTTCCGTCATGGTGTTCTGTTGCACCAGAAGCTGTTTAGGATGGCCACATGACCCAGAAAGCTGTCTGTGGAAAAACGCTTGCTCCCTTGGCCTTAACCATCTAGGGGTCCTTTACCTTTACTTATACAAGTAATAAATTGTGGTGGTTGTTTTGTTGGTGGTGCTGTAGTCAGATGGGTGGCATATGAATACAGTGGTATCTCAGGTTAAGAACAGTTTCAGGTTAAGAACGGACCTCCAGAACGAATTAAGTTCTGAACCCAAGGTACCACTGTAATAATATGTTGTTGTTGTTGTTGTTTATTGACTTGTATAAACACTTGTGGTCTCACTTTTAAGATCACCGTTGTTTTTTATCCCACTGCTTCTGCCAAGAAGATTAGGACCTGGGTACATGTTTCTCTGCCTTCCCTGGGAAGTAGGGTAGGCTGAGAAATAACATCAGACAGGAACCTGTGCGGTGCAAGGCTGACATGTCTATTTGGTGTGGGGTTCTCAGTCCTGATCAGCTGCTTTTATCAACTACAGTGGTGCCTCGCAAGACGAAATTAATTCGTTCCGCGAGTTTTTTCATCTTGCGATTTTTTCGTCTTGCGAAGCACGGACTTTGGAAAAGCTTCAAAAATCACCAAAGTCTTCAAAAACCTCAAAAAAGGCTACCACACCGCGTGCTATGAGTTGCTCCTTGAAGTGAATGCACGGTTTTAAGAAAAAGGAAACAAACTTGCAAGACGTTTTCGTCTTGCAAAGCAAGCCCATAGGGAAATCCGTCTTGCGAAGCAACTCAAAAAACGAAAAACTCTTTCGTTTTGCGAGTTTTTCATCTTACGAGGCATTCGTCTTGCGAGGTACCACTGTATACCACAATACTACATTGGCTTTTTGTGCTGGATTTTTATTCCTGGTTCCTATTCACATCAGAGTTGCCTTGCCAAGGGCAGTGGGTGACTTTGCAACGCTTCCTTCAGCTCTGAATTTGGGGCTGGGAAGGAATAGTTTCCCAAACCCCAGGGCACAGGTTGGCGAGTGACTCATTTGCCTCTTTCTTAAGCTGTTGCCATTTAGATATCACTAAATGTGCTTCCCTTGCTTATAGTTACATGGACACAGAGCAATACGAAGACGCTGTGAGGGATTATGAAAAGGTTTACCAGACGGAGAAAACAAAAGGTAAAAATACAGCATGCTATTTTCAGAAGATCTTGAAAGCTGGCTTCCTTCACCGTGATCTCTTGCTGGTACAAAATGCAGGATACTCAAAATTCAAATCTCTGACCTTCTTAAACTGGTAAAGAAATCCTGTGACTTGGTGGACTATTTGGTTTAAATGGGTCTTGGAGGGTTTCCTGCCAGGCCAAGAGTATTGATGTTTCATTTAACTCTCCCTCTTCCTCCTTAGACTAGTAGGCATGTGTGGATTCCCCCTATGCCCACCCTGATAAGCGTCCACACACAATTCCATCCCCAGTTTTCCTGACTTGCATCTGACTCCTGACTTCTTCAACTGTATGTGTTGTGATTTGCAAAGGAAATTGTATCAAAGAGGGGAACATCCCATGCATGCAAACTCTCGTTTATAAACCTGGTGTTTGGGGTGGGTTAGGGCTGCTTTTTGAGACTTCCCCTTCTCTGTACTATCTTCTAGAACACAAACAACTCCTTAAGAACGCGCAGGTGGAGCTGAAGAAAAGCAAGAGAAAAGACTATTACAAGATCCTGGGCGTGGACAAGAACGCGTCTGAAGACGAGATCAAAAAGGCATATCGGAAGCGGGCCCTGATGCATCACCCAGGTACAGAGAGATCCTCTCAGCATCCTCATTCAGAATCCGCTGGTTCCCAGACCGTGGGAGCTAGCATACTATGAAGGGAGCTGAAGTGTGCCTTGCAAAATTAAGCTTCCACACCAGATGCTTAAAGCACATTGTGCTTAGCAGGCATAACATCCTAAGAGAGAGGGAGCAACAGGACTTTGGCAAAACTTAATAGACTGACCTGTGGGGGGGGGAGGAGCGTGTATGTTGGGATGGGGCGGGACTCTTCGTAATTGTGTTTATACACTGAAAATCAAGAAGACTTCTTATTAAAGAAAAAGAGAGGACGAGTAAGGATGTGTCTGGATTAACAACATACGAAGCCCTGCTGGATCAAACCAGTAGCTCATGCAGGGCACAAATTGCAAAGCTCTTTTTGAGCTCCACTGAGGAAGGGTAGGCTAGAAATATAAGAAATTCTTAAGAATTAAATCCAGGGAAAAGAGTGGCACACTTGTTAATGCACAGGCAGTGGAGAAGAGAAAGATTGCCTCAATTCCCATACAACACAATAACTCATGTCCCCCTTTTGGGTCTTTCCCTGTTCTTTAACTGACTGTGTTCCTAAAACTCTGTATGCCCATCAGTTCTTTATTTAAAGGTCTGACCTAAGCATATTTACTTCTAAATATGCACCAAGAACTACTTTTGCCTTATTTTGTGAGTTCCAACCACTTTCAGCTGCGATTTTGCGTTGCCCCTTTTCTGCCTCTTATTTACTCAGTGTGCTTCATTGGCCCATATATTACATGAATAGGTTTGTGGCATTCATGTCTTCCAGGCTTCAGTGCCTTGAATGTCCCTTTACGTGACAGGAAAAACCAGGATACTTTTGTGTGACAAACATGTGGCAGAATAAATGATCAATCACGCAAATCTGCTTCAGTTGCGTATGTATCAAAGGGCCAGAAAATGGGCTTCTCTTGCCTATAGAATTTGGATTGCCTTGACAGAGAACATCATCTATTATTAGCACAGAATACGCACACCTGGGCTTCTGGGATGTATCACTCTTTTCTCAACGCAGCTGAGATCTTTCCTTCTCTCCCAACCTTGGACAGATCGGCATAGTGGTGCAAGTGCTGAGATCCAGAAAGAGGAAGAAAAGAAGTTCAAAGAGGTCGGTGAGGCCTTCACCATCCTCTCTGATCCGAAGAAGAAGGCCCGCTACGACAGTGGGCAGGATCTGGAGGAGGACGGCATGAATATGGGAGGTGAGTGCTGAGCCCAGGAGTCCACCCCCCTCGGCTTCTTTTTCCACAAGGGAATCTCTGGGATGGGATCAGGTGGGACAATATTATCAAAACCTTTGCAATAGTTGTAGTGTGTGTTTTTCCGAAAGCATTAGTAATTTTTTAGTCTGAGCATAGGATCTGTTGGTCCCTTCTGCCTAGTAAGTCTGGCTCAAATGACATCTGGCAATTTTTGTAAAAGGCTTAAACAAGAGGGGAAAAAATTAGATTCTCATAAAACTGCCATGCAGAGGGAAGGGAACCATGTTATGAACATATTTTTATAGATTAGTTGTGTGCATGTAGGATGCTCATCAGGAACTTTTTCTCACCTGCTCTTACTTTTCCTTTTTCCATCTCCACCTTCCCTAAATAGATTTTGATGCTAATAATATCTTCAAGGCGTTCTTTGGGGGGCCAGGAGGCTTCAGTTTTGAAGGTAAGTCCCGAGTTTGTGCAGAGAGAGGCTGTAGGTTTCAATTCTGGTAGCGCCTCTTGAATCTACATCTCCAGGTCCCTGGGAATTTAAGAAATCCATTAAGTTCATGTGGACTGGTTTAGGGCCAATTCTGTGGGTAACAGAAAAGTATTGCAATTGTGTTCCTTAAACCACACAGTTCTCCCAAGTCCTGGGTGGAATCAAGATTTAGGCCCCCTTGTTTGTTTTAAAAAATATATCACTTAATATTTCATAAATCTCCAAGCCCAAGGCATGTGGCCTGGAGTTCAGCTGTGCCTCCTTCCCTTTCATTCAGCCCATCATTTATCTTGTTGCCCTAACCTTTTAAGGGCTCCTTAAATGCTTGTGAAGCATTCTTAGTAATTGCTGGCACAAAGTTTATGCAGTGATTAGACTATGTCTGTTGAGCATTTGTTTTGATTTGAGGTGTTTACATGTCTTCCCATTAGTCATTAGTTGACCCCAGTGCATTTCCCCTCACTTTTCAAACTGCAAAAAGTCGGGGCAAGGGGGAGAGTTAAGAGGGCACCAAAGTGCTTTAATCCGCTTTAAATGTTAAAACCTAAAGTCCAATTTAAATGTGCAAACCTAAAGTCCAGTACACACTCAAATCCCCCCTGCAAAGTACTGACAGTCTGTATGAACCTAAGAGTCTTTTTGTTTTGTCAGTAGACTGTGGTGCCCATCCTTCTAAGCTCTTGAGAATCCAGAGCTGTGCTGTCACTCAGCTTCTAGTGGGGAGGGAGCAGAATTGTGCCCCAGAGGGATGCCAATTCTAAATCCGTGTCTCTGTGTCTTTTAGCTTCTGGACCAGGGAATTTCTTTTTCCAGTTTGGCTAAGCTGCAGAAGAGTCCCATCTCTACCGAGACACACCTACTTTGCCAGACCTGCTTCTTTTAACCTTGAGTTATGTTCTCCCTTCATCACATCTCGACGTTTCTTAGGGCCGTGGCGTTTTCTCTGTTGGAGACCTCAGTTTTTTTGTGTGTGCTTTAGAGTGTAAACGAGAAAACCAGCGCTTGAAGAGAGAAGGGGGAGGGGCAGTGAAGGAATATACTTTTTTGTTGTTTGTTTTATTGTTAACTTTATTAAAAAAAATGAGAGAGAGAGAAATAATAATAAAAAAAATGATTCCTCCATGATAAGTAATTTCAGACACCCAAAGCTGCTGGGATTGAACTGGTGGAATTCCTCACCTTCTGAGACAGGCCTGAGACTTTTCTTAAGGACATAACATGCCTTCATATTTATGTAAGTAAGAAGAACCTAATGATGAGGGGTTTTCATGCTTCGGGTCCATCATCCTGGCTGTAGCCACACCAGACCATATAAACAAAGGTATTCACACACTTAAGGAACACAGGCAAATAGGGAAGTTCATGCCATTACTATCAGTGATATTCATCTTTGGAATAAGGAGATGCCCCCACCCTCACTTTTCAGCACCTGCTGTAATACCTCCAAAGAGTCTGTTTAATTGGGGGGGAGGGGAGCTTCTTTGTTTCCAATTTCTTGAGTACTTCAAGGAAATGTTAAGGGCTGATTTACCACGTAGGTGTTTGTCGTTTGGTGACGACCCCTGTAGCACAGCTGTAAACCTGACTGCATTGAAAGCGTATGGTGAATGTCAGGTGTCATGAAAGATCTCTGTATGTGTGCATGTGTGTGTGTGGTTTTGGATCTGCAGTGGCCATTTCACACATGCAAATCATCACTCGATGTCAAGGGTCACGGTTCATACATGCCACGTGCAAATCCACCCTAAGCATCGGAACCTGTTCCTTAACCAATGTATGGGATCTTCAAAACCATATTTTCCCCCCCTCGGAAATGATTTTTCAGAATTGACCGACAATATGTACAGCCTTGAAGAAGACAAAAATGAGTAAGCATTTTTGGGGTGTGGGGGCGTGTGGGGCTTTTGGGGTAAAGAGGACTGCGGAGTTCCTGCTGGGCAGCCCTTGTAGCATGCTGTAAAGGTGCTTGTCGTCTCCAAGCACAAATCTTTTGTGCCGAGAGCTGAGTTCAAAATATTCTGCATACATCTTTGTACTCGTGGAACCTCAAGATTTTGCTCAGAGCTGAGCTGTGAACCTACCCGATGGGCTGTTTCACAAGATGATAATTTGCAGTTGAAATAGTAACAACCAGCCACCCTAGAATTGTTGGCTGGCTTTTTTAAAAAAAACACAACAATTGTTATCCATGTGGTAATTACTGTGAATATTGGCCACACCAAGTAACTGCGTTCATAATACCTCCTCGTTTGCAGCAGTTGGCTCATTCCTTTTCTTCGCAGTGGCAAGCCATCTTAAGTAGGGGTTTGTCCCTTCCCTGCCCTACTCCAACTTGTGACCTGTTTTCGATCCGTGATATTTTAATTTACTGGTCCATCTTAAGAGGTGTCCTCAGGCCCTGCAAGTTGCCTGCTACTTTTGAAGCAGGTCACCTCCTGGCAGATGAAGGCTTAACAGTAGGTTTTACCTTGATCCCTGGTTCCCAGCCCCAGCCTCCTACTGAAGTACTTGGGAGGAGAATCTCTCTTGGCAGAGGGGCAGTTGATAGCAGGAAGCACATATTGCTAGCTAGGCTGAAGGGAGGAGACAGCAAGGAAGTCAGCACCAGAACTGGGGAGCGGGATCTAGGTGTCTCGGTTACATGAGGATCTTTTTGTGTTAACACATGGTCTTGGGAATGCCGTCTCTCTGGTTTAGGCCTGCATGATGTAGTTTTCATTGATGGGCATGTATTTCATTAGCAGGGTATACACATCCCGGAGTCGAATCAAGTGGCTGTTTTGACTTGTGTATACTTGGAATGTTAATCACAAAAATAGGACAGTTGTGTTCAAAAATTGGCAGGAAAGGATACGAAGCCACAAAATTGCTCTTCATCATTGTCTTGCGCTGAAGCAAATTATACAAGTTGGGTGTTAACCTTCGGTAGCCTGATGCTACTGGACACCTAGGAAAAGGAGGACTGAAGCATCCTCTGGAGTATTCCCCTCCCCACCTTAGATTCTTAGCTGATTAAGATCCCTTTGTCTAGAGACAGAAAATGAGGCTTCCAGGGATGTTGCTATTTTTTCCAGTGGACATCTTCTTAAAGCTTTCATGGGAAGTCACTTCCTTCATGTCTCCAGGCATTTTGAATCCTTTTGCGATCTAAAAGCTAACAATAGGCAGACATCTCTGGGACCTGACTTTGATTGTGAAGCTGGTGAGTGCCAATTTCAAACCAACTACTGCAGGGTTTTCGTTCTCTGTTTTGCCTTTTTATTGTGTGTTTCTGACTACCTGAAGGTCTGCTTCCATTCCACTAAGGAGGCCTCATAGGTTTTTGATTTTATGTTAAAAGTAGCAAGCAGGAATTGTAGGATCTGCTTCTAAAAATCCTCCACACCTAACATGGCATTTTAAACTTTTGCATCTCATCCTTAAGTTTATTTTTGAATTTATTCGCATTGCGTTTAAGAGCTACCAGAATGTTTTGTTGCTGATGGCCCCCATAGGCTCTGCTTTGCCATCTTTATCTGTGTGCAACCTGATAGTGGTAGAGCAGACTGGTTGCAGGTGGGGATTGCATTTCTGAATGCTCTCTTAAGTGAACAACTCCCTGAAAGTAGAGAACTGGCTCGGAGGCGGGCTTGAGCTTTTCTCCCTGCTGCGCTGGCTTTCTTTTGTATCGTGCACTTATGCCTCAGTGGGAAGGTGGGGTGAGAGGAAAAACCAGGGGACCTTTTCCAAGTAGAGAGACCTGGGGCAGCTTCCACCTTGCTTGTGAGCCACTGCGCTCAAGGGCGAAGTTTTCTAGGAAAGCTCGCCATTTTGCCTCGACGTTTCTAATTCTGTTTCCCCACCCCACCCCAAAAAGACACACACACTTTTTATTTCTGTGCACTGCCTTATATTTCCTTGCATGCACTGCATCCATTTTGGAACTTCCGCCTGAGAGAAGGACAGGTAAAACCAGTGTTGAAGCCATTTGGAGGAGAGGCCATTTAGCTAGAAATATTCAACATACTCTGTTTTGCCTCAAGTGTGAGGATCTAGCCTTCCCCCCGTTAAAACGTTTGTTGCATGATCTCTTCTAGAGCGACACCCCACTCCCCCCTCTCTCCCGGGGATGGCTTCACACTTGGATTAAGTAACACACTGTCCCACTTGAACTCTTTCACCTTTCCAAAATGAAGATGATTAGCGGAGAACAAAAACTGGCGACTGTTTCGTTAGGCAGGATTCATAATGTGTTTATATGCAGAAAATTTCAAACCAGACTGAAGCAAAAACCGTATGCAATTGATATTAACTTTATTATAAACTGTATATGATGTACAAAATAAAAAATAAACAATCCAGATCTCACTGGTGACTTTTGCTTCCTTGAATAGACTGGACACTGCTGAGGTTTCGCGTGAATGTGGTGGTGTGAAGCTGGATTGAATGAGTAGCAACCGTAGAGCCCATCCCAAGAAATCTTTGGTGGCCACGTTTTAAGTTATATGGTGTGTAGCTAATTTTCCCTTTGCTGGCACTGAGAGTGGGAGAGGACAAAAAAATGATGATTCTTCGGGAGAGGCCTTGACCTGGTCTTCAGATCATTTGCAGAAGGGGAGTATATACTCAGGTGCTTTGGGAAAGTTGGCATACAAATAAAATTACAATAGAGCAAAACCCAAATCTCACCAAGCACCAATTCTTACCCCCCCCCCCCGGAGATACCCTTCTGGCACGTGAATATCACATGAAAAGCACTCTCCGAGAGACCCACAAACTGCAAGAGAAAGTCTATTGGGGAGTTTGGCCCCTCTTGTGGCTCATTTCCAAGAGAAAATCTCTGGCAGCAATTGCCAGTTTGGGTACCCAGTGACGATGCCCTCGGCTTCTATTTGTGTAACCTCAAAGTTCACCTAGTGATGGCTTGAGCAAGCATCTTTCTTTTAAGTATAAACTCAGCAAACATTTCTGTATATTAATAACAGATTTATTTAAGTATATTTTACAGTTGCTATGAGTCTTAAGCTCCTATTTGGCCCTGGATCAGAGTTAAAAGGTATTTTTTTAAATAAATAAAAAGTTACACCAGTCAGAACCACAAAGATGTACTACTTTCCTCATAAGTAAAAATAAGGATTTGACTGTATTCAAGACAGACATATTAACAGAAACTTGACCATTAGATAACCAGTATGTGAAATCTTAATCTGGCACAGGTATTATGCACAAATATAAGTTATGATGATGTAATGGATGTTTCCTGAGCGACAGTTAGCATAACCAATTCCCCCCCACCTTGTGTAACTAAACATTCAAGTGAATTAGACTTACAATTGTACAAACCGAAAAGACCCATCTTGCTTTAAATCAGTGTTTCCCAACGTTGGGTCTCCAGCTGCTTTTGGACTAGAATTCCCATCATCCCTGACTGCTGGTCCTGTTAGCTAGGGATGATGGGAGTTGTAGTCCCAAAACATCTGGTGGGCTGAGTTTGCCTATGCCTGGTTTAGAGCAGTGTTTCCCAACCTTGGGCCTCCAGCTGTTTTTGGACTACAACTCCCATCATCCCTAGCTAGCAAGACCAGTGGTCAGGGATGATGGGAATTGTAGTTCAAAAACAGCTGGAGGCCCAAGGTTGGGAAACACTGGTTTAGAGCAAGTTTAAACCACCTGTTTCAAATTCAATCCCGTGCCAGACACTTGCTCATATTACTCTTAGGAGCATTCACATGAACAAAGCAGTAGGTGTGTTTTACTTCCAAGCTGTTCCCACTGTTTAGCTCAGAGCTGCTCTTCCCTCTTTGCCCCAAATGAGGGTCATTATTCAGTGAGGTTATACAAGAATAAGCACTGAGGGATGGGGGGAAACCCTGGTCTTCTAATAGCATAAATAAGCCAACTCTGGAGTGGGAGGTATTTTAGATCCCTAGATCCTGTGCTTTGTACAACTTCAAACAGAAAGTAAAAGCACACACTACAGATTTCTGCATGTACAGTGGTACTTTGGTTTACAAAATTAATCCATTCCAGAAGTCCGTTCTTAAACCGAAACCATTCTTAAACCAAGGCGCACTTTCCCTAATGAGGCCTCCCGCCTCCGGTGCCCTTCCACTGTTCAGATTCCGTTCTTAGACCGAGGTAAAGGTTTGCAAACCGGGACACTACTTCCGATTTTGTGGAGTTCATAAACTGAATCATTCATAAACCGGACTGTTCTTAAACCGAGGTACCACTATACTTGATAAAAAACAGCGTGTTCAAAAGTCATGCTGGAATGCAGTCAGGTAAACAACACGCTCAACAGGACATGTCAAAGTTGCAAGGTAAGAGGAGCATATTTAATAGGAAACTGAAATAAGCAGCACTTCTATTCACAAAATTAAAAAAAAAAATCTTGCAATAAGAGTGGCTGGGAGTTTTATTTACTTTATATCTAAAATAGGCCACTGTCAAGAGTCTAACCATGATCCAGCCGAGTTGTAAAAAAAATACGCCGCGCTTGTCTCATACATCTGTAGACCGGCATACTAGTCTGCATAAAAGGCAGATATAAAAACTAAACAGTACCTTTATTTATTCAGAATCTGATGTATCCAGAGGAGAAAGATGGGGAACCTGTGGCTGTTGTGTTGTTGAATTCCAATTCCTATCACCACTGGCCATTGGTCATGCTGGCTGAGGCTCTACATACTTGTCTGAGAATAATTTTATTATTTGTATTTTTATTTATTGAATGTACCGCCCTATACCTGGAGGTCTCGGGGCGGTTCGCTGAAAAGATCACAATATATAAAATCAAAATAACCCAATAGCGCACCCCCCCCAAAAAGAGCCACATAAATGGGTATGGGGTGTCCATCAGGTCAACCAAAGGCCTGGTTAAAAAGGAACATTTTTGCCTAGCGCCTAAAGGTATACTATGAAGGCGCCAGTCAAACTTCCCTGGAATAAATCACATTAAACTCAATGGGACAGCTGAGTAAAGATGCACAAGACTGTGCCATATACCGTAAATAGCTGTATAGCACTTGTCTGTGTTCACATGCTAGCAGAAAGCCACAGGTTCTACCACCATCTTGACCAACTTAAAATTTTGGGGGGGGGGGTCATTTGCTGTACACAAACTGCCATATAAGTCCTTGATTAAATACACTTCATGTTAGGATTTACGGACGCTCTTGACTTCACAAGAATCCTGTTGGTCCTTGTAGCAGATTAACTGCTGATCCAGTTCTAGCTTTTAAAACCCTTTCGGAAATGAAGTGACTGAAGAGAGATGCTATTAAACCACTGTAACTAAGCTGAGATCTGAATCCAGCAAATCCAAAGCCAATGCATGGGACTTTTCCTTTATTCCTTTCAATCTGCATTTCACAAAATTCTGGGGGAGCAGTGCGAGATCCCAAACCAGGCAGATTGGGCCTACCTACTCAGCAGAACGTGGGTGGGTGGGTGGGTGTGAGAATGGATTGTACCACTTCATACTACAGGTGAATCACAGCTACCCAGAGTGGCTGGGGCAACCCAGTCCAGTGGGCGGGGTACAAATAAATATTTTTATTTAATAATTATTATTTTGAATATACCCCTTTGTAAATATGTCCCCTGCAAATAACAAACCAGCATGGTTCTCGCCTCACCTTTTCCTTGCTCTGCTGGCTTTCTACTTGCAGAGACCGTTGACGGGGGAAAATTAGCTTCTCACACGTAAACATTTGCAGTCTGACGTGATATAACCCATTCTACCACTTCGTTCTGCGAGAGCCCTAACGGCACAAGGTCTAGTGGATTTACAAGCAGTGGCCATGCTTAAAGGATGTTTCTCTACCTTTAAAACAAAACAAAACAAATGGTTTTTTTTAAAAAAAAACCACCACCACAAATCCAGTTGCATTAATCTTAATTCACACATATAACAAAGGCGCTAATTATCCATTACCGGCCTCTAGTGGTGTTTTTCCCTGAACGAGAAGAAATTTCTCTGAAGAGACCAGCTAAGCTAGAATTTAACAAGAGTTGGCTTTAGTTGGAGAACGATACAGTGGTGCCCCGCAAGACGAATGCCTCGCAAGACGAAAAACCCGCTAGACGAAAGGGTTTTCCATTTTTGAGGCGCTTCGCAAGACAAATTTCCCTATGGGCTTGCTTCGCAAGACGAAAACGTCTTGCGAGTCTTGCGATTTTTTTTCGCTCCCCCCCCCTTTTTCTAAGCCGCTAAGCTGCTAATAGTGCTAATCCGCTAAGCCGCTAATAGGGTTCGCAAGACGAAAAAACCGCTAGACGAAGAGACTCGCGGAACGGATTCTTTTCGTCTTGCGAGGCACCACTGTACTTGGATGTGTGTGGCTTGGGGAGTTGTTTATAAAAAGGTTGCACATTGCTGCCAACAGATAAAGGCTGCGGTAGCAAGAAGGGCCCTTAGATGATGATGCAGGCGTTAAAAGGGGAGCCCCGCTTACTCCCGCCCTGAGTTGGCACCAGTTTCCCCTTTCCATAGTACCCAGAAAAGACACACCTCACCTCAATCTTTTTAGAAAGCTGGAGCATCCACAGGCCATTCCCATAGGACAAAAGTCTCCCGCCCCCTATTTCCCCAATTTCCTCGCCTTTGTTCCCTGCCTTTTCCAGCTTAACAAACTCGAGGAGGTCAATGCCAGTTTGGACAGCTTCTACGCCGCTGGCACAGCCCAGGGTGATGTGTGCCCGACTGCCTTTCGGGAGGCTAACGGCTGGCTGAAGCACGTCCACGTCGCCAGGCCACAGAAGCATCTGCTGGTCACTCAGTTCCACGCGGGCACCAGCCGTTCTTGGTGTGATGAAGAGAGCAGAGATAGTCAGGAAGAAGGCTTTTCCATAAGATGACTTAACAGCCTGAGTGGGGAGGGGGAGAGAAAGGATTTCTGTTAGGGCTGCCAGTGCACTCAAAGACTTGTTTCATCAGTTATTGGTTGTGTTTAAATGACTGGACTTAAAATTGATGGAGGCTTTTGCTGTTGTCGTTAAAATCGATGGAGGCTTTTGCTGTTGTCGACTGAAAACAGCCTTGCAAAGAACTCCACAAAAGCTACTAACGCAGTGTAAAAACAGAAACTAGCTGGACTTCCATGAACACAAAAAGCTATCACACACACAGGAACACCATCCGAGAAACCACAGGATTGCACCCTAAGATAAAGTGGGGCATAAAGCTAGTGTCATCTAATTCACTGTCTAGTTGCAAGTAGCCATTCAGCAGTCTGACAAGGTTTCAAAATAAATTTTTGCAAATGTATTTCCTGCCCTTCCATTCAGGTATTTGCAGAGCAGCTAACAACGAAACAACAAGCACTGTAAAATCAAAGGAAGGAAGAATAAGGAACGATCACTTGAAGCATAAATATATTTTTTAAAAAATAAATAAATCTGGGAGATGTGATTGTGGAGATGTATGTAATCCTATTCAGGTACTTCTTCCCAAGTTGGGGGGGGGGGGGGAGGAAGGGGTAACTGTGCAGAGTCTGTAAACTATTTGTTCCAGTTTCCAGTTGTCTGCTTACAACATACAAATCACATTTCATTTTGGGGACTTCACTGGAATCTCTTATTGGCTTAAAAAAAACCAAAACCCAAACCAGAATTTGTGCAAAATCTCAAGGCAAGTTTCGAAAGAGACTATATGCAAGATTGACTTGATTTATGTAACATGTCATTTGTAGGGACTTGAACTGAGTTGCATACTCTCTGCTGAGCTGTTTGCTTTCTTAATTGAATTCTAAAAACCTCTGCTGGGCACCCAGAGACATATTCAGCCTGACTCTTCCACTAGCACAACATAACTTCCTCTCCCCTGCAGCCCCCCAGGCACTCTCAAAATCTGCTCTAGAAGTTTGGCGGACCTTCCGGAACAAATTTTGAGGGCATGCAGGGAGGGGAAAGGAAGGGGAAAGCCCCGGAGTGCAAAAGGAATTCTGCACTCAAAGCGCTGGGTGCAACTGCAAGGATACATATGGATTCCCTTGGAAATGGTCCGCTCCCATCTCAAAAGACAGAGGAGGGTGAAGAAGTTGCAGTTTCCAACGCAAGAACATATGGAAAGCTCCTACAAGAACCACCCCTTTTTCCTGGTCAGAGTGGATGAAAGCAAAGCCGTCACCTCCTGCTGTGCGTAGTCATCTGATCCCGGAGCCTTCCCGTAGTCGGTGAATTTCGTGGTACAGTGCAAGACCCCCGGTGGCCTTTTCACAAAGTAGCCGGTCAAGTCAATTTTTGCTTTGGGGTCTTCGCTGGGTTGTCCAACTGCAAATGAAGGAGGAAAATAATGAGTCTTGCAAACTGATTTTGTTATTTCTTCCCACTTGCTTTTCCCACCCCAATTATCACTACCGTATTGGCCCGAATATAAGCCGCACCTTGAAAATTCAATGGGGGAAAAGACAATACCCGAATATAAGCCGCTCTCTTAAAATTCCACAGACACTCACACCCATTCTGTTTTACCGTATGTCTGTTTCAGCAGCGATATCATAAAAGCCATTTTTTGTAAGGTCGCAAATTTAAGCCGTACTTTAACTTTTCAGCATCAAAATTTGGAGAGAAAAAAGTGAGGCTTATATTCAGGCCAATACGGTATTATTATTCTTTTACTTAGGACAATCTGCAGGGTTAGGTTAAAGCTGGAAAGCAGTGAGCATTAAACACCCGCTGACAAAAATAAGATCTTTCTGTCCCTTTGCTAATTTTTAGAACTTCCATAGACCAGGTAATATACTGAAACCAGATACTGGCATTTGATTAAGACTATACACTATACACATGCAACGTACAGAGTTTTGTACATTTAATATAAATTTAATTTTTTAAAAAAGAAAACTGCAGCTGTCTAGTTATGTTAAATTTCTCGCAGTTTTTAATCACTGCTTGGAGGCCAGGTGCCTAAAGTGTTTAAGCACAGCCCTTGCTAAGTCTTGGTAATGCAATCAAGAATTAATATGCAGTGGGGACACAACTGTGGAAGGGGTCAACTTCAGCCAGTTCAGCATGGATGAGCATTTTTTGCCAGAAGTGCACATTCACGGGAGCAGTGTGGCTGTTGACAAAGGCAGCAGCTTACATCATCTGCCCCCTGGATAATGTTTAGAAGAGGTGGTGGGAAGCTGTGCTCCCCACTCACCACCCCCAGATAATATCAGACTTTCAATTCCCCATAATCCCTGATCATGGGCCATGCTGGCTGGGGCTCATGGGAGTAGGAGCCTGAGAACATCTGGAAGGTCAACGGTTCTCCACCCCTGATCAAGCTTCATGGGCTGCCATTTGTAGGGGTGAAGACACCTGCTAGCTGGCTACGTTGCATTGCAAAGTTTGTAATTCCAGAGGTGTTACAACAGGGGAGGAGAACAAGGGATGCAGCCTGTTAGCCAAGGAATCTGTGTCACGTGAAGCGCTTGGTAGCCTTGGCAATGCAGGTTATCTCCTTAAGTAGCATTGTCCAAATCATTTTATCTTTTCTTAGGGATCCCAAATGGAAAGTAGACTGAATGTGTTAGTACGGCAAGGGCACTGCGTAGAATGCAGAAACTACATTCGTAAGATTTAACCGAGATGTGGATGCTAACTTTCTAACTGCAAGTGCTGCTGCAGCTTAGCTTAGGAATGTGGTGGTAAACTTGGGAGAGTGCATTCCACCAAGCTGGTTGGCTTCATTAGGGGCAATTTGATGCCAGTAACTAGGGAACATCTTTAAGATGAACTGCCAGTTGTGGCACGTTTAAAGGTGCTCTGTTCCTGGAAATGGAAAATATTCCCGTTTGGGTAGGGCTGTGTGGCACATATGTTGAAACATCCCATGTGCACACAGGGGGAAAAACATAGCATTTAACATTCATGAAATATTGGCTTTCATTAAATAAAAGGAAGTAAGAATCACTAAAGAGCCTCACCCCATCCATTTTGCGTGGTTCTGTGGTACAAAAGGGCTGCCTCCCTACCCCACCTGAGAGACTCTATGTTTTGAAAGCAAATGGGGCAATGGCTGCCCAAAATCACAAAAGGTTTGAGGGAGAGCAAATGGGTTTATCAGTGGTCCAAACTCAGGTGGTGCTGAAGAGCTGCTCTGCCCTCCATGCGAGTAGCAGAAGCCACGCATCATGCACAAGCTATGCGCATGGGACAAGTTACCTACTCCAAAGGTGCAGGTTGCACAATTCACCTGCTCTTGGTCCACAATGGGGTGGGGTGTTGTGTAGCCAAGGGTCCGGACATGTCAGGCTTTGGACAGGGCTTCTGCTTCTGCCATCAAGCTAGAAAGCCAAGTTCTTCCAAGCCAGGAGGCCCCACCCAATCCTGTTTGTAGGATCCTATTTTGCTACTAGGTTGGCCCTGCCTTTATATTGGCAAGCACCAGAGTGTCATATGCCTTGCACAGGGAAGGCAGTGTGAATGGGCTGCATAGTCCTTGTGACAGGCACTCTGGTTCTTTTGTAGACTTTTGTGGTGGACTCTCCTTCATCAGAGGTTTTTAAGCAGAGGTTGGGTGGCCATGTGTCAGGGTTGCTTCAGCTGAGATTCCTGCATTACAGGGGCTTAAGACCTGATGACCCATGGGGTCCCTTCCAACTCTACAATTCTAGGAGTCTATGACCATGCAGGTGCCCAGCATGGCACTTCTAAAGCTGGTGGTGACGACAGTGGCAGCTCTCCCTGGTCCCAGCTTGTGCCATGAATTTCCCACTACTCTGGCACAGAGGTGAAGGGAGGATGCTAGGATTCACTCTAGCACAGTGCGGTGGCTTTCCCTGGGGCAGAACTAACTTATTTTGGGATATACAATGCAAAAAAAGAAAAGAAAAAGATAATTGGGGCTTGATATTCCATAGTGCAACCTAAAGCTTGCTTCTGGCTCGTAACACCCACAGCCTGCCTATAGATTTGATCCAGGAGTGAATGTGAGAAGCTTTCTGCACAGCCTCCCAAAACCAAACGTTGGAGATGCCTCAAAACAGAACTGCTGAAGCGAAGGAGAGGCGGGAGAGATATCCCCTGCTACTCCCCAATGGGGGCTGATTTCTTGGCAGCGTCTTTAACGAAGATGGACCGGGGCTCCCTGCATCCATTGGGAGGCTGCTGCTGCTGTAGGATGGGGAAGAGGGGCTGGACTTATAGGTAACATGGGTGCATGTTTGGAGGCAGGAGCTCAGGGAACATGGGCAGGATTAGGCAGTGGCCCACAACATCTAAACGCTTTAGATGTTAGAACAGATCCCCTTCGTTCACAGCAAGAGTGAGGAATGTTTGCTCCTACAGATATTGTTGGACTACAACTCCCATCAGCCGCAGTCAGCATGTCCAAGGGCTAGGGATGATGGCTAACAACTTCAAGAGAACTGCAAAGCTCCCCAAACCTGCAGCACACAGAACATTCTCGAAGGGTGAACTTGTGGGTTCTGCACCAGTATCTCCCTTAACAATATGCACTCAGAATTAACAGAGTTTTGATTCTGCATAATTCCTGTTGTTTCCCCAAATGATTTAGTAATTATTGGATTCGACAGGGTGAGGCACAAATGAGTAACGAGACATTCTCAAGCTTTCTCGTCAACAGGAGAACTGGAAACTTGGATATGTTAAAAAAGAGAGAGTTTGCTGAACAAGTATAGGATACCAGCAATTAACCTCAAAGGAAACAACATGGGAGCTAGATAGAAGTTGCTTATCTTATGCTCAACTAGTAGAAAGCCAGGTCTCGTGGGTTGGTTAGTAAGTAGAAGGGCAAATCTGACACAAAAAACAAACATGTTTTGGGGGGACCCACAGTGTTTAGCCTCCTTTCTGAAGACTTTGATACTGGCAAGCTCGTCCAAAAACGCCTGCCCGGTCTTCCGCAAGTTCTCTGAGCTCCTTTTGCTCAAAAACCACCCATAATACAAGGGAAGGAAATCCTTTTCCAAACTGGGCTTCAGCTTCTTGAGCTCGTCCGCCGAGAGTTTCCACTGGTTCTTATCCTTCAGCTGCAAGCAATCCATTTTCCACGTCGTCTTGGGCTCCACGATGATGACCTGGTAGCGGAAGGTGTCGGCGATGTCGAAGATCTGATCCAGGCGTTCCCTCTCATGGTGGGTGTCGTCTACCACCAGTACGCTGATGTCGCGCTTGCAGTAGTCGCTTAGGTCTTCGTCGACCTTGCTGTAGTCGTCGGGAATGGCGCTCCGGACAGCAGGCTGGATTTTGTAGTTGTCAGCGGAGATGACCTTGCAAGCATCTTTGTACTTGTCGTGGATGGCCTGCGCCAAAGTGGACTTCCCGCTGCCGGGCAGGCCCCGCAGAATGAACAACGTCTTCGACTCCCGGATGGTGGCAATGGTGTCGTTGTCGTCCAGGAAAGGGAACTGCAAGCTCTCGGGGCGCTCCTTGGGCTGGGAAGACATTTTCCTAAATATCTTGGGCAGGAACGTGTGGCTCTTTCGGCCGAAGCCTTTGTTCTGGAAGGGAAGGGAAAGAAAAGGAATAGTTGTGCGCAGTTCAGCCGGAACATTCCAGAGAGAGATACCATCTTTGGGCCCTCAATAATAGGGCCACTGTTTTCAGTCTGAACCAGAGAGGGGATTTTTGTTTTTGTTGCTGCTGCTGCTGCTGGGCTATTCAGATGGGCACAAATGGCCCAGTGATGGCTTTTAAATGATGCTATTATGTCAGCTAAGAACATGGTGCATTCCAGAAGCAGCAGCCCTGTTAATCTGCTGTAGGGAAAAGGGGAGGGAGAGGGGGAAACCACACACCCTATGGCACCTTTCAAAGACTACCATTTCTTGAGGCCTACAGAACTTCATGCCACAAATACCTTTAATTAATGTACTAATTTTCCTCTAGAGAGCACCTTGCATAGGAAATTCCACAGCTCTTTTTTTTGAAAAATCCAAGTTCTGATCAGCCCCATATTGTCTTGCGGCCTAAGTGGCCTTTACCAGGGGGTGGGATGCATGGCTGCTAAAATCTTCCCTAGTAACGAAACATGAAAATGGTGCGCTGCATGTTCAGTGTTTCCCTGCCTCCTGCCAGTAAGAGCCAATCAAGCAAGATGGAGAAATGAGCTGTTTTTGGACTACAGTTCCCATCATCCCTGACCACTGATCCTGCTAGCTAGGGATGATGGGAGTTGTAGTCCAACGACAGCTGGAGACCCAAGTTTGGGAATCCCTGAACAGGAAGGGATGGCTCAACAAGTTTGTGGAGGAACTCAGTGGCGATCACCCACATTGGCTATGTTCTCCCCTCCAGTGTCAGAAAAGGTATGGTTCTGCATACCAGCTGATTGGGATCACAGGTAGGGAAAGCCCTGCTTCTGGGCTTCCCATGGGCATCTGGGTGGCCTGATCCAGCTTACGAGGTAACCCGCTTTCTCCCTCCCTCGATCAATAAACGCATGCAAGTAAACACTTGCCCACGGGCAATTCAGGCTCTGCCACCCAGAAGCATCAGCTGTGGCAGAGGGCATTCCGTTTCAAAGTTTACTTCTTCAGAAGCATAAAACAAATGAAATACAGCATGAAACTGAAGATGCAAAATACTCGCTGCCCCCGCAGCTGCTGAGGAAGTGAAGATGTTCCCTGTGAGACTATGACAGGCAGCAGAGGAAGCGAGAGAAGAGCTGGCTCTCTCAAGTGTGACCATTAACACACAACCTCCCTCTTATTCCTCCCCAAAGAGATACTTTGGTGTGAAGGCAATGACTTATGAATGGTAAGGTAAAGGGACCCCTGACCATTAGGTCCAGTTGTGGCCGACTCTGGGGTTGCGGAGCTCATCTCGCTTTATTGGCCGAGGGAGCCGGCGTACAGCTTCCGGGTCATGTGGCCAGCATGACTAAGCCGCTTCTAGCAAACCAGAGCAGTGCATGGAAACACCGTTTACCTTCCCGCCAGAGCGGTACCTATTTATCTCCTTGCACTTTGATGTGCTTTCGAACTGCTAGGTTGGCAGGAGCAGGGACCGAGCAACGGGAGCTCACCCCATCACGGGGATTCGAACCGCTGACCTTCTGATTGGCAAGCACTAGTCTCTGTGGTTTAGACCACAGCGCCACCCGTGTCCCTATCTTATGACTGGTGCTGTGTGACAAATGTATTGAAGTGGTGCAAAGGCTGGAAGAAGGGACAGGAATCCCTGAGAAGATAGACCACAGTACCAGCAGAGTTGGGCAGATTCTGTGCAAACATTGGCCATTTTTTAAAAAACCGCAGTCTTCTGTTTCTCACTGTGAAGCCTGGTGAAATGACCAAACTCAAAACGGGGCTGAATGGTAGTGAAAGTCCTACCCACACACACAGCCCTCTTTACCCCCTTCCTGCAATAAGCAGAATAAGAACATTTCTCAGTGTGTAACCTGCCAAGTTCAGCTTTTCTCGGTGCAGAATTTTGATGCTTAAGGTAAAGGTAAAGGGACGCCTGACCATTAGGTCCAGTCGTGTCCGACTCTGGGGTTGTGATGCTCATCTCGCTTTATTGGCCGAGGGAGCCGGCGTATAGCTTCCGGGTCATGTGGCCACCATGACTAAGCTGCTTCTGGCGAACCAGAGCAGCACACGGTAGCACCGTTTACCTTCCCGCCGGAGTGCTACCTATTTATCTACTTGCACTTTGACGTGCTTTCGAACTGCTAGGTTGGCAGGAGCAGGGACCGAGCAACGGGAGCTCACCCCGTTGCTGGGATTCAAACCGCTGACCTTCCGATCAGCAAGTCCTAGGCTCTGTGGTTTAACCCACAGTGCCACCCACGTCCCTAAATGAGCAGAGCTAAATGAGCAGAGCAGGCAAAAATCCAAAGAGAGAGGACAGAGGAGCAAAAGGTGTGGGCCTGACCAGAGAGAAAGATCATGGCTCAAAGAGGATTTGCAGGAGCAGCCGGCTTTAGAAAAAAACAAAACAAAAAAAACCAGGCTTCCCCAGGTGTGCCGAGTCCTTGGCAGAGCCAGTCCCTACCATTAGGCAGAGGGAGGCAGCTGCCTCAGGCAACACATTGTAACTTAATTGGTTATTACTGTCTCGGAATTCCTAGGGAGAGGCAATTGTGGGATTTTTCTGGCTCAGGTACTAAAATAACTTGGCTAATAGGCTATGACTTGTCGGGGTGCAGTGATGGTTGATGTTCAGCCTCGGGCAGCAAAAATGCCACGGGGCCAGTTCTGCCATGGGCGACGCAAGCAGAAAACAAAGGTGGTGAGCCACAAGCTGGGTGCAGAGTTTGAGAGAAGATGCAGGATAAAGAGAGATGGAAAGAGGTAGAGTGAGTCTTAAGCTGTTAGAAGTTGGGTGCTGCTGTTAGCAAGAAGGGGTAGCCAACCTGGCACTCCCAGATGTCGGATATCCAGTCCCCACTGGTTCCAGCCAAGATGGCTGATGGCCAGGGATGATGGGAGTGATGCTGCAACAGCAACACCTGGAAGGCACTCCTGCTCTTCTGAATTTCAGAGACATTACACACAGTTGTTTCGCAACCACCAAAGCAAGCTTTTAGAAGCCTTTATCAGGGAATTGAGACTACAATTTAAGGATCTAGGGGCCTTAAGAGACCACAAGCTTAACATGAGTAAACAGTGTGATGCAGCAACAGCAGAAAAGCTAATGCTATTCGAGGCTGCATCAGTAGAAAAATATTGTCTCGATCAAGGGAATTAATAGTACCGATCTATTCTGCCTCGGTCAGACCACACCTGTTCAGTTCTGGGTGCCACAATTAAAGAAGGATATTGGCAAGCTGGAATGTGTGATGATGAGGGAGACCAAGATGATCAAGCATCTGGAAAACGAGCCGAATGAGGAATGGTTGAGAGAGTTGGGTACGTTTAGCCTGGAAAAGAGGAGACAGAGGAGATAGGATAGCCATCTTCAAGTGTCTAAAGGGATGTCACATGGAAGATGGAGCAAGCTTGTCTTCTCCTGCTCTGGAGGGCAGGACTCAAGCAAATGGATTCAAGTTATGAGAAAGGAGATTTATACTAAACACCATGAAGAACTTTCTGACAGTAAGAGCTGCTTGACCATGGAATGCTCTCCCTTGGAAGGTGGTGGACTCTCCTTCCTTGGAGCTCAGCAATTCTATAGCTACATGTCCCCCAGATCCTTGAAGACAAACAAGGCATCTGTGACGCTTTAATGACTTTCAAAGTAGATATTACAGCCAAAGGAAATAAACCATTCACAACTTTTGTTGACTCAGAAAGAAAACCCATCTCTGTTCCAGTGTCCAGTTTCAAGACACAGTGAAGATGCTGCCTGTGTTTGGTCAAGACAAGGGCGTTTGAGTAGCTATTGCACTATTTTGACGAAAACAGCTGCCTGGGGAACAGCGGTTAACAATGGCTTAAAAAAACACACACAGAAGACAAAACAAAACAATAATTGTGGGTGGGAGGGCATACACTGTGAGCACCAATTGTTTTGCAAGTGAAACTGAAATAATAAATGCTTGTGTTAAAAATGAGGGGGAAGGAGGCAAGGACAATGGTACCACACAAGCCAGTCTAAAGAGGAGAACTTGGATGGTTTTCCAGTGCGGAACAATTTGTCCCATTCTGCACAAAACAGGCCCCCTCCTCACTTTCCTTCCCTGTACCGCACCACACCAACAAGCAATAAGGGAGGGACCAAATAGCAAGGAGGGCACAGCTGCTTAGCTAGCTCCCCCCGCCCCCACAACCTTTACATTACAGACTGCAGATAATTGTCATAATTTGTTGGGAATCCAAGTTCCTAATCCTGCAATGCAAAAAGAAGACTGCAATGCAATGCAATGCAATGCAATTGTCCTGCACTGTCACACAAGCCAGAACCACTGCCTTATAAGTCCCTGCATTACAAATCTGCATCGTTTTAACGGTATAAATTTTTAAAGCACCTTCTCTACGATCAAACCCAATGCTGTGTACATATAATAATATACAATGGCCTGGATCCATATCTTAGAGATCCTTGTTGGAAAGCCCACTGAAGTCCATGCAACTAAAATAATAATAATAATAATAATAATAATAATAATAATAATAATAATATCTTTATTGTCATTGCCCCCTCTCAGGGACAACGAAATTTACTAGAAATAGATGGGACACACAACTAATTTAAGTGTAGCTGATTTCAGTGAATAAAACTTACCAAAGAGACGTCCAATTTAATTAAAGCCTGTTTCTACAAACCCTCCAAGAAACAGCTGGATCATAAGTAACTACTAGAGATACCTCCTACATAACACATTTTCCACATTCCACTGAAGGGTCTACTGTACAAACTGTTACTTGCAGTATTCGAGGTGAACCAAGATTGAAAAGCTGCAGCAAAATAAGGGAGTGGGAGGCTGTGTGTGTGTGTATACTTGGTATTTTGTACAAAAATATTAAAGTTTTATACTGGTTTTCTTTTTTATCGTGTAATGAATTTCTGTTTATATGTATTTTAAAACGCAAGTCCATTGGAAACATTTTATGCAAGCGACTATGTAGTAATGCACTGCTATGTAGTAACAACAGAAAAAGGCACCAGGAGCTGAAATGGTCTAAGACACTTCTGTGTGAGAAAAAGTGCACTGAGAAGAAGGCTTTGAGCTCTTCATTTTGTGCCAAGTGAAAACTACGAACATCAAATGGAAAGTTGGATGCTAGTTTCTTCTTGCAAGTTGTCACGAGATTGCTAAGTGATGTGTTTTTCATTTTTGGTTACTGGTTGACTGCTGTTCACACATGATCCATCAGCAAGCCTTTTTTAAATGTGATCGAACCTACCTCCCCTCTAATCCAGCACCCTTTTCTCAAGGATGAAAAGCTCCCCCAAAAGCAGAACACGAACACAACAGCTCTCTCCCTACTTCCGCATCCTGGCAACAGCCTCCAAAACTGGATGGAGGTAGTGCACAGTATTTCACAGCTCGATAAAAATGTGTGGCAACTCCAAGAAGAGTCAGTGAGCCCCAGTTCAGACCCCGTCAATATATATGTGAAGTCAGGATTTATTGCCCCATTTATTGCCCTCTTTACACTTGCTCTGTGTTAAACCACAGAGGCTAGAGCTTGCTGATCAGAAGGTCGGCGGTTCGAATCCCCGCAGCGGGGTGAGCTCCCGTTGATCTGTCCCAGCTCCTGCCAACCTAGCAGTTCGAAAGCACGTCAACGTGCAAGTAGATAAATAGGTACTGCTCCGGCGGGAAGGTAAACGGCGTTTCCGTGTGCTGCTCTGGTTGGCCAGAAGCGGCTTAGTCATGCTGGCCACATGACCCGGAAGCTGTACGCCTGCTCCCTCGGCCAATAAAGCGAGATGATCGTTGCAACCCCAGAGTCGGTCACGACTGAACCTAATGGTCAGGGGTCCCTTTACCTTACACTTGCTTACATTGACTCACATCTGCCATTTTAACACCTATCCACCCAGTTTGGAGATACTCTTTTTAGGCTCATCAGAATCTTGTTTTTATTCTTACCACCCTGAACGATTTGGTGCCATCCTCAAGCTCAGCTATGTAATGTTTCACCCATCGGTCCAAATTGTTTGTGAATAAGGTAAGAAGCACAGGTATCGATACCAGTGATTGGGGGACCCCACTTCTTAGAGCCCTCCCTTGAGAGGACCATCCATGTACCCCCTACTCTCTGCTTCCTAAACTTTAACCAGTTACCGATCTACAAAAGGATCTCTCCTCTTCTTCCATGACTGCTACACTGACTCTGGAGTATTTGGTGAAGGCAGAGGTGTACATAGGGTCCCTTGCAGTGCTCCCCGAGAGGAAAAATCGCTTTACTACATGCCTTTGTGCCACAGTGTGAGAAGGACAGGAAGTTTCTTCTGTGTTTGATCTCACCATAACAGCATACGTCATACATTCCATAGTCTGATAGGTGATTTTTGTGCCCCCCAGGACTGGGCCCTTGGCCTCTAGGCGAAGAATTTTACTGAAAGCTTTCTGAAAGTCAAAACGCACATTGTCTGCTAGATCACACCTATCCATATGCTTAACGGCATTCTCAAATTAATCTGAAAGATCAGATAGAAAGCCATGCTGGTTCTGCTTTAGTAAGGCTTGTTCTTCTATACACTTGGCAATTCTATCCTTAATCACGCTTTTTGCTAGCTGGCCTGTAATTTCCCAGATGCCTTTTTAAAGAAAATAGTCTTGCATTAGTTACTATGCAGCCTTCAGCTATAGAGGCTGATTTTCAGGAGAGGTTGCACGTTTTTCTTAAAAGTTCAGCAACGTCATATTTGTTTCTTAAAACCTCTTGTGTGGGTACTATCAGGACCCAGCGATCTGATGGTTCTTAATCTGCCAACAAGGCCTTCTCTGGGCACATTTCTCCACATTCGCCCTATATTTGTATATAGTCACATTTTGTCACCGGTAGCACCTAAGACCCATCCCTAAGCCACAGGGCCAGCCCGGGGCATTATGCCACTTAAAGCACAATGCCCTGCCGCCCCCTGCTACTGCTGCCATCTCACCACAGATCCATGCTCCTGCCCCTCCTGTACTCACACCACCACAGGTATGGCAAGCATGGCACACACCTTGGGTCCCAATCTGCCGCCTGTGGCGAGAGTCTCACCCTGCCAAGCAGGAGGGGAAGCCATTTATTTACAGCATGGGTAGGCAAACTAAGGCCCGGGGGCCGGATCCGGCCCAATTGCCTTCTAAATCCGGCCTGCGGACAGTGTGTTTTACATGAGTACAATGTGTCCTTTTATTTAAAATGCATCTCTGGGTTATTTGTGGGGCATAGGAATTCATTCCTTTTTTGCTTTTCAAAATATAGTCCGGCCCCCCACAAGGTCTGAGGGACAGTAGACCAGCCCCCTGCTGAAAAATTTGCTGACCCCTGAATTTTATAGGATTGGAGTAATCTGTGCCACCATATGCTGTTTTTATTCTTAAAAACAATGTAACGGCTGCCTCTAAGCTGGCAGTTACACACAGGATAGTGTGTGTGTGTGTGTGTGTGTGTGTGGTGTGAGTTGCTACTCTGGCCTCGCCTCCTCACCAAGTATGATTGGATCAGTCATTCCCAATGGAGTGATACAGTGGAACTGTCTGCCTTGAGCAGAAGCTGCCCGATGTGTCTCTGTATGAGTCACTGGTCTGGATTTGCCTCCTTCCAATCAGCCTCTACAGAGGGACAGACAATTCTGCCCCATCTCTGCACTGCAGACAATAGGAGCATTCAGTGCCTTAATACGGAGATGCACCAGAATGACCCACCCTCACATGACTCATGCTCTGGGCTTCCTCCAATCAAGAGTCATGCTCAGAACAGATCATGGAAACAATGCAGATCAGCTTCCCTGTGGGCAGGTAATTAAAAATCGCCTCACATTAAGAAGTAAATACTTAATTTAGGTTGTAGGGTTGTAAAACTGGAATTGTCCCGCATTTAAATTCAGTAAAAGTGCACCTGTCATCAGATTGGTCGATGTGCTTGGTTCAGGATAACCTATAGTCCAATCAAGAAGGCTTGTGATAAAAAGTAGGCACTCTTTTTCTTTTACCAAAATGGAAAACTAAATTGGACGCTGGAGCGCTACAACCCATAGCAGGCTGTTTCTTCTTCTGGGACCAGTTTGGAATGCAGAATGTTTATCTGTCTTGCATTTGCCTAAAATACTATTGGCACGTTCAGTGACCACAAATATGCAAGCAGAATGAAGTGGGATCGAGTGGAGAAAGAAAAGTTTTGCAATAATATTCTAAACAGATCTGAACATTTTTTTTAAAAAAAAATGAAAACAGTAAGTGGTAGGTTTTTAGAGCAAACCCAGAGTTTCTAAGAACACTGATAGCCCCCATGACTTCTCAGGGTACCTGCACCCAAATTTGAAAAAAAACTCATGGAACAATAAACTGTTCTGAGCATGTGCCGAGAGAGAGACACAGAGAGAGAGATTTTCTATTCCAGCTGCCCTGTTGCTCAGCTGTTTGTGTGCTTTAGTTAAAAACAGGAAAACAAAACTTCATCATAAGCCTAAATATAGATGAAATGCTCCCCCCCCCCCAATTTCTTTAGCTGTAAATTGCTGTTTTATTGTTTTGAAACAATATAAAAATGCATTGGTTTTTCAACAAATACGGAAGGGTAGAGTTTTTTAAACTAGGCTATGTCAGCAAAAGAGTTTGGTTCCAGCTGTACACCAAAAAAAAAAAAAAAACCACCACCCTGAAAATAATTTTGTTTAACGAGTTGCTCGTTGGCGAGGGAAAGCACCCTAGTTTTGTTTCCAAGCAGACTGCTTCTCTAAAAATATCTCAAATTTCTTCCTGTTCCCTCAGGATTTTACAGGTGGAAAGGAAGTATCACAGTACTCTCTTGCCTCCTGCGCGCCCAATATAAGCCAAGCAAGTGCATAGCGCTGTTCAAGGCTGCAAAAATTTAGCATTCCTCATGCAAAATGGCATTTGCTGTAGAATGGAGAAGGGAGAACAAATGACGTGTGGAAAACTGGTGCAAGGGGTTGCACCAACAACTTGGAGCAGATGCTTGTAAATAGTGAATGACAGCCTAGGCAGCCAAGAAGAGCTCAAACATTAGGTGCTGATGCAAAAAAAGAGAGAGAGAAAAAGTTTTAAATCTCATAGTTTGCAGGGGATCTCAAACTTTGGTGGGGATAAGTATGCTCTCCTCAACCCTCCTCACATTTTAGAGAATTTTCACCACTACTCACAGGGTATTTCCAACTTTACTTTATTTATTGAAAAAATAGTAAACTTTCCCCTAACAACCTCCCCTCAAGCATCAGCTGTAGTGTAAAATTACACCCCACCTGTGAAGCAATATACAGTAATACAACTCCAACTAAATCGAGGAGGAACAACCCATGTAAACTGATGTTTTCACTTGCAAACTGATGTTTTCTTTTCCTTAAGTTGGGTTGGCATTCTCCACCATCCTCGATGAAGAGTTTTGTGAAACCGAGGAGAGTTTGAGTGAACATATGTCCGTCGCCAGGAGAAACCAATCTCCATGTAGCTCGCATTTGAGGCTGACAAAGTCTCTTACAAAATCAATTGTATATTCCGTATCCAGCTCTGTCATTCATAATGGTTGCAAACCTGACAAAGGCCCCCACCCTGGCCATAAATCTGTCTGAAAAGGGATACCTTATCGTGCTTGCAAAATGCACCCTGCACAGGTGAATTTTAAAGTCACGCGACAAATGCAGAGCTCTCTTCCTATGCTCAGAGACCTGTCCCCCAGAAGTTAACTTCCACAAGTGTCTGTCATCCACTGCCCAGGCCCATCTCCCTCTACCTTCCTTTTCCCCTAAAATGAGGCTCATGCTGTAGCTTATGCCAGAAAACAAAACAAAAGCACTTGGGGAAATGCTCCCTGCCCCTGTAGAGTGTCGCCACACATCAGCTACCACCAGGAAAAATGTGGCATATTGAAAAACGTATTTCTGACAATATGCCTCCCGGACTCACCCCATCCCATACAGAAGTGGTCTGGGCGACCTGCATGCAGAAGGGTGAACGCCCTCCCATCAGATGCCAAGGAGATAAAGAACTACACATCTTTTAGAAGACATCCAAAGGCAGCCCCGTTTCAGGAAGTTTTCAATGTCTGACATCTTATTGTGCTTTCAAATGTGCTGGAAGCCGCCCAGATCGGCTGGGTCAACCCTTTCAGATGGGTGGGGTATAAATAAAACAACTACAGTGGTACCTCTGGTTATGTACTTAATTCGTTCCGGAGGTCCGTTCTTAACCTGAAACTGTTCTTAACCTGAAGCACCACTTTAGCTAATGGGGCCTCCCGCTGCTGCTGCGCTGCCGGAACACGATTTCTGTTCTCATCCTGAAGCAAAGTTCTTAACCCGAGGTACTATTTCTGGGTTAGCGGAGTCTGTAACCTGAAGCATATGTAACCCGAAGCGCATGTAACCCGAGGTACCACTGTACTGTATCTGACTTTTAGAAGACATCTGAAGGCAGCCCTGTTTAGGGAAGTTTTTAACGTTTGACGTTTTATCGTGTTTTTGATATTCTGTTGGCAGCCGCCCATGCGGAAACCCAGCCAGATGGGTGGGGTATAAGTAATAAAATTATTATTATTATAATAAAATTATTGTTGTTATCATTTAAAGTCTAAAACTGGCCCTCACTTCACATCCATCTTACCATTTCCCCCCTCAAAGCTCTGGGGAACAAGCTTGAGAATATCCCCCCCCCAAAAAAAAATAAAAATTTCTACAAGCCACCCCCCCCCCCGCACCAAGCCCAAGACAATGAAAGAGGAAGGCTATGTGTCTATACACGCTTAGGACTGGTCCCTTATAGCCCTGACAAGCACAAGGGCAGGCAGAAACCCAACAGGTAAGGAGGAGACTCGCTTGACCTACTGAGCACCAGGCAGACTCAAAGCTTTTGTCAGGGGACCAAGTCTCATTTTTCCCTCCAGCTGCTCGCTTACCTGCTGCTGCTGCTGCAGACCCGGAGCCGCGCGCGCGCCTCTCGCCCCTTTGCTCCGCCCGCTTCCCCCCACTTTCGTTTCCCGCCTAGGAGCCCCTTCATTCCCCCCCGGGACGACGAGCCCACTCACCATGGCAGCGCCACCGAGCGGAGGGGTCCCGGACGCAGCGGAATCGACGCCTCGGGAAGGTGCAAGAGCGCTTAATGGACTTCGCCTGCGTTTAGAGGGACGGAGCCCCCTCGCAGCTGCTTTTCATACACCCGGGGGGGGCGGGGGGGGGCGAGGCGGGAGTGAGGGGAGGAGGAGCAAGCCACGCCCCCCCCCGAGTCCCTGCCTGGCACGACAGGGTGGAAGGCGCGGTTTCGCGGCGCAAGAGCGCGGGTGGCGCTGCCCTCCAGAGGCCGCTTGGCTGCAGGTTCCTGCGGAAACCCCGCTTAAAAAAAATACTTTCGGGACCCGAAAGGAAGAAGTAGAGGTTAGCTAAACAAGCTGTAGCTTAGGGCCCCACTCTCTTGGGGGCCCCCAAAAACATTTAAAGGAAAAAGGAAGCTGGATGCACATCTCCAAAACATAAGATTAAAAACAAATAAAAGAAAAGCTACATACAGCAACAGTGTTTTGTGTTGTGTAGGCTTCTGTGATGTAAGTCATGGGCCCTGCCCGCTAGCCTGCTCCCTAAAATATCACTGCTTTGCTCCTTTCTATATACAGTGGACGCTTGAGTTGCGAATGTGATCACAACCCACAGCTCTGCATCGGCACAAGCGCTGGTTGCAATTCGGCGTGTTTGCACATGCGCAAAGCGTGATTTAACGCTTCTGCGCATGTGCGACCGCCGAAACCCGTAAGTAACCCATTCCGGTACTTCGTCCGCAACCCGAAAAAAACACAACCTGAAGGATCTGTAACCCGAGGTATGACTGTATAGGGTGCCTACATTCTGCATGGACTGGTTGCATGGCAACATGTGCAATGGCTTTAGATACCTATTAGGTCCAGAAATTACCATATAGCATATATTCAAAAAAGCAACAATTTGTTGTTGACAAAGGACGGTTGGACATAGAAAGGGCCCCATTACCTTCAGTAGCTTAGGGCCTCCTCAAACCTAAATCCGGCCCTGGGAGGGAGGGATATGTTTTCTTCGTTGCAGCAGGGGTCACGAGAAGAAATGCAATCGTCCCAGGAGAGCCAGCCAGGATTGCAGCCAAACGTGAAGAAATTGGAAGGGAGGCATCCTACGAAAATGTTGCGCCCTAAGGGGGGCGCTTCCTCGTGCTGCCCCAAGAAAATAAAGCAGCCTAGTAAGGACTGAACATGCTGTACTAGACCGATAATTTTACTTTTTTTAGTAGATCGGTAATGTAAGCGTGGATGGTGCTGGTTAGGAAAGAAACATGGGGGTGGAATCCCGGTCTGAAAGGGATGCTCTGCTTTTTAAGGAAGATAAACTATAAAAATTTTGTTGCAAATCTCACTGGTGATACCAATTGCCCTTTTCTCATGTACGTTTTATGATCTTGCAACTTTTAAAACGGCCTGAGCAGCACTTTGATTCTTTAAAACAACAACCACCAGACTTTGGCTAATTATTTATACCCCGTCCATCTGGCTGGGTTTCCCCAGCCACTCTGGGCGGCTCCCAACAGAATATTAGAAACACGAGAAAACAGCAAACATTAAAAACTCCCCTAACCTTCCTCTAAAAGACAGACAGTTGTTTATTTCCTGGACATCTGAAGGGAGAGCATTTCACAGGGCAGGCACCACCACCGAGAAGGCCCTCTGCCTGGTCCCCCATAACCTCGCTTCTTGCAGGGAGGGAACCCCAGAAGGCCCTTGGAGCTGGAACTCAGTGTCCGGGCTGGACGATGGGGGTGGAGATGCTCCTTCAGGTATACTGGGCCAAGGCTGTTTAGGGCTTTAAAGTCAGCACCTTTAATATACTAAGTATATTTTAATATATGAAGAAATTACCCGTTTCCTATCCCTGGATAGTTGGATACCGACGGGAGGGAAATGTTAGCGTGCCTTCACTTGCCACAGGCACCTGGAAGAAATCCACAGTTTTGCTGTGTGTGTGTGTTTTCTCCCCCTGTAGTCTACATGTTACAATATGGATTGCATGGTTTAATTTGTGGCAGAAAGGTGGGTAGATGGTCTGAAGAGATGTCTCTCTAAACAGATGGTTACTAGACCAGCTTCCCCCCTTCCACAAACAATCTAGTGCCATCCAGATGTTTTGGACTACAATTCCCATCAGCCCTAGCTAGCATGGGCTTTGAACATATCAATCTAATAAATGTGCTGCCTGTTTTCTACCAGTGTATATAGACAATGTGGCCCATTGTCTACACCATTAGAGAGCCTATATCATTATTACTTGAGGAGGGTGCAAGCATTCTGGATTTCTGAAAACTTTTTGTATTTGGGGAACAAGATGAGGAAAAGCCACACAAATCTGTGACCTGCATTCCCACCACCTCCATTTGCTACATTTGAATGCCCGCAAGAATAGCAACTGCCCTACTCACGCCAAAGAAGTAGCATGCCAAAAAGAAATACTTGTGGACCCAGGTGCCCACCATTGCCATGATTTACAGTAATAGCTCTTTTTGCAAACTTTGATGCATGTGTGCATATGTATACTTCTCAATGATACGCTAGGCCATGTGGAAGAAAGAGTGTGACTTCTGCACTTATGCTGGACAGAAAGGCATGTTTTGAAGTTTAGATTTCTAAATATCTCTGGTGAACTGCATCGCTCCAAACCGTGCAGAAATGGCTCATATCTCAATGTGAGGCCTTTGTTCAATGTAACTTTTTTTAAAAAAACCCACTACCTACTGTACTTCCCTCAGTTGATTGCTTAAAGGCATAACTCCATGCATTTATGGGTGAATCTCAGGCTCTAACCAGTTGAACTGTCTTCCCAGCACCTTAAAAAAAACGTTTCTCGTTCCTTTGCTTACATTAGAACTATGGCATTAACTGACTGAAGGATTTCCCTAATCGCTTATCTAGCTTGCAATTAAGATTAATCTCAGTTGCTTAAGATGGTCAGTGAAAACAAAATATATCACTACAGATAGCATTTGAAGGCTTTTTAATGGTTAGAACAGTTCCTTCTTCATGAAGTTACCTAAACAGTAGCTTTTGGGGGTGTCTTACATAAAATGGCAACTTTCCCTACATTCTTAGAGCCCCCTAGAAACTACCCGAAAGCAAAATTGTTATTTTTGAATGCCCTGGAAGGCACCGGAAGTGACTTGGGGAGAAGACATCTGGAGCAAAACAGATGACCATGGAAAAGACACTTCCAGAGTTATAAACCAAGAGTTCCCAAGGGCAAGCTTTCACAGGCCTCATCCGGGAATGTCCTCACCCGACTTTCCTGTGTCGTCCTCTTCTGTTTTCTGACTTCCTCCCCTGCTTTCTCCTTGTGACTTTTCTCCCTCCTCCTCTTGCTTCTTCTCCCCATCCTTGGGTGCAATTGTCTCTCCGCCCTCCGTGCCTGATACCTGTTTCTCTCCTTCAGTTTCAGTTTTCCCAGCCTTTTCCTCTTCTTGCTTTTTTGATGTACGCTCTCCTGTGTCTGCAGCCCCAGCATCTTCCTTCTTCTTCTCCTCCTCCTCTTGTTCTTCTTCTTCCTCCTCCTCCTCCTCCTCATCTTCTAACTCTGGGAAAGAAATGGAATCTCAGAGAAGATCCTACCTAAGATTTCTTAGCTCACTTCTACCCTCGCACTTTATGGTCTTATGGCATTCACCCCATTTTACAGACTGTGACAACAAGGCAGTTTGCCTGAGGCTATAATCATAGCAAATTTTGTGGCTGGGCCAATGGGGAGACTCGCTTCCCATTTAGAACTTCTGCAAGAGCTTAGACAGATAGTGGGCCTTCTCCTCAGTGTCTTGATATAATGTGACTGCTCTTTGAATAGAGATGTGGAAGACATTGCATTGGGAGCAGCGTGGTGTGTAAGGCAGACTCAAAAATTCTCTTTTTTATTATTCAAAAAAAGGGATGCAGGACGACACTCAGGCTACTAATATCAGAGTACATCACTAACAATAAAATTTAAGGCTAAACTCAAGTATAAAACCTATGATTAGCCAAGAACAAAAGGACAGAGTTTATCCATTTGCTGGATAAGAACAAGAAGGAAACTGGAGAAATGCTACCACCTACAGGTTAGTCTTGATACAATACTTCAATTTTATGAAGTATTTTTATTCATATGGGTTATATGGGCCTAAGGATGTTTACACATTAGCCCTTTCCCTTGAAATTGCCATCCTTTAGTCACTTCTTTTTGAAGAGCATCCAGACGAGATAGTTACCAAATTGCTGTATTATTGTTTAGTGTTCCATTCTCCTACTGTTTTTCAAGAGTTGATTTGTGGTTAATTTTTTCCAATTAAAATTAAAATCTAATTGCACTGCCTGTTTCTTCAATATGGGCTGCTACTGAGGTTTTCTCCCTTTTTTTAGGGCTTTTGTGCTTTTAATTAAAAGCTTCCTGTTCTCAGGTTTTCGCCATTTTATTGCTTCAACAAAGTGGAGCGGGATTTATGATGAATTGCCCCTGAAGTAATCAACATCTGTTCAGGGCAAGGGGCTTTAAGTACTAGTTTTCTTTATCTGCCTCCCTTTTCTTTATTTGACAGCACAACAATTATATGCCTGGAAAAATGGTATGGACTATTCTTCAAAATGTGCTAAGGAGGCTCTTGATGCATTCTGTGTTTTGACACTTTCTAGGTTTAAACTCTGGAATGAAGCACCTTTTCTTGTAGGTTTTTCTAAAAGCGTGCTCCACATGCCGGGCCCACCACTGTACAAACACCCCAAATTACTTCAGACCCAGTTAATCTCCTTAATCGGCTGGTTAGCATGTCTGTGTGTATACACCCTGGAAATGAAGACAGACCATAGGATGCCTGAAATCCTCTATACACAGCTTGGTAATGTGAACCAACCTTTCAACTCACGCATCCTTTCAAGCCTCTGTTCTTCTTTCAATTCTTTGATGAATCCTTTGTTGGCTTCATCCAGTGCCTGCAAAAATAAGGTGGGGATCTTAAATGGGAAACTTGAGTCAGGCCTCAGTCTCTCTTCCCACTACTGCCATCTGCATATGGTGGCATTGTCATGAGATAGGACTATTGGTGGGGGGGGGGGGCACAGACAGGACCAAAATCCTGTTTTGCTTCTTCTTCAAGAGGTTCACACAGAGAAGAGAGACACCTGAAAGTGAAAACCTAGTTGCCTGAAACCTAGCAGATGGCAAAAGGGTAGCAGAGATGAGGTTGGGTTGGGTCAGGTGAGTTGTTGTCAGATCAGGTGAATTGCAGGTGTCATGGCTATGAACTGTCAGGTAATTTATGGGGGGGGGGGAATAAATGAATCAGTAATAATGTTTGAATTATGTGGGGCCCCTTTGTAAACACAAGAACCAATGCATAGCTGTTATATCAGAGAAATATCTCTGCTGAGTCAAACCAAATATCCGTCCAGTCTAGCATCCCATTTCCCACAGTGACCAGCCACATATTTCTAAAAAGTCAACAAGCAAAATATGAACGCAATCTCCTCCTATAGTTTAACCCAGCATCTGGTATTCAGAAGTATATTCCCTCTTAACAAGAAGGTTCCATATAACTAACATATGTCCAGAAGTATATAGAGGTGATCCAGCTGAATTGTGTGCTTAGACCCAAGCTTTCCCAAACTTGGGCCGCCAGCTGTTTCTGGACTACATTTACCATCATCCCTGACCATTGGTCCTGCTAGCTAGGGATGATGGGAGTTGTAGTTCAAAAACAGACCCAAGTCGGGGAAACCCTGGCTTAGATTATCAAAAGGCTTTTGACAAAAGTACCACACTAAAGACTCCTGAATAAGCTTAGCAGCCATGGAACAAGAGGAAAGGTCCTCTTGTGGATCAGTAATTGGTTAAGAAACAGAAAACAGAAAGGAGGAATAAATGGACAGTTCTTCCACTAGCAGGATGTAGAAAGTGGAATTTCCCCAAGGATGGGTATTTGGGTCTGTGCTTCTTAACCGTTTTATCAATGATCTAGACCTAGAGTTAGGAGTGAGAAATGACATAGCCAAGTCTGATGCCGACACCAAATTCTTCAAGACAGGAATGTACAGGAATGATAAGGAGCACTACAAAAGGATCTCTCCAGATTGGGTGAGCAGGCAGTAAAATGGCAAATGCAATTCAATATAAGCAAGTGTAAAATGATGCACACTGAGACAAAAAATCCTAATTTCACATATATGCCCATGAGGTCTGGACAAGGAATGAGACCTTGGGGTTACAGCTTTATGAAGACATTCACCCAGTGTGCGGCAGTTGTGTAAAGGGTGAATTCCATACTAGGAATAATTTGGAAAGGGACTGAAAACAGAACTGCCAGTATTGTAATGCAATACTGAATATCACAATACTCAATAAACAAACGCAGATATACAAATCTGTGCGTACAACCATAGTTGGAATACTATGTACAGTTAGCTACACTTCAAATGGAAGATTATAGAGCTGGAATAGATTCAGAAGAGGGCAAAAAAATGATAGAGTGGTTGGGGCAACTGCCCTGGAAGGAAAGGTTACAACATTTGGGACTTTTTAGTTTACAGAAAAGACGAACAAGAGGGGACATGCTAAGACATGTATAACATTATGCACCGTGTGGCTCAGGAGAAGCTTTTTCTTTCCTTCCCATAATACTAGAACCCAGGAACATCTGATGAAGCTAAACAATGAAAGATTCAGGACCAACAAAAGGAAGTACTTAATTTTTTTAATTGCATAGCATGCAATTAAACTATTGAATTCACTCCCACAAAAATGTACTTTACCTAACAACATGCACAAAATATCCTGCTCTCCCCACTGTGGTTCCTTTGGTCTCCCCCTCCCCCCCTTTTTTTGCTATGTCATCTCCCCCACCCCCCTCTTGGTTATAGCCAACCACTTACAATAATGATCGCCTGCATAGCAGCAACGTTATGGATACGTTTCGCCTGCTCCAGAGCCTTCTCAAAGTAGGTGACTGCAGACTGGAAATCTTCTAGTTTCACTGTGTGTTAATAATTTTTTAAAAAAGAAGAAGAAGAATAAGAAAGAATCAACTTCAACACAAGATATAGACTTCAGAGAAACTTATACAAATAAACATGTGGTATATTGTCGGTTGATTACTGGAACTCTCTAGGATAAGGTCCCCAAACCACAGGATACTCAATCTGCTTTCATTTTATTTTATTGGGGTGGGAGATTGTCATTTAATACTCTTGACCTAAGGATGAAGCAATAAAGGCTCAAATAAAATAAATTTATATGTGTGCAGACTCTCACTGAAGTGTGGTTGGGAAGCAGGATCCGTGTCTTTCCTGTCCCCCCTGCCCCGACCCCTGGGTACACATATTACATCTTGATGTTCCAGATATCTGAATGCAATATCTGCATAGGAACTAGGTGTGTAACGTCTACTGTACCATGCACAAACCTAAACTGCAGATTCATGAACCTTCATACAATTTGGGAAAGGGCCACACAGTTTGAACCCACAAATTCTGGACTTTATACACCTCAGTTCAATGTAAACAATATATCCAGCATGTGGCTGTCCGGTGGCCTAGTACTGACTGCCAGGTGTGAAAGAAGGGAAGCATGCAAGCTTCATTTCCCGTCTTGCGATACACACTGTAGTCTCCTCCCTGCTAAAAATATTCTAGATACCATCAAATACCATCTTTGGCACTGTAAACAAATTACCGTATTTTTTGCTCTATAAGACTCACTTTTTCCCTCCTAAAAAGTAAGGGGAAATGTGTGTGCGTCTTATGGAGCGAATGCAGGCTACGCAGCTATCCCAGAAGCCAGAACAGCAAGAGGGATTGCTGCTTTCGCTGCACAGCAATCCCTCTTGCTGTTCTGGCTTCTGAGATTCAGAATATTTTTTTTCTTGTTTTCCTCCTCCAAAAACTAGGTGCGTCTTGTGGTCTGGTGCGTCTTATAGAGTGAAAAATATGGTAAATTAAGTGAGTTGGTGGCAATATAAGCATACATACTTTTAAATATGCATAATTTAGTCCAACCATGAGTTTCCTTCAGCAAAATAAAACCAGCATTTTAATCCTGGACTGTGAATATTCCATACCATAGGGGTGCCATACGTCCGGAATTTTCCAGACATACCCAGAATATTGCTGTCGGAAGCAGTGTCCGGGCAGAAATTGGCTAAACTAAAAAAGCACACTAAAATTTTTAAAGGATTTTTCTTTTTACCTCGGGAGCAGGGGATGGACATTTGCATAATTCTCATTACAGGATCCAACACAATGTTTTTGTTTGATTTCTCTCATTCACCCCAGCAATTGCATGCCCTTGTCCAAAGCTCCATTTGGTTTGAGGCACAAGAACCAAAGCATTCAAAAAATTTTCCCCATCAGCATGTCAAGGTCTGAGTGAGAATTCTAGTTCTATACTCTGGATCCGCCAAATTATTTGCTGCTCATGTCAAATGAAAACAATTTTGCACAACATATCCAAACACTGGTGTCCTGAGGAGTGTAGTAGTAGTAGTAGTAATAATAATAATAATAATAATAATAATAATAATAATAATTTATTTATACCCCGCCCTCCCTAGCCAAGACCGGGCTCAGGGCGGCTAACAGCCAATAATAAAAACAAGTTGATTAAAATACAATTTAAAAGATTAAGATACAACATTAAAACATTAGGATGCAGCCTCTTCCCAGGAGGAGAAAGGAAAAAGAAAGAGGGGGAGGGAATCAAACTGATTCTAAGCCAAAGGCCAGGTGGAACAACTCTGTGTTACAGGCCCTGCGGAAAGAAATCAGATCCCGCAGGGCCCTGGTCTCATGAGACAGAGCATTCCACCAGGCCGGAGCCAGTGTTGAGAAGGCCCTGGCTCTGGTTAAGGCTAATCTAACTTCCTTAGGTGTAACAGAATTGACTAGAATATAATTTATTCATTTCTGTTCTTAATATGCTACTCCCCACCCACCCACCACTTCCTCTTGAACAAGTGTCTATGCTCTAGGCAGCAAACAGAAATCCATAAGAGATTGTGTCCCTTTAAAAAAAATACAACCAGCTGACAAGATGCTAAGCTGTCTCTAGTAGTCATCTCCCAATGTGCTCTCTTTTTTAGGAAAACAGCCTCCCCACCTAGATCCTGGCACTCCAGGCAATTGCCTAGCCTGCTCCTATGGGGGGGGGGAGTGGCCCTAGAGCCTTGTGGAGCTCACACAGACCCTGCTAGTGAGGAAAAGGTTTGTGCAAAGCGATTCACCTTGTGCTTGTGCCACCAATACACCGCCGTTGAGCTGCCACTCAATGTCTCCTTCTTCCTCTGCACACTGCAAGGACCTTTCGCCAAAGTCCCGAGCCTCCGCCGCTTTGTTGAGCTCCAGGTAGCACCTGCCCATTTCGTGGAACAGCCAAGTCTTCTCCAGGTTGCTCTTCACAAGTGGAATCTTTTCTTCCCAGCTTTTCGAAATAAAACAGAATTTTGCAACTAACTGTGGAAATAATTAAGGTCTGAAGAGTAGCTTTCCTGGCTCTTTTAAGACCAGCGCTTCTTCCCTGATTGGGTTACCCCAGCTATGCTGGGTGGCTTCCAACAAATTAAAACACAGTAAGACATCAAACATTAAAAACTTCCCTATACAGTGGACTCTCGGGTTGCGAACGTGATCCGTGCAGGATGCACGTTCGCAACCTGCAGCGTTCGCAACCCATGTCTGCATGTCTGTGCACATGCAGGTTGCTATCCGGTGCTTCTGCACATGTGCAAAGCGTGATTTAGTGCTTCTGCGCATGCGCGATCACCGAAATCCGGAAGTAACCCGTTCTGGTATTTCCAGGTTTTGGCGGTCCGCAACCTGAAAAAAACGCAACCTGAAGTTACTATAACCCGAGGTATGACTGTACAAGGGATGTCTTCTAAAAGTCAAATAGTTCTTTATTTCCTTGACATCTGATGGGAGGGCATTCCACAGGGTGGACACAACCACTGAGAAGGACCTCTGCGTGGTTCCCTTTAACCCCACTTCTCACAATAAGGGAACCGCCGGAAGGTCCTCTGAGCTGGATCTCAGTGTCCAGGCTGAACGATGGGGGTGGAGACGCTCTTTCAGGAATGCATTGCGAAAGCCGTTAAGATTGCACTCAGCCCTCCACAGGATCTTGGCCCCAACTTTCCACTTCCTTATAGATGTTACTTAGGGTTGTCAGGCCCCCTGAGGCTCAGGGATGATGGGAAGTTATATACCAGCAACATCTGCAGAGCCACAGATTTCCCTTCCCCAAGTTAAGAATTGGTACCCAGCAGGCCAGGGATGGAGACAAAAGGCATTTGGTGGGATGGGGGGTGGGAAGAGATGGCAACTAATGGCACCTCTATTTGTACCCTTCTATTCTTTGTACAAGGGACGCGTGTGGCACTGTGGGTTAAACCACAGAGCCTAGGACTTGCCGATCCAAAGGTCGGCGGTTCGAATCCCCATGACGGGGTAAGCTCCCGTTGCTCGGTCCCTGCTCCTGCCAACCTAGCAGTTCGAAAGCACATCAAAGTGCAAGTAGATAAATAGGTACCACTCCGACGGGAAGGTCAACGGCATTTCCGTACGCTGCTCTGGTTCGCCAGAATCGGCTTAATCATGCTGGCCACATGACCCGGAAGCTGTACACCAGCTCCCTCGGCCAATAAAGCGAGATGAGCGCCGCAACCCCGGAGTCAGCCACGACTGGACCTAATGGTCAGGGGTCCCTTTACCTTTACCTATTCTTTGTACCTGCCTGACCTTCACAGTTTTCAATGCCCCTCACCCCTCTACACCCCTCACCCCTCTACATTCTGTGGAATCTAGATAATCCAACCCCCAAAAACTCCCATCCCTTCATCCTCACGTAGCAGAAGTATGGGAGAAAATCATCCCTGTGTGTCAAGATGTGTATGTCAAATATGCCATTGCTTCTTTCAAAAGATTTAGGAGCAGCACATTTGTGGGGCAGCTGGCCACCCGCTGTTGAGTGTCCTTCACCCTCTCCAAATGCTACAACTCCAAGAATCCCTTGAAAGGAAACCATGAGAGTAAAAGCAGTTTACAGAATGAAGGTAAGGCAGGTGGGTTGCGTTAGGAGACCACCCTTACATACGCGAGAGGCATGGAGGCCTGACTATTTGTCTTTGGGTTCCACCTACGTGTCAATGGCGTTCTGGAAGTTGCCCATGCGGGCATGCACTCTGCCAATATTGTCAAGGGCTCTGGAGATGGCATCAGTCAGGTTGCTGCAAGAAGAAGCAAAAATGAGTGATCTGAAAGCTGGATTGCTACTTCAAAATCTCCAGAGAGGTTTCTGACCTACCCTCCTTCCCCAGCCCCTGTATGTTGCCCCAGCTGTATGTATTAATTTATAGTTCATTGTCAGTGCTTGTAGCAGTTTAAAGGATTTTAAGGTCTATTGACCAAAAGTAAGCTGTGTGTTTGAGAGTTTAAAGAGGATAGCAAAGATGCTGGGCGATCCATGCCAGAAGCTACTTTCAATCTAAAATATAGGCACAGGGGAATTTGCCCCAAAACTGTGCTGCAGAGCCATCTTTAAAATGTAACGATGCTTTTTTTGGGGTGTGATAGATAAAGCCATTCAAATCATGAATTTGTCCAGAGACGTGGACAACAAAGGAACAAGGTATGAAATGGAGGGACATTGGGACACAGCAGATATCTGCTAGATTCTAAAGTGCTGAACTAGGAAGAAATGAAAGAAAGCGACTAAGAAAGCAGGAAACAAGTGTATAAGGAGGAAAGGAAGCGGCCGGTTTTAAAAGGTTTTTCACCTACCTCGTAGCAACTCATCACAACTCCTCGGCATTGGCGGTTAGGCATTGGTAAGGAGGGGCTAAGAGGATGGGGGGGAGGAAACGCCATCACCCCCCCCAAAAAAAGTGAAGGGTAGTCCGATAAAGGACTCCGGGGGGCGTGGCCCTGTCCGAAGCCTATGGAGGTGTGGGCCTAAGGCGCACGCCCCAGCGGTGACCCAGGGGAGCTCCTAGTTGACGTGCCTCAGCAGGACTCCCCCTTTATGGTGTTAACCCTTCCCGGTCTTCAGCAAACGGGCTGGAGCCGGTTAGTCGATAGGACCAATGCCTAAGCCAATACCTCTCATTCCTGAAATCAATAAAGTTGTGGCCTAATTCACCCATTAACCTTAATTCTTGGTGTCCCTGTCTATGTTTCTCCCTGGTGGGGGGCAGGAATTCGCCACGCAAGGTTATTTATTCGCAGTAGGTCAGGGATTCTGGAACAGATCTGTACCTTGCTTGGAGCACCACTTCCCTGGGGGAGGATATCACTATGGATTTCGATACTCACAATCTGGGAGAGCAATATTGCAAGAAATGGTGATTTGACTTTGATTTTAATGGCTTGCCCTAAATATTTTAGCCACTAGAGAGCGCAATCACTCTATCATTACTTTCATGGCTCACCCAGAGATAATGATGATTATTACAAACTGGAACCCCAGTGCTTGCAATTCTGGAAAGACTGGTACTCATGGGTCAGAAGAAGGCAACTTAAGGCAACCTAATACTAACTGACAGTATGGGTATTGTGTATCCTAGCTTTCCTTCTAGACAGCATACATATGGTTCCCCATGGTTCTCAGGAGGTCTCCTACTGAAGATACACAGACCTGATCGACTTGAGACCATGCCCAGGGTGAACTAGAAATACACTTGTTCCTGTGGCTAGTTTTCCTCCCAATCCCCACACTCTCCCCTCTATCTGCCTCTTATTCCAAGCACCCAGTCTAACTAACCCCTGATTCATGGCCTTCTGATGTAAGCCCTGAGCAGGACAAATAACCTAGCATACACATGAAAGCTTATGCCGAGAACAAACTTGGTTGGTCTCTAAGGTGCTACTGGACAATTTTTTAAAAAATATATTTCAACTGCATCAGACCAACACGGCTACCTACCTGAATCTTGCAATACTAAACTAACATTCGAAATGCTGGTAAGCGTGTGTCCTTCTAAGTAAAACACAAACAAATCTGCCAGTATCTGTTCATCCTGCTCCTGAGAACAAGGTTTTCAAAGACACAGGCATTTGGAGCAAGGAAGAGGAGAGGGGAGAGAAGAAAATGGAGAGAGCTTGTGGAACAGGTTGTTGGGCTAGATCAGGGGTGAGCAAACGTACCACGTCTCCAGTGCCGATCGCATGGCGGGCCGGAGGGTGGGGGAGCGCATGCCCATACACATGCGCACACGCTATTTCCAGCACACATCCGGGTCGGAAGAGCACCGGAAATAGCTTGTACGCATGTGCACGGGCCTCCTCCGACCCAAATGTGCACCGGAAATAATGCTTGCACATGCGTAAATAATACTTGCGCATGTGCACGAGCTATTTCCGGTGCTCCTCTGACCCGGAAGTGGGCAGTGCCAGTAAGAGCGGGCGGTGGCACCGCAGGCCAGATAAATGAGTCCGGCCCGCAGGCCTTAGTTTGGGGACCCCTGGGCTAGAGCCAGTGTGGTGTAGTGGTTAAGAGCGGTAGTCTCGTAATCTGGGAAACCGGGTTCGTGTCTCCGCTCCTCCTCATGCAGCTGCTGGGTGACCTTGGGCCAGTCACACTTCTTTGAAGTCTCTCAGCCCCACTCACCTCACAGAGTGTTTGTTGTGGGGGAGGAAGGGAAAGGAGAATGTTAGCCGCTTTGAGACTCCTTAAAGGGAGTGAAAGGCGGGATATCAAATCCAAACTCTTCTTCTTCTTCTTCTGTTGGATTGGGGAAGCTGTACAGAGTACCGGAGCCTCTTCTGCCAACAGGTAGGCCCAATTCTGTCATCTCCAGCTCAGGAGATATCACCAGGCACTGCCTGCATACATTTTTTACACAACCATAAGGGCTAGAAACCCTAAGTGTTCCCCTACCCCTCTTTTTTCCAGCAGAAACTGAGATTTGAACAATTCAACACATTCTGAACTCCTGTCCTGAAATAAAGAGTACACAGCTATGGCTAAATGATGGCAGCATGGAACGGGCACTCAAGCAGCCTCAAAAGGAGTAGGCTGGCCTTCCTTACTTTTCTTTTGCAATGTCCAGATCCACCTGGTGGCTCTGCAAAGCTGCTGCCATGTTCCCCATCTCAATCTGAGCATTTCCAATGCAGCTGTAGAGGTTTCCAACCAATTCGCTCCTGTTGGGGATCTCTTCGTCAGACCAGCCTTGGATCTTTTTCAGCACTTGTTCAGCTTTCTGGCAGCTTCTTTCAGGGCTGCCGCTAGTCAACACTTGACGGGGAAGGGAAGAAGAAGAAGAATGTGTGTGCTCATATGATGCATGTTAACTACCCCCAATTCATTAGGATACCCCAAATTTGGACACCCTCCCCCTCCAAAATGGCATTTCACATTACCTATTTTCACTATCCATCATGTTTGCTAGCACTTACATCAGCTCCTAGCACCTGCCAGGTCACTACTGAAAACAGAATGCCAAACAAGAAGGACCTTTAGCCTGATCCAGGAAGACAATTCTTTCTCGTGATTTGTCTACACTCTACAGTTCAATGTAAGGAGTCAGATCATTGGTCTCTCTTATTGGTCAACTCTGACTAGCAATGGTTCAGGTACAGGTCTTTCCCGTTCTTGACACCCGAGTCCCTTTTACCTGGGGATACGTTTACCAAATGTTTATGTAATCTTTATCATAGAGGGAAACAGTTGCTGCAAATGCAAGCAGAAACTCTGGTGGCTTCTGAAATGGATTTGGGGGCTTGCTCCTTATAATCCCTGGAAGAAGTTCAGAAAGAAAAGGCAACTTTTCTTTCAAGCTATGAAAGTGACCTGACTACATAGACCAACCTGAGTCCGTTTTCTTCTATATTTCATTGGGTCCCTATAGAATAAGAGAGAGGCTACCTCCAGAGAATCGGCTAACAGGTACTGGCTCTTGTTTTGTTTCTTTAGCAAGAATTCAAATACACAACACCCTACTTTTTACACCTCCAGGGTCTAAGCTCAGTTAATACAGGAGTCAGGTGAAATTCTGAAGCCTATATATATTTGTGCAATGTGAGAGTTTAGAAAAGTACATTTTCATGCTCAGAACATCCTGCCTAGAGTGCTATAATTCAATTCTTATTTGATGGCGCAAACAAATGTCTCCATTAATATCTGTTATTTCAAGTCAGCATATTTTCTGCTATATATAGAGGGAATTGATTGAATCAATGGGACCCCTCACAGGTCTTAAAATGCTTCGGGGAAACAGATTTGGATTTTACCGTATTGGCCAGTAAATGGAATTGTAAAAATGTTTCTGACTCCTGTGTATCAGGAACCGTCTAAGATCTTAAAGACTTCTGTACCAACAACCTTACAACTCTCACTCCTGAATCTATGGGACAAGCATCGTCCACAACTTCACTACAAAGAATTTACCACATGGCTATTGGTGGCAGCCATTATTATCATTATTTATTAAATTTATATACTGCTCTTCATCCAAAGATCACAGGGCAGCTTGCAAGATAAACTACGCAGAGTTTTTCAATCTTTTTAGTCCACAGCTCCCTTGAACACCTACATTCTTTCTGCGGCAACCCTGTGGGGCTCAGGAGCCCAGTTATGTCACCCCTTGCCTGCAGAGCTCTCACCCTTTTTCAAACACCCTCCCTTGTGGAGTGTTCCCTCAGCCTTCTCCCCTCTCCTTGGGAGTCCTCCGAGCAGCCACGGCTGCCTCCCCTGGTCTCTGAGCTGCCCCCACCCCAGGGAGAGGTGTCTCCTCACACGACCCCACAGGGGCCTGAGACTTGTCTGTCTATTCCCAACAAAACAACAACAAACAAACCTATGGTCATGTAAAGCATCATCAATAAACACCCGAGACGTAACCAGCTGTGTTCTTAAATAAATAAGGTATACTATTCATTGTATCAAATTGTAAATTTCAACAGAAGCAACTCATAAACAAACAAACAAACAAGACCCAGTGGATCAGTTCATTCTAAATATAAAATGGAAGAATGGTATAAAGAGGTGTGGGATTATAGCTATTCATGATAAATTAACACGTGCCATTAACGTAAGATGGGGAATACGCAGGAGAAATGATTTTGAGGAGATATGGAAGGTGTTCGTAGAATTATAGAAAGGGGTGAAACCATCGCAAGAGGTGTTGAAATTTTGGGAGGTTGGATAGTTACAAAGGAATGTTCTTGGTGGTGGGGTGCACATTTTTATTCTTATTTGTTTATGATTATTGCTATGTATGTATGTATGTATGTATGTATGTATAAATAAATAAATAAACAAACAAACAAACAAACAGGGGGAAGAAATAATAATAATAATAATATGATTTTCTTATTTACAGGTGCTCCCTCATGTTTTATAACCTTGTGGGTGTATTTAACAAAGAAACCATGCACGGGGCCTTTTATTTGCATTTCCACCCCCCCTTCTTTTTGTTTCATTGTGCATAATTGCAACCAAATGTTTAAAACAAAATCAAAAAACATCCAGCACATTTTCAACCAAGCCACCTACACATATCAATGTCCTCCATGCTCTTTAAGATGTATCTGGCCACCTCAGATGGCTTCCGCTTTTGATCTCTTGTCCATCTCTTAAGCATGAGCTTGCGGTCTCTGATCCGGGCGTAGATAGGTTTCTGCTGCTGCCAGAAATCTGTGCGGGTATCGAGGTAGGAAAGCCCTTCCTGGATCAGGCGTCCAACAGTCACCCCTTGCTTCGTGGTGCTTTTGGTCAAGTCTGCAGGGAGACCATAGGAAGAGACAGACAGATTAAAAAACAAACAAAAAGGGAGAGTTTACATTATTTACATATATATAACTGGCTTAGGGAAGATGCCTCTTTAGAGACACATCCTCTCTTTGCTGGAACACACTTTGTGTGGACTTCATATTGTTATGAGTTTGTGGGTACCAGATTTCTAATCCGTATATTCCAGGTAATGTGACCTAGAGGGAAAAGATGCAGGTTGAAATAGCGGAGAAAAAAGCCACGGCTGATTTCTGCTTGAATCCAAGGCTTTGGCTATGGGAGAAGCAAAACCCTTTTGGGGTGCTGATGCTGCGAACACCTCCATAGAAGGCTCAGGTTGTATATATGGGTAAATAAACCATATATCCTAAAGACACCACAGTTTCCACTGTGCCTCATTTACAAAAGGAAACACAGACCCTGGGCAAGTGACTGGAATTCCTAAAATCTCGTACCGCTCAGAGGTTAGGGAGCCATGCAACCATATTTTCAGTAATGAAGTAATGTTTGTAACTTGTAATTGGATGCTGCTATAGGGCTAGGTAAACAGCGAATAGTAGCACTGTTTTTATTTTGGTTTTGGAATTTGCCTGCCACTCTTCAGCCTGAAAGCTATGAAAGCAGCAAACAGTACAGTTGTACCTTGGATCTCAAACGCCTGAACAAATTGGCTCCCGAACGATCGAAACCCGGAAGTGAGTATTCTGGTTTTCGAATGATTTTCGGAAGCCAAACATCCAGCACAGCTTCCACGGCTTCCAATTGGCTGCAAGAACTTCCTGCAGCCAATCGGAAGCCATGCTTTGCTTTCCGAACATTTTGGAAGTTGAACGGACTTCCAGAATGGATTCCGTTTGACTTCCAAGGTACGATTGTACTATAATAAAGAAATATCAAAATGACATAAAACAATAAAACACCATTCAGCACCAGTGACAATTAAAACCAATGCAACCTATAAGGCAGATGCTGCTCACAACCCTTAACATGGTGGTTTATCTTCAAGAATCTTCATTTATTAGGAAACTTTGTTCGTTGTTGAAGATTTGGGGACATGTTCTAGGGCAGGGGTAAGCAATGCGGTGCCCTCCAGGTGTTATTGGACTACAACACCCATCATCCCTGACCACTGGCCATGAAGGATGGGGCTGATGGGAGTTGGTGTCCAACAGCATTTAGAGGGCACCACATTGGCTATCCCTGTTCAAGGGTATTCACACAGTTGACATGAAGCACTGGCTAAGCCTTGTGAGCTCCACCAACATCCCTCATGAACCAAACATGTGTCCTACTGGTAATACATTCCTCAGGTTTCATATTGCAGGGGAAGACCAATACAGTGAGCAAGCCATCTTTTGAGGAAGTTTGTTGGTGCTTTTTTTAATCGAAGAGCCCAGAAACAAGAGTTTGAAAATCACTGTTTTAGGAAATCCCTTAGAAACCTTGCATTCCTTCAAATACCCAGTCAGCGTCACAGGGGGGTTGTAATTGCTAGACTGCCTGATGACATTTGCAGTCCTGAAACTCCCAAGCCCGGCATTAGCCAAATGAAGTAAACGAAAACCTTCATCCTTGAGCAATTTCTCCAGAAAAGCCTTGTCAACGTAGAGCTCCCCCAGCAGCTGCCGTTCGGTTTTCTCATTCCTCACAGGCTCCTGTCTGCCTAGGTACTTTGCATCCTTCTTAGGAAATTTGACCTGAAGCTTCTGTTTTGCTCTTTTACTCTGCCACATACATAAAAAAGTGTAAGAAATAAATTTTGCAAGGGAAAAAGCTTATCATTTTCTCTACAGTACTTCTTGTGGGAAGAAAAGCAGCACGGCAGGTAGAAATCATGACCTGCAACTAAACTGTAACTGTGGGGGGAGACAAACTACAGATTCAGATGTAACATTAAGCCAGATCATGGCTTAGCCCTGGGTAGTGTGGCAGGATCAAAAAGAACACTGCAGTCAAGATTCTCCATCTGGGAACCTGCACTTGTTCATGCTAAAGTTTAGCATTATGTGTGAACCATGTTATTGTGATGCAAGAGAAAGTCCAAATAGCTGTAGACTCAAACATCCTTCCTGTGCCCATCCCACAACAACCTGTGTCTATGCCTTGAACTCCTTACCATATCTTCTATTCCCTCCTAATGAAGGGATCAGAGACCCACTTTGGGAAAAACTGGTGAGATCATACCTCTGCCTGGCGACTCAGAAAGAAGAGGTCTGCTCTGTTCTCCAGTTTCACAGAAGAAGGGCCTACAAACAGAGAAAGCACCAGCCAAGACAAGGGTCAGCAACATTTTCCAGCCGTGGGCTGGTCCACTGTCCCTCAGACCATGTGGTGGGCCGGACTATATTCTGAAGGAAAAAAATGAACAGATTCCTATGCCCCACAAATAACCCGGAGATGCATTTTAAATAAAAGGACACATTCTACTCATGTAAAAACACGCTGATTCCCGGACCGTCCGTGGGCCAGATTGAGAAGGCGATTGGGATGCATCCGGCCCACGGGCCTTAGGTTGCCTACCCCTGAGCCAAGAAGTCAGGAAGGCCCTGAAAATCACCTGCCAAAAACATTAGCAAGCAATCCCTTAGGAAGAAGCATGCAAACCGTGCAAGAGAAGAGCAATGAACTCCTTGATCATTTTAATTGCCCCTTTCTGTATCTTTTTCAGCTTTGACATTTTTCTAGAAACAGCCTGGACCAGAACTCCACAAAATATTCCAATTGCGGATGAACCACAGCTTTCTGTAAGAGCCTATGATACCTCCTTTAATTTTAACTCTCTCCTAATAACAACGAATTTGCTTTTTTCACTGCTGTAGCACACAAGCCTTTCAAAATAGAAGTTGGAGGTTGAGACTTTTTCTGAAAGGAGTTTCACATGAGCAGCTCCATCATCAAAAAGGCTCAGTAATATTGTGCATAGATAAGAAAATAGGGTGGTAATGAAAAATAAAATCTCTACCTGGACTTTGAAGACTCAAAGAATTTTCTGTTGGATTGCTTGTATGTGTAATCTAGAGTTTATTTTACTGTCTGCTTTATTGACAAAATTCAATTCAAATAAAATTAAAGGGATACAAATATGTCCTTGGTTTTGCAAAATACCTTCATACCTTCTCTAAGGTCCTTGCTCTGCTCTGCCTTGCACTCTGCTTAGCTAGTTTAGACAGCCTATTATCTTTGTTGTTAGTTTCTCTTTTATTCATGTATTCTCAGTCAAGTTGAAGCTCAGGTCTAGTAGTCAATTAGATTCCATCCCCTAATAAAAAATCACATGGCTTACTTCCAACAGAATTTTCAATTGCCTCCTGGGATTTTTGAATGCCCAGCCTGAATTGTGGCAACTCTGGGCGGATCTTGTGGCCTCGATGGTAATAGACCAAGGCAAATTCAAAATCCCCCATAGTGTACAATGCTTCTGCTTTCTGGTATAGGCCCTGAAACAAAGAGGGGAAATGTTGGGGGCGGGGACAGACAACAGATAGACAACAAGAGAGCTATGCATTGTAAACTGGTTCGTGCGAGTAAACAAAAAATACCATTCTCAAGAAATGCACCCAAGCAGCTTGCTTATCCCAGTCTGATAATTTCTGAGATGTGGACAATTTGAAGAAGGGTTTTCTCCCATCCTCATATTTACATATTCTCACTTAGCTTGAAGTTAATTCAAGAGACTCCCTTCCAATCCAACTGTCCCTTTGAACCTCTGCTCTGGTTTGCTTGCAACAGAATTTTCTAACCTGGTTAATGTGCCAAATGGTTTAGAAAGATAGTTGCAGAACAAAGAATGACATGAAGGTTGGGTTCTTTTATGGAAGTTATTAGTTACCCTTCTTTCCTTCTGGGTTAAGAAAAGAGGGGAGACAGATCCATAACTCTCTTCCACCATCAAACCAGATACTCCACAATAAATTTTGAAAGGGAACCCTTTGAGTTGGTTCAGGCTTTTCCACCTTTTGGTTACTTACCTTGGTAAACCCTTTGTCAGCTGCCAGGGAGGCTTCTGCATCCTTCAAGGCATTTTCTGTATCTCCAAGTCTCAGGTAGCATTTTGAACGGGCAACAAGGCAGTTCCTGTCACCTGGCTGGAGTTGCAGGGCCTAGCAACACACAAAAACACCATGCCAAGTCTCAAAAGTATAGTTATAGCTGCTAACAGATCATTATATACCATCCAACATTTCGTAGATGAAAACTGGGGTGTGCTTTTATCCTGCCAAGGATCACTTGGCGAGCTACAGTTCCTTCACTTTTCCCCATTTCTTAGCAATGGATCCTGTATTACAGTGGTAAAGATAAAGGGTAGGTCCAGTTGTGACCGACGCTGGGGTTGCGGTGCTCATCTCGCTTTATTGGCTGAGGGAGGCGGCGTACAGCTTCTGGGTCACATGGCCAGCATGACTAAGCCGCTTCTGGCAAACCAGAGCAGCGCACGGAAATGATGTTTACCTTCCCGCTGGAGCGGTTCTTGTTTATCTACTTGCACTTTGATGTGCTTTCGAACTGCTAGGTTGGCAGGAGCAGGGACTGAGCAACGGGAGCTCACCCCGACCTTCTGATCGACAAGCCCTAGGCTCTGTGGTTTAACCCACAGTGCCACCTGCGTCCCATTACAGTGGTACCTCGGGTTAAGAACTTAATTCGTTCTGGAGGTCCATTCTGTGATAGGAATTTTGAGGTCTAGATATATGGTAATGTTCATAACTGCATGTACATAGATCAAGCACAGGAAGACTGACCTGAAGCCATTTTTTGATTCCTAAACTGAGCAAATGTTTCTCTGTGACCTGAAGCCATTTTTTGATTCCTAAACTGAGCAAATGTTTCTCTGCATGGTCAAAGTGGAAAAACCTCCCCATTGTCTTTTCCTTCACAAATCCTGTCTTAAGGGTATGTCTGTGTTTGAATAAGGGTGTGAAGCCTTATCATTACAAAAGACTGGCCAGGCTCCTCAGGCAATCCAATCAAGTAACCTGCCAGACAGGAAATAAACAAGGACAAGAGAAAAACAATATTGAAATTTTTGTTTTAAGACCACCTTTTCTGTGATGTATCTGAGGGGTGGTCTTAGGTTACACCCCTTCTGTGATGTATGTATAATGTTTCTGAGGGTGGTCTTGATCGACAGGAGGGGAATTTCAAAGGTCTTTAGAAGCCCTTGCACAGCATTTTTGTGGGTCCTCCTCCTTTCCTGCAAGTGAGGGGAGCACCCTGTTGCAAAAGATCAATAAAGATCAAGCTTACTAGCTGCTTTGTTTCTCAATATTCTCTGGTTGGCCTCTGTTATTTTCTCCTACCAATAGGGAACCTATGTAAGGACTCTATATGGGCTCTTGAATACCCCATAAGGGAAAAGGGCATATTTTTATTTACAACAATTCTTAACCTGAAACTGTTCTTAACCTGAGGTACCACTTTCGCTAATGGAGCCTTCTGCTGCCACCATGTGATTTCTGTTCTCATCCTGAAGCAAAGTTCTTAACCCGAGGTACAATTTCTGGGTTAGTGGGGTCTGTAACCTGAAGCGTATGTAACCCGAGGTACCACTGTAATTTTCTCTACAAGTAGCAGAGGTTGGATGGCCACCTGTATTGGATGCTTGAGCTGAGATTTCTGCATGGCAAGAGGTTGGGCTAGATGACCCTTGGGGGTCCCTCCCAACTCTACAATTCTACTAATGAATGAATGAATGAATGAACCTGCCTGATCCAGCAAGGCTCTTCTTATGTCCTTGTGTACATAGCACACATCTGGCTTCTCAAAGGCCACATCTGGAGGATGTGGGGGGAGGCGCTTGTTCTCGTATTTGAGGGTCCCAGGTATGACTGGCCATGTGATAAACGCACCATCAGCTCGACCCCAAGCGCCCAGAGGCAACCTCCCCTCCTCCCTTCATGCCTATTCACGAACCAGCTTCACCCCCTCCCTCCCTCCCTTCCCAGCCCCATCCTGCCCCACGAGCACGGCAAATTCTCACGTAGGTGTAGCAAGTCAGCGCCTTGGCAAGCTCCCCGCGCCGGCTCAGCATCGTCCCTTCCGCCATGAGGCTGGGGAAGGTCCCCCGCAAAACCTCGCCCTCCGAGTCCCCCATGCCTTGGAGCCGGGAAGGCCCAAGTGAGACGCGACGCCGCTGCCTAGCAACCTGCAGCCTAGCAACCGCAGCACTTCCGGGAACTTTACGGAAGCTCGGAAGGTTTAGAAGACAAAGGCGAACGACCGCCGGGGGAGGAGGAGCTCTAGTGTACCGCTTTTTGATTGGTTTGCTGATGCCCCGCCTCCTTTTCGTGCGGCTGCCACCAAAATTCCAATCTCTTCCTGTCTCTGGTCTTTGGCTAAGCCGGCCATTCGCTTGTTTCCTGGACACACCGCAGTCTTTTCTTAGCATTTTTAAGCGTGTGATTTGCCTGGGTCCTCGTCATCTTCTCCAATACAACACAGCAGGCAGCCGCTGTGACTTTTTTTTTAATATACTGTATATAATTTTATTAAATTTTCTGTTTTACACTTTAGCACTCATTTAAACATCCTTGAAATATCAATGACTTCCCGTCTTCTCTTTCCATGGTTCATTTTGCATATAATAAATCCCTGCATATTTTAGGTAAACTAAAGTGGCGCTGTGGGTTAAAGCCTCAGCGCCTAGGACTTGCCGATCGAAAGGTTGGCGGTTCGAATCCCTGCGGCGGGGTGCGCTCCCGCTGCTCGGTCCCAGCGCCTGCCAACCTAGCAGTTCGAAAGCACCTCCGGGTGCAAGTAGATAAATAGGGACCGCTTACCAGCGGGAAGGTAAACGGCGTTTCCGTGTGCGGCTCTGGCTCACCAGAGCAGCGATGTCACGTTGGCCACGTGACCCGGAAGTGTCTCCGGACAGCACTGGCCCCTGGCCTCTTAAGTGAGATGGGCGCACAACCCCAGAGTCTGTCAAGACTGGCCCGTATGGGCAGGGGTACCTTTACCTTTACTAAACCATTATTACATCCATCAAAACTTATTTACACTGTTGAATTTATCTTAATGCTGCCAACGTTTTCAAGTGTACACAGTCCCCCCCCCCTCCATATATTCAATAAACATTTTCCAATCTTCTCTAAACGTATGTTCTTGTTTTCTTATTCAATAGGTTAAGTCTGCAAGCTGTGCATATTCCATCAACTTAAGTTGCCATTCTTCTTTAGCTGGGACCTTGCTAGTTTTCCATTTTGGGGCTAACAAAACATGGGCTGCAGTAGAAGAGAGAAGAGTTTAGATTTGATATCCCGCTTTATCACTACCCGAAGGGGTCTCAAAGCGGCTCACAATCTCCTTTCCCTTCCTCCCCCACAACAAAAACTCTGTGAGGTGAGTGGGGCTGAGAGACTTCAGAGAAGTGTGACTGGCCCAAGGTCACCCAGCAGCTGCATGTGGAGGAGTGGAGACGCGAACCCGGTTCCCCAGATTACGAGTCCACCGCTCTTAACCACTACACCACACTGGCTCTCAGTAGTGGCATACATAAATAACATTTTTTGACACCTGGGAATTTCCCACTGAATTATCCCCAACAAAAAGGACTCTGATTGTTGTTGTTGTTTAAGTACTTTTGCACATTATTTTACAATTCATCATGGATCATTTCCCAATATTCTTTTGCCCTTTTACAAGTCCACGTATGAAAGAACGTTACAGCTGCTGTGACATTCAGCCTTGCCCAATGGGCATGGGCATAGCTGGAGGGGGAGTTAAGTAAATAACTCGAAAATTCTTAACTAAAAGTAAATATAATCGGAATATTTGAAATGGAAATGCTCGTGAGATTGCTTGGATGATGTCATGGTGGCACATTCTAGTGACGCAACTGGCAACCCGACAGAGTGATAGACTCCCACCCCGAAACTCAACTGTACTACACCATTTGGAAGGAGAAGAAACTCTGCAAACAGCAGTTAAAAGAGCTGAACATAGCAGACCTAGTAAAAGAGGTGGGTAATCTTTTACCCTACCACAAAAAAGACTGCTCATGTCTCTTGCTCAGTCATACACGACTTGTACCAGAGAGCAGTCATTTGGTACCTTGTGGAGAGTGAAGAACGGGCTAAGGCCGATGATAAGGGAATGTCACTTTTTTTAAAAAAATAACATTTTATTGATTTTCCAAAAATAAAAACAACAATACAGAAACAAAACACAACAAACTGACTTCCAGTCTAGTCCCTTCCTTGGTTCTATTATTTATCAACATACTGCATGTCTATTGTTAAATTTTAACCTATTTAAATCCCTATTATCCATTCATAACAAAATTACAAGTAATCTTAAAACCCTGCTAATGTATTAATCTGTGTACATTGCTTCTGTAAATATGCAATAAACATCTTCCACTCTTCCTTAAATTCATTGTCGTCTCTTCCTCTTAGTTTCATAGTCAATTTTGCCATTTCAGCATATTCAATTAATTTAACTTGCCAATCTTCTTTAGATGGGACACCTTCTTCTTTCCAATGTTGTGCTGATAAGGTCCATGTGGCCGTTGTTGCATACATAAACAAGTTCTTTTGTGATTTTGATAGGTCCACTCCTATAATTCCTAATAAGAAAGCTTCTGGTTGTTTTTTTAACAAAGGTTGTTTTAAACATCTTCTTCATTTCATTATAAATCATTTCCCAATATTTCTTTATAATTTTACAATCCCACCGCATATGGAAAAATGTCCCCTCTGTTATTTTACATTTCTAACACTTGCTTTCCTTAGTTTTATACATTTTTGCTAATTTAGCTGGCGTTAGATACCATCTATACATCATTTTCATATAATTTTCTTTAATCACCACACATGCTATAAATTTTATATAGTTCTTCCATAGTTTTTCCCATCCCACCATCTGAATATTATGTCCCACATCTTGTGCCCATTTAATCATAACTGATTTGACCTCTTCATCTTTTGTTTCCCATTCCAGCAACAGATTGTACATTTTAGATATTAATTTTGTATCATTTTCTATTATTTCTCTCTGAAAGGTTGACATTTCATATGCAAACCCTACCTTTTTATCATTCTTAAATATTTCATTTAACTGAAAATATTGTAACCAATCTGTTACGTTCTAATTTTGTTAAAATCTTTCCATTTTAATTTGTTTTCTGTTTCAATTAACAGCTCTCTGTATGTAGCCCATTTTGTATTTTGTATGTAGCCCATTTTGTATCCATATTTATTCCCCCCCGCCCCCCCGCCTCCCCCCCCAGTATCAGGGATTATAAGGGAACATAATGGGCTACACTTACTGAGTGTGCACAGAAATACTAGAAAAGCTAAGCAATAAACTGAAACTGACACGGGGACAAATGGAAGAGGACGCCTTCACCCCAGTATGGCTCCCCTTTATCACATACACAGCCCAACAAGACAACAAGAAGAATCCACCGACAGCATACAAATCAGTTTGGTTTACCTGACTCAACAATTCCTCCATCACAAATGCAAACAAACCCCATTGCAGACAACCACAGACAACCAATCACAGCCTGCCTCCCCAATACCTCTCACTACCAAGGATATGTCATAAACGCAGACACAAAACCCCACACGGACAATATACAAAAGAATATAAGCCTCACCACACCACCCCTCCTCTCCAATCCTCTTCTTCCCCAACCTTATACTGTACTCAACACTAATGTCTCACAACAAATGTAACTGATTTATAAGGAAGACTGTAGAACCTGAAAAAAGGGACAAGGTGTTATGTACTGAAGTTCTCACCCTGGGCCAGCAGGGGGATACTGTTTTGGCTCAGGTTGACATATGCAAATAAGGGATTGAAAGTGACATTCGGTGATTGGATAGTTACAGAAAGTGTTACAGTTGCGTTGTAGTGGAGCTCTATATAAGCAGGCTGGCTGAACCCTTCAGTTCAGTTCTAACCTACTCTCGTCAAATGCCAACGGCTAACTGGCGGGAGGTGCGGTCGCAACTGTTGTAGTCATACATGTATAGACACATTTTTAGTGATGTCGTAGCACGAATAACATTTCTTGATATTGAAATATTGTTGGTGTATCAATGTGCCCCGCTTCCCCCTACCACAATTTCTATGATGCCATTCTTAAACATGGCGGCCTCCCCATCTGCATAGCTGTCAACTTTTCCCTTTTCTTGCGAGGAATCCTATTCAGAATAAGGGAATTTCCCTTTAAAAAAGTGGAACGTTGACAGCTATGCCATCTGTCATTTGCTTGCAAAGCCCACAATAGCCTCTATGACCTACCTGTCTGAGGAGCTAGGAGACAGAAAGGAAAATAAAAACAGAGGAAGAGATTACTGGTGGGAAATAAGAAGAGCTGCTGTCTTAATGAAAGGAAACTTTGGCTGCTGCTTCTGCGCCAAAGATGGCTGAGACGGAGCCATGCCCGCAAGGAGAAGGGGCAGTGGGGAAGAAGCGTGATGGATGGCAACCAGGAATCGCCTGGATGTCCTTTGGTCCTTCATCCTGGGAGCTGGAGCTGGAGCCTGATCCCTGGAGGCATGGCCCTGTGGACAAAGCAGGGTGTATTATGGGCTCTCATGTGAATGGGCTCTCACTGTCCGTAGATTCCCCAATTATCGCATTGCCACACCATGCTGCTGGGCACACTCACAGGTCATAAAATCACTGGTGGCTCCTGAGTTTTGTAATGCTTGAAGTTGTCCTCTGCGTCCATCTGGGAGCTGTAGCCACATGAAAGCTGAGACCGGGAATAGCCAGTGGTGGTGGAAGTCCTGTGTTGTCACAGAGGTTACATATGGGAAAAGCCAGGGAACCCAGAAGATCCTGGCATGTCTTTTAGCAGGACTCCGGGACCACCCCAGATACAAGCTCAGTTAGTTGGATTAGTTGGAGGAGTTCCAGATAAATATATAGCTAATTATACATATCTATGACACAACCTTGATGGCAGAAAATGAGGAGGAATTAAAGAACCTTTTAATGAGGGTGAAAGAGGAGAGTGCAAAATATGGTCTGAAGCTCAACATCAAAAAAACTAAGATCATGACCACTGGTCCCATCACCTCCTGGCAAATAGAAGGGGAAGAAATGGAGGCAGTGAGAGATTTTACTTTCTTGGGTTCCATGATCATTGCAGATGGTGACAGCAGCCATGAAATTAAAAGACGCCTGCTTCTTGGGAGAAAAGCAATGACAAACCTAGACAGCATCTTAAAAAGCAGAGACATCACCTTGCCGACAAAGGTCTGTATAGTTTAAGCTATGGTTCTCCCAGTAGTGATGTATGGAAGTGACAGCTGGACCATAAAGAAGGCTGATCACCGAAGAATTGATGCTTTTGAATTATGGTGCTGGAGGAGACTCTTGAGAGTCCCATGGACTGCAAGAAGATCAAACCTATCCATTCTGAAGGAAATCAGCCCTGAGTGCTCACTGGAAGGACAGATCCTGAAGCTGAGGCTCCAATACTTTGGCCACCTCATGAGAAGAGAAGACTCCCTGGAAAAGACCCTGATGTTGGGAAAGGTTGAGGGCACAAGGAGAAGGGGACGACAGAGGACGAGATGGCTGGACAGTGTACTTGAAGCTACCAACATGAGTTTGACCAAACTGCGGGAGGCAGTGGGAGACAGGAGGGCTTGGCGTGCTCTGGTCCATGGGGTCACAAAGAGTCGTACACGACTAAACAACTAAACAACAAATTTTATTCTAGGGTTCATTATGGTAAGTGAGACCACTGGTTGGTGCTGCCTAGAATCTCAGGAAGGATGTTTTCATGGGATGCAGAAATTAGAGGAAAATATGGGCTAAGAAGGCAAGGAAAGAACCTCAGATGCATTCCATTTTGGTCAACATGTGAGATTTCATAAGATTTCTCAACCTAGTTCTGGTGTTAGTATTTTGGGGGCAACATTTCTAAAGAAGAAGAAGAAGAAGAAGAAGAAGAAGAAGAAGAAGAAGAAGAAGAAGAAGAAGAAGGCAAGAAAGAACATGCCCTAGTTTGAGATCTAGGTGGTCCAGGACAGCAATATGCGTAATTTGAAGCCCAAACATGGAAAACTATCTATTTCCCAAAATATTTAGGTTTGGACTAGTAGGCTGGCCTTGATTCCTGCAGGTCTGAAACCATAGCCATGGAGACAGTTCTTGGTGGGGGGGGGGGACCTGTTTCCCCAAGGCAATAACCAGGGGGAAGAGAAGTGGCTGCCCCATTGCTGGCATGAGGAAATGGCAATCCCCATCGCCAGCAATGGGTGAGTCACTTCTTCCTGGTTCAGTTCCACACACCATGTCCGTTTCTGTCTGAAAGAAGGAAGGACGTAGGGGGAGAATTCTGGGATTCATCTCGGCAGAAGCATTCCCAAGCAGTGCCGGATTGCCCAATGGATCAAAATAAATACTGTTATTATTGTGTAATAAAAGTGGTTTATTACTATTGTTGGTTGGTAAAATCAAAAACCTATCAGGAAATAATTTGCAAGGAGCCCAGAGATATTTTTACTGCCTCAGGGACTCCGCAGGTTTTAATCTGAAACTGTACCTAACCAAGGGCAAACTTTGGGCTCTCAAATGTCAACGGTGCCCCGCACGACCCTAAAATTCAGCACCCCTCCCTCTTGTTCTTCAGCATTGTTTTGGCCCCCTCGTCAATGGGGTGCCCAGTGTAAGCACACCAGTTGTACTATCCTAAAACTGCCCCGGCCCAGCCTTGGGATGTGGTGTTGGCATGGGAGAGAATCATGCCCCTTGTCCTGCCCAAGTGGACCGCAGAGAAACTCTTCCCGTAAAACTATAGGAATATCTAAATCAGGCCTTCCTCCTCCAGCTGGGAAGATCACTGGGAAACCCTTCCCCTGCTACTGAAGGTCACAGCATACCTGCAAATTCTGGGTTTCCCCCTGGCACCACTGGGCTGCTGCTTGGCCAGAGCCTTTCCCAAACCACGACCCTGCGATGGAAGAAGGACTTGGTATTCTTCTGGAATAGGCATCTACAACAGAAAATATAATCTGGGGACCACAGCTGAGGACCTGCCAAGCTTTCTGTGGACAAGTCAAGCCAGTGAGCCAAGCCACATGCACTAGTGATGGGAGACAATAATAATAATAATAATAATAATAATAATAATAATAATAATACAGTAATAATAATAATACAGTAATAATAATAATAATAATAATAATAATAATAATAATAATAATAATATTTCTATGCCACTCATTTCCTCTGGGCCTCGGATTTCCTCCTGCCTTCAGAGTTCCTTCTCATGGTCACTGATGGGCACACTTGATCCTACTACTGGACTTCTGATCCTGAAGAGCTGCCCAGCCCAGCTTCAGGTCCCCCACCAAGTGCCCCCCTTCTAGAACCCACCACTCTCAACCGACTCTAAACAGCCTCCCCCCAGCATTCACTCTCCCTTTCTAAGCCTCCTCCACCTTCCGTCTCCGCCAGAATTCCACTCTCTCTCTTCCCCTCCCTCCCTGTTTGACATACACCTGGGAATTCGAATAGAATCACCTTAATTACCCTATTGCAAAAACAGAGGAAGAGGTTACAGATTGAAATGTCCAGGGATCCCAAAATCTAAACTCACAGACCCTGACTTCTGTCTCGCAGGAGGACTCAGGATCCACCTTGGACCTCAACCTTTCCCTGTTCCCTCCCTGTGTCAAATTAAAGATGGTAAGCCCCTCAGGGCAGGAACCTCTTTCTCAAGGGTCACACACAGCGATGGTGCAAACAAATAACACAAAATAAATCTCGCTACGCTCCTGCCCCGTGCAAGATGAAGCCCGCAAGACGCCTTTCCCTTAAAACTAAAGGATCCATTGGGGGCCCCTGCAGCATGAAAAGGGGCTAAGTCCACAGAGTTGCATTTCTGAGAGGCAGGGACCTGGCAAGCTATCTACAGCTGCCAACAAGTCAAGCCAGGGAGCCAAGCCACTTGCACCAGTGATGGGTGATGCTAATAATTATAATGATAATGATGATAATGATTATAATAATTCAGTGGTGCCTCGGGTTACAGACGCTTCAGGTTACAGACGCTTCAGGTTACAGACTCCGCTATCCCAGAAATAGTACCTTGGGTTAAGAACTCAGGATGAGAACAGAAATTGTGTGGCAGCGGGAGGCCCCATTAGCTAAAGTGGTACCTCAGGTTAAGAACAGTTTCAGGCTAATTATTATTAGTAATAATAATAATAATAATAATAATAATAATTCTATGCCACTCCTCTCCTCTGGGCCTCGTGCTCCTCCTACCTTCACAGTTCCTATTCATGATCAGTGATGGGCAAGGATCTTGCCAAGTCTCTCACCATCATCTGACAGGCTCTTGCAGAATGAGAAAAGGCTTGCTTGCTAAGCAGCACTTTGTGACATCAGCTGGCAAACAGGAGCCAGGCAGCTGGGTTGTCAGGCAACTGAGTTAATAAAAATAAAATCAGGAGGGTCAAAGTGTACTGGGAAGAGGCCACTGTGAGTCTGGCCAGAGTGTGCTGCTGCGATGTGTGGTTGTGCCTCCCCTGGTTCTGCATCTTGCTCCCCCCGCCCCTTCCTTTAGCTGCTTGATGGAATCATAGAGTTGGAAGAGATCCCAAGGCTCATCTAGTCAAACCCCTGGCAATGCAATGATCCTGCCCATAGCCATCCCTGGCTGGGCTCCAATCTCCGACCTTCTTACCAATCAGATGCACTGACCCCTTGCGATTCTGCATGGGGTGGAGAAAGGGGAGAGAGAAAGGTTTTGCTCTCTTTCTCAGGACATGGATATGAGAGCCAAAGCATGCAGCCCTGTCAATATCTCAAAGGCCGTCACTGGGAGGAGGGAGCAAGCTTGTTTTCTTCTGCTCCAGAGGCCCTCAGGACCTGAAGCCGTGGTTTCAAGCTACAAGAAAGGAGATTCTGACTCAACTTCAGGAAGACACCTTTCCCTTAAAACCAAAGGATGTGCACACACTATCCATTTGGGGCCCCTGCAGTGAATAGGGTCTAAGTCTGCAGAGCTGCATTGCTGAGAGGCAGGGGCAAATTGTGTTTTTATGTGTATGAATGTGTTGCGAATGAAAACTAGTGGATATTCACAAACAGATGAAACTCATGGAAGTTGGCAGCTGAAGTTAGCAAATCAAGTTGACAGGCAGAAACTGGTGGAGATGCCTGGGTGATGCTGTTGATTTTCGTATTTTGGTTTAAAGAAAAATATGCTAGGTATAATAAGAAGAGAATTCACTGGATGTCTAAGATCCAGGTTTGGGACAAGTACTCTTTGGTGAGAGGGCTCCAGCAGTGATTTAAAATCACAAAATATACAGCAAAGCAAAGCATGGAAATACCGCCTGTTAGACTTTTAAAATATCCCCTTCTAAGTTGCTTCCAAAGTTCCCCACTTCCCTTAGCATAGAAAGAGACCCCACATCTGGTAAGTTAAAAATGGTTTCCTTACAAACTCTTTAAAGGTCAGATTCATGTGCTTTCCCATACAGCAGTAAGAAAACGTAGGCAGCAAAAATTAGGTTCCAATGTGGTAAATGCAATGCTTTTTTTCGGGGGGTGCTCAAGAGTACACAGTGCCAGCACCTCTTATGGTTGTTGTTAAAAGGTGTAACAACTTCATGGTGAGTACCAACACCTCTTTTTCTAGAAAAAAAAAAGCACTGGGTAAATGTTACTAAATTATTTGTTTAGAAACACAAAGATGGCTTGCTTAAGCCATGTGGTCAAAGCTTGGAGCACCCAGCTTAGACCTCTGTACTGGTAGAGTTCACATAGTAGAATAGGAAGAACAAAGACTTGATAACCCTACGTTTCCGAGCACAATTCAAAGTGTTGGTGCTGACCTTTAAAGCCCTAAACGGCCTCGGCCCAGTATACCTGACAGAGTGTCTCCACCCACATCGTTCTGCCTGGACACTGAGGTCCAGCGCCAAGGGCCTACTGGCGGTTCCCTGGCTGCGAGAAGCCAAGTTACAGGGAACCAGGCAGAGGGCCTTCTCAGCAGTGGCACCTGCCCTGTGGATTGCCCTCCCACCAGATGTCAAAGAGAACAACAACGACCAGACTTGTAGAAGACATCTGAAGGCAGCCCTGTTTAGGGAAGCTTTTAATCTTTGACAGACTGCTGTATTTTAATATTTTGTTGGAAGTCACCCAGAGTGGCTGGGGAAACCCAGCCAGATGGGTGGTGCATAAATAATATGTTGTTGTTGTTGTTGTTACTTGTCCTCCCAAGGTGAGTCACAATTCAGCTCCCCCAAGGGTATGAAAAGCTTTCTCTTAGCTGAAACATTTCTAACAGGTGTAGTAAGGTACTTCAAGAGCAATATTTGGGCTTTTTTAGAAGAGCCTCAATGAAATGTAAGGGTTCAACATGTGATCTATGATGGGCTACAAAGACATGGGTTTGAATCTCACTTCTGCTTCAGGGATACCTGGTGTAGAGAATGGTTTTATTGGTTGATTCCCCCTCCCCCCCCCTTGTGAATCGGCAGTCAGGGATAGAATGTGCTAAAAATAGAAAACAAACAAAAACTTAACCAGAGTTAAGAATCTACAGTAGAATAATTGCATTTGTGTAGCTTAGTTCAATGTGCCTTGCGAGTTTCAAAACTCCTGGAAAAACCAGTTGGGGGACAGCAGTAGACTCTGACAGCATTTTGCTTCTGCAGAACAGATCAAACTGGTTTCCTAGCTTAATCAACCAAAGAAGCTTGGAATGATGCAAGGTGTAATAAACATCATGTCACGAAGAGGCAAGTGCATTCAGAGGTGTGGAAGGATGTTTCGGCCATTGTGTCTTCACAGTCACTGCACACATGACATTTTATTTACATGGGGGCTCATGGGTGCAGGAGGGAAGCTATACACTTGTCACATGTTAAGAAGTAGGTGTCTACTTGCATGATTCTTAAACACACACAAATCACTTTATTTCGCTATGTTTGATTGCTGCATATATGTGAACTGATGGCACTGAAAATTTATGAGTCGAGGTGATGTGAAAAATTGTTTGTGGCGCTGTATTTGTGATGCCTGAATAACACACGCAAGTTATCAATTCATGTTACTATCTTCAGCAAACGAACATGCATTAATTAGCCCTTATCTACCCCTGGTTTATGCTTCAGAAAGCTGTAATTGGTGTTGTTCTAAAATGCGGCTTTGCCAGCAATGCTTCATTTATACCGACAGCTTTGTGCCCACGCTAGTGTTTTCCAAACTTCTGAAAGTTGCCACACACTTTTAAAATGTAAATTGGTAATGAAAGAAAATTACCCAGGCAGAGAGGCAACAGGAGGCCACCTGAGGGCAGGCAATTCTCCGGTGCCTACGTACGTGGGGTGATGAAATGCTCCAATCACACCTGATGTAAAAACAGGGCATAATGAACCATCTCGACTGGAGACTGGAATCAGGCAGAGCCAGAGCAGTTAATAATACAGACACAGCTGGCACCCGCCTCTACAGATGGGTGTTTTGGGCTCCCAGAATTTATTTTAATTATTTTATTGAATATCTCACAGCGCCCTGACAGTTCCCTCATGACACACGTTTTCCCAAGCACACATATGGGAATCATTATCCTGCACTGTTTCTGAACTTACATTGACCATTGGCGAGTTTGCTGCAATGATTAATGTCTGCCTGTGGTGCTTCTCCCAGATGACTGATTCAGGGTGTGGTGGTCTTACAGTGTATTTGGAAAATGTCATTTGGCCAATGTTGATATTTCTGTGGAGGGAAAATGCAGCTCCTTCCACCCAACACTATGGCACTTACTTTTAATTCGGCTTTCTTTCTTTCTTTCTTTCTTTCTTTCTTTCTTTCTTTCAAGTTTCAAATGTTTTGAAGTGTGTATTAGCTATTAAGGGGCATAACACACGTCACAGGTGCACCTTCATTTATTTTATATACTGTATAAAGAACAACAAAATAAATACTTCTCTGTAGCAGAAACAGCCTCCCCCCCCCCCCCGCAATTCTGAATATGCTTGTCATATGGCTAGCTAAACTCAGATCTACGAGTACTATAAAAGGTAAAGGGACCCCTGACCATTAGGTCCAGTCATGACCGACTCTGGGGTTGCGGCGCTCATCTCGCTTTATTGGCTGAGGGAGCTGGTGTACAGCTTCTGGGTCATGTGGCCAGCATGACTAAGCCGCTTCTGGCAAACCAGAGCAGTGCACGGAAACGCCGTTTACCTTCCTGCCGGAGCAGTACCTATTTATCTACTTGCACTTTGACGTGCTTTCGAACTGCTAGGTTGGCAGGCGCTGGGACCGAGCAACGGGAGCTCACCCCGTCGCGAGGATTCGAACTGCTGACCTTCTGATCGGCAAGTCCTGGGCTCTGTGGTTTAACCCACAGCGCCACCCGCGTCTGGACTTAATAAATACAATGTGTTCTGTACCATGGCTGATTGAATTATTTGTCAAAGCAAAGCAAAAATTATACCAACGGTTGTATGAATGTTTAATGCATCTTTTTAATTTTTGACTGATTTATTTATTTCTACCATGGGGCGGGGAGGAAAGAAAACGAGCTTTGCAAAGCACTAAAGTTTGCTTGCTCCTTCTGACTACTGAAAATTTTACTTTTTAACACTAGGTGCTGGCAGCGCACTTTCCAACCTATCCTTCCTGCCATAAGGACCTGACACATTATTTGAAAAGTCAGACTGCATGCCAAGAAAAGACTCTAGCGGATTGAGCAGACAAGACCAAGAGTGGTTCCAATGGTCATGAAGGTGGTTTCTGCATGTGCTGTAGAGGGAAGTGAGGGGCAGGTGGGGCTCATCGACCTGGGAAGGTAGCCCATCTAGGAGAAAGAAGACTCTGATCCTAAACCTCTGTTGCCTTTTTGGAAGAAAAGGCTAAGGAATAATAATCTGGAGTGGATGGTTGGATGGCTCCTTGTACGCCTCCTACTGGCAACTTCTGCAGCCAAGCGGATGGCAAACGTCTTGCTCTGCTTTCCTTTGGACCACATCAGACAGGTTAAGAGTGGGGTCTGGTGGTCTGGACAACCCAGGACCTCCAGATGTTGTAAACAAAATCTGCCCTTTTTCCCTTATGGGGTATCCAAGAGCCCATAAAGAGTCCTTACGTGGGTTCCCTATTGGTAGGAGAAAATAACATAGGCCAATCAGAGAAGATTGAGAAGCAAAGCAGCTAGTAAGCCTGATCTTTATTAAAGCTGTTGCAACAGGGTGCTCCCTTCACACGCAGGAGGACGGAGGAGGACCCAGAACAAAGGTGTACCTGCCCTTATATAAACATTTTAAATTCCCTGCCCTGGAAGCTCAAGACCACCCCTCCATACATCATACAGAAGGGGTGTATGGGAGACTACCCCTTCTGTATGACTACCCCCACAAACATCATACCTACATCACAGAAAAGGTGGTCTACAACAGAAATTTGAATGTTGTTGTTTTTCCTGTCTGCCAGGTTATCTGATAATGCCTTATCTGATTGCCTTTCCTGGTAGTCTGTCACCCTTTGAGATGGTGATTTCCCAATTCTTGAGACAATGGGAAGGCTCCCTGACCCCCTCCCTCCTTGCAGAGAAAACATTTGGTCAGTTTGGGAGTCAAAATGGTTTCAGGATGGTCTTCCTGTGCTGCTCCAGACATGTGGTCCACATATCTATGTTTGTGCTTGGTTGGTACATTTATGAACATTTATTATATAAGACCTTAAAATTCTTATAACACAGACACACTGCCCAAGGATCCCTTTGGTGCTGCTAACACAACGGTTTGACTTCACTCTCGGAGGCGCACTCCATTGTCTCTTCAGAAAGACTGATGCCGACAACAATACCAATTTAAATAGTCATGGCTTCCCTCAAAGATTCCTGTTTTCAAACCTCACAACAAACAACTAAACGTACACAATCAAAATTTCATGAATAGTGTGTAGCTAGATTCACTTGTTTTGAGATAGCTGACTCCGTTTACATGAACAGCGCTGCTGATCTATTGAGGAAACATTCCTGGCATAAAATAGCGTTCTCCCTTTCATCTGTCAGAACAGTTTCTTCTAGTTATTTGGGCCTTAAGATGGGGCGGTTAGTAACATTTTGAGAGATCAAACTAGACATTATTTTTGAAAGCCAAATGACCCATGTGGCTGTCCTTAATAAGCAGATCTCACTGCGAAAAACACCCGGGTTGTGTTTAAAATAGCCAAAAATACGTCGTGCTGAAATGTGAGCAGCCTGTGACCATGGATACGGAGGTTCCCCAAATAAAAGGAGAGGTAATTTCATCTGAGTTGACCAAGATTTCTGATAGGCGAAGCATTCGCTCTTCTTTCTATGTCAGCATTCATGTCTGGTGACAGTAGGACAACATAGCTGTCAATGTTTCCCTTTTTTTAAGGGAAATTCCCTTATTCCGAATAGGATTCCTCACAAGAAAAGGGAAAAGTTGACAGCCATGTAGGACAATCCATAGCCTTCTTTTGTATTCTACGCCCAAAGTGGCTTTCATGTACTCTTCATGTACTCTTCATGTACTCATGTACTCTGCCATGGACCTTTGAAGAAGATGTCATCTAGAACTGAGAGCTCTTCTTTGGATGTAGCGCAGGCACAGGCAAACTCGGCCCTCCAGATGTTTTGGGACTACAACTCCCATCATCCCTAGCTAACAGGACCAGTGGCCAGGGATTATGGGAGTTGTAGTCCCAAAACATCTGGAGGGCCGAGTTTGCCTATGCCTGATGTAGTGTATGGGCTTGCCACGTGATAATTTTAGGCAACTCATCTCAGTTGCTCTAATTACATTTTGCCTGGTTCCATCCTGGTTTGTGGGCTGGGCAAACATTTACTGTTATCAGAATTTTGATCAGGTATGTGCACATGGAATTGGTACCTCTGCTCTGTCAAAAGGTCTGGATCACATTCTGGAGGAGAGCTGTGGAGGCCAATCGCAAAATGGCATCCCTAACACAAAATGGTTGCCATTTGGGGCATGGCACAACTCGTGTGTGTCATGAGTCCCATAAAGACATTCTGGAGAAGCTGGTCAGATCAGGATCAGGAATGGGAGGTGTTTTGCCCTGTGTATCACTAATGATGTCAAGATGCCTGTGTCTGGCTGTGTCTTACCTGTGATTGCTGTTTTTCCACCCCTAGTTACTGAGCCAGCTCTGTTGCTATGAAGGGAAAACCTATCCTTCCATGCTGTTTATTATTTCTACTTCCTTTGGTTTTTTGGTCATGCAACCAAAATGAGCGATTTCCTATTCTATGCAATTAATAATCCCAAACATGATTTCTGGAAGGTGTGGATTTCAAAGGTTGGAAAACAGGCATTTTTGTGTGTACAGTATTTACAATTTCAACCCTATATTCCCACTTTCTGCATACAAAATGCTTGTTAATAAATATTCTATCAATAATATTGATTCCCGGGCCGGGAAATAACTTGGGGAAGACCCAGATTAGTCCTGAAGTTCCACGTTGTGTGGGAAACTGCAAAAAAACACAAACAAAAAAACTGGCTGGCTGCCTAAATTCAAAAAAGCATGGGGCTTGGCCCACTCTCTAGGCAAAAGAGCCCCCAGCAGAGTTTAAAACAGAAATGTATGCAGTCTTTGCAAAGCACCAAAATATATACTGTATGTGTTGAATGAACAAGTATTCGGCGACCCGCTCGTGCCAGTCTCCCCGGTCTAGGCGCGCCAGTGCCTCTTTTGCCGAGCGCTCCATTCTCTCTGCTTGCCCGTTGCTGGATGGATGAAAGGGTGCCGTTAGGGCATGGCGGATGCCCAGTCCCAAAAGATACCGCTCAAAAGTGCCTGACGTGAACTGCGGTCCGTTGTCGGAGACAAGGACATCAGGACACCAATGCGTCGCAAACAGGCCTCGCAGCACCCGGATGACGGCCTCAGTAGTGGTGGAGGGCATCAGGGCCACCTCCAGCCATTTGGAATAGGCGTCCACCACTACCATAAAGGTCCGGCCGTGAAAGGGGCCAGCCAGATCGATGTGCACCCTTGACCAGGGTGTCTTTGGCGTCTCCCAGGTGTGTCCCTTAGCTGCTGGTGGTGCAGGCCTCGACTCTTGGTACGCTTGACAGGCGGACACCCAGGCAGTGATGGCATCATCCATGTTAGGCCACCAGACGTAACACCGAGCCAACGCCTTCATTTTGACAATTCCCTGGTGGCCAATGTGCAGAGCCTCCAGGACGCGCTGACGGAGTCCCTGGGGAATCACGACGCGGTCTCCCCACAGCAGACAGCTGCGATGAGCCGAGAGTTCATGTTGTCTGGTTGCGAAGGGCTGGAACTCTGATGCAAAAGGCCCTTGTGGCCACCCCCTCCACACCCAGTTGAGCACCCGGCTGATGGTGCGATCCTGGGCAGATGCGGAGGCCACAGTGGCAGCCGATACAGGCGCTGCTGGAAGATCCTCAATCAGCAGGAGCGATGAAGCTGGAGCTGGGTCTTCCACAAACGCTGGAAGAGGGCAACGGCTGAGGGCGTTGGCATGGCCCATCGATTTCCCCGGGCGATGGACGAGCCGGTAGTGGTAGGCAGCCAGGAAAACAGTCCATCGCAGCATGCGTGGCGAGAGGACCGGTGGAGTTGGACGATCACCAGCGAGGAGGCCCAGGAACAGCTTATGGTCAGTGATGAGGTCAAAAGTCCTGCCATAGAGGTATTCATGGAACCTCTTCACTCCAGCCACAAGTGCCAGTGCCTCCTTATCGAGCTGGCTGTAATTCCGTTCCATCGGAGATAGCGTCCTGGAAAAGTAGGCGAACGGTGCTTCTCTTCCGTCCGGAAAACGGTGACTAAGGACAGCGCCGATGCCAAAAGGTGAGGCGTCGCAGGCAAGGACCAGCGGCCTGGATTCACTGTACTGTACCAGCACACGGTCTGATGAAAGGAGAGCCTTGACCGCGTTGAAGGCCGCCGTCTCCCGATGACCCCAGGACCAAGGCGTCGGGTGTGGTCGGGTGAAGGCCAGAGGCGTCGATAAGATAGCCCAGGAACTCTACCTGTGGAACGGCGATCTGGCACTTCTCCCTCTTTACCTTGAGCCCGGCCTCTTGGAACCTGGTCAGCACGGCATGGAGGCGCTCGAACAGCTGCTGGTGTGAGTCTGCGGACACCAAGACGTCATCAAAATATGGTACCACGCCTGGAAGCCCTTGCAGGAGACGCTCCATAAGGCTTTGGAAGATGCCAGGAGCCACACTCACCCCGAACTGCAACCGGCGGCAACGGAATGCCCCTCGGTGGGTGACGATCGTCTGGGCTTCAGCAGTGGCATCATCGACGGGCAGTTGTTGATAGGCTTGGGCAAGGTCCAGCTTAGCGAAGACCTTACCCTCACCCAGGGAATGCAGCAGGTGTTGGACAACAGGAACCGGATAAGCGTGCTGCTGAAGTGCCTTGTTGATCGTGCACTTGTAGTCAGCGCAGATTCTCACCAACCCGTCTGGCTTGACAGGCGTGACGATGGTTTCCCACTTGGCGTGGTCAACCGGCTCCAAAACTCCTTGGGCGATCAGCTTGTCCAGTTGTTCGTCCACCTTAGCCTTGAGAGCAAAGGGAACCCGGCGTGGCTTTAGCTTGATGGGGGCGACTTGTGGATCAAGGCTAAAGGAGATGGGCGTACCTATATATTGCCCCAAAGTGCCATCAAAAACCTCGGCAAAGTCTTTGACCAGACCCTCAGTCTCTGCGTTAGAGATGCAGTTGATGCCGGTGACTTCCAGGCCGAGGGGATCAAACCAGTCTAGCCCTAGGAGGCTTGGCCGCTGACCTTCGACCACCACCAACCGGAGCAGGCCCGAAAAATCCTTGAAGGCGATCCGGAACTGGCCAACGCCTACCACAGGAATGTCGTTTCCCTGGTAGTCTCTCAGGTGTACACGGTGAGAGTCGAGTTGCCTTTTGGACACTCTGGGTACCAGTCTTTTGATGGTGCTCCAAGACACGATGGACAGGGCAGTGTGTCGATCTCCATGTCACATGGAGCTCCTTCAATGAGCACCGTGACGTTCAGCTTGCGTCACGTAGGTGAGTCGGTTTGGCCAATCATGGTTCCAGACGGGCAGCGGCAGTTGGTGAGAGCGAAACAGCTTTCCTTGGCAGACTGGAGTGAAGACTTGGACTTGCGAGTCGGTGAAGGGGGGGTGTCAGACGGAGCCGATCGGCAGACCTTAGCGATGTGGCCCCTTCTGGAACACTTCCTACAGATGGCGTCTCTGAATCGATACTTGGCACGGGAATGGTTCCCTCCGCAGCCGGCACATTCCGGTTGGCCATTGGACTTCTGTTGGAACTTCCTGCGCTCCCGCTTTGTCTGGTGCACATCATCGTCTTCACTGGAGGATGCCTCATCACTGCTGGCCTCTTCATGATGCACTGGAACTGGCTTCCTAGCAAGACGCGGGCTGCTGGACTTGCGGATCTCCTGGGCGGAGCGTTCAGCAGCTTCTGAGGCCACAGCCTCCTCAATGGCTTTCTGTAGCGTGGGGTCTGGCTTGGCGAGGAGACGCCGTTGCAGATGGATGTCCCGGACCCCGCAGACAATTCGATCCATCAGGGCATCGTCTAAGTCTCGGAACTCGCAGTGCATTGCAGCCTGTCGCAGGGCGGTGGTGTAGTTGTTGATTGACCCCCCCTCTGCCTGGTTCCGGTGATAGAACGCATGGCGGGCAGCAATCTTGGATGGCTTTGGTGCGTAGTGGTTGCGGAGCTTCTCTTGGATCGTGTCCCATGGTGTTGCCTGGACTGCTTCAGGCGCAACCAATGCTCGGGCCGTCTCAAACACCTCAGGCTCACAGAGGCTGAGGAATAGGCCCCGCTTACGCTCCTGTGATACTTGCATCAGCTCGTTGGCTTGGAGGTAGCAGTCAAACCGAGCGAGGTAGGAGTCCCATGATTCAGAGGCTGGCGCAAACGGCGGTAGAGGCACAAGGTAAAAGGTAAAGGTAAAGGTACCCCTGCCCGTACGGGCCAGTCTTGACAGACTCTGGGGTTGTGCGCCCATCTCACTTAAGAGGCCAGGGGCCAGCGCTGTCCGGAGACACTTCCGGGTCACGTGGCCAGCGTGACATCGCTGTTCTGGCAAGCCAGAGCCGCACACGGAAACGCCGTTTACCTTCCCGCTGGTAAGCGGTCCCTATTTATCTACTTGCACCCGGAGGTGCTTTCGAACTGCTAGGTTGGCAGGCGCTGGGACCGAGCAGCGGGAGCGCACCCCGCCGCAGGGATTCGAACTGCCGACCTTTTGATCGGCAAGCCCTAGGTGAAGCCATAATTCTGATGCCGGCGTGAAGGGCGATGGATGGAACACCGTGCTCTAGCCAGAACAGTCAGCTCTGAATTGGTTCTGTTCAGTGATTTCGCTCAGTGATTCAGCTCAGTGATTCAGCTCTGCTCAGAGGTGGCTGCATCTGGCTGTGCTCTGATGTCCATCGATCCCATCCTCGTCGCCAGTGTTAAGTTGTGGGCGAACATAGCAGGCGACACAGCAATTTCTCCAGAGCAGCTCTTTATTTGTACGCTGGCAGAACTGAACAGCAAACAGCTCAGCCGGCCTGCTTTTATAGGCAGCCGGGTGTCAACATTGTAGCAACAACAACCCAGGGTTTCCCGCCTAAAATAACTGACGTGGACCTGAGTGAAAACTATCTACAGTATCCCCCTGCTGGCCCAGGGTGAGAACCTCAGTACATAACACCCATGTATAAGACACCCCCTTTTGGGGGGACTCAAATTTAAGAAAATGGGGGGGAATTTCCCAGAGTTGTTTAGCTTGTGGGGGGGGGGAGGATTGCAAATAAAAAACTACCCAACACGAGCGTGATTGCCAAAGCTACCAATCTTCTGCCCACTCGCCACCAGCAGCCGGCGGCCGCCCACACAATAGCCACCGCAGAAGCAGCCAATCAGCAGCAGCCCTTGCCGCAGCCAATAATCAACCTCCTTTTCACCGCTGGCAAGCTCCTGCTCCTGGCAGCAACTAATCCCACGTCCCACCAATGCACTACCCATGTATAAGACGAGCCCAAATTTTTTACATGGTTTTCTCAGGAAAAAACCTAGTCTTATACACAGAAAACTATTGTTATGTACTGAAGTTCTCACCCTGGGCCAGCAGGGGGATACTATAGATAGTTCAGGTCCACATATGCAAATAAGGGATCGAAAGTGACGTTCAGTGATTGGATAGTTACAGAAAGTTGTTACAGTTACGTTGTTCTGGAGCTTTATATAAGCAGGCTGGCTGAACCCTTCAGTTCTGTTCTGTTCTGGCCTGTGAATAAACAAGAGCTGTTTGAAGAATCGCTGTGTCGTCTGATATGTTCACCCACAACTTAACAACTATGGTAGGTTGTTAGACCTTTAAATGTTCCAGGATGAATGCTCAATAAATAGGTAGAGAGGAGCCCTTGAACGGATACAGGCTGAGAGTCAGAGAGCTTAGCTGGAGCTCTGGAAGATACTGAGGGCGTCTGCTGGCGTGTTAAGCTGTGAGTCTCCACCTATCCTCAGCCTATATATTTCCAAATAAACACAAAGGTTGCAAATCACCAATAAGCCTCCACTTAAGTCATTCAAAGGAAACCAGTCGAGGTAGCCATTGCACCGCTGCATGCTGAAGTTTTGATCTTGATCAGCGCCCTCCCCTGCACTGATGTCAATTCAAGCAACACATTTAATGTCATATGTAGCTTGGCCCTTATCCAAATGATTTATTGAGCCCTAATAGGAAACCTCTGGTAGCTACCAGAGCCGGGGGGACGACCCCAAATTGTTATTACTAAAGTTCTCACCCTGGGCCAGCAGGGGGACACTGTAGATAGTTCAGGTCCACATATTGCAAATAAGGGATCAAAAGTGACGTTCAGTGATTGGATAGTTACAGAAAATGGTTACTGTTGCGTTCTAAAGGTAAAGGTAAAGGTACCCCTGCCCGTACGGGCCAGTCTTGACAGACTCTGGGGTTGTGCGCCCATCTCACTTAAGAGGCCAGGGGCCAGCGCTGTCCGGAGACACTTCCGGGTCACATGGCTAGCGTGACATCGCTGCTCTGGCCAGAGCCAGAGCCGCACACGGAAACGCCGTTTACCTTCCCGCTGGTAAGCGGTCCCTATTTATCTACTTGCACCCGGAGGTGCTTTCGAACTGCTAGGTTGGCAGGCGCTGGGACCGAGCAGCGGGAGCGCACCCCGCCGCATGGATTCGAACCGCCGACCTTTCGATCGGCAAGCCCTAGGCGCTGAGGCTTTAACCCACAGCGCCACCTGCGTCCCACTGTTGCGTTCTAGTGGAGCGCTATATAAGCCGGCTGGCTGAACCCTTCAGTTCAGTTCTGTTCTGGCCTGTGAATAAACAAGAGCTGTTTGAAGAATCGCTGTGTCATCTGATATGTTCATCCACAACGTAACACAAATGTTTGGAGATAAAGCGATCCATCTTAATGGATTGCTTTATCTCCAATGTAATGTAGCCATATTAATGGTCCATATTTACCATCAGGATTAATTTGGGTGTATATTTTTGGTCTGGTTTTAAGAACTAGGTGTTTAGGTAACCTATGGGGTTTATTATTACTATTATTGTGGCACCTAAATTATGATCAGATGGGCTGTTGTTTTATTCTCGTGCCCCTTATCAAATATTTTGCTTCTGAACGTTTTGTGATGGTGACCAGAGGTGCCAACTTGAATAAATATTGTGGGGGCCCAGGTGAGCCTTGCCCTGCATAATTGATCACATGATGCAGTGCACACACACCATTTGAATGGGAATGCCCATCAACATTGTGGGGGCCAAAGCCCCTAGGAGTTGGGTTCTATGATGGTGACCTGTGTAATAGTCAAAACAATTGTTACAAGTAGCCCTTGAATTAATCTTTCTAATCCTTTTCTAGCATTTCTTTAAAAACGCCACCACATCTTGTATTAGCCAATTCCATATATTAATTGTGTGCTGTGTGAATAACCTAATATCTGTCTCCAGGTATTTCCCTGCCCCCGTCTCTGAACTTCTCAGTGGCTTCCAGCTGGCCACAGTCTAAAAGAGAATGTTGGACTAGGATTTGGCAAGATTTGGCAAAGCAAAACTTTTTTTTCTCTCCAAGTTAAGGCTGCAGTCTGAAAACCTCTAGAGATTAAACCTCATTGGATGCAGCAGGACTTACTTCTGAGTAGGAATGCTGTAGAATTCAGATGAAAACAGAAATGGGAGCGGAAGTGGCCAGTGCTTGTTTATTCATTCCATGTCTTGAACGGAAATCAATCTGTTTTCGTTGCTTTCAGCCAGCAAACAATCTATAACTGATTGTGTTCCCCTCCCCCTTTTGCATTGTGTTTCCTCTGAACGGAAATGAATGGAGTGGTGTAATGTAATGATAGTGCAATTTATGCAACACATAGAATTAACTATGTAAATTATGTAAGTGACGTAATTTTGCCACAGCAGAGACAAATAATGTAGTTTTTGGTGGAAGATGAACTGCAGTGGAAGGGAAACGGGGCTGCATGCAATGAATGCACGGCAGAATGGCAAACGATCCCTACTTCTGAGTAAACATGCCTAGGCTTGTGCTGCAAAGCTGTAACCATGGAGGTTAGAAATTGTTATGTACTGAGTTGAATAGGATTCAGAATGCAACAGTCTGATTGGTCCTAGAACAATGCAGCAGTATGATTGGTCTGCAGGAGCCACCCAATCCAGCTCCAGATGGAAGTGAATCCACAACCTGATTGGCCTACAGGAGAATTCCGGAATTAGCCAATCACGTGCAGCCCATTGTGTAAATAATGTATATAAAGCAGATACTTTGGGGGGACTTCGATTCCTCCTCACCACTATGAATAAAGAGCATGAAATCCACTCTCGACTCTAAGTATATTTCAGAAATATACAGAAGCTTGCTAATGCCAGCTCCTCAAGCTTCTGTTAAAGGTTTTAAAGGAGCAGGTGCTGGTTGGAAAAATTGGCAAACCTACCTAAGGTGATGTGTTTGTGTAATACTTAAACTGAGAATTGAATAATGTGGAATAAAAGCATGTGGTATTGGGTGGTAGCCTATTAAGTTTTACACAGAGTAGAGCCATTAAAATTAATGAATGTGACTAAGTTAGGTTCATTAATTTCACCAGGTCTGCTCTGAGCAAAACCCAGTTGAATACCACCCACCGTGTGTTTCCCGTTACTTGAAGTGGTTTTCTGACACATCCATGCTTCTGTCCCCAAGTTCCTATCATTTCCAACCTCACCTTTTCCTTTCATAAGCAGCATTCGCAGTTCAGGTTGTGTTCGTTTGCATAGGTGATGTAATGAGAGCAAGCAGGCTTGGGTCAATGAAAGGAGGAGTGAGGAAACTCCTCTTGTTTTGCCAAATGACGCCTCCCCAAACCTCCTCCTCCAGAGTTTTGCAATCCTCCTCTGGCCCGCTTTTGGAAGGACACCAGGATCTGGCCATGCATGCTGCAGGCATTCAACATACGCGCTTGTAGCATCTGCACACCCTTCAAGATCTTGCCCAAAGAGTGAGCAATCATTTACACACACTCCAGTCAACATCAGGCCACTACTTGAGATTTTAACTTCAGAGCAGCTTTGTCATGGTGACACCTTCTGACTGTTACACACCCTTTCCTCAGGCTTAGAGCAAAATTCAGTCTCCCCAACTCCTCCTCTCCTGACTTATTTCTCTTTTGCAATCTTTCTCTTGCTTAAGATAGCCAGATCCAAGTTTAAGAAATAAGAGGCAGGCGAGTGTGTAGCTAACCAGATATTAGTGCTAAGCCAAAGCTGTGTGTGTGTTTAGGTTGATGTTTTGTCCTTCTGTCCCTTGAAGTAAGCTCCCATCCTTTCTGGCTGTGGTTTTTTTTAGTTGCACCCCTTTGCAAAAGTGTTGGGTATCTCCAGTGCTTTCCCCCCTAAAAAAAAAATGTTTAAGGGGTACTCTCATTTTCCTACTCATATTGAAATACTGCACTTCAATGAAGCCAAACTTAGTTTCACAAAATGTTTAGGGATATGCGTACCCCTGCGTCTCCCCAGGAAAAAAGCACTGGGTATCTCAAAGGGATGCGGGTGGCGCTGTGGTCTAAACCACTGAGCCTAGGGCTTGCCGATCAGAAGGTCGGTGGTTCGAATCCCCACGACGGGGTGAGCTCCTGTTGCTCAGTCCCTGCTCCTGCCAACCTAGCAGTTCAAAAGCACATCAAAGTGCAAGTAGATAAATAGGTACCGCTCTGGCGGGAAGGTAAACGGCATTTCTGTGTGCTGCTCTGGTTCGCCAGAAGCGGCTTCGTCATGCTGGCCACATGACCTGGAAGCTGTACGCCGGCTCCCTCGGCCAATAAAGCAAGATGAGTGCCGCAACCCCAGAGTTGGTCACGACTGGACCTAAAGGTCAGTGGTCCCTTTACCTTTTATCTCAAAGGGAATGTGCCCTTGTTATGAAGGCAATTGGACCATCATCCCCTCCCTTCAATGCAGTTGCTCATATTTGGCTAATGGTAGTATTAGTGTGGGCGAGATTCATGTACTGCTTTAGGTTCATGCGCAATCTCCCTGTTTGGATACACATCCCTATCTGTATCATCATTTATTTACTTATTTATTATTAAAAACATGTCCATACTGCTTCCCCCATCAAGTCTCAGGGCAGCATGCAGCAATATTAAGATATATTTTTCTTCTCCTTCTCCTTCTCCTTCTCCTTCTTCTTTGGTGATCACTCGTAGCCGAGTAAGTTTGCCTTCCATGAATATATGGTCTTAAGAGTGTGTCCGTAGGTGACTGTGGAGGCAATTTTGGCTCCACACATCTTTCCACAGTGGGAGACATAGGTTTCCTGGCGGGAGTTGATCACGGTGAGGATTTGCGAAACTTGCCTTCCTCTTCGCTCGTTACAGGAAGAGAATGCAACTGAAGAACTTGTTGTTGTTTAGTCGTTTAGTCGACTCCGACTCTTCGTGACCCCATGGACCAGAGAACGCCAGGCACTCCTGTCCTCCACTGCCCCCCGCAGCTTGGTCAGACTCATGCTGGTAACCTCGAAAACACTATCCAACCATCTCGTCCTCTGTCGCCCCCTTCTCCTTGTGCCCTCCATCTTTCCCAACATCAGGGTCTTCTCCAGGGAGTCTTCTCTTCTCATGAGGTGGCCAAAGTACTGGAGCCTCAGCTTCACAATCTGTCCTTCCAGTGAGCACTCGGGGCTGATTTCCTTCAGAATGGAGAGGTTTGATCTTCTTGCAGTCCATGGGACTCTCAAGAGTCTCCTCCAGCACCATAATTCAAAAGCATCAATTCTTCGGCGATCAGCCTTCTTTATGGTCCAGCTCTCACTTCCATACATCACTACTGGGAAAACCATAGCTTTAACTATACGGACCTTTGTTGGCAAGGTGATGTCTCTACTTCTCAAGATGCTGTCTAGGCCTGTCATTGCCCTTCTCCCAAGAAGCAGGCGTCTTTTAATTTCGTGGCTGCTGTCACCATCTGCAGTGATCATGGAGCCCAAGAAAGTAAAATCTCTCACTGCCTCCATTTCTTCCCCTTCTATTTGCCAGGAGGTGATGGGACCAGTAGCCATGATCTTCGTTTTTTTGATGTTGAGCTTCAGACCATATTTTGCACTCTCCTCTTTCACCCTCAATAAAAGGTTCTTTAATTCCTCCTCACTTTCTGCCATCAAGGTTGTGTCATCTGCATATCTGAGGTTGTTGATATTTCTTCCGGCAATCTTAATTCCGGCTAGGGATTCATCCAGCCCAGCCTTTCGCATGATGAATTCTGCATATAAGTTAAATAAGCAGGGAGACAAAATGCAGCCTTGTCGTACTCCTTTCCCAATTTTGAACCAGTCAGTTGTTCCATATCCAGTTCTAACTGTAGCTTCTTGTCCCACATAGAGATTTCTCAGGAGACAGATGAGGTGATCAGGCACTCCCATTTCTTTAAGAACTTGCCATAGTTTGCCATGGTCGACACAGTCAAAGGCTTTTGCATAGTCAATGAAGCAGAAGTAAATGTCTTTCTGGAACTCTCTAGCTTTCTCCATAATCCAGCGCATGTTTGCAATTTGGTCTCTGGTTCCTCTGCCTCTTCTAAATCCAGCTTGCACTTCTGGGAGTTCTCGGTCCACATACTGCTTGAGCCTTCCTTGTAGAATTTTAAGCATAACCTTGCTAGCGTGAGAAATTAGTGCAATTGTGCGATAGTTGGAGCATTCTTTGGCACTGCCCTTCTTTGGGATTGGGATGTAGACTGATCTTCTCCAATCTTCTGGCCACTGCTGAGTTTTCCAAACTTGCTGGCATATTGAGTGTAGCACCTTAACAGCATCATCTTTTAAAATTTTAAATAGTTCAGCTGGAATACCATCACTTCCACTGGCCTTGTTATTTGCAGTGCTTTCTAAGGCCCATTTGACTTCACTCTCCAGGATGTCTGGCTCAAGGTCAGCAACCACACTACCTGGGGTATATGAGACATCCGTTTCTTTCTGGTATAATTCCTCTGTGTATTCTTGCCACCTCTTCTTGATGTCTTCTGCTTCTGTTAGGTCCTTTCCACTTTTGTCCTTTATTATGGAAATCTTTGTACGAAATGTTCCTTTCATATCTCCAATTTTCTTGAACAGATCTCTGGTACTTCCCATTCTATTGCTTTCCTCTATTTCTTTGCATTGCTTGTTTAAGAAGGTCTTCTTGTCTCTCCTTGCTATTCTTTGGGAATCTGCATTCAATTTCCTGTATGTTTCACGATCTCCCTTGCATTTTGCTTGCCTTCTCTCCCCCGCTATTTGTAAGGCCTCATTGGACAGCCACTTTGCTTTCTTGCATTTCCTTTTCATTGGGATGGTTTTCGTTGCTGCCTCCTGTATAATGTTACGAGCCCCTCCATCCATAGTTCTTCAGGCACTCTGTCCACCAAATCTAAATCCTTAAACCTGTTCCTCACTTCCACTGTGTATTCATAAGGGATTTGACTTAGATTGTATCTTACCGGCCCAGTGGTTTTTCCTACTTTCTTCAGTTTAAGCTTGAATTTTGCTATAAGAAGCTGATGATCTGAGCCACAGTCAGCTCCAGGTCTTGTTTTTGCTGACTGTATAGAGCTTCTCCATCTTTGGCTGCAGAGAATATAATCAATCTGATTTCGATGCTGCCCATCTGGTGATGTCCATGTGTAGAGTCGTCTCTTGTGTTGTTGGAAAAGCGTGTTTGTGATGACCAGCTTGTTCTCTTGACAGAACTCTATTAGCCTTTGCCCTGCTTCGTTTTGATCTCCAAGGCCAAACTTGCCAGTTGTTCCTTTTATCTCTTGACTCCCTACTTTAGCATTCCAATCCCCTATAATGAGAAGAACATCCTTCTTTGGTGTCACTTCTATAAGGTGTTGTAAGTCTTCATAGAATTGGTCAATTTCAGTTTCTTCAGCACCAGTAGTTGGTGCATAAACTTGGATTACTGTGATGTTAAAAGGTCTGCCTTGGATTCGTATCGAGATCATTCTATCATTTTTGAGATTGCATCCCAGTACAGCTTTTGCCACTCTTTTGTTGACTATGAGGGCCACTCCATTTCTTTTACGGGTTTCTTGCCCACAGTAGTAGATATGATGGTCATCCGAACTGAATTCACCCATTCCCGTCCATTTTAGTTCACTGATGCCCAGGATGTCAATATTTATTCTTGCCATCTCATTTTTGACCACCTCCAACTTACCCATGTTCATGGTTCTTACATTCCAGGTTCCTATGCAATATTTTTCTTTACAGCATTGGACTTTCCTTTCGCTTCCAGGCATATCCGCAACTGAGCGTCCTTTCGGCTTTGGCCCAGCCGCTTCATCAGCTCTGGATCTACTTGTACTTGCCCTCCGCTCTTCCCCAGTAGCATGTTGGACGCCTTCCGACCTGAGGGGCTCATCTTCCAGCGTCATAACTTTTATATGCCTGTTGTCTTTGTCCATGGAGTTTTCTTGGCAGGGATACTGGAGTGGCTTACCGGTTCCTCCTCCAGGTGGATCACGTTTGGTCAAAACTCTCCACTATGACCTGTTCATCTTGGGTGCCCTGCTCGGCATAGTTCATAGCTTCTCTGAGTTCTTCAAGCCCCTTCGCCACGGCAAGGCAGTGATCCATGAAGGGGACTGAAGAACTAGGACAGAGTAAAACAAAATCTAATGTACTGAGATCAAGCACCAGCAAAGGCCTGGGAGCTCAAAGGTGTTTTTAAGAGACACCTGGATGTCATTACTGTGGATGCTTGCCTGAGCTCAGAGGCAACAAGTCATGCGTTATGTACCACTAGAGCTAAATCGAGACAAAGCCTAATTATGCTGCACTGATGGGTAATAAAACTGCTAGTGCAACACCACAAGTCAGGGCATATTGGCTGGGTTGCCTTGGCAATGGGGACACACTCTCCTCTCCAGAACACAGGCAGAGTGAGCATAATATGAGGGCTTTGCTTGCACTCCGTCACACAGCCAAATCTTATTAGCTATTTGTGGAGATACTCTGGGATAACTAATTGACTAGAATCGCATGGTGAAGGCCTTTCAAGTTAAAAAAATACACAGAGGAGATGGTAAGGAAGCAGCAGACCAGCAGTTCAATTGCAACAGAAAGGTGTCTGAAATCTATCGAGACGATTGGGCATCAATACTGGCCAGTTCATTTACACAAATTAACATCATGGAGATTTCCCTACAAAACTGAAACAGGATTATCTCACCTGCACCAAAATGTGTAGGGTTAATTTGTGGTTAGTAGTGAATGAAAGGCATTCTGCACAATGTGTACAAAATGGGAATCATATATTATTCCAGGACTGGAGATATACCACTACAGTGGTACCTTGGGTTAAGAACTTAATTCGTTCTGGAGGTCTGTTCTTAACCTGAAACTGTTCTTAACCTGAGGTACCGCTTTAGCTAATGCGACCTCCTGCTGCCGCCGCGCCATCACCGCCCAATTTCTGTTCTCATCCTGAAGCAAAGTTCTTAACCCAAGGTTCTATTTCTGGGTTAGTGGAGTCTGTAACCTGAAGTGTCTGTAACCCGAGGTACCACTGTACTGCACTGGCAAAACAGCTGCCATATCTAATGTGTGCTCAGGCCAGGGGGAAATACAGAACTGGAAAACACAAAAACAGATTAAAAAGCACACACACACACACTAGCATATTTGGAAACATGTTACAGCACACCAGCCAGGGATCTCACTGCCACCCATGCGCCATGCAGGAATAGAGGGAGCCCATCTGGTCAAGCCAGTATTCACATTGCCACATACCCTAATATGCAAGAAATATAGACAACTAGCCACAGGCTGTTAAAGCAGCAACGGTCAGGAAATTGTTGGTTTGAACCACACCGAAGGGTAAAAAAAGGTTACTCCCCCCTCCCAAAAAAATACTATACAAAGAAGACATAAAAATCAGGTAGCAGGAATAGCAGCAGCAAGGAAAAGGAACACTGTTTGTTCTCAGGGTGTTGCTGGATCAAATCCATACAAAAGGATTCCTTCCAATTTCCTTGTAGGCACCATTTATTGAAAAAATGGGATGGCTAATGCATACAAACAAATGCACACATGCTCCCAGGGGCAAGGGAATGGGAGGGAAGCCAGCGGGAGAGAAGTTTCCTGTACTTTTTAAATATATTGTAACATTATGAACCACTTAGAAACAATTGTAGTTCAGCGGTATATGAATTGTTTAGATAAATAAAAGTCAATACCCTTAAACCGCTCAGGACCGCAATACTTCATGGACCGCCGCTTTTCATATGAACCTACCTGGACCCTGAGATCGTCTTCTGAGGCTTTTCTTCGTGTGCCTCCTTACTGAGAGGTCCAGAGGGTGGCAACACGAGAACGGGGCCTTCTCTGCAGTGGCTCCCCATCTGTGGAATGCTCTCCCCAGGGAAGTTTGCCTGGCGCCTTCATTGCACACCTTTGGGTGCCAGGCAAAAACATTCCTTTTTAACCAGACCTTTGGTTTACCTGATCTGACATCCCATGCCCTTTTAAAATGCAGCTCTTTTTTGGGGGGGGGGTGTTATAGGGTTATTGTTTTTATTTTTATTTTATATATTGTGATTTTTTTCTGTGAACTGCCTTGAGACCTCCGGGTATAAGGCAGTATATAAATTCAATCAATCAATCAGTTGGTCTCAAATAAAGTTGTGCCACTGATAGTGTCAGGGCTCTGAATTGAAGGGGTACAGGATATTGCACATGTGTGATCTTCCCCAGTGCAGTTCATGCCCTGCCAGTGACTCTGCACCTTTTAACCTGTTTCACCAGCATGCATATCTTGAGTTGTTCTGCCAGCACCTCTGCCTGGGCAGTGGCATATCGGACATTCTGTTTTGGTGTACTGGGGCTTCCACCGAATCTTATTGTGCTGGAGGATCTCCAGTGGTGCTCATAGCCTCCAAAATTTGTTCTAGATACCTGTTTTCTAAGGGCTCGTTCACACTTCCACTTGCCTGCTCCTTAAACCCCCTCTTTAGTGTTCAGCTGGAAATCCAGATTGCCAATTGTTCCGATTGAGCACTAAAGAGTGGCTTTTCCCAAGGGAGAGCAGCTGGATAAAAGGCAGTGTGGAGGAGTCTTAAATTGGAAGTTTGGGCTGAGATTAATAAAGTTTTCACCAAGGAACAGGTGGGTGTTAGGCCTGGGCATCCTACAGTCAATAACTGTGTGGTTGCCCAATACACTTTGCTGCCTGAGGCAAAAGGACAAGATGGCACCTCCTCTACTGATGGTGGGCCAGAATTTCCGCTGCAACCTGAGAGCTGCCTCACTCTGACTAATGGTGGGGCTGGCCCTGTGTCCGCCATCTGATGAATAAAATACATAGATAAAACAAATATATGAATAATAATCAGAAATTGTATGCTGCACAATTGCAGCCAAAATTATAAACTGATAAGGGGAAATGTTCTCAGAAGCACTGGGACTTGCCACGTGTTCCAAGGAACTCTATCTTCTGCATGAGCCTATAGTGACCCATTTTATAAACATAATTATACATTTGAATCATAAAATTGCAGAGCAGCACCAGATGTAGGGTGGTGTGGGTGGTTCCCTGCACAGGGCACCGAGCTAAGGGGGTACAAAATAACAATAATAATTAAAAAACCTGTATTTATAGGGGTAAATATATAAGTAAAATAATAATAATGATAATAATAATTTTAAAACCTATATTTATATGGATAGATATACAAGTTAACAGGGGGGAAAACTGTAACAAAAGGAATTGTTGTGAAAATAAGAAAAATCTGGGGGAGAGGGCTGCCAAATTTTGTCCTTGCTTAGGGTGCCCTATTACCAAGTCCACCCCTGTTGCAGAGTTGGAAGGTACCCCAAGGGTCATCTAGTCAAACCCCCAGTATTCAGTTTCCACTTTTTTTTAAAAAAATGATAATTTCACTTTAACAAAAAATTAATAGTAACCCACATGGCGTAACCTCAGGGGAGGCAGGAGGGCAGGCTGCCCCCCTCCAAATCAATCAATCAATCAATCAATCAATCAAACAAACAAACAAATAAATAATACTTAAATAAAAGTAGAAATTGTGGAAAGATTTTGACAGATTTTTCTGAGCGCTTGGGGTCAAAAGGAAGTAATTTAGAACTGTTCTTGAGACATTTCATTCCAAATCTGCTCGGCAGACCTGGATGGAGGATGCTGATAGGTGTCTTGCCCCCTCAGCATAAATCCTGGCTACGCCCATGGTAACCCATTTACATTATTTTAAATAAAATCGAAATGTGGTTGCTTAGCCTCCCTTCAAGTGTCCCTATTTTCCAGGGACATCCCTGATTTAGAGAAGCCGGTTTCTGATTTGATCCTGGAATGTCCCACTTTTCCTTAGGACGTCGCTATTTTTCATTGGAGAAATGTTGGAGGGTTATGGAGTTATCCCAGCCGACTGAAGGCAATCCTGTGTAAGGAAGTTTTTTTTTTAAAAAAAAAGTTTCATGTTTTATTATGTTTTTATATATGTTGGAAGCTGCCCAGAGCGGCTGGAGCAACTCAATAAAACGTGTGGGGTATAAATAGTAAAATTATCATTCTGGAATGGGAAGTCCCTATTTTCAGCGGAGAAATGTTGGAGGGTATGAAACACCCGTCTTGTTAAGTTACAGTAAGGGAAGTGGGAGCCGGCAGATAGGGAAAACTACAGCTCCCAGAAGCCTTTGCAACTCCTCCTCCCCAAGCATCCCCGGCCGCCAAGCATCCCGTGTTCAGCTCGCGGGCGGTGAGCCAATGGGCGAAGTCAGGCATCGCTCAGGCAAGCAGCACGTGGGGGCCATGCTGCCCAATGGCAGGGCCGGGAGTGCATCTAGCCATATGAGAAGAGGCAGAGAAGGAGGAGTGAGCCCAAAAGAGGGGAAGGCGACGGGAAGCGAGGGGAGAGAGAAAGACTCCGACAAGAAAGCAGCAGCGGGGAGCAGCAGCTTCCGAAGTTGGGAAAGGCCCGGGGGAGGGAAGAAGGACAAGGCACTTTGCAGCAAAGGTAAGGGGAGGGAGACATTGATAATAATAATAATAATAATAATAATAATAATAATAATGCAAACTCAAATGAATAAATGCATCTGTTTATTTCCATCGCCTCGTTCTCCGCATGGATGCAATAGGAGTATATATATATATATATATATATATATATCATTGCATCTCCTGGGCTGTCAAGGGGAGCGGGGAAGAAATGATTTTAGAGGAGCATTGTTCGAGAACGACCAGGGACCCATCACTTTCTCCCCACCCCAGCATCCCTGCAAGAGGTCCTAGAGAAAAGCAGGGCCCCTTCACCCCAGTGAGTTTACCTATTGCTAGTTTTAGATTGTAAAGTCATCGGGGCAAATGCCTGCTCGGTTTTCTCATTAAACCTGAGTGTAAATCTTGGTTGTTAAACTTTTTTTCTTTAAACGCAATGCACTTGGCACAATTTTAATAACTAGCCTTCCATTCCGTGTGCTTAGCACCAGAAGTGCATCGCTGTTTTTATTTCCCGAGAATACATACATCTATGCACCAGGATAGAAGTGAATTGTCTGCTCCCCCTGCCCCTCCCCCCCCCCCCCCCGCAGAGGGGTTGCAGCCAAATTATTTGGGCGAAATATTGTCAAGAACATTGGAGGTCTCGCTTGTTCCATCAGCCCTTGATAGGATTAAGATGACAAAGGGGTAAGACTTGGGTGGAGAAAGGAAGGTCTGAAGTTTTGAACTTCAGAGACCTTCAGAGGGAGAAAGGGATGCCTGCTTAGGTGTGTTTTGGAAGAATGGAAAGTTGAATCAAGAGAGACTTTCCTCCTTTTTATAAGTGCTAGCATGTAGGCATGACCTAGTGAAACTGACTGCCACAGGTTCAGATCAGAGACAAGGAAGTACTTGCACAGCACATATTGAAATTACCGAATGCTTGGTCACAACATGTGGTCATGGTTGATAACTTTAGATGGCTTTTAAAAGGTTTAACAAATCTTGTGGAACTTGGACCTGGCACTGGATATCAGTCTTAAGAGCCAAAATAGAGTCCATATTCTCAGGCAGTGTTGCATCAGAGATGTTTGGGAGCAGAACAAAGGAGGGCTTAATGTGCCCTTGTTGTGGGCTTCCAAAAAGCTACCATTGTGGAAAATAAGATGCTGAACTACACAGATCTTATACCTTGATATAGAATGCCATTCTTGCTAAATTTTACCTTACCATCCTAAATGTAACTGGGAAATCAGTATGGTGTGATCGAATCAATCATCTGCCAAAGCTTCCTTTGGTTCTTACTGAGTTTTTTTTTGTTTTGTTAATTCTTTTAAGGAAAGGTGTTGTAAGTCCTTAGGCTTATCAGGTAACAGGAGATTAGCAAGTTTAAGAAATCATCATTACCATCTCCTCCCCTGGCCTTGCCACACTTTTGTCAAATATTTTGCCTCAGCTGTTGACTTCATTTTGTCTCTGGGCAGATCATATTCTCTCTTGATAGTTTTCTGTAGGTCCTACAGTGTTATGTTGGCATGAGCTAAATGTTAAAAAAATAATAAGACAGCAACATGATAGAGAGCATAGGACACAGGAACCTTTAACTCAAACAAACACATATTTCACTACCCACTGAGAATGCCCATGTTATTTTTGCTGTTAAGGATATATGGAGCTGCCTCATGGTGACTCAAAACAATGGCTTAGTATTGTCTCCTCTGGCTGGTAGCTGGTCCACCAATGTTTTGGGCCACGATACCTTTTACAGCTCTGCGATGGCAGATCATTTTTAATTGGAGACACTGGGAATTAAACCTGGAAGCTTCCACATGTGGTCTTTCCCCCTTAGTTGTGACCCCCATCTCAGAGGACCCGAGAGACTGTTTTCTTTTTACTGGAAGAGTTTATGTGTAGTAAAAAGGCAAGAACATTGGTCAGTGATCCAGTCTGAGAAAATTGGAAGGCTTACGGTATTTAAAGGGCAAGTTATTGGTAACAAAATATTCCAGAGCCCCTATGATGAATATCTTGCCTCCATCGAAGCAATGCCACTCTCTGCTGTTGGAGTTCACGTGGGCTAAACAAGCAGGTACCAAACAGAGAATTCAGGGTGAGGGGGTAAATATTATTGAGATTTTACTTAGATGACCTCTGGTATATCATGTCGGAGACATCAAAGTTATATTGACATGTAAACCTGGGAAATCAAGAAAAACAGCTGAAAATTATGCTGGCCAAAACATTATTCTATAGAAGTCTGGGTGCTCTTTTGGTATATATCAGTATTTCACATCTCTAAGTTGAACAGTGAATTGTTTTCTTTTACTGTAGAAAGAGGACTGGAGTGTATAATTCATGATATTGGGAGTTCTTTGAAGGATGTTCTGGACTAAAGTGTGTGGGTAGGTTTTGTAGTTGTAGATCAGAGGGGCATCAGGATTATTGCTAAGTGCTTAAGCCCAGGCTGCTGACACACATTTGCAAGTGCTAATTTATTTGTACAGGAGCCTCTGGACAAGATAAGTTGGTAGCTGGCTGGGGTGGGGTGGGGGAGTCTTACCAACATGCCACTTTGGAGGGTGCCCAACTGCCTTATAAGCAAGATTAAAATATTTTTAAAATGGGGGGAGGAGTAGGTCAGGAGACATGTAAAAACCGCAGGGTTTGGGCCCCCTGAGACCCACCACTTTTGTCTGATCTTCCCATATGCCAAAGCAACGCAATAATGGGGCCGGAGGGAACCATGAGGTTATGAAGTCCGACACTGCAGCCCAGGCTTTCTTGTAAGTGTGCAGTTTTGACCTTATTTTAAGCAGCAAATTGGGAGCTTTCAGAGATGCTCTGTTTCATTCAAATCAGAGGCTGGGAACCTGGTTCCCTCATGTTGTTGGACTACAACTCCCATCATCCATGACCATTGGCCATATTAGCTGGGGCTGATGGAAGTTGGGAACCCAGCAATATCTGGAGAACTGCAGGTTCCCAGCCTCTGGTTTAAATGCTCTAGTTTTCAGACCATAGAGATGTTTGGAGGGACTATTCCAGTGTTAAAAGCTTGAGACTTTATATAAACGATTCCTTCCCACCACCATTTTTAAAAAGCACAAAATGTGTTCTGAGACATTCTGCCTGATACTGGTTCCAGCCAGAGCCCACAAACCCAAAGTGCTGCTTAGTTTTCTTAGCTTATTGTAAGCAAGATGAAAGATGCACTTTTAACTCACAGGTTCGTGGTATCTGTGCAGATATGAGGGATTTTAACTGTGCAACTGAGCAGCTCTTTACACATGTGTGTTATTTAAAAGTGGGAAAAAATAAGAATGTAGGCAGGCTCCATTGAAATCCATGGTTTGTTGGTTTTCCTCTCCCTCGCCTCATGTCATCTTTCACTGACTCCAATCAAAGACGGATTGCAGCCATAGATTTCAGGTATGACCTGTGTTACGAAAGCACAAAAATGACAGACTCAGCCTGTTTGAAGCCATGTGTTGGCTTCTTTAATAAATCAGAGTGAATAATGGGGAAAGCTGATCTTGATCAGTGTTTTTGTGCCTTGGCTGGCACCTTCCCACCCACTATCCTCCGCTAATCCAGAACGAGACCTGTCTGTTAAGTACCCATTGAACTTTCTTTACAAAGCAAAGAGGGCAGATTACTTGGGTTGGCTGGGCTGCATAGCCCTGTCTGTGGTTTGCCTGCCTTCTGAAGGTGGCACACGCTTGTAGAAATTACAGTTTTTAAAAACCTGGATACTTCTGCAGTCGGATGGCATAACATTTGGTGTAACAGTGGTGATCTGTTGTGCTTCTTAAGCTTCTTGGTCAGTGTCATTTCAGTGCTTTTGCCCCAATTGTCCAACGGGAGAATTAAGGTCAAGGGATTAGGTGGTAGAGAAGAGGAAGGACTTTAACGCGAGTTCTGTTAGGAACCAGTGTGGATAGCTAATCAGTGCTAGGGCACTGAGCCCTGTGCGTCGGTCCATATCTGATCCCTTGCAATGGCTGTGGACTGTCTCGTCTGAAGACCCGTTCCTGGGGAAAGTGCTTTAGTCCTCATGCCCTCATTGCGGGCTTTCCATAGGCCGTGAGAACAGGATCGTAGAACCATAGACTCCAACCCCCTGCAATGCAGGAATATACAGCTGTCTCTTATGGTGATTAAGGGACGCAGGTGGCGCTGTGGGTTAAAGCCTCAGCGCCTAGGGCTTGCCGATCGAAAGGTCGGCGGTTCGAATCCCTGCAGCGGGGTGCGCTCCCGCTGCTCGGTCCCAGCGCCTGCCAACCTAGCAGTTCGAAAGCACCTCCGGGTGCAAGTAGATAAATAGGGACCGCTTACCAGCGGGAAGGTAAACGGCGTTTCCGTGTGCGGCTCTGGCTCGCCAGAGCAGCGATGTCACGCTGGCCACGTGACCCGGAAGTGTCTCCGGACAGCGCTGGCCCCTGGCCTCTTAAGTGAGATGGGCGCACAACCCCAGAGTCTGTCAAGACTGGCCCGTACGGGCAGGGGTACCTTTACCTTTACCTTTACCTTATGGTGATTGAACTTGCAACCTTGATATTATCAGCCTCATGCTCTGAGCTTTTGGTCTGATGCAACAGGGCCCTTATGGGTGCAGTGCTCTTACGTTACAGACACAAAGTCTTCCTGAATACCAAGTCTGATGCTTTCTTTGTCTTGGGCAACAATGGACACTTAATATCTTGCTTTGCTCTCCTTATCTGTATACAGGAGACAGTGGATAGGAATTGAGGTTAGCTCTGTTGTCCTTCTTCCTAAGTGTCGGCTAAACTGTCACTGCAGACTCAAACTGGCTGAATACAACTGGTTAGTTTCTTATGGGGTGTTTCCATTTTGATCGGCTGGGTGGTGGTCATTATGGTCTAGATGTTGGGGAAACTGTGAGTGAAGGAAGTAGAGGATGGAGCACTTCTTAACATTTGCATTATTTTCTGTGCTTTAACCAGAATTCTTAAGACACTCCTTCTTTTTGTGTGTTAAATTTACTATTATCTGTCCAGGACTTTGGGATGAAGCAGGTGCCTACCTGCCTTTTATTATCAGTCCGCACTACAAGATGCATCAGTAAGTCTAGAAACACGTGGTATTTGTCATGATTTTTATTATTTATTGGTCCAAACAATAATTTTAAAGACCTTGCAATATGTTTATTGTGATGGAACTCTTACATCAATCAGGTAGAACAGGTACTGATCTAGAATAGCGGTTTTCAAGCTATATTCCCGGGTGCTTAGTGGTTCCTTGCCAGGTAATCCTGTACATGTTTACCTAGAAGTAAGTCCTGTTGGCTTCAATGGGATTTACTCCCAGGTAAGTGAGTATAGAATTACAGCTTTAGGAACTTATTGGAGGTTCTGCAATGGTTGTCTAACCATTTAGTTTGGCAGCATATGGGGGGCTATCAGTGTTCAAATTTAAAAGGTAAAAGGACCCCTGACCGTTAGGTCCAGTCGCGGACGACTCTGGGGTTGCGGCGCTCATCTCGCTTTATTGGCCGAGGGAACCGGTGTACAGCTTCCGGGTCATGTGGCCAGCATGACTAAGCCGCTTCTGGCGAACCAGAGCAGCGCACGGAAACACCATTTACCTTCCCACCACAGTGGTACCTATTTATCTACTTGCACTTTGATGTGCTTTCGAACTGCTAGGTTGGCAGGAACAGGGACCGAGCAACGGAACCTCACCCCGTCGCGGGGATTCGAACCGCCGACCTTCTGATCGGCAAGCCCTAGTCTCTGTGGTTTAGACCACAGCACCACCCGTGTCCCTTTGGCCCCTTGCAACAAAGTGAATATGCATGGGCTCCAGGATAGTGCCTGACATCTCCACTATCTGGAGGTGCATGCCTGGGAATCATTGGTTCTTGACTGTTTTCATACACACATCCTGTAGAATTCTATCAGTTACGTTTTATCTGCACAGTCAGAATGAGCCAATGGAGGCAAAGGCCATCAAAAGACTTAACATGGAGAATAACTGGCCAAGGTACTGGGAAATTTTGGAGCAGGAGGGTGATAAACTGAAATTGCAGAGTTATGAAAAACTTAAAGACAAGGTGCGAGATTGGTTACATTATTTTCAAGTAAGAGAGGCCTATAATTTAGATAAAAAGATTGGCTTCTAGGTGGAAAAATCAAAATTAGAAACTGAATTGTTAGAACCAAATGCTATGATATTATCAAGAATGTATAACCTGCTGTTGAAATGGAATACTGTGGATGAGACAGTGAAATCTACTATGATTAAATGGGCACAAGATGTTGGACATAACATTATGTTTGCTGACTGGGAACAGTTATGGACCACTGGAATTAAATTTACGGCATGTAATGCCTTAAGGGAGAATATTATGAAAATGATGTATAGGTGGTACATGACCCCAGTCAAGCTTGCTAAAATTTACCATTTGCCCGATAACAAATGCTGGAAATGTAAAGAAACTGAAGGTACATTCTTTCACCTTTGGTTGACGTGCCCAAGGATTAAGGCTTTCTGGGAGATGATATATAATGAAATGAAAAAGGTATTTAAATATACCTTCCTGAAGAAACCAGAGGCCTTTCTCCTGGGCATGGTCGGCCAATTGGTGCCAAAGAAGGATAGAACTTTATTTTTGTATGCCACAGCAGCAGCAAGAATTCTTATCGCAAAGCACTGGAAGACACAAGATCTACCGACCTTGGAAGAATGGCAGATGCAAGTAATGGATTACATGGAAATGGCAGAAATGACTGGCAGAATACGAGATCAAGGAGAAGAGCAGGTGGAAGAAGATTTGAAGAAGTTTAAAAACGATCTACAAAAACATTGTAAAATTTTTGAATGTTGAGGACACTGAAATGAAACGAAGAGGTTCAAGTGAATAAGATAAATAAGAGTATGAAAGAAGGGATAGATATTGGACGAAAATCTGAATAATATAATATCTGAAGGAATTTTTAAAGGATAAAACTAATAAAAATGAATTTGCTGAATTAAATTTAAAGTGGAATACAAGAAAGGACTGCGGGTGGAAGTCAGAAAATAAGGTTATGAAGGATATGAATTTGAAAAGAGTTTTTTTTTCTTTTTCCTTTTTATGTTAAATTTTTCTTAAAGTTTTCTTAGGTGTGTAATACTATACTTTTTTCCCTTTTTTGGTTATGTTTTGATTGTTTGTTTTTGTTGTTTGAATGTTGGTGTTTGTTGATGTTTTGATGTTTATTGTTTTATTGTAAATTCTTTCTTTTGTAAAATTAATAAAATATCATTTAAAAAGAAAACAACAGAATGAATTTCAGGAACAAAAATGCTTTTTTCTGTGCAGCCTGAGCAGGGAACAACGTTATAGTTAATCGTTGTTGTTTGTCTTCATTTACCCTACCCCTCTGCCCTACATTATGAATGGTCTGTATCACCATTAAGAAAAATAGGTTGGAATGGGATCAAGTGACTTGTCTTCTTTAAGTTCTCCAAGCTCTTAACTTAGTTCAAGGTTGTCTTCTGAATCAGCCAGGTGTTGAACTGATAATCAATCACAGCCAGTTCATCGTTTGAAAATCCAAGACTTGAGAGCCACCTGGCCCCAAGATGGCAACCGGACATTCCATTTGGGCGACTGTAACCATGGTTTAAGGAGCCATTTGGCGCCTAACTTATACAGTATATCTTGAGTTCCTAACACTGTTTCTAAACCTGGTTTATACCTGCTGATTGGCTCTACCTGTAGGGCGTAGGAAAGGTTATTGTAAGGCTTGCCTTGTTTGTTAGGGAGAAAATGTTCAATTGCATCGGGGAAAGGAATGTTTCAGCAATTAGGTATTGGGCAATATTTAATATTCCAATCCTTTTGCAAGCCAAGATCCTGTTCCCAGTATTTGCAGAGGGGCAAAAGTGACGGAGGAAGCTCAACTGCTGACGTAGCCACGCTTTGGCTGAGCTGGCCTCCTGTCTGTTACACAAGGCAACTTGCCAGCTGTTACACCTTTTTGTGGAGTCGAAACCCCCGTTGAGAATGGCAGCTGTTCTGCCTGAGATCAGGCAAGCAGAACAAGGATATGTAGTCCTTCCTGTGCATTTGACAGCTACTTGAGGAAGGCTTTGAATATTTATGGTTGATGTGGCATTTTGTCGTCTTGCTTTAATTTGGTTTTTTTTTATTTCTTTTAAAAATAAAACCTTATTGTATGCTGAGCACCAATGGGGAGATTGCCCCAGAGTGATGAAGCATATTACCGTATTTTTCGCTCTATAACACGCACCAGACCATTACACGCACGTAGTTTTTAGAGGAGGAAAACAAGAAAAAAAATATTCTAAACAAAATAGTGGATATATGATTTTTGTGGTTCATGCTGTGGCCACAGACATGTGATCTGACAGTGAGTTTAGAGTAGCCCAATGCAAAAATCCTGAGGATCCATGTGGATCCATGCTTTGTAACCATGGAAGAGGGAAGGAAGGGGAACCATGGACCCTCTGCTCACGACTGCAGCAGATCCCACCCGCAGGCATTCACTCCACAACACACACAGACATTTCCCCTTACTTTCTAGGAGGAAAAAAGTGAATGTTATGGTGCAAAAAATACGGTAATTTATGAGAGCAGGAAGACAATAGCAATTCCTCCAGTCCATTTCCCATTTAATCCATAGAAGTGCATGGTCATTCCTGGACCCACTTTCAGGGAACCTAAACCGAACACCTCTCCCCTGTATGACTTAGCTCACGTAAGTGTTTTGCTAGCGGTGCTTGCATTTTATTTATCTGCTCTTAGAACATTTTCTGTTTGCGCTTCTCTGCAAACCCCCCTCCCCCCCAAAGAAAAAAGTTATCCTTTTTGATGGATGCCAGGGGGGAAGCTGCTGTGGAGCGATGGCGCATATTAATGTTACAAATTTGGTCAGAGGCAGACAGAATTTTACTCAGCAAAAGCAGACACTTAGACGGCTGTTTTGCATGAAGACTTTTGTGAAAGCAACTGAAATGTGGCAATCTGTAAAAGGGTAAAAGAGTGCTGGGAAATAATTCATAATGAATTGGAAAAAAATGTTTAAAAGTACTTTTCCAAAACAATCCAGAGTCCTTTTTGTTGGGGATAATTCAGATTGAAATTCCCAGGTGTCCAAAAAGGTTATTTATGTATGCCACTACTGCGGCCCGGGTTTTGTTAGCCCAAAGATGGTAAAGAAGCGAGGTCCCAACCAAAGAAGAAAGGCAACTTAAGCTGATGGAATATGTGCAGCTTGCAGACCTAACATACAGAATAAGACAGGCTTCCTCAACCTCGGCCCTCCAGATGTTTTGAGACTACAATTCCCAGCATCCCTGACCACTGGTCCTGCTAGCTAGGATCATGGGAGTTGTAGGCCAAAAACATCTGGAGGGCCGAGGTTGAGGAAGCCTGGAATAAGAGAACAAGAAGAACATACGTTTGAAGAAGATTGAAAAATGTTTATTGAATATATGGGGGGCGAATTGTGCTGGCAGCATTAAGATAAATTCAGCAGTGTGCACAAGTTTTGATTAATGTAATAATGGAATACTGAGTGGTTTAGTTTATGTAAAAAATGCAGGGATTTATGATTTGCGAAATGAACCATGGAAAGAGAAGAAGAGAAGTCACTGACATTTTAAGGTTGCTTAAATGAATATTCTAAATTGTAAAACAGAAAATTTCATAAAAATTATAAATATAAAAGAAATACTTTTGTGAAAGCTCCTTATGCAGATTTTAAGATCCTGTGCTGGTAACCAGAGAGTGTAGGGCAGGGGTCAGCAAACTTTTTCAGCAGGGGGCTGGTCCACTGTCCCTCAGACCTTTGGGGGGGACACTATATTTGGGGGGGGGGAATGAACGAATTTCTATGGCCCACAAATAATCCAGAGATGCATTTTAAATAAAAGGACACATTCTACTCATGTAAAACACACTGATTCCCGGACCATCCGCGGGCTGGATTTAGAAGGTGATTGGGCTGGATCTGGCCCCCGGGCCTTAGTTTGCCTACCTGTGCCCTATATGATGACCTGTTTTTACATGAGTAGATTGTGCCCTTTTATTTATAAAATGCATATCTGGGTTATTTGTGGGGCATAGGAATTCATTTATTATTTTTTTTCAAAATATAGTCCAGCCCCCCACAAGGTCTGAGTGACAGTGGACCAGCCCCCTGTTGAAAAATTTCGCTGACCCCCTGAATAGGGTGACCAAAGCAGTTTCTGAGACTCAGGAATCTTGCTCAAGAAGGGTAATCTTTGGTTAGGACCCCTTGGTTGGGGGTCTGTGTGGCCCCCATGCAGTGTAGGAGTTAGAGGGGAAAGTGGAGTTCTTTGTATGGAATTGCTTGTCTTGTCACGCTCTTTGGAACTGCTCCTATCTCCCTTCTTCCTGTCATGCTCCCCTGCCCTTTTCTGTCAGATTTGGAGCGCTCTTTGACAACAGCGTCTGGAAGATTGATGCGACCTCCGTTCACAGAAGACCTTTGAGAAGCAGGTCTCTTGCAACATTCCAGGGGCGAAATGAATCCTTTGCAAGTTTTTCATGCCTACTCCTGAAAATGAAATGGAGACTTGTGGCTCTTTTAGCGCCATGAGAAGTAGCAAGTGTTTGTGGTGGGTGGAGGTCTTCCAGAATAGGGAACTGGGCGCAATTCATTCTCTCCCTACCCTGGCAAAAGGTGGGTTGTACCCAAAGCAGGAGTGGGGAGGAGTGAAATGATGGGGGCATGCACCCCTCACCCCCAGGATGGGAAGGTGGGCCTGAAGAAATTAGACACACCTTCAGTTCAGAGATGCAACAGAATTGACTGCCCTCAGAGGAGGCACAGACAGAAAAGTGATGTGTGCCGAGAGACAGGAGGTGAGCTTCCCTAAGGGCAAGTAATTCTTTTTTGTTTGCAGCTTCTAAGGCTCTGTGCACATCATTTGTAGCTCAACCCCTCCCAAGAACCCTGGGAATTATGGTTTACCCCCATTGGAATTCCCAGCACCCATTACAAACTACAGTTCCCATTTTTGAGTGGTAGGGGAAACATGCTTTAAATGTACGGTATGTTGTGTGCACAGCCTAAGAGTAACGTTGCTGTTTTTAGTGAAGCGTACCATCACCTTTGGGGACGCAGGTGGCGCTGTGGGTTAAAGCCTCAGCGCCTAGGACTTGCCGATCGAAAGGTCGGCGGTTCGAATCCCTGCGGCGGGGTGCGCTCCCGCTGCTCGGTCCCAGCGCCTGCCAACCTAGCAGTTCGAAAGCACCTCCGGGTGCAAGTAGATAAATAGGGACCGCTTACCAGCGGGAAGGTAAACGGCGTTTCCGTGTGCGGCTCTGGCTCGCCAGAGCAGCGATGTCACGCTGGCCACGTGACCCGGAAGTGTCTCCGGACAGCGCTGGCCCCTGGCCTCTTAAGTGAGATGGGCGCACAACCCCAGAGTCTGTCAAGACTGGCCCGTACGGGCAGGGGTACCTTTACCTTTACCTTTACCATCACCTTTATTTCAGAGAAAAGTGTTCCTCTATTGCCAGACATTGGGAAGCCGAGCCCTATGGGAAGGTGCAAATGTTTGAGAGTTGCACAGAGGTCTTCTGTGTCTTTAGCAGGTGCATGGCAGACAGAAACCTGGCCAACACAGTCTTTTTCAGCTTGGCACTATGGCGTTTGGGAAAATGCTATACTTCTGGTGTGGGCAGTGATGAGCAAACTTGGCCTGCCAGCTGTTTTAGGACTACAGTTCCCATCACCCCTCACCACTGGTCCTGTTAGCTAGGGATGATGGGAGTTGTAGTCCCAAAAAACATTTGGAGGGCCAAGTTTGGCCATCACTGGGTGTGGGGAACCTTTAGCTGCCAGAAAATGATGGCAGCCCTTGGCTGGGGGACAGGCAGTATCTTGGAACTCTTAGAAATCTTAAAGACTCTCTAGCCCTGTTCAGGTGTTCAAAGAATGTGTGAGGACACCCATGTGCACACTAGCCTCCCACTTCTAATGTCTCCATCTCTTCTGCCCCCAAACTCATGATCTTTGAATCCCCTAATGGGGCTTCTGTAAATGAATGCTTATTGTGGGTTTATTCCGGCCTCCTTTGGGAATAAGAATGCAAGGCCAGCCTTTATCTTAAATGTTCAGTTAAGGGTGGATTTGCTTCATGTGTTTGGGTCTGTTTTCATCCTGGCATCTTGATGGGGTTTCTTTTAGTTATGGCTCCCAAATGCATCCATGCAAAAGCTGGCTCTGGGTCTGTTGGAGAAACAAGTGCTTTGACGGTTCTCCCCGCCACATTTGGGTGCTGTTGAGAGAGTGCAACTCTGGCTCAGTGTGACTAGGGATGCTGGATGTGTCCATGTGTGGATGTCCCATTTAAGAAAGTGAAGGATAGCAGGACGGTTTGTGGCTGTGTTGACTTTTCAGCTGGCTTAGGTGCTGTGGAAGTGGCTCTGCAGCAGCTCGTTTGACAGCAAAGGAAAGATGTAGTTTGCGGATATCTGATTGACTCATGATCTCTCTCCTTTTAACTGCACTGGCCTGGTGCATTAGTGGCAGGGCGTCTGTAGCTGATCTCAAAGGCCAGGGAAGAAGAGTTGGTCTGATTTCTGCCTTTTTGCTGCCCTCTGTGAATTAAAATGCTGTGCGTCCTTGTCTGTCTGCCTCCTTCATGCCATATCGCATGCTGTTCAGCATAACAATCGTCCGTTAACTGAGCAAGGGGTGAACAGGATCCTATTTTCTCATGTTCTCACTGTCGAGAGAAGTCGTATCATTTCTTTATTCTCCCCATTTACAACTCTGTGCTCTGAGATCCAAAGCTGTCTTTGTGTGTGTACACACTGTCTTCCCTTGGAGCAAAGATAATTGATTATCTGTCGCTGGTTACATGCATAAGCAATTGACAGCCTTCATTGGGTTTGTCTGGGCATGTTGAATTGCGAGATTTCTCGGATTTATCATCCAAGAAAACCACTCTGCCAAGAAAGCTCTACCAGGTGATTCCCAACTTCTGGTGGCCGGGGGACCCTTCGCTTTCTTGCACAGCAAAAGGTTTCTCCTGCAGTGTGAAAAACTTTATAATATCCTTGCCTTTCCAATGGAGCCTCCTTGCTATTATTCTATGTGTATTGCTCCTCTGAGCTTGCTGCCTGTTTAGAGAAGAATTACGATGCAAGCAAGCCTTTCTCTACAGAGATCCAATAGGATGGGGGTTTGGAATTATAGGCATCTTGAATTATTTAATTTCTCACAGCACAGCTAGGAATTCTCTTGTGGTCCAAGCTTTTGAAATTGTTTTTCTTCCTGAAATGTGGAAAAAGCAAAGCGAAACAACACTTTCACAAAAGCACCCTGCCGGTCTCTTCAGTTCCTTTTTTCCTCCCAAGCACCCTCCAACTTTCTCTGTTGATAAAGGCTCTTCAATCAGCACCCTCATCAGCCTGATTGCTTTGTGTGTAATTGTGTCCTTAACGTTCTCCTGCAGGGCTGAGATTGTGATGTCTTCAGGCTTGAAAATGGAAAGGAGAGAACTTTTGGTGGATGACTTTGTCTTTGAAAATTTGCTTCTAGTTAGTACAGTGGTACCTCGGGTTACAGACGCTTCGGGTTACAGACTCTGCTAACCCAGAAATAGTACCTCGGGTTAAGAACTTTGCTTCAGGATGAGAACAGAAATCGTGCTCCGGCGGCAAGGCGGCAGCAGGAGGCCCCATTAGCTAAAGTGGTGCTTCAGGTTAAGAACAGTTTCAGGTTAAGAACAGACCTCTGGAACGAATTAAGTACGTAACCCGAGGTACCACTGTAGAATTATACACGGCCTCGGATATTTGGGATGACGGGTGATACAGAAACGTGAAGGCCAAGGGTCAGCAAACTTTTTCAGCAGGGAGCCAGTCCACTGTCCCTCAGACCTTGTGGGGGGCCGGACTATATTTGGGGGGAAAAATATGAACGAATTCCTATGCCCCACAAATAACCCAGAGATGCATTTTAAATAAAAGGACACATTTTACTCATGTAAAAACATGCTGATTCCCAGACCGTCTGTGGGCCGGATTTAGAAGGCGATTGGGCCGGATTCAGCCCCTGGGCCTTAGTTTGCCTACTGTGCAGAATTCATTCCTTTCACCAGATTTATTTTGCAAGGTATCTTGTCCCCCTGCCCCCCACCAGTCCATCCACATTCTCAAGGAAGGTACTAATTTGCAAAGCATGTTTCACAGAGCAATGGGAAATTGGAGATCTCATGGGGGTGCTGGGGCTGGGACCCCACCCCTTTCCCTAACACCTACTATTAACAAAAATGTTTGCCTGAAAGGAGAGAATTTTCTAGCTATTGTAAAACAAGTAAACCTGGATGTTAGAGATAAGATTGGTAACAGCATCTGATTTGCTATGAAGAAATAGCCTAAAGTACAGAATTGTCTAAATGGGGTCTCCTTCTCCATATTTTGAGTGGGAGTGGCAGTGGATTAGAGCATGAGTAGGCAAACTAAGGCCCGGGGGCCGGATCCGGCCCAATCGCCTTCTAAATCCAGCCTTTGGATGGTCCGGGAATCAGTGTGTTTTTACATGAGTAGAATGTGTCCTTTTATTTAAAGTGCGCCTCTGGGTTATTTGTGGGGCATAGGAATTCGTTCATCCACCCCCCCAAAAAATAGTCTGGCCCCCCACAAGGTCTGAGGGACAGTGGACTGGCCCCCTGCTGAAAAAGTTTGCTGACCTCTGGATTAGAGGTTTGTTTCAGCATCCATTAAGAAACTCTTTAAGTTTGGCTCTTTGTCACAAAGGGCAGCACACTGGACTCCCAGGCAACTTAAATACAATTCCTTCAATGAGCTCCCTTTAGGTTTCCAAGGGCTGTGGGTTTGATTACCACACAGTTGCTTGGGAATCCACTCTTGTGCTGAAGACCCGCTGGCTGAGGTGCTTCAGGATTCAGCCTTGATTGCGCAACAATCTGGCCGTGACAGCACAACTTTTAGCAAACCACATCGCAAAGAAGTGTTGCCAGTTTAAACCCATTGTCTGAAGTAGGAACCGAATCAAAGAATGGGAAAGAAGTACCCAGCCTCCTCACACCTTTACTTTTTGCTTTTTTTAAGTTCCTCCCAGTTAAGAACAACACTTCCTGCTATCTCCCAACATTTCTTAGAGACTTCAAAGGTTGTAGATCGAAAGTGATTATTAAACTCTTCCCTTTATTCTCTCAACCCTGCTTTAATCTGTGTTCTCTGCTTGCTCCAGTTCATTAGCATACGGAGAATCACTTGAACAAATGTAACTACCTTGACTTCCTCTATCTCCTTTTGAATTTTGACTAATAATGATAGGCAATAGTAAAACATAAAACCCCACTATTACCTACCGTAATTCATTTGCTGGAGTAGGGGCGAGACCCTGTCGCCATAGTAATCCTGGTGAGTGGTTTTGTTAATGCCTTTTTAAAAATAAATTCCTTCCCTGGAAGACAAGTTCAAAATATTATACATATTTGTACGTTTCTGGGACTAATGGATTGAGAGCATGGTCAAATGCTTTTGAACTTCCATATTCTTTTTGGAAAGCTTTATTTGGTCTCTACTTGGTTATTGGCGCAGAGTGGGCTCACCAAAAGCCAAAAAACCACAGTGGGACTGAAAATTCAGACGGGGTAACGTTTGCACTATACATTTAAATTACATGGCTTCCCCCAAAGAATCCTGGGAATTGTAGTTTATTAAGAGCGCTGGGAATTAAGACTCGGTAAGGGATAAACTACAGTTCCCAGGATTCTTTGGGGAAGCCCATGTGCTTTAAGGTGTGGGTGTGACCTTGAATTTGGGAAAAAGGCAGTCACTTCTGCCTTGGAGGACAGAAGCTCTTATGTGCCATCACTCCAGTTTGTTTTACAAAGGGGAGCATCCATGCATTCTGTCCCCCCCCCCCCCCGCATTTCAAGTGGTACTGCCCATTAGGAATATTGTATTACATGATTCCCCCCCCCCCAACCTCAGTGTGACTACCATTGGGGACTCTGCTGGGAAGCAGTATCAAAGGCTGTATTAATTTACATTCTAGGATTTACATTTTTCATCAGAACCTTTAAAAATCACTGACCTAGTGTGATCTAGTGGGCCAGTGATTTTAAAAGGTTCTGATGAAAAATGTAAATCCTAGAATGTAATTTAGAGATCACACTAGACAAGAGTTTCAAAAAGCATGGGGAAAATGCAGAGAATACTTCACAAAACAGTGCCCTAAAATACATACCTGGACTTGTTTCGATTAATTTCTGCAGGAGACTTTGTGGATATTTAAGTTATAATTAGAAAAATCTTAACAATTATTCATAAAGGAAACAGTTTATAAGAAGCAAATAAGGAGGCCAGATACAGGATAAAGGAAGTCTTTTATTTGGTTGTTTGTATTGTTGTATGTTGTGCTCATTGTATGTTATGTTCACGTTTAACGAGGGTGGATTTGTGTATTGGGGGGGTGGGGGGTTTATGTTATGTTGTAAATAAGATTCCAATAAAAATTTAAAAAATAAAAATAAAATCAACTCACTGACCTAGGTGTATCCTTCTTTTTTTAAAAACGTTTGCATTAGGTAGCCATGTCCGCCAAAGCAATTTCGGAGCAGACGGGGAAGGAATTCTTGTACAAATACATCTGCACATCCTCAGCCATCCAGAACCGCTTCAGATATGCCAGAGTGACTCCTGATACTGACTGGGATCGGCTAATCCAAGACCACCCCTGGCTCCTGACTGAGGTGAGCAGAACCGGCTGTAGTTGTTGTAACACACAAAGCAAGAACCCATACAGTAAGAAGCTATACAGGCCCAGAGCAAAATGCTTTTAAGCCTCCTTGTTGTGCAGACAATGGAACGTGCACAGCTGAAAGTTCATCAGCATCAGGAACGCTTACATAAAGGACTCCAGCCACTCTAACGTGATGAATCATAGAATCATAGAATCACAGAGTTGGAAGAGACCACAAGGGCCATCGAGTCCAACCCCCTGCCAAGCAGGAAACACCATCAGAGCACTCCTGACATATGGTTGTCAAGCCTCTGCTTAAAGACCTCCAAAGAAGGAGACTCCACCACACTCCTTGGCAGCAAATTCCACTGTCAAACAGCTCTTACTGTCAGCAAGTTCTTCCTAATGTTTAGGTGGAATCTTCTTTCTTGTAGTTTGGAACCATTGCTCCGTGTCCGCTTCTCTGGAGCAGCAGAAAACAACCTTTCTCCCTCCTCTATGTGACATCCTTTTATATATTTGAACATGGCTATCATATCACCCCTTAACCTCCTCTTCTCCAGGCTAAACATGCCCAGCTCCCTTGGCCGATCTTCATAAGGCATCGTTTCCAGGCCTTTGACCATTTTGGTTGCCCTCCTCTGGACACGTTCCAGTTTGTCAGTGTCCTTCTTGAACTGTGGTGCCCAGAACTGGACACAGTACTCCAGATGAGGTCTGACCAGAGCAGAATACAGTGGCACTATTACTGTATTCTGATGGAGGAAGAGGAGTTCTCCAAAGCAGGCTAAACTTTTTGCCCATGGGCAATAAGAGTTTGGTCCCCCTATGTGCTGGCATTCGTCATGCTTACCTTGGTCCTGAAATAGACCCTTGTTTTCTTAAGGTCTTAGTTATAAAAGATAATGATAATAAGAATAAGAATACATAAATTGCCTCCCCTTAAATGCATTGGTGCTTGTTCCACTTCCCCGTCTGGTCAGCTGTAGGTAATTCCACTCACCACAGGGGAGCGAGTGCCCTAACATAACCGCATGCCAGCGTGTAAGGATCCGAAAATATTTCTTCCAGCTGCTGCTTTAAGGATCCTATTAATCCTTGAATTAATTCAGAAAGCCACCCGGAGCCCTTGCTGCCTTCCGGCAAAGCTCACGGAAAACTATATTCTCCTCGCTGAGGCATGCCAGCCACTGACTCACATAACTAAGTGCAGGGTATTTAATTAGCCAGCAGTACAGCTGCCTTCCATCAGAGAGAAAAATGGGACTGTGTGGCAGATCTGTGCTTGGCTAAATGTGATTAAACTGGATGGCAGCCAGGAGATCAAGCTATAGAAAAGAACTGGGGACAGGATGTCTCCTTGCACAGTTACAAACTGGGGCGAGGCCCTAAAACTTCCCAAGGTGGTGACACAGAGGAGCTAAGATTCTGTGCCCGTTAAAGTTTGCACCCCAAACATGCAACTGGCCACACTTGTCAGCTGACTGGTCAAATACTGTGAATCACAGAATTGTAGAGTTAGAAGGGAGCCGTAGAATCATCTAATCCAACCCCCCCCCCAAATGCAGGAATATTTAGCTGTCCCATAATAAGGGGATCAAACCTGCAACCATGGCATTATCAGCACCACGCTCTAACCCCCAAACTCAGCCCTCCAGATGTTTTGGAACTACAGCTCCCACCATCCCTAGATAACAGGACCAGTGGTCAAGGATGATGGGAATCGTAGTCCCAAAACATCTGGAGGGCCGAGTTTGGGCATGCCTGCTCTAACCAACTGAGCTATCCAGGCTTGTTAACGTGTTAATATTAACAGCTAACTTGATTTGTTTCTGTAACTAGGGTAAGGAATCGAAGCTGCCGATGATCACAATAGTTTTGTCGTCTTTCTAATTTAAAAAAGAAGGAATGATTTTTGAATATTTTGTCAGCCAACTGTCCTAGCCCTATGCGGCCCAGGACCCTTGTACCTACGGGACCGCCTCTCCTGGTATGCCCCGCGGAGGACCTTAAGTTCCACAAATGACAACACTTTGGAGGTCCCGAGCCGCAAGGTGATTAGATTGGTCTCAACTAGGGCCAGCCAGGGCCTTTTTAGCACTGGCTCTGATGGAATGCTCTGTCACAAGAGACCAGGGCCCTGCAGGACTTGACATCTTTCCACAGGGCCTGCAAGACAGAGCTGTTCTGCCTGGCCTTTGGTTTGGACTCAGTCTGACCCTTATGCTTCCCTCCTCTTATGGTTTTGATTTATGGGCTACTATTAAAATGAGACTGCATTTTAAGTTGTATTTTAACCCGTATTTTAAATTGTTTTTTTCCCCCTTTTCTTTTCTTTTTTATAAATAATTTTTATTAACAATTTTGTTTAAAATTACAGTGCCAATAAACAATACAATATAACATCTCTTAACATAATTCTCTTCACTTCTTTGGACTCCCTCACATCTCCCGCTCCTGCGTTCCTGTTATGAAATTTATTCCAGCAAATTTATCCCCTTATTTCTATTCTTGTTATCTAATTTTCTAAAGTTATATCTCTGATTTTTAGTTATCCTATGTTCAAATCATGAAAAATTTAAATATAACCTAGAACTTCCAATTTTTTTTTTGTCCTTTCTTAAATTTAGCTTATCTTTTTTTTTAAAATCAATTTTTATTAAGATTTTTAAACATAAATGCAAATATAATAAACAATGTAACATATATCATAACATAATTTCTTAACTTCTTTGGACCCCCTCACGTCTTCCGCTCCCACTTGCATCTTTGTCAATTCTTGCCCGCAATTTATCATCTTGTTTACATTCTTATGTCCCATTCATTTAGAATATAATCTAATAGTTCTCCCAAAGGTTTATGGTTTTCCCTCAATCTCACTTATCATCCTAATTGCATCTAATTTAGTGGTGGTCAATTATTTATGATCTAGCCTCCATCTTAACATTCAACCAAATTACAATGCTTTTTTAAGTAAATCTTAAATTTCTTCCAATCTTCTTCAACCTTCTCTTCCCCCAGGTCTCGGATTCTGCCGGTCATCTCAGCTAGTTCCATATAGTCTATCAGTAAATTTAGCTTATCTTCATATTTCAGTTCATCTAGCTTAGTGGTGCCCAGTTATTTATACTCTCGCATCCTTCTTAACATTCATACAATTTACAATATTTTTGTAAATAAATCTTGAATTTCTTCCAATCTTCTTCCGCCGTCTCTTCTCCCAGGTCTCGGATTCTGCCAGTCATCTCAGCCAGTTCCATATAGTCTATCAGTTGCATCTGCCATTCTTCCAGTGTGGGTAGATCTTGAGTTTTCCAATGCCTCGCTACAAGTATCCTTGCTGCCGTTGTTGCGTACATAAAAAATGTTCGGTCCTTCTTTAACACGTTCTGGCCGACAATACCCAAAAGGAAGGCCTCTGGTTTCTTAGGGAAGGTATACTTAAATACCTTTTTCAACTCATTATATATCATTTCCCAGAAAGCCTTCACTCTAGGGCAAGTCCACCAGAGGTGAAAGAATGTTCCTTCATTTTCTTTACATTTCCAACATTTGTTATCAGACAAGTGGTATATTTTTGCGAGTTTGACTGGGGTCATATACCATCTATAGATCATTTTCATAACATTTTCTTTCAAAACAGTACATGCAGTGAACTTCAGCCCAGTAGACCACAACCTCTCCCAGTCCTCAAACATAATATTATATCCAATGTCTTGTGCCCACTTTATCATAGCCATAGCGGACGACCCGATTTCCGCGGAGCTTCCCCTTCACTAAAGGAAGAGGACCGCCATTGCCGTTCGCGCCGCCTCCGGAAGTCTTTTTCCCCCTTTTCTTTTCCCCCCTATTATGTTTTTATTATAATTTTACTGGTGTTAGCTGCCCTGAGCCCTCCTCTGGCCGGGGAGGGTGGGGTATAAATAAAATTTTATTATTATTATTATTATTATTATTATTAAGCCATGAGGAAAAAGCAATGCCTGCACAGTTGTGACTGCTTTCTTGTGCTAAAAATGTCTACAGATTGCTTCCAGGAAGCAACACTTATCTATGATCTTAGCTGTGCCGGTTTCTTTGTTACTTCTGCTATGTGACCTCTTTGCATGAAGAGCATACAAGAACCTAAACTAGGCCTTGCCCTTCTCGGAAACTGGCAAGTTGTTTGCAAATTTTTCACTTATCACCTGTAGGGATAGTTTTCCAGTTTTGGTTTTCCTTTTGCTAGAACATTAGCAGTGGCAAATTTTTTATCTTGTGATTGCAAGGACCAATGATCCCTATATTCTTAACAAAATGCTTGTTTAACCTGGAGGTAGGCTGTATGAAATGTGTATTGCTTTGTAACGATTTGTTGGGTCTCTGGACCATAATAAAGATTGTTGTTGTTGTTGTTGTTTTCCAAATCCCAGCGTCTCGTGGTGAAGCCTGATCAGCTGATAAAGCGGCGTGGCAAACTTGGCTTGGTGGGGGTGAATCTTGACCTGGAACAGGTGAAGGCCTGGCTGAAGCCTCGTCTCGGACATGAAACCACAGTGAGTGTTGCCATTATTTCTCTGCCCCACCTGCTTAACCGAGCTGTTGTCAAGATGAAATGCTGCAATAAGCTTCATTTTGAGGACGGGAAGCATTTTAACGAAGCAAATAAAAAGCGACAAGATTAATTTATGACCTTAAAAGAAGGCATTTTCCGTGGCAGCCCACTAAGTTGTGGAACTGAGGCACCTTTATTAATATACCGTATTTTTTATAATAATAATAATAATAATAATTTATTATTTGTACCCCGCCCATCTGGCTGGGTTTCCCCAGCCACTCTGGGCGGCTTCCAACAGAGATGAAAAATACACTAAAATATCACATATTAAAAACTTCCCTGAACAGGGCTGCCTTCAGATGTTTTCTGAATGTCAGGTAGTTGTCCATCGCCTTGACATCCGATGAGAGGGCATTCCACAGGGCGGGCGCCACCACCGAGAAGGCCCTCTGCCTGGTTCCTTGCAACTTGGCCTCTCACAGTGAGGGAACCGCCAGAAGGCCCTCGGAGCTGGACCTCAGTGTCCGGGCAGACCGATGGGGGAGGAGACGCTCCTTCAGATATACTGGACCGAGGCCATTTAGGGCTTTAAAGGTCAGCACCAACACTTTGAATTGTGCTCGGAAACGTACTGGGAGCCAATGTAGGTCTTTCAAGACCGGTGTTATATGGTCTCGGCGGCCGCTCCCAGTCACCAGTCTAGCTGCCGCATTCTGGATTAGTTGTAGTTTCCGGGTCACCTTCAAAGGTAGCCCCACGTAGAGCGCATTTTTTGCTCTATAAGACTCACTTTTTCCCTCCTAAAATGTAAGGGGAAATGTGTGTGCGTCTTATGGAACGAATGCAGGCTGCGCAGCCATCACAGAAGCCAGAACAGTAAGAGGGATTGCTGCTTTCACTGCACAGCGATCCCTCTTGCTGTTCTGGCTTCTGAGATTCAGAATATTTTTTTTTCTTGTTTTCCTCCTCCAAAAACTAGGTGTGTCTTGTGGTCTGGTGCGTCTTATAGAGCGAAAAAGACGGTAGCTTCTGGTGAATGCTGAAGACACACCTCTTTACCCTGGCCTTTGATACTTGAGGTGTATCTTTTTAAGACCCACCTTATTTATGTAATTTAAAGTTATTTTAAACTGTTTTTAGTATTGTGCTTTAATGTGGTAACCCACCCTGGGAACTTAGGGTGAGGGGCAGGGAAATAATAATAATTTTGTGAGAATTTAGCACTTCATAATGCAGGGGCGAATAATACCTCTTGTTTTCGATATTTTGGTGGAGCTTCTCATTCAGAGTATGTTTGTTTCTCATTTTTCACAGATTGCCAAAGCTAAGGGCATACTAAAGAACTTCCTGATAGAGCCTTTCGTACCACACAAACAGGTTAGTTTTATTTGTACGCGCAAGCAGAGATTTGTACGCATAACAGTTATTGGGGGAGCACAGCATTAGTCTTGCATCATAAAGGTTGCAGCTCCTTTTCTCCAGGACACTCTTCCCCATGGAGTTGATTTTATTAATCAAACCAAATAATTTTGAAAACCTTGGCAGAGAAATTGGATAACCTCGCCTTGAGGCAACGAACACTGTTGCAGAGAGGGGTATTGGAAGCTCTCAGCCTCCCCGTGTTCTCATTCATATACTTCCGTTGGTCTTTGGTCTGGTAAAACCTTTACCATCCCGGTGTCTCAAATCCACAGGCGGAGGAATTCTACGTGTGCATTTACGCAGCCCGCGAGGGAGACTACGTGCTGTTCTACCACGAGGGCGGCGTGGATGTGGGGGATGTTGACACTAAGGCTCAGAAGCTGCTGGTGCGCGTGGACGAGAAGTTGGACGAGCCCAGTGTCAAGAAGCATCTACTGGCACATGCCCCGCCGAACAAGAGAGAGTAATTCTGAAATCTTGCTCTTTTTATACATATATTAAAATGTTAATTGTGGGTTATGGACAGTCGTGTTTTACATGACTGTGCAGGCTAGGTACCCCAGCTCCCCCCACACCCCCGAGTAGAGCTGGGCGATATATTGATTAGTTGTCTGAAACCGGTATGGCATTCACATTGCACCAGCTCCAGTTGCCTGCGGATGGAAAAGGCTTAGGCAGACAGGCAGGCAGGCAGGCAGATCCCGAGAAGGTTCTGGTGAGCACCTTCTTGGACTCCATCTGCCTATGCCCTTGAGGAAGCCGCCTGCCACTCGTGAACCTGAGCAGTATCAGGGCTTGCTCAGCTGGGGGTGGGGGTGGAAGGCTTCCCATCCCCCATCTGAGCAGTTTAATGAAGGACCGACACTCCTCGTTTGCGCAAGAGCAGGGGAGACATCTGGCCTTGTTCACTAGGGCTGGGCGATGCATCCCTGCTGCTGTTTCTACCCTCCCCTAACGCGGTGGAACAAGAAGCAGGTGAGATATATTCCAGACGTGGTATATCAGCACATCACGGTATTTAGCTGCCCATATAGCACAATGTTGAGAACCAGCCCTACTCCTGAGAAGAGCTTTGTTTCGAAGTCATCCAAAAGGTGTCTTCTGTTTTGCTTTTACAGTGGTACCTTGGTTTACAACCAGAATCCGTTCCAGAGGTCCGGTTGTAAACCAAAACAGGTTGTAACCCAAGGTGCGCTTTCCCCAATGGGGCCTCCCAAAAAAGGGGGGGGGGCTGTAATAAAAAAAATGGGTTGTAATGCAAAAAAAAAGGGACATGCACTTCCGGGTTTGACGTGGTTGTAACCCAAAACGGTTGCAAACCAGGGTACCATTGTACATGGTAGGCAGAGATTCCCGGGAAGGGTTTGGAAAATGCTTCTGGGCCAGCTTTAGTTTAAAGGGACAGGAAGGAACTGCTTTTCAGTACAGTGGTACCTCTGGATGAGAATGGAGTCCGTTCCGGAGCCCCATTTGCATCCTGAAGCGAACGCAACCCGCATCTGCGCATGCACGTTACGTCATTTTTAGTGTCTGCGCATGCGCGAGTGGCGAAACCCGGAAGTAACATGTTCCATTACTTCTGGGTCGCCGTGGAGCGCAACCCGAAAATGCTCAACCTGAAGCAACTTCAACCCGAGGTATGAACATCAGATTTCAGTTATTTTCCTCCTCTAGCATCTGAAGCTGTCAGGCAGGACTTCCACGCTCAAGTCCCGGGTATTATACCTGTGGCTGGGGCAGGCCAGCCCTATAGTGGTTGGCTGGGCTTGAACCAAAGCTTGTAGTCGCCACTTGCTTTGCCCCCTCTGCCCCTCTCTGGACAAGATTCCCTCCAACCAGCCATTCCCATGGGAGACACCAGTGGATAGGGGAACATACCCTGCTGGACAACAATGCTTGAAGGTGCCCTGAACAACTTTGGGTAGCAGTGCCCAGCTCTCCTCCGCCTGCGTTCCTTGCTGTAGCAAGAAAAGCCAGCCCAGGGAGGGTTTCCTGTTGGGCCCTGCATGGCAGAGGCTCTTTAGGCATCTTGACCAAACAACCCCCAAGTCTTCATCTCAGAGCAGGAGCTGGTGCAGTGGCAGGGACTGCAGAGCAACCCACGGGACAGCCCTTCACCTGCCTATGCGGCTTGGAAGTCTAGAGGAAGGCCAGCAGCTCGCTATAGGGAAGTGCTGCTTGCTATGGCAAGCATAATTGTCTGAAGTCCACCTGTGGTCTTTTAAGAAAAGCATCCTTAGTATTCACAAAGGATGGTAGAGAAAACATCCTCTGTTTTTTCCCCTGTCCTTTTTTTTGTTTCTGTGGTGGTGAACAGCTGGGTTCTTTTTCCCCCCTTTTCTTTTCTTTTTACACCAAAAAATCCTTTTCTCGACATGGAGGTGCCCTGCTGACATTTTGAAGGAGCCTGCTTTCCTTTTAATGTCGTCTTCAGGCAGATAATAAATGGCCTTTAGGGAGGGATCGCGATGGCGGGTGACGCAGTCCCAATGTCTGACTCATTCAGGCCTGGGTGTCTGAAACCTCAGCTGGACTGACGGCAGACAGACTGAAGGAACTAATGATAGGGCTGTGTAACAGGCCCAATGTGGAGTGTCTTTGGTGTACACCCATTTGGTTTTGATGAATTTGTCTGTGTGTGTGCGTCTGTTTTCCCATTTTGTGTGTGTTTCTGCCTTCTTTATATAGTGTCTTGGCGAGCTTCATCTCTGGCCTCTTCAATCTTTATGAAGACTTATATTTTACGTACCTGGAAATCAATCCGCTAGGTAATTCCTCTCTCTCTGTTATTTTCCATGAAATGTCCACATCTCATTCATTCTGTATTCTGCAGTTCTCAATTATACGGCGAAGTGTGGTGGAATAGAAAATGAAGATGGAGCACGGGCCGCTCGCTGCAGACAGGCAATGCGTTTCCATGAACTTGTTCTTGTCAGAGTAATTTAAATTAGACCTCCTCCACAAACAGGGAGCGTAGAAAGTGTCCATCAGTCTTTGAGAGCGCTGATGCAAGCGAATCTTTCCAGAGATTAATTTTGACGTTGAGTTCTCACAAGCTGCCAGAAACCAAAGTCTTCGCCAACAGTGTAGACGAACAAATCTTCAACCTGCTAGCCTCTGTAAATCAAACGAGGGTCAAAGTAGATGCAATATAAAATGCACTGTCGTCATTCTCCCTCCCTTGTGAGTTTAAAATAACAACCATGTCCCCTCCCAGCTTTTTAAAAAAACAAATTAAAATAAACAAAAAAGAGGGTGAATGATGAAGAACAATGATGTTTAGCATCACATCTAGTCTGGTCCTGAGAAATCCACTTTGACCAGAACATGTAAACGTAAAGGTAAAGGTACCCCTGCCCGTACGGGCCAGTCTTGACAGACTCTGGGGTTGTGCGCCCATCTCACTCAAGAGGCCGGGGGCCAGCGCTGTCCGGAGACACTTCCGGGTCACGTGGCCAGCGTGACATCGCTGCTCTGGCGAGCCAGAGCCGCACACGGAAACACCGTTTACCTTCCCGCTGGTAAGCGGTCCCTATTTATCTACTTGCACCCTCGGGTGCTTTCGAACTGCTAGGTTGGCAGGCGCTGGGACCGAGCAGCGGGAGCGCACCCCGCCGCGGGGATTCGAACTGCTGACCTTTCGATCGGCAAGCCCTTGGCGCTGAGGCTTTTACCCACAGCGCCACCCGCGTCCCAAAACATGTAGCATCCTTTATTTCTGAGGATCACTTAATATTTTTATTTATCCAGGAATTTTATTTGACATGGGATATATTGTGCAGATTCACTGCATTCTTGCCTGCATGTAGCAGGCATGGTTGGTGTATTACATGATGTGTGACTTTCCCTTCCCCCAGCTCTATAATTCCCAGGGGCTTCTTTTGGCCTGTGGTGGGTATATTCAGGAAGCAGAGGTGGGGGAGGGGATGACAAATTTGCCTGCCACTTCTTGTTGTTGTTAAATATACATACTGTTTATATGCCAATATGGCTTCCAAGTGGTTTGCATCTATAAAATCAACCCACAATTAAAATACACGTAATATTAAAACATCCTTAATTGAAATATACAATCAAACAAATAACAAAAAAGCCACTAAAAACCCACCTCTCAGATTAAAAGAACTAAATACTTAATAACCAGACCCAGGTGTCTTCATGAAAAAGGAGGGGGGACGACCCACAGATCATCATTAAACTATTATACACTTAATGCATTCAGGAGATAGTTGTAAGAGAGGTATTTGTAAGAGAGCACATTCAGTGAAAGTTGGCTTATGTGTTACGCAATGTTACTGGCCTTTCACCCAGTAAAGATAAAAGGGAAAAGTCTAGCTCCTCTTTCAGGCCCTGAGGGAGACACATTTTTTAAAAATACTTCAGGATCCACTGTGTTTATTTTCTAAGTAAAGGTTTTGTTCTGAGTCTTTGGATGCTTTTCTTTTGTTTTGTTTTCTGGGGTACTCCTGCGATGTGAAGCAGCCTGCAGCCATGTTCATAACGGTCAGAAATAGTTTGCTGCAGACTAAAAGGCACTTTGGCACATAAATATCACAGAAAGTGACCATGTATGGAGTTGACCTTGTTCAGCATGGACTGGCTGTGGGTCTTGGGTAGATGTTAGCCACCCCTGTCTTTTCTGCGTCCAGATTTATTCCAGAAGTGTGCCTCAGCCATTGGAAGGTGCTGGTTGTGCTATGATGGTGGATCTGGTTCAGCACTCAACAGGGAAAGACCCCATGAAATTGAGAACCATTTCCTACCTAGGCAACACCTTGAAACTAGATGTTTTCCATTCGTTTTTCCTTGTTAGCTGGTTCATGCTGACTTCCTCCTCCTCCTTCTGTCTCCCCCTCTCCCTTCACCAACAAAGTTGTAACCGCAGATGGCGTTTATGTTCTTGATCTTGCTGCGAAGATCGACGCAACGGCTGACTATATCTGCAAAGTGAAATGGGGCGATGTGGATTTCCCCCCTCCCTTTGGAAGAGAAGCTTATCCAGAGGTAAAAGAAAAGGGCTGCTCTTAGGGTGGTGTTAGGGAATTAAGGTAGCCTAAGTGCGTTCTGTTGAGCGTGAGTCTCCTTGACTTCAGCTAACGTGCAAAAAAGCCTCCATCTCGAAATCTGAATTCCCATCAGAACAGTTTGGTCCCACTTTGGTCTCCCAAAATCCCCTGTGTCTTGTTGCTTGGCAGAACATCTCCAGCGTTTATCTGATGCTCTGGCATTTCTTAATTTAGTAATTACAGCAATTGCACAAAATACAAACCAAGGTGGAAGGTTGTTGTTTTTTTAAAAAAAGAATTGTTGTCTAGCCAAGAAATCCATTTAGATACCTCTTTTCTTCCCTGCCCGCCAATCCCCATTAGTGTGTTATGGCTCAAGTGCTGACACTTAACTCAATTTGGCCAGGTTTCTAATGGATGAGTTTTTTTAAAAAACAAACAAAACACAACCTCACTGAATCAGCCCTCTTGCCAGGCACTAATGAAGAATCCTAGACTCTACACTTGTTAAGAATGTTAATGAACTTGGGTCTGGCCTCTGCAAGAACAGAAATGAATGTTCTCAAAATGCACAGGATAGGAGCAGCTCCCATAGGAAGGCTCAATCTCTGTTATTAACTGAGGTTTGGGCCCCTACCTAATCACTTCATCAACCCCCTTTTTCTTCGTACACCTTTCTTGAACATCGGTTCTTTCGTCCGTCCCTCCAGTGGTAGCTGTGGTAGTTTGGCTAACCTTGGAGATGAGCAGAAAGCAACCTCTCCTGTTTTTCACTGGTTTTCCTCTCTCTCATTTTGGGGGGTGCTTCTACAGCATTATTTGGGACCTGGGATAGTCCAACTTCCTTCCTCTTCAAATCTAATATTTGCACCAGAGATTTACATTGGCCTGGAATAATTTAACTATAATTTGTCAGATTCCCATAGCACCTCACAATATAAAATTGCCAGGATGACAAGTCTGGCATCCATACTTGACAGGGTGGGGCAAGCACAGGGGTCCATTATCCCTGGAGGACCAAACACAACTGATACCTAGCTGCCTTTTTTAGAAATAATAATAATAATAATAAGGTTTTGTTTTTTTTAGTGGCTTGATACTTTGAAGAGAAACCCCAGTCCAGGCGGTGGCTAAATCCCTCCAACGTTGTTATCCTCAGTACCTCTGCCCCCATCAAACACCACTGGGGAATGCTATTGAAGTACTACTGAGCAGATAGAGTTTTGCTGCTTTCAACACTGCCACCCATCCCTTCTGTCTTGTTAGTTTTTTTGGGTGAAAGAGTGGGAAAGTTTATCATGCCTGTGGCCTCCTCAGACCTGGCCTTGACCTTACAGGCTTGTTTACATCATCATCATCATCATCATCATCATTATTATTATTATTATTTTCAGCTTAACAGGAGACTTGGGTTGAGAGATCAAGGGAATGCCTGTGTAAAAGGTGTACCAAATGTTGTGACCTCCCTCAAGGAATCATGGAATCGTATTGTTGTAGGGGGAGAGGAGCCATGATCGATGACACACCTTGTAAATTCCTGAGGGTGGGACTAAATTTTATCTTTGGAAACATTGGTTTCAATATACGTGTTTGAAAACACAGAAATGAGTGCAAAGATGTGCACCTTGCCCCATTTTGACTCCAGAAAAGACATTTATCTGGCTTCATAACTCAATGAGTGAGCGAGTGTCATTTAAATTGATCTACGGGCATTTGTGGGGGAAAATGGAAATATGGGGAAAGGATTACTTGCTCCTCCTTTATTTCCCCCCACAAATGCCCCTGGCTTTGTGTTATGAGAGAAGTGCGGAGTTTACTGTTTTGTCCTTAGAAGTTTTGATTCTAATAATATGCGGGCTCTTGTCTGCAGGAAGCCTATATCGCTGACCTAGACGCCAAGAGTGGAGCCAGCCTAAAGTTGACCATCTTGAATCCCAAAGGCAGAATATGGACCATGGTGGCTGGAGGCGGCGCCTCCGTAGTGTACAGGTACCAAGCACATATCTTGTGGGAGTGGCAGCTGAATAATGTATGGTTCATCCTAAACTCCAAGTTCCATCTTTTGATTAGTCATCGTTTGCTCTTCCTTGCCCAATCATCCCACACGGGTTAATCATTGTTGGAATGGAATGATGAGACTTTTGAGAGGTCCCTGGAACTCTCTCGGCGGTGACATTGCCCTTAATACTTAGGAGATTTTGCTGTCCCTGAAATGGAGCCTATGCTTAGGCCTTAGACAACATATTCCATATAAATACACAGACTGATAACCTGATACATGATTTGCCACCCTGGGAATCTCTGCTATTTTTGCTTTGCTTTCAAAATGCAGTTGTAGCAAAAATGTATAGTGAGAATTCTCAGGTGTTTAGGCTTGTGGGGCGCGGCTTCACATATCAATGCTTGAAAGGCATGGTGGTCCTACCACATTTTTCTCCAGTTGCCATGGTGGCTGGAAGAAACTGTGCTTAGGCTCAGTTATGACCACTGCTGGGTAAGAAGAAGAAGAAGAAGAGTTTGGATTTGATATCCCGCCTTTCACTCCCTTTAAGGAGTCTCAAAGCGGCTGACATTCTCCTTTCCCTTCCTCCCCCACAACAAACACTCTGTGAGGTGAGTGGGGCTGAGAGACTTCAGAGAAGTGTGACTGGCCCAAGGTCACCCAGCAGCTGCATGTGGAGGAGTGGGGAAACGAACCCTGTTCCCCAGATTATGAGACTACCGCTCTCAACCACTACACACCACACTGGCTAAATTCTTACCAACACTTAACTTTGGGAAGCTGAGCATATTTTATGCAAGATAATTTGATACGCATGCACACACTTCAATTCTGCTAAGCGGGTTCTAATCCTCGCTAACTAAACTGGCATCTCTGTTTCTGTCTGCAAAGTTCAAAAAAAACCCCACCTCCCACTGTTGGCTGAGCTGCTGTGTTGTCACATGAACATTTTATTTTAACTACTGTGGCGGGATTTTCTGACTGAAGAGCAGTTCAGCCAGGCTAGCTGATGCTCTTGCCTCAGCTCCTCATCGTGAACTAGGAACGCAGCCTCGTTCTTGCTCCGCTTTCCACAGGGCCTTATGGGCATCCTTGGTTTCGCAGACTAAGCCTTCTTAATATCACTTGTGTGCCTTCCACTTAGTGACACCATCTGTGACCTTGGTGGGGTGAACGAACTTGCCAACTATGGCGAATATTCTGGAGCTCCCAGTGAACAGCAGACCTACGACTATGCCAAGACTATCCTCTCCCTCATGACACGGGAAAAGCACCCAGAAGGTAAAAGAGAATGTGTGGGGTGGGCGGCACTTCAAGCCTGGGGACTGTTAGAATTCCTCCTCCATGATTGCAGTCATGGGATTGTTGTCTATCACATGATGGTGTATGTTTTAACTCCACAGAGTGGGAAGTCACGGAGACAGAATGTTTAAGTTACTCTGTTCCACGAAATGGGACTATTGTCTTTCATTCTTTTTCTCTTTGCTGTCTGATGCTAGAGAGAGAGGGAGCCATGTTGCAGTGCTCCGTGTGTGTTAATATGCAAATAAAGTAGATTAGCCAAAATGCTGAGTTGCTGAGGTCTGTTATGCATGATGCACAAACTCTACGGATCCCTAATTGTGCCGGTGTCTGTTGGCATCGGTCGCTATGATGTTCGGGCTGAAGAAAGCTTTTGAAGCTCCCAAACGATCAACCAGGAGGGAGAGAACATGCCAGTCGGGCATGTGTCTCTGCCAGGGTCCTACTCAAGTGTAGGCCGAGCTCCTGACAGGGACCATTCTGATTGGCCCAGGAGGCCATGCCCAACCAAATCCCCCTCTGACCAGCCATGTTCCACACCTTCCTCAAGCATTTTTGGCCTTCCTGGAATGAGCCACTGAACTGTGATATTGTCTCTTGGATGCAGAATGGAGAAAGGTGTGTTTTGTGTGTGGATGTAGAAACCTTGGGTGCGCCTTTTGTGTGTCAGGAGTGTGGTTTACTGTGGAAAGCTGTTTCATAGAAATACTTGTTGCTCTTCGACGCAACACCTTGGTGGTCGGACGTTGGAACCACCGTTCTCTTGAACCCATCCTAGTGCCTGGAAATGACCCAGTTAATGGTCCATGCTGGGCTGGCCAGGAAAAAGAATGTGACGACAAGCAAGGGAGAAGCAGATAAAGAGAAGAGAGGGAGCTGGCAGGTAGAGAAACTCAGATGGGGAAAGAGGAGAAGGTCAATGAGAGGTGAGAGGAGGAGGGACAAGAGGAAGGAACAGTAGCAGGAAGGACCCGGTTTCTGACCTGGAAATGCTCCTACCTGGCTCAGTGAAAGCCGAGGGGCAGCTTAATGGCCTCCTGGCCCCACAACCAGCTAGATCCTTTGGGGACTGAGACTCCCTGCCCCAGTGGTCCTCTAGGAAGGCCTAGCCTCAACCAGACCCTACAGGACTTCTACCTTGGTGCATTTTCACCAACACCTTCCAAAGAAGCTGGTAAGCATTTAAGTCCTGCAACTGCTTGCTGCCGAATGTGGTGATAATGAGCGATTGGGTTTGTGCAAAGCTTTCCAAAAGACAGCTTTTCTCCCACCCCCAGAGACATCTAGGTGCATTCAGAATTTCTTCAGGGAACCAGTGTGTGCATGTTATTTTAAAATGACCAACGTCTATATTGGAGCATCCTCCTGGCCAGTGCTGGATTTACATATAAGCTAAACAAGCTATAGCTTAGGGCCCCACTCTCTTGGGGGCCCCCCAAAAAATTAAAGGAAAACTGGATGTACTTATTTACTAGAAATACCGACTTTTACACTCACTAAGTGTAACAGGGTACAAAGGTCTGCTGTTCCAATGAACAGTGTGGGCTGCTATGGTGATATTGACATTATATTAAAAAAAAATTATATTAACGACAATTGCATTGTACAGGTTATAACCTTAATTTCATATTAATAAAGCTATTTATAATTATTAGTAGTTTGCATCATATATTTACACCTATTATTATTTCATTTTATAGTGAGTTTCTAGAGACTAGATTATGAGTCTTTGTAAATTGTGTTTCTAAAGGAACTCTTGTTATTGCCAAATGCCAGTGTGTTTGCATTATTAAGTTTGTTATGAATAAAAAATCATTTTAAGTTAGAGCTTAATAATTATTTCACTATTAATTTACTACTGCTTCATTGTATTTCACTGTTAATATACTTCTTCTTAATTGTATTTCGGTTCAACAATTACTTTGATAAAATACATATTTTGTTAGGTGCAAATGGCTTTAGATACCTATCAGGTCCATCAATTACCATATAGCATATATTCAACACAAAAAACAGTGACAATTTGTTGTTGACAAAGGACAGCTGGACATATAAAGGGCCCCGTTACCTTCAGTAGCTTAGGGCCTCATCAAACCTAAATCTGGCCCTGCTCCTGCCTTTTAGCTGCTTCTAAAGCGCTCCAGGCCTAGAATTATGTTCTGGTATTTCTTAACAAATCAACTCCTTTCTCTTCCCTCTTGTTCCTTCCTCTACCTTGCACAGGCAAAATCCTGATCATCGGAGGGAGCATTGCTAACTTTACCAACGTGGCTGCCACCTTTAAGGTAAAGTTGATCCTGAAAAGGTGCATGGCACTGGTCATTCATATTAGCATCCTCATCTGAGTACGCTGGTAAAGAAACATTTACGTTTTGCTGAGTTTCCAGGGTGGATTTGAACAGTGGCGTAGCGTGGGGGGTGCAGGGGGGGCCGGCTGCACCGGGCGCAACATCTGGGGGTTAGGGTTAGGGGGCGCAAATCCACGGGTTAGGGGGCGCAAATCCATGGGTTAGGGGGTGCAAATTACTTGCCTTGCCCCGGGTGCTAACAACCCACGCTACGCCACTGGATTTGAACTGAACTGAATGGGCTGTTGACTCAGCACTGTCCGTGCGAGTGCTGAGGGGAACTTAGGTTTCGTCTCGGGCAGGTTGCAGCACTGTGATAAGGTTCAGTACTCTTGCGAGGATCAGAAAATAGGTACTGCCTCTGGTCTTTCATCCTAATTGCAGTGCACTGAGCAAGGTAGCCTGTCCTTTAGCTTCTGCGGTGAGAGGAGGCAAAATCAGGCGAGGCAGAGAGATGTGGTGTGAGCATCGTTAGTGTGGATTTTGTTGGCTTGATAGCTAGAGCTAGCCATGAGTGTCTGTGCATGATTCTCTGTTTTTCATATTTCCTTCTGCAGGGCATTGTGAGGGCTATTAAAGATTACCAGGGCCCTCTGAAAGAGCATGAGGTCAGGATCTTCGTGAGGAGAGGAGGCCCCAACTACCAGGAGGGCTTACGAGTCATGGGGGAAGTAGGTGAGCAAAGCCCTGAGGATTATTTAAACTTCAAATACTTCCTGCTTCCTCATTTGCTTTCATTTATTTTTGCTCTAAACCTGGGTCCTTAGCCTCATTTAAAGAGCGTTGATGACAGCTGGCAACAAAGGTTTCTCAGTATGGCCCCTGGGGTTCCCCATTTGACTTCCAGCATGGCTGATGAAAAGAACCTTTATGCCCCTCAGCCAATCTCTTGAACTGGAGCCCAGAAGCAGGAGAAGGAAAGCCAGCAGACTTTGCAGTGCTTGCTCAGTTCAAAACATGGTTCTCTGTTTAAAAACCAGTGGCAGGCCCCAGGGCATTAAAGACTTGGTAACTCCAACTTTTGATATTCGGGCTACATTTTTTTTATGCTGCTAGATTAAGACTTCTCTCTTACACCTTCTCCCAGTAGTCCTAAACTTAATCGGTGATGGTCATTGCTGTGCACCCATGATAAAGCAAGGCCTCTCTTTAACTTCACCATGCAGTGGATGCTCGGGTTGCGAACGTGATCCATGTGGGGTGCACGTTCGCAACCCGCAGCGGCGCGTCTGCGTATGCGCGGGTTGCGATTCGGCGCTTCTGCGCATGCGCAAAGCGTGATTTAGTGCTTCTGCGCATGCGCGACTGCCAAAACCCGGATGTAACCCGTTCTGGTACTTTCGGGTTTCGGGGGTCCATAACCAGAAAAAACGCTACCTGAAGCGTCTGTAACCCGAGGTATAACTGTATTTCTATAGTGGGTCTTTGCAGGGAGGCTGCAGCCTGTTCTGATTCTGCTCTTTTTCTTTTGCATTCAGGGAAAACTACTGGCATTCCTATCCATGTCTTTGGTACGGAGACCCACATGACTGCCATTGTTGGCATGGCACTGGGACACCGGCCCATCCCAAACCAGCCTCCCACGGCAGCCCACACGGCAAACTTCCTCCTCAATGCCAGCGGCAGCTCCTCGGTAAGACTGGTACTACAATTCTGAGAGCCAGTGTGGCGTAGTGGTTAAGAGTGTCAGACTAGGACCTGGGAGTAAAGGTAAAGGGACCCCTGACCATTAGGTCCAGTCGTGGCCGACTCTGGGGTTGCGGCGCCCATCTCGCTTTATTGGCTGAGGGAGATGGCGTACAGCTTCCGGATCATGTGGCCACCATGACTAAGCCGCTTCTGGTGTACCAGAGCAGCGCACGGAAACGCCGTTTACCTTCCCGCCGTTGCAGTACCTATTTATCTACTTGCACTTTGACGTGCTTTCGAACTGCTAGGTTGGCAGGAGCAGGGACTGAGCAATGGGAGCTCACCCCGTCGCGGGGATTCAAACCGCCAACCTTCTGATCGGCAAGTCCTAGGCTCTGTGGTTTAACCCACAGCGCCACTTGCGTCCCACCAGGGTTCAAATCTCCAGATGGCCTTAAAGCTCGCTAGGTGACCCTGGGCCTAGTCACTGCCTCTCAGTCAAACCTACCTCACAGGGTTGTTGCAGAGGGATTAAAGGAGGGAGGAGAGAACTTTGTAAGGCCGCCTTGAGCTCCTTGAAGGAAAAGGCAGGATCTGAAGGCAATAAATAATAATAATCCTACAGCACAAGAGTGGCTTATTTCCTGGCCCGAGGACCCACACTGATCCAGCCACCCCTTCAAGGGTCACATGCCAGCTCACACATTGATCACACGCAGGCACACTCAGTACGCATGCATGCTCACCACAGGAACAAATGCACACACACTTAGGCAGACAGCCCTCCCTACTCCAGCACTGGCATGGAGCTGGGAATGTTGCCTTTTACACTTAAAAAGTAAGGATTTACAGTATTTTTTGCTCTATAAGACTCACTTTTTTCCTCCTAAAAAGTAAAGGGAAATGTGTGTGCGTCTTATGGAGCGAATGCAGTCTGCGCAGCTATCACAGAAGCCAGAACAGCAAGAGGAATCACTGCTTTCACTGTGCAGCGATCCCTGTTGCTTCTGCGATTCAGAATATTTTTTTCCTTGTTTTCCTACTCCCAAAACTAGGTGCATCTTGTGGTCTGGTGCGTCTTATAGAGCGAAAAATACAGTATCTCCTGATTTGGTGCTGTGGCGTTCAGCACTAAGATGAGAGGTGGACGTTTCCTCTGCCTGCCCTTTAGGGGAGATTTCTAAAGAGCAGGTGGAGGGATTTCATCTCCTTCCACTGTGGTTTGGTGGGCTGGATTGGGGCTGTGTGTGTGAGCGAGCCACTAACCCCCTTTTTTCTGGCTTCTCTGTTCCCCTTCAGACCCCAGCAACAAGCAGAACGGCATCTTTTTCTGAGTGCAGACCCGACGATCTGGCTCCGGCAAAGAAGGCAAAGCAGACAACACTTTCTGGTAAGCTCCCAGTTTTTCTCCCGTTTCTTTGGATTCCCTCGCGGTGCTGCTTTCCCATTCCTGCGTGCCCTCCCTTTGCACTGGCTGCTGGAGCGTGGAAATCGGAAACGTAATATTTTCAGGGAATCCTTTCCACGTCTGTCCGTCCGTCCCCCTCTGCCCCTGCCCTGCCAAGGAGCATTTCCCATGGAATCCCTGCATTTTGCAGATAATTTTGGTAGCACGCGTTTGCATGTTGCGTTGACCAGGTCTGTTGTGCCTTGTTTCTTGCCTTGAGAAAAGAAACCCTAGGCATCACTGTGTCTTTCTTTCTTTAAATTCAGGGACGGGGTGGGTGGGTGGGTTGGAGATCTTCTGAGCATTGCCTTCCACTGGAAACCTCCCCTTCAGCATATGAGCATGTAACGTCTTTGCACATAGCACCACCCACTTCCTGATTTGTGCAAGGCAAGGTTTTTAGCTTCCGTTGCTGGCAGCTGCAATGCGAAACCAGTGCTGTTTGCAGGAATGTGGCTCTGGGTCTGCCTCTTGTGGGATCCTCTCCCTTCTCTGGAACTTTTATCTCCCACACCAATTCCCCCTGCACATCCCTGAGGTTGATGCCCCAAAGTTTGAGATCCACCAATTCTGGACCAGTTGCCTGCCACGATAGTTTTCACCTGCCCCGCATTGACTGACACCTTTCCCCCTTTCCCTACTAGCCTGGTAAGATTCGAAAGAGCTCCTGGGTTCCTAGACACCTGGTTTGAAAACCACTATACTTAAGATTGCAGTCGCTTAAGCCCCTGCCCCGACACCCACCCCCCAGCAGCGTAATGTGAGACGAAAGCCAAGACAGGCAGCCGTGTTGGATTTGTTGCAATGGCGATTCTCTCTTTAACAGATGCGTCCCCATCTCCAAGACCTGTTCAAGGTAGGACCCCACCACTAGCTCAGCTCAGTGTCCAGCCTTGCTACCAGCTGCTTGTGCAGTTAATTTTCAACGGGTGTCCTGTGTGGTTTTTGGTTTGGGTTGGCCGGTGTTATTCCTGCTCTTTACCCTTGCAGTTTTGTTGCCTGGTTTGTCCCTGTCCCCTCTTGTCCCTGGTAATGTGGCTTTTTTAAAAACACCTCTCTCTATCTCTCTTCTTTCCCCTCTTGCCTCTTATTTATTTTAATTTTTTCCCCTAAAACACAATTGTGGGAAAAGAAGGGCCTATGATACCAACTACCATATTAGTCTGCATATAAGTCGCCCTCGAATGCACGCCACACCCCTAAAATGAGATATCTTTGAAAGCGAGGAGGAAAAATACCGTAAATCGCTGGCAGCATCCAGTGTCTTTCATGGTCTCTGGATTCCGCTCACAATGAACAATTCTCTTGGCAACGAGTGCCACCTGTTGAGAAGGACGGGCAATGGTTATACACAAGGTCCCACCTTAAATCACAGCTTTTCTACCTGTTAAGACAGTGATTATAGACCTGTCTCAGGTTTTATGCAAGCCAGAATTGGGGAAAGAGTGCAGACTATATTCAGACTGATGTGGTATTATTGTCAAGTCTTTTTAAACTTCTCCCTTGCTCTCAGAGTGGTACAGTTCCAATGCAATCTTTATTGGCCCTCCTGCTATTGAATTGTGAGCTGGTTTGCCACCAACTTTGCAGATGTCGGGCATATAGTGCTTTCGCCACTGCAGAGGGCAGAAATCGACTGATGCCCCCCATCTGTGTCCATAGCCAGCAGTTTTTAGTGCAGTGCTGCAAGTTCAGACCAGATTTATTTAATTTTTTAAGAGCGGAAGAGGAATTCCACAAAAATTCAGACTGTGTCTATTTATCTTTACCTGTCTCTATTTGTGCTCTTTGATCGGCACCATCTTATCCTTTAGTCACTGGAGTTTAGAGTAAGCTGTTCTTGCTGAGGAATTTTCTGTTGGGAATCTTCATCTGCATGATTTTAATAGGCTCACAGGAATGCAGTGCTATAGGACAGAAGATGCTATTCCAACAACGACAACAACGTCCTTCCGTCAAAATATTCCCAGGAAGGATCACACCAATAAAACTATTGCAAAACAAGTTCTTTTCCTGTGGCTTACAGTTTGTGATTTGTCTGGGGAAGCTGAACCGCCAGCTGGGTTTGGATGACACGCTAAGCCCAAATAATGGCTTGGCTTAGCTTAGCTTAGCACAGCAAAGAAACAGCTGGGGAGCCCGAGTCTCCTCTGTGGGAGCTCTCATGTCGGTTCGCTTTCTCACATTAAGCCATAGCACAGGGGTAGGCAACCTAAGGCCCATGAGCCACAAGCGGCCCAGGGGGGTCGTTTAACCGGCCCATGAGCCACCCCTGAACTGAGCTGCCCGCTCAGCGAATCCCCATGCGCTGCGCTAAACTGGTGCAGCACAGCACTGGGATTGCTTCCACTGCACCAGAAATTGCGTCTGTGCAGACGCAGATGCCGAAAATCACGTCTGCGCAGATGCCGAAAATCGTGTGCGCAATCTGACCCCTGCATAGCATTACCTTAGTGTTGCATGTGGACGAGGGTGCTAAAATAACTTCTTGCATATTGCCTGGCATTCCTTGATGGAAGAGCAGCAATAAGCAAAGCAAATCCTGGGTTTCTCCTTCCACATAGGAGATGGGATACTTGTTCTCTTGGCCCTTCTCCCTTGTTTTCATCCTGCCTCTGTTTCCTGCTCCCTCCCCCAATCCTTTAGGTACTTTAAGGTTTGGTCTGTCATAAACATCCAAATACCCTTTTTGACCCTATCCCACTTCAGCATTTGTGGTAGATTGTGGTGGTTTTTAGAAGTCTGGTTGGTGTTTTTAAGCTGCTTTTGTGTGCTGCCACTCAGCAGAATGAAACTTTGGGTGGGTAGGTGGGATCTCTGGTCGGGGACCTCCGTTGGAGTGTGTTTGCATGTTGGCGATGGAGTGGCTGCCATTGTAATGAACACCACCAGGGCAACCTTCCTCTGCCCAATGCTCTCCAGATGTTGACTCCATCCTCCCTGACCATTGTCCAGGCTGGCTTGAAGGTCTGATGGAAGTTGGAACCCAACAATACCTGGAGGGTCATCCCTGTTTTAGAATCATCATTACAGCTCCTAGTTCCAGTATAGCTTTCAGTATCTACAACAGGAAAAGCATATTGCAATGGAGGGATTGCCCACCTCCGTAATTAAATACTGGGCAACCTTGTTGATTGCTCCTCTGTCCCCACAGGTGTCAGGTGTTTGGGTTTACAATTGAGGAGCTCTCAAACTTTGCTATAAGTGAACTTTCAAGTCTCAAATCACTGCTTCCCAAGTCTCTGCAGATGTACCACAAGACAAAGCCAGATACCCATACCCTTTACTGGTACTGTGGTTGGCTGGTTTTCAGTCTTGTGGTTTCAATATTGAGCAGGTTCTGTTTTATGTAAGTGGCCTTGGGGATCCCTCTGAGATAGGAGGGAGCTGTAGAAAGCTGTGGGACACCTGTTGTTCCCCCTGCCCCTTCAGCACTTCCAGGTATGCTCCGAAACGTGTAGCTGGGCGTTTTGGCATTATTTCAAAACTCCTGATAGCTGAATTAAAATGAGAGGCATGTCACTCTTATACTTGAAAATACTTGTGGTTTTTTTTGTTTGTTTTGTTTTTCGAGGATAAGATCTGTCCTGAGAGAAGTCGCCCTTGCTTCTGCACAAGTTGCTGTTTAGAGCCAGAGGCGTAGCAAGGTCAGGTGCGGAAATCTTTTTGTCACCCCCCACATTGCAATTTTTGGGAACGTTGCCCAAAGTTGTTGAGCTTCTTTTTGGGAGGGTGCCCCAAAGTTGTTGAGCTTTTTTCGTGATCAGTGGTCGGATTTTCGCGATCGGCGGGCGGCACTTGCACTGCCCACGACTGCCGACTGTGAAAATCTGACCACTGATTGCAAAAATACGCCTGCCGGGGATTTGAGCGCTGCCTGCCGGGGAATGCCAGGCTGATTGCCGGCTGTATTTTCGTGACCAGCGGGTGGATTTTCACGACAACATTCACACCAGTTGCAAAAATCTGCCCACCAGGGGTGCGAACACCACTATGCCTATCAACCTGGGGGGATTTTGTAACCACCACCCCAGGCATGACACCAGGGGCGGCCCTCACCCCTCACACCCACCTTCCATCGCCCCTGTTTAGAGCATGCCCTTGATTTGGAGAAAAGCAAAGACTTGTGCAGAGATGCAGTGGGCAGCTTCCTTTAAAGCTGAATAGTTTTGTTATGGCTCTGCACCAGGGGTCACTGAATTGTCCAATGCAGAGGCACACCAAAATTGTTCAGTTCAGAGTGTTTCACTCTCCTGGGGGGTGCTTAGGGATCACAGAAGCTTTCCAATATGAGTCTTTATTTATTACAGCTTCGTAGTTTCACTCTCTCTCTCTTTCTCTCTCTCTCTCTCTCTCTCTCTCTCTCTCTCTCTCTCTCTGTGTGTGTGTGTGTGTGTGTGTGTGGCACTATTTTGTGTCCACCATCCTGTAGTTTCTCTCATTCTTTCTGGAGACCACCAACCTTCGGGAGTGAGAAGCGCAGCCGCTTTTCGTTGTACTGATTTAGGGGAGCAGTTGGGTCAGTCAAGATTTCCATTTAAGAGGGAATTTTCAGAAACGCCCCAAGATTGTCTGAGCCCCCTTTGGAAGAAGCTTACAACTTTGTTTACATATCTTTGTAAGAATAGCCAGTGTGTGCCTTGAAGGGTGGTAGACAGGAAACCTTCCCAATAAGAAGCTGACGACTTTGGCTGCTTTCTGTCTCTCGTGCTTTGCTTCCTACAAATGGCTGGTATGCGCCTCCGTCCTGTAATGCAGAGAGAGATGCTTGGCCAGGGATGGCTTTTGCGGTGGCGTGCCTGGCCATGCGTGCCGCTTGGAGCCTTTCTGTATGGATGTTAAACGTCTGGCCCTGGGCGGGCGGGGTCGTCTTCTCTTTCCCCCTCATGCAGGTAAAGCCACCATCTTGTTCAGCCGCCACACCAAGGCGATCGTCTGGGGAATGCAAACACGGGCTGTGCAAGGCATGCTGGACTTCGACTACGTCTGCTCCAGAGACGAGCCTTCAGTGGCTGCCATGGTTTATCCATTCACGTATGTTCGCAGTGCCTCTGTCCCACGTTGGGGGTGGGGTGGGGTCCTCCTCCCATTGCATCTTCCTGCATCTCAATTCCTTTCTGCCATTTTTCTGCGGCAGTAGAACTTTGTAGCTAAGGCTGGGACAAGTATTTAGCTGCCCTGCTAAATACTATATTTCCCCTCTTTTCCCCCTCTTGTGAACATTGCTTTCGTGCTTTTCCCTCCTCAATCTGATTCCCTTTCATCTCTTGCCTCAAATTGAGGCCCCAGTGCAGTGCTGGATTTACGTATAGGCTAAACAAGCTATAGCTTAGGGCCCCACTCTCTTGGGGGCCCAAAAAAAAAAAATTCAAAGGAAAAGAACTGGATGTACATTTCCAAAACAGAAGATAAAAAACAAATAAAATGAAACCTACATACAGCAACAATGTTTTGTGTTGTGTAGGCTCCTCTGATGTAAGTCATGGGCCCCGCCTGCTCCCTAAAATATCACTGGTTTGCTCATTTCTGTATACAGGGTGCCTACATTCTGCATGGACCAGTTGCCTCACAACGTGCAAATGGCTTGAGATACCTATTTGGTCCAGAAATTACCATATAGCATATATTCAACACAAAAAACAGCGACAATTTGTTGTTGACAAAGGACAGCTGGACATAAAAGGACCCCATTACCTTCAGTACCTTAGGGCCTCATCAAACCTAAACCCGACCCTGCCCCAGTACATCCCATACTCTCCTGCATCATCTAAGTCACACCTACTGTGCATTGCAGCCTGTGTCATGGTCCTTGACATCATTTGACATTAGCTGGTCCTGGGGTTTACATAGTACTGGTAGAATCCCTGCCATTCATGCACTTGTTGCTTCTTCCCACAAACTAGCAAGCTGGTTGCCCTCTAGTAGAATTTCATTATCGCCCATTGCATTTGCATAGCTGCCCCTTTTCTGTTCTGTTTCCTTCCTTTTTTCCCCCATGCTCCCATTAGGGCTGGGCGATATCTTGTTTTCAACATCGCGATATACTAGCAGCTAGGCATCACAATACATCACAATATCTGAAATAAGGATGGAGCTATGTAGAGGTATTGGTTGGCTTCATGGTTTTCCCAGCATCATGATTTTCGCATAGATCACACACACACACACATATCATGATTTGCAACATATTGCGAGGTCAAGAATTATGTAACTGATATCACAATACGGACCTCAAACCGGTTTTGGACGATATATCGCCTAGCCCTAACACACGTCATGATTCGTGATTTACTGCCAGGCCAAAAATTATGAAACCAATATCATGGCAATAGACTTCAAACTGGTTTTGGACGATAGAGCAATATCTTGCCCAGCCTTAGGAAACTCGGTCACAGGTAAATTAGCTTCATCTTGGCTGTGCGTAGGAAACTAGCCTGCCCCAAAGGAGACTAGGCTGGAGCCCTCCTGCTTGTGAGCTCCCCCCTTGAGGGATTGTTGTTTCTGTGGTATGGATGAGCATTCGGACATGTTTGCCCCTACCCTGAAGTCTGGCATACCAGATGGAGATTGACCACCTCAGGGAGAACTAAGGCTTAGATGGGACCGGGAAAAGAAGTTCCCTTTTACCTATAGCAACAGAAGCTCCACAAGTGTTGCCCAAAGCAGTAATGCACATTCCCCACACTGGGAAACGTGCCACTGTTTTTGCACGCATGTGCACTTTCATTTCTCTCTCTGTTGCAGCAGATAATTAATGTTGGGGCTTGTGATGCGTTTCCTTGCAGTGGGGACCACAAACAGAAGTTCTACTGGGGTCACAAAGAGATACTCATCCCCGTCTTCAAGAACATGGCAGACGCCATGAAGAAGCACCCGGAAGTGGATGTGCTGATCAACTTTGCATCCCTCCGCTCGGCCTACGACAGCACCGTGGAGACCATGAACCACCCACAGGTGTGTGGAGTGGAGTTGGTGGGATCTGTGACCTGAGTCCTGAGGAGGAACAGAAGCGAACAAAAAATAATACAGTGGTACCTCGGGTTACATAAGCTTCAGGTTACATACGCTTCAGGTTACAGACTCCGCTAACCCAGAAATAGCACCTCGGGTTAAGAACTTTACCTCAGGATGAGAACAGAAATCGCGCGGTGGCAGCAGCGGGAGGCCCCATTAGCTAAAGTGGTGCTTCAGGTTAAGAACAGTTTCAGGTTAACAACCGACCTCCGGAACGAATTAAGTACGTAACCCGAGGTACCACTGTAATTCCGTTCCTGTGCAAGCAGTTACACCACAGCTTCCAGTCACACGTAGACTGAATGTGCAAAGGGCAGAGGGGGATTGTGCTTGCTGGTTTGCCCTGTGCAGGGTTCCTGATCTTGTGGTATAACCCCTGTGCACATAGGGCTAGGGGGATGTAGATGGCGCTGTGGTCTAAACCACTGAGTCTCTTGGGCTTGCCGATCAGAAGGTCGGCGCTTTGAATCCGCGCAACAGGGTGAGCTCCCGTTACTCTGTCCCAGCTCCTGCCAACCTAGCAGTTCAAAAGCATGCCAGTGCAAGTAGATAAATAGGTACCGCTGTGGTGGGAAGGTAAACGGCGTTTCCGTGTGCTCTGGTTTCTGTCACGGTGTCCCGTTGCGCCCGAAGCAGTTTAGTCATGCTGGCCACATGACCCGGGAAGCTGTCTGCAGACAAATGCTGGCTCCCTCGGCCTGAAAGCGAGATGAGCGCCACACCCCATAGTCGCCTTTGACTGGACTTAACCATCCAGGGGTCTTTTACCTTTTTAGCTATATCCTTACACAAGGCTATATACACATATAGCTAACTGTGTCTAAGGGCCACATTCACAACTTCCATGAAATACACAAAAGTCAGGAGGCAGAGCCGTTGGGCACAGTCTTCTCCCCACCCACCCCACCCCTGACCAAAACGATCCGTATACACAAGATCTGAAAAACTGTAGCATTTAGTCAGTTCTGAATGAATGAGATATTTTCAAAGATTGGAGGGACAGAGCTGCTTTGCTCTCCCCCCCCCCCCCCAACTAGCAATGCTATGCAGAATAATGTAAATTTAACTTGCCTAATTTATGCAGGTTGCAAAATCTAGCTTTTCTTGTGGCAGATGTTGAATTGTCTGATGATACCCACAGTCCTGGTTTTAGGATTTCTGAGGAAACTTATTCATTTTTAAATCCTGCACCTAAGAGCTTTAAAAAGCCTTGATAGTTGCCAGTGCTTTTCTGATCCTCCCTATCGCTGAGGAGGGAGAGACTCCAGGAAGTCATTGCCGGTGTTGATTTTTTCTTGGGCTGCAGATCCGCACTGTGGCCATCATTGCAGAAGGCATCCCAGAGGCGCTAACTCGCCGGTTGATCAAGATGGCAGACGAGAAAGGCGTCACTATTATCGGGCCTGCAACGGTGAGAGAAGAAGGAACCATGGCTTTCTGTGGCTTATTCTGCTTCGTTAATTTGTTTTTAACGTGCGTTGATGTGAAAATCTATAAATTCTTTCCTGCACAGTGGTAAAGTATAACAACAACAACAACAACATTATTCCCCACCCATCTGGCCAGGCCTCCCCAGCCACTCTGGACAGCATCTAACAGAACAACAACAACAACAACAACATTATTCCCCACCCATCTGGCCAGGCCTCCCCAGCCACTCTGGGCAGCTCCTAACACAACAACAACAACAACAACAACAACAACAACAACAACAACAACAACATTATTCCCCACCCATCTGGCCAGGCCTCCCCAGCCACTCTGGGCAGCTCCTAACACAACAACAACAACAACAACAACAACAACATTATTCCCCACCCATCTGGCCAGGCCTTCCCAGCCACTCTGGGCAGCTCCTAACAGAATATTAAAAACGCAATAAAACATCAAACATTAAAAACTTCCCTGAACAGCGTTGCCTTTAGATGTCTTCCCCGCCCCATTTTTGTTCCCACCACAAAAATTGTGGGATCTGGTGAAGCCATAAATAAATACATGGGGGCTGAATCAGATCCCCAAATTGTGGGTCACACCTTCTACTCTCACAGATGGATCTGTTACTGCTGCGTTGATGAAAGACCTTTTTTTTTAAAAAAAGGCAAATTGAGGGTAAATCAGTTAGGAGCAAATATGCTCTGTGATTGGCTCTGGGCCTGATTTGCATATCCAAAAATCCCTTGTCACATGTACAAAAATTCTGGATTTGAATTTCCCATTTTATGAAAGAGAGAGTTTTCGAAACTGTTGAGCTGTTACTACACAAACTACAACCGCTCCGATATTTCATCTCCTTCGTTTTTGTTTGTAGGTAGGTGGAATCAAGCCCGGCTGCTTCAAGATCGGAAACACAGGTGGAATGCTAGATAACATCTTGGCATCTAAGCTGTACCGCCCCGGAAGTGTAGCTTATGTCTCCCGCTCAGGAGGGATGTCCAATGAACTTAACAACATCATCTCCAGGACCACAGACGGCGTCTTTGAAGGGGTGGCCATTGGTGGGGATAGGTGAGAGCGGCGGCCCAAGCGATATTCCGTGTATTCTGAAATCCTTGTTCAATCCATCCATCCATCTCCTTTATTGGCACACACAGGATACAAAAGTATACAAGTCAAAGCGTAAAATTGACATCTGTTCGTAAAAGGAGATACTTTTAAGACGAATCTCTTACAGTGATACCTTGGGCTACGAACTTAATTTGTTCCGGTGGTCCGTTCTTAACCTGAGACCGTTCTTAACCTGAAGCGCGCTTTCGCTAATGGGGCCTCCCGCTGTTGCCGTGCCGCCAGCACATGGTTTCCGTTCTCATCCTGGGGCAAAGTTCCTAACCCAAGGTACTGCTTCCTGGTTAGTGGAGTTTGTAACCCGAAGCATCTGTAACCCAAGGTGTTTGTAACGCGAGGTACCACTGTACCGTGGTACCTCAGGTTACATATGCTTCAGGTTACAGACTCTGCTAAACCAGAAATAGTACCTTGGGTTAAGAACTTTGCTTCAGGATGAGAACAGAAATCGTGTTCCAGTGGCGTAGCAGCAGCAGGAGGCCCCATTAGCTAAAGTGCTTCAGGTTAAGAACAGTTTCAGGTTAATAATGGACCTCCAGAACGAATTAAGTACTTAACCCGAGGTACCACTGTACAGACATAATAAGGCTAAAAAGTGCCTCTCAAGTCTTATGGTGACATAGTTTTAATTCCACATTCTCCCTAATGCCATGCCTACAACTGTTCCGTTGAAAGGAAACCCTGAAGAAGCCAGAGCAATCTTAACTTTTCTTTCAGCATAGGGTTTAAATATTTACCACAGATTTTTTGCATGATATGGGCAGTAAAACAGAACATTCGCAATGGTTTTGACCTGTTTTACACCTCAAGGAAATCCTTGTTGTGTGAATTGTACTTCTGGTTTTAAAATACACCCACCCACACCAGTTGTGCAGCCCAGTGTTTTGTGTAATGGAATAAATTCTTCTATCCCTCTCTGTTGTGGACAGAGAGCCGTCGATAAAAATTGTTGAGCCTTCGAGACCGGAGTTGAAATCTGGGCTGTTTGTGTTGTACAATATTCTTTAAGCAGCAGAATCTTCTTAACATAAATGCCTGATTAAAAAAATGTTGTTCCCTTGTGCCTAGATACCCTGGCTCCACTTTCATGGACCACGTTTTACGCTACCAAGACACGCCTGGGGTGAAGATGATAGTGGTGTTAGGAGAAGTGAGTACCTTCAAGTTTGTTTTTCTGTCTCCAGCATCACTTGGCAATGGTACAGTGGTGCCTCGCAAGACGAAATTAATCCATTCTGTGAGTCTCTTCGTCTAGCGGTTTTTTCGTCTTGCGAAGCAAGCCCATTGATGGCTTAGCGGATTAGCGCTATTAGCGGCTTTTAGCGGCTTTTAGCAGCTTATCGGCTTAGCGGATAAGCAGATAAGCTGCTTAGCGGCTTAGAAAAAGGGGGGGGGGAAGGAAAAAACCCCCGCAGGAACTCGCAATACATTTTTGTCTTGCGAAGCAAGCCCATAGGAAATTCGTTTTGCGAAGCGCCTCCAAAACGGAAAACCCTTTCGTCTAGCGGGTTTTCTGTCTTGCGAGGCGTTCGTCTTGCGGGGCACCACTGTATCTTTGTAGCTTCATCTTAACATAGGAATATACGGAGCTGCCTTATAAGTCCTGTTCTTCCATCTAGCTCTGTATTGTCTACATTGACTGGTAGTAGCTCTGAGAGCTTCATCTAGAAGTAGATGATGATTTGTGTGGGCAGTATGCCTAGTATCCACTGTACACTACAGAAGTAGGAATGTTTGGCCACAGAGGAGGCTGACTTGAGTCCTCACATGACCCTCCTTTGCATTTGCTGAGCACTGTTTTCTCAGTTGTTCCACAACTGTTGCGAAAGCTCCTCCTTCCAGAAGGAAGCTTGACCAACAGCACCTCTGTATTCCCTTTAGACATCTCGCGCTGTTATTTTGCCTGGCATTTGGCATACAGGCTTTGGGAAAGTATTTTATTTTGCAGCTACTTTTTCTCTGAAGATATGGGACTTCTATGAGTTTTTTTAAATACAGTGGTACCTTGGTTTTTGAATGTCGTAAACCCGGAAGTAAATGCTTCAGTTTTCAAACACATCTCAGAAGTCAAACATGCTGCAGCAGTTTCTGTACTGAGTTTTCCGTATTGAGTTTTCCATACTGAGGCTTCTGTATTGAGTTTTAGGATTTCAAACATTTTGGAACTCAAACGGTCTTCCGGAAAGGATTACGTTCGAAAACCGAGGTACGACTGCGTGTGTGTGTGTACACACACACACACACACAGTTGTACCTTGGAATTCGAATGGAATCTGTTTCGGAAGTCCGTTCGACTTATAAAAACGTTCGAAAACCACAGCGCGGCTTCCGATTGGCTGTGGGAAGGTTCTGCAGCCAATCAGAAGCTGTTGGACATTCAGCTTCCAAAAATAGTTTGCAAACCGGAACGGTCACTTCCGGGATTGCGACATTTGGGAGCCAAAACATTTGGGAAGTAAACTGTTCAACTTCCAAGGTAAGAGAGAGAGAGAGAGAGTGTTGTAGGTAGCCTTTAAAAAAAGCAACCTCACTGGCCTTTCATTTTATGGGGTTTACTTTAAACTGCATTGAATGGAGCAACAGCATACAAATATTTAAATTAAAACAAAATCTGCACATCTTCATCCTTCGATACAGGATTTCCCAAACTTGGGTCTTTGGCAGTTTTTGGACTACAGTTCCCACCATCCCTGACTACTGGTCCTGCTGGTTAGGGATGATGGGAGTTGTAATCTTTTTATGTAGCTCTCTTTATAGTTCTGTAGCCCTTGTGGTCCAATTTCACCTGCAAAAGTGGGGACTGATTTGGCAAAATACTTTTTTCTATTTTAAAGAGCGCTGTGCCACATGGGCTGAGTTGCTGCCCTTGACTCCTTTTTTCTTTTCTTTTCTTTTTTAGATTGGAGGAACGGAGGAGTACAAGATCTGTAGGGGTGTTAAAGAAGGCCGGATCACTAAGCCTGTTGTCTGCTGGTGCATTGGGACCTGTGCCACGATGTTCTCTTCAGAGGTAAGGGAGGAATACATTGAATGGGGGTAGAAAAGCTATTTATTATAGTTGGGAGTGCTGGATCTCTGATTATATTAAACAGCTGTCGAAATCACAGATTCTAAAACTGGGAATGCATATGGGGGCCGGTACGTTTCAACGGCGGCAGAATTCCCGGACCTGTAGCAGAGTGGCTCAGCAAGTGCTGCTTGTGTGCATGAGCTTGCAGAAGAGAGAGTCCATATGCTGTTGTTTCAGTAAACTAGACAGCTTTATTTACAGCAAGATAAACAATCCATCAGGGACACGGGTGGCGCTGTGGGTTAAACCACAAAGCCTAGGACTTGCCGATCAGAAGGTTGGCGGTTCGAATCCCCGCAATGGGGTGAGCTCCCGTTGCTTGGTCCCTGCTCCTGCCAACCTAGCAGTTCGAAAGCACGTCAAGGTAGATAAATAGGTACCACTCCGGCGGGAAGGTAAACAGCATTTCCGTGCGCTGCTCTGGTTCGCCAGAAGCGGCTTAGTCATGCCGGCCACATGACCCGGAAGCTGTACGCCGGCTCCCTCGGCCAATAAAGCGAGATGAGCGCCGCAACCCCAGAGTCGGTCACAACTGGACCTGATGGTCAGGGGTCCCTTTACCTTTACTTAAACAATCCATCGGAAGATGCAGACATTGCGTCTTCCTTGTCACGGCAGAAGAACGAAAGTAACTCACAGACCAAGAAAACAGCCTCCCCCCATGTGGCGAAAGCCCCTCCCCAGATGCAGGACACACTGAGCTGTTAACCCTGTAAGCTCTAAACCTCACAATGCAAGCCCAGCAGCGACCCAAAAGGGCTCCTAGGTGCAAGTTACATTGTGATGAAGCTTTTGGCACCGAGAGAGGAGACTGCTGGATTCTCAGTGGGAAAATGAGGTCGAGGAACATCCAAATACGAACAGAAGAAAAGCCCTTTTGGATCAGGACAATAGTCCAGTATCCCGTTCCTGCAGGGGCTGCAGGAAACTGTCGAGCAGGGCTCGAAAATGAAAGCAACCCCCCCCCCCAAAAAAAAAACCTCCTGTGGTTTCTAGTAGCTGGCATTAAGGAGCATTTGTTTGCTATGATGTTAATTTAATGAATCAAACACTTGTCTTGCTAAAGACCAGGGCCGGATTTAGTTTGATGAGGCCCTAAGCTACTGAAGGTAATGTCCAGCTGTCCAGTGTGGTGTAGTGGTTAAGAGCGGTAGACTTGTAATCTGGTGAACCAGGTTCGCGTCTCCGCTCCTCCACATGCAGCTGCTGGGTGACCTTGGGCCAGTCACACTTCTCTGAAGTCTCTCAGCCCCACTCACCTCACAGAGTGTTTGTTGTGGGGGAGGAAGGGAAAGGAGAATGTTAGCCGCTTTGAGACTCCTTCGGGTAGTGATAAAGCGGGATATCAAATCCAAACTCTTCTTCTTTGTCAACAACAATTTGTCACTGTCTTTTTGTGTTGAATATATGTGCTATATCATGGGTAGGCAAACTAAGGCCCGGGGGCCGGATCTGGCCCAATCGCCTTCTAAATCCGGCCCGCAGACAGTCAGTCCGGGAATCAGCGTGTTTTTACATGTGTAGAATGTGCCCTTTTATTTAAAATGCATCTCTGGGTTATTTGTGGGGCCTGCCTGGTGTTTTTACATGAGTAGTATGTGTGCTTTTATTTAAAATGCACCTCTGGGTTATATGTGGGGCATAGGAATTTGTTCATCCCCCCCCCCAATATAGTCTGCCCCCCATAAGGTCTGAGGGACAGTGGACTGGCCCCCTGCTGCAAAAGTTTGCTGACCCCTGTGCTATATGGTAATTTATGGACCTAATGGATATCTAAAGCCATTTGCACATGTTGCCATGCAACCAGTCCATGCATAATGTAGGCACCCTATATATAGAAAGGAGCAAACCAGTGATATTTCAGGGAGCAGGCTAGCAGGCGGGGCCCATTACTTACATCAGAGGAGCCTACACAACACAAAACACTATTGCTGTATGTAGGTTTTATTTTATTTGTTTTTTATCTTATATTTTGGAAATGTACATCTAGTTTTTTTCCCCTTTAAATTTTTTTGGGGGCCCCAAGAGAGTGGGGCCCTAAACTATAGCTTGTTTAGCTTATACGTAAATCCGGCACTGCTAAAGACCCACCTATCCTTGTTATAACAGGTGCAGTTTGGCCATGCCGGAGCCTGTGCCAATCAGGCATCTGAAACTGCAGTGGCCAAGAACCAAGCTCTGAAGGAAGTGGGCGTTTTTGTACCGCATAGTTTTGACGAGCTGGGCGATGTGATTCAGTAAGTAATTTTTTTTTTTCAAACAAGCAAACATCAAGCTGTATTGTTGTTTCATTGCTATGGCCGATGGCTGACGCAAATAAAGATTCATTCATTCATTCATTCATTCATTCATTCATCAAGCTGTAACAGGCCAACACATAGCCTCTTCCATGTCCTTCTCTCAGGTCAGTGTACGAAGATCTGGTTTCCAAGGGAGTGATTGAACCAGCCCAGGAGGTGCCTCCCCCTACTGTGCCAATGGATTACTCATGGGCAAGGGTAAGTCTGCTGTTTTCCAAGCGGTTACTGAAAGAGCTAGGAGGATGCCTGGCTTCTTGGAATAACACAATCAAAGTGTTATGCTAAGAGAAATTGGTGGAAGCGAAAGGACAGTTGCATTATCCACAACCAGGGTGGATTTGATTTAAATCAAATTGATTTAAATCCCGATTTAAATCACTAGTCAGTAAGACTTGACTTAAATCACTAGTCCATAAGTCTTGTTTTAAATCTTTTTCTTTTTTTACTGACTCATTCTTGCTGGTATAATCTTAATATTCACAACCAGATGAAGGTTTCATTTTTGGAATAATAAATTTTCAGAGTAGTTTTTACAGTTATATCAAAAATTGCTGATGTGGTTATACTATTAGAAATACACAGACAGATAATTAGGAAATTATTGTGAGGTTTAATAAGTTAACTGTTTATATTTGGACAGCTTTTCTGCTGTACTTTATTGGAAGGAGAAAAATAAACATTTCCTTAATAATTTAGACAATTTAATTAACTCAGCAATAACATTATAGCATATGTATCCATGTTTAACTGATGTGGTTAAACAATTTTTTTAAAAAAACACACACCTTAGACGGAGTTTTAGCACACATGAAAAACTTAAAACAAATCCTTATTTGTTTTTATCCTTATTTCCTGATGAATAGCCTTTGGAATATAATGTAACTTACCGTATTTTTCGCCCTATAGGTCGCACATTTTCCCCTCCAAAAATGAAGGGGAAATGTGTGTGCGTCCTATGGGGTGAATGCAGGCTTTCGCTGAAGCCTGGAGAGCGAGAGGGGTCGATGCGCACCGACCCCTCTCGCTCTCCAGGCTTCAGGAAGCTCTGCGCAACCCTCAGGAGACCGGCTCCGAGGGTTGCGCAGAGCTGCCTGCAGTCCCGGGCTCAGCGCAGCTCTGCGCGGCCATCGGGAGCGGGGTACGAAGTCCCGCCCGGCTCCCGGTGGCTGCGCAGAGCTGCCTGCAGTCCCGGGCTCAGCACACTTCTCCCCATCGCCAGCCCCACAAGCTCGGGGGACAGCGGGGAGGCGGAGCGCGCCTTCCCGCTGTTCCCCGACTTGGTTCTTCCAGCCCCGCACCTGGGGGGGGGGGGAGAATTTTTTTTTTCTTTATTTCCCCCCCCCCCCAAAAAAAACCCTAGGTGCATCCTATGGGCCGGTGCGTCCTATGGGGCGCAAAATACGGTAAATAGAAAACGTATCTTTAGAAAGATTTCACCTCCAAAAGCATTTTATTTAAAAAATCCAATTTAAATCACAAAAATCCGATTTTTATTTATTTATTTATTGTAAAAAATCATTGATTTTTATTCACCCTGTCCACAACATGTCTTCTACAAACCTTTCTGAACTGAATATATAAAAGCATTTCCTTTACAAAGAAAACAGTTCTAGAAGAGTTCTAGTATTGTTTCTACACGGAGGGGATTCTCTGTTTGGAAGAGTGTCTGTTCGTCCCCACCATCAGTTTGACACGAAATTGCTCAAGCTCAGGTCTGCAGCTTCCACAAGGTCTAGATCAGGTTCTCTCTTGTTGTTTATACAACTTCTTTGTTTGTTTGTGCACTCAATTTTCAGGAGCTTGGTTTGATTCGGAAGCCAGCTTCTTTCATGACTAGCATCTGCGATGAACGGGGCCAGGAACTGATCTATGCCGGCATGCCCATCACTGAGGTCTTCAAGGAAGAAATGGGAATTGGGGGTGTTCTGGGCTTATTGTGGTTCCAGAGAAGGTAGGTGTAGTTACTGCGCTGCTTGTTATTATTTGTCTATTATTAGTGTACAGTGGTACCTCAGTTTAAGAACAGTCCAGTTTAAGAACGATTTGGTTTACAAGCTCCACAAAACCAGAAATACAGTGGTACCTCGGGTTACATACGCTTCAGGTTACATACACTTCAGGTTACAGACTCCACTAACCCAGAAATATTATCTCAGGTTAAGAACTTTGCTTCAGGATGAGAACAGAAATCGTGCAGCAGCAGCGCAGCAGCAGCAGGAGGCCCCATTAGCTAAAGTGGTGCTTCAGGTTAAGAACAGACCTCCAGAACTAATTAAGTTCTTAACCCAAGGTACCACTGTAGTGTCTTGGTTTGAGAACTTTACCACCTTGGTCTAAGAATGGAATCTGAACGGTGGAAGGGCACTGGCGGTGGGAGGCTTCATTAGGGAAAACACGCCTTGGTTTAAGAACGGTTTTGGTTTAAGAACGGACTTCCGGAACGGATTAAGTTCGTAAACTGAGATACCACTGTATTTATAATCCTCTTCAGTGAAGAACATTGCACATAATAAAGCTGTAGATAAAACACAACTGAAATCCACAAAAACATATGAAATAATTATAATTGAAAGTTGTAGGGATAGTGTAGCTGTTCGCCTGCCAGCCTTGGACGTAATCAATCGATAAATGGCATGGGTCATTCGGGCTGTGCTATTCTGTTGGTTGCTTTTTAAAAATAATAATTTTTATTAGTATTCAGTTACAACAATCCAATAATAGACTCATTGTAACGATGCCAAATTATAATACAATTAATAATACCTATCATTGAGATACCAAATTATACAATTTAGGTGGCCCCCCGCGTGCTAGAATTGATGGTTTGAAGATTTATCAATTATCTTGTCCGTAATGTTTCTTCCTGTCCTTGTAATATATTGTGTCTATCAGTTGTTGCTGTTCTCCATTATTTCTTGGGCGGAGCGAATGTCCCATTGTTGTTTCATGAGTTCCCCATTGCTCCGCCCCAGCTTCATCATTTTGCAACTTCAGAAGCAGCTGCAAAAATCACACTGTCCTGATAAATATCCCATCCTCGCCATTTTTCTCTCAGCCTGGGAAGGAGATTGAGCTGTCGAACTTCAAATACAGTGGTACCTTGGTTCTCAAACTTAATCCGTTCCAGAAGTCTGTTCCGAAACCAAAGTGTTCCAAAACCAAGGCGTGCTTTCCTGTAGAAAGTAATGCAAAACGGATTAATACGTTGCAGACTTTTAAAAACAACCCCTAAAATAACAATTTAACATGAATTTTACTACCCAATGAGACCATTGGTCCATAAAATGAAAGCAGTAAACAATGTACTGCAATCACACAATCAATCAATCAGTAGCTGAACTGGGTTCCACACAGTCACAAAAACAAAACAAAAGAGCCACAAAAATGCAAAATAAATAGCAAAAACGGCGGAAATATGGCGCTCAGATTGGAAGCGTAACACTCAAAATGGAGCACTTTTGGCTTCTGAGAAAAGTTCGCAAACCGGAACACTTATTTCCAGATTTGCAGTGTTTGGGTTCCAAGTTGTTTGAGTACCAAGGCGTTTGAGAACCAAGATACCACTGTAACTCAGTAATGCACCTTATCAAGCCCTTGGCAACCTTGCAGATTTCTCTCATCCCTCCGTTCAAGCTGGTTGCTTTTTGTGACACAGTTGAAAACAGTTGCGGAATGAAACTTCTAAAGGCAAAAGTACGTAACAATCGCATCTCTGGCCCCCCAGGTTGCCCAAATACGCCTGCCACTTCATAGAGATGTGCTTGATGGTGACGGCAGATCACGGCCCAGCGGTGTCAGGAGCTCATAACACTATTGTCTGTGCAAGGGCTGGGAAGGACCTCGTATCCAGCCTCACCTCGGGCCTGCTCACAATCGTAAGCATTGAACAACAGCCGGGCGAAAGTCGCCAATGATGCCTTTGTTGGAATGTAGCCGAAGTTCTGTGCAGGATGAGCTTCAGCTCCCATAATTACAATGTAAAGATGGCCTTGCAATGGGGCGTCCTTTAATCTGTGTAGCAAATATTCTAGGGTGTCTGCATGACTCTTCTGCTCCCTATTTGCACTTTTTAGTATTATTTTGATTTTAGGATGATATAATAATAATAATAATAATAATAATAATAATAATAATAATAATTTTATTATTTATACCCCGCCCATCTGGCTGGGCTTCCCCAGCCACTCTGGTCGGCTTCCAACAAAATATTAAAATACAGTAATGCATCAAACTTTAAAAGCTTCCCTAAAGTGGGCTCCCTCAGAAGTCTTCTAAAAGTCTGGTAGTTGCTGTTCTCTTTGACATCTGGTGGGAGGGCGTTCCACAGGGCTGGTGCCACTATTGAGAAGGCCCTCTGCCTGGTTCCCTGTAACTTGGGCTTCTCGCAGTGAGGGAACTGCCAGAAGGCCCTTGGCGCTGGACCTCAGGATTCTCCCCCCCCCCCCACTGTCAGGCTTCGGGGACCCTTGGCCGTAGATAAGCAGGACAAAGCGAAAAGAGACGCTTACCATTTAAAGAGTCTTTAACGATCACAGCGAAAGAACAAAGCAGCCATTCTCAGAATGACGGTGTTCCTAATTAAGGTTTCCACCTTGCAACCTGATCTCATAGCCACTGTGCTTTTTGTGTAGCCCACCTTATCTGCTCTACATGATCTTGGACTGATAAACAGGACACTTTCCGGCGAGAGAGAGTCTGTTAGCTCTCTCTCTTCCAGTTTTCTTCAGTTTGCTGTTCACCCCCCAGTTCGCCCCAACTTTTGTCTTCAGAACTGTGCCCCTCTGCAAACCATTGTTCCAAATCTCTACTGCTCCTGAGCAGCTTGAGGATCCTGGGCAGGGGGAGGGGGAGGGGGAGGCTCCCGCCATTCCTCATCAGAGCTGTACTCCTCAGCCTGGTCTCTTGGCACCCACCCATCCCCAGAAGTTTTGGTTTTAGTGTGAGTTTCTTTCTTGTTTGCTGCTATCCAGGGCGATAGGTTTGGCGGTGCTCTGGATGCAGCGGCAAAGATGTTCAGCAAAGCATTTGACAGTGGCATCATCCCCATGGAGTTTGTGAACAAGATGAAGAAAGAAGGGAAACTGATCATGGGCATTGGGCACCGGGTCAAATCGGTAGGTGCTGAGAACAGAGTCTGGTAGGGTGAAGTGGGAAGGGGCACACAGCTGCCTGTTTGAAGTTGAGTTCCAAAGGAGGGATTATGAATTGAGATTGCTTTTTCCAAAGTGTGCCATTTCTTTCATTTCGGTTTTCCAAATTCGTAGATCAATAACCCAGATATGAGAGTTCAGATCCTCAAGGATTACGTGAAGCAACATTTCCCTGCAACGCCTCTACTAGACTATGCACTGGAAGTGGAAAAAATTACAACTTCCAAGGTATCAGCCTTCTCTCCCCCCCCCCTTTTTTTTTTTGGTGACAACTTTTTAAACCTTGGTCTTTTTGTCCTACCCCATCACTCTGGGAGGTACATGTTTATTTGTTTGCTTATTATTATATTTATATCCCATCTCTCTTCCCAAGGAGCTCACAGTGGTGTAGATGTTTGCCCTCCCTCTCCATTTTATCCTCAGAACAACCCTGTGAGGTAGGTTAGGCTGAGAGGTGGTGACTGGCCCAAGATCACCCTGTAAACTTCACGGCTGAGTGGGGATTTGAACCCGAGTCACCCAGGTCCTAGTCCAGTACTCCTAACTACTGCACCACACTAGTTTTAAGTGTACATAAATATTGTAAGTCCATAAAAAAGAGTTACTGGGCTGTTGTTTTATTTTACTAGCCCATCTGCCCCAGTATTCTTACTCCTCATCACTAGTGGTACATACAGAGCTTGAAAAAAAGGATGCGTCTGGTTAGGATGGACGGTTGGGAAAGAACTGTGCCAATAATAATAATAATAATAATAATAATAATAATAATAAAATCATACATGCATACCCTGCCCATCTGGCTGGGTTCTCCCAGCCACTTTGGCAAACTCCCAACAGAATAATAATAATAATAATAATAATAATAATAATAATAATAATAAAGTATAAAAGATCAAACATTAAAAACTTCCCTAACGGGGCTGCCTTCAGATGTCTTCTAAAAGTCAGATAGTTGTTTATTTCCTTGACATCTGAAGGGAGGGCGTTCCCAGAGGGTCGGCACCACTACCGAGAAGGCCCTCTGCCTGGTTCCTTGTAACTTTGCTTCTCGCAGGGAGGGAACCGCCAGAAGGCCCTCAGAGCTGGAGCTCAGTGTCCAGGCCGGATGAAGGGGGTGGAGACACTCCTTCAGTTATACTGGGCCGAGGCTGTTTAGAGCTTTAAAGGTCAGCACCAACACTTTGAATTGTGCCCGGAAACATACTGGGAGCCAATGCAGGTCTTTCAGGACCGGTGTTATGTGGTCTTGGCAGCCACTTCCTGTCACCAGTCTAGCTGCCGCCTTCTGGATTAGTTGTAGTTTCCGGGTCACCTTCAAAAGTGGCCCCACGTAGAGCGCATTGCAGTATTCAACTGTAGGTGCGAGGGACTGGACCAGAGAATCTCAGGTTCTTCCCATGGCCCAGCCCTTGTTTTCATATTCTTTAGGCAATGTTTTCTGTACAGCTTAGAACCTGAAAGCTGTGGTACCTCTTGCTGTGGAGAATCTCGGGAATAGGAGCTCTATGGCAGTGCCAGGGATCCCTTTAAAGTCTGTGTTCCCTCACTCCTCCACATGTGACTAAACTTAGCTTTTTTAATTTCAGTGGTTCCACTCTTAAGTAGATTTGTATGTCTCCAGCCAGAGAAATCAGTTGATAAACGCCTCACAATTTATCACTGAAATACTTCCAGCTGAATTCAAGTCCCTGCATGTTGCTACAATCTCTTGAATCAAGAAGCTTAACTTTTCCATCCCTCCCCCTCCCCTTTTCTTCCACCCCAGAAACCCAACCTCATCCTCAATGTCGATGGGTTCATTGGTGTGGCCTTTGTTGATGTGCTCAGGAACTGTGGCTCCTTCACACGGTGAGCAGTCTATTATTCTCCAGCTGCGTCTGTATTGTGGTTCAGAAGTTTGGTTATGGTGAATTGCCCTGATCCAATGAGACAACTGCCCCCAAGCGTCTTGGGTGCAAGTGAGTTGAAGTAAACCCAATAGGTTGAAGCTGTAGTTTAGAGTTGGAGCATGTGCTAGACTTTAGTCAATCTGATTAATTATTTTATTAGCCACAGACAGGCTTAAATAACATCTTTTGATGCCCCAGTTGCCACCTTAGATGCAAAAGAGGTATGTGGAGACAGTGGAAAAGAAGAGGCCGATGGATCAGGCCAGGGGCCCATGTAGTCTAGCATCCGTTCTCACAGTTGCCCAACAGATTCCTGTGGAAAAACCCACAAGCAAAGACCCAAGCACAGGAGCGCTCTCCCCTCCTGCAGTTTCTAGCTACTGGTATTCAGGACGCGGGTAGCTCTACGGTCTAAACCACTGAGCCTCTTGGGCCTGCTGACCAAAAGGTTGGCGGTTCGAAACCCCGCGACAGAGTGAGCTCGCGTTGCTCTGTCCCAGCTCCTGCCAACCTAGCAGTTCAAAAGTACACCAGTGCAAGTAGATAAAGAGGTACCACTGCAGCAGGAAGGTAAACGGCGTTTTTGTGCGCTCTGGCTTCCATCATGGTGTCCCATTGCACCAGAAGCGGTTTAGTCATGCTGGCCACATGACCCGGAAATCTGTCTGTGGACAAATGCTGTCTCCCTCGGCCTGAAAATGAGATGAGCTCCACAACCCCATAGTCGCCTTTGACTGGACTCAACCGTCCAGGGGTCCTTTACCTTTTACCTTATTCAGAACCACTGCTGGCTGCGACCATGGAGGTAGAGCATAGCAATCATTGTCAGTAGCCTTGAGTTTGTCCAATCCTCTTTTAAGGCCACACAAATGGGAGTGTGTATGTGTGTTGGAGGGAAGGTATGCTGCTGCTGTTAAACAGTGGGTAGACATAGCAGACGACGCAGTGATTTCTCCAAAGCAGCTCTTTATTTGTAAGCTGGAACAGAATTGAACAGCAAACAGCTCAGCCGGCCTGCTTTTATAGGCAGCCGGCTGTCAGCATTGTAGCAACAACAACCCAGGGTTTCCCGCCTAAAGTAACTGACGTGGACCTGAGTGAAAACTATATACACGATACTCCTGGTGGCCAGGGTGAGAACTTCAATACATAACAGCTGCCATGTAGGGTATGAAATGGCCTTTGCGTTTGTAAGAACTGTTCGCATGTTCCCAAATACAAAGTAAGATGGAAACGACTCCAACGACTGAAGCGTCCTTCCCTAACCTGGCGGCTTCCAGATGATGTTGGACTCCCAAGTCTCCTCAGCCCCAGCCAGCATGGTTAATGGTCTGGGATGGTGGGAATTGTAGTTCAGCAACTTCTAGAGGGAACCACACGAGTTACACCTGGTTTATCCAGACCCGCAGCAACCCTCCAAGGTCTCAGACAGAGGCCTTTCCTGTTCCTGCTTCCTGTGATCCTTGTGAACCCTCCCCAATACCATGTGGTTGCCCGGTCACTGAGCTATAACATCTTGACTAAAGTATATTAGAAGCTTCCATCATTAAAAAAATAATAATTCATTGCCAACAGCTGAGTTGCAGCGGGGCCTCAGGGATAGTAGGTTTGCACAACCAAACAATTTCAACATAGAAGTATGGTCACTCATGTTACCTTGACTGGGTTGTGATGGGAAAGCTCGTTTAAATGTCAGGAAAAAGAGCGTCTCATCACTGGCAACTGCTCTTGCCTCCATCTTGATTTTTTTTAGAACCAGGATTCTGCGGTATGTGTCACATGGGAGCAGGGATGGCTTCTATGTGGCTTTTATATGTTAGCCAGCCTCTGAAAATATGCAATGCAATAGGATCAATGTTTTAAGCAAGAATTGCTTGGTTTGTGTTTCAGGGAAGAAGCTGACGAATATATTGACATTGGTGCCCTCAATGGCATTTTTGTGCTTGGTAGAAGTATGGGGTTCATAGGTAAGTCTTAAAGCACAGGTTTTCTTCCATAAGGCAGCAGGGCTGGGCTGGACACACTTTTATACCAGGGTGGAGAACTTCAGGCCTGCGTGCGAACTCAGGCCCACCAAGCCTCCCTATGGCCCGTGAGGATAGTTTGGCCAAGCCACACACACCCTTACCTATTGCCTGACCAGTTATACAGTGGTACCTCGGGTTACATATGTTTCAGGTTACATACGACCCTGCTAACCCAGAAATAGTACCCCAGGTTAAGAACTTTGCTTCAGGATGAGAACAGAAATCTCACAGCAGCGGCAGCAGGAGGCCCCATTAGCTAAAGTGGTACCTCAGGTTAAGAACAGTTTCAGCTTAAGAACAGACCTCCAGAATGAATTATGTTCTTAACCCGAGGTACCACTGTATATGATGTCTGGTAAAAGGCAAGGTATGGACAAAAGAGGCTTTGGCAGCCCTCATTGTCTGGGCTAGGGAAGTATTGCTTATAGGGCTTCCTCAGTGCCGAGAAACTGCCGATCATCAGTGCTTGGATAGCAGCACACAAAACGTTTTTTGCCCTCAGTAGTTTGATTCCTAACTGTACGGACCAGAAACGGGTCGTCTTGACACCACTGTGTCAGACTTGGCTTGACCCACCTGTCAACCTGGGACTGTCCTGAGTTCAGCCTACACTTGAGTAGGAGGACCCTGGCAGACACACACGTGCCCAACTGGCATGTTCCCTCCCTCCTGGTCGATTGTTCGGGAGCTTCATAAGCTTTCTTCAGCCCGAACATCACAGCAACCGAAGCCAACTGACACCGGCACACTTAGGGATCCGCGGAGTTTGTGCACCATGCGCGTGACAGACCTCAGTAACTCAGCATTTTGGCTAGTCTACTTTATTTACATATAAACATACACGGAGCACTGCAACATGGCTCCCTCTCTCTCTAGCATCAGACAGCAAAGAGAAAAAGAACAAAGGACAATACAGTGGTGCCTCGCAAGACGAAAATAATCCGTTCCACGAGTCTCTTCGTCTAGCGGTTTTTTCGTCTTGCGAAGCATCCCTATTAGCGGATTAGCGGATTAGCGCTATTAGTGGCTTAGCGGCTTAGAAAAAGGGGGGGAAGGGAAAAAACTCGCAAGACTCGCAAGACGTTTTCGTCTTGCGAAGCAAGCCCATAGGGAAATTCGTCTTGCGAAGCGCCTCGAAAAACGGAAAACCCTTTCGTCTAGCGGATTTTTCGTCTTGCGAGGCATTCGTCTTGCGGGGCACCACTGTAGTCCCATTTCACGGAACACAGTAACACAAACATCCTGTCTCCGTCACTTCCCACTCTGTGGAGTCAAAACATACACCGTCATGTGAAAGACAACAATCCTATGACTGCAATCACGGAGCAGGAATTCTAACAGGGGGTATGGAGATAAGGATCTGCCGCAGCCAGCTGCTTTTAGGCCACCTGAGCTCATCTGCGCTGCAGAGCTGCAAAACACATTCTTGCTAGGCTGTACGTTGCAAACCTTGACCCATCTGCAAGGGGATGGTCAGATTGTTCTGTACCTGTCTCCTCTTCCATCCAAGTTGCCCATCCCAAGCTGCAGAGCAGCGACAGCCTTCCACCTGCTTCTAGGCCCCTCTCCTACATAGGGCTGGCAAAAACCTGTGTCGTCCCCACAGTTCCTTTGAGACAAAAAACACCTTTGCACAAAAGGGGTGGCAGGAAGCTGTTGCAGACCTGTCCAACAGATGCTGCGGTTAAGAGTGGTAGAGTTGTGTTTTGGGTCTTCACCTCTTGCTCAGCAGTTCCCGGGACTGTGACGTGGATTGGGAAGAATTTTAATTTCTCCTGTTTTAGTTATTTTTTTTATTTTATTTTAAGAAAACATTGTTTCAATTGAATCTGAAAGATTGTACACAGTAAGAACCCTCTGTGTTAATTTCAGGGCATTACCTGGACCAGAAGAGGTTGAAGCAGGGTTTGTACCGTCACCCTTGGGACGACATCTCCTATGTTTTGCCGGAACATATGACCATGTGACAACAACAGGGGGCGAAATGAGTTGCCTTTATGGAAGGCCAGTATGGGCACGATTGTACTATATGCCCCGGCTGCCGATGTATAGGAAAACGAGGACTGGCTGGGCTGAAATTCTATACAAGGCAGATTTTTATAGCCCTAGAAGTGGATTCTATTAAAAAAAAGATAAACCAAAACCCTTCGCTATTTCCTGCTGTATTTAATATATATAAGCAGTTGCACTGTCTTGCTTGTTCTGTGTTTTTATTTTTCTCCCCTCTGCTTTTCTGAAGTGTTTTCTGACCAAGTTTTAATGTTTTTATTTTGATCCATGACCTCATTAGACTTGAAGAACCAGGGAGTCATGACTCCTGAATTACCAAACCCTTGAAGAACGTTGTCCTCACAAGCTGTATAATTTTGTGGTACATTTGTCCTTTTTTGTCTTCTGTGTGTTCATCTGCACAGTCTGATTGTATTTCTAGTCGGGGGGACTACTGCTGATTTAATAAGCCATTCCAAGTCGGGTGTAGTCATTTTAAAATGTAAACTGGTGATATAAGCTGTTCTTCAAAACTGTGAAATCTGCGAGTATTCCAGTTTCTGTATTTATGCAGCTAATGTTTTTACTTATCATAAAATAAAACCTAGATCTACGATTCTTGCAAAGACTGACCTGTCAGTCAACTTACAAGATACACCATCTCTTGGCCCTTAACTTATATTCACAACAGTATTCAGTGCTCTGTCTCTGTATCATATAACCTGTCTCAAATAAATAGTACAATAATGAGTTGTCTTGGTTTGATTTTGTAAAGGGGAGGCGCTGAGCCCGTTAAACCCAAATTTGAGCTACCTATGAAGAAAATATTTTTACGTGACAAAGCTATATGCCTTCCCCAAAGTGGTAAAATTTGGCTCACATTCAAGCATATACAGTTATTTTAATTATCAGCAATAGATTTTTTTACTGTGCTACCCCAGCCCAGCCCCAAACATGCTTTGTTTACTTTTTATCAGGCACAGTCACATATTTCCCTGTTCCTACTTCTACACCCATTTTCCACCCTCCACTTTCTTCAGTTAAATATCCTCTGTTGAGTGTGTGTGTGTGTGTGTGTGTGTGTGTTTGTGTGTGTGTGTGTGATTGAGAAACCCCCAGCCAGTACTTCATGCTTGGAGTGGGGGAATTGTTCACAGAAGACAGCAATTTACCACCCACCTCATCCCTTCTTCCTTTATAAAAAATGGATGCTTATCATATAAGCTGCCATGTCCCTTCCTACTAATAACTACTTCTACCTGTTGCCTTGTGGTGCTTTGCTTTTCCCTGTGAAGCTGGCATGAAACAATGTGTCCCCTGTGGTGATGTCGTTGATATGCTTTTTAAATTTTTTTATTTTAAATTTTTATTTGAATTTTATTTACAACATAACACAACCCCCAATACACATTAAACATGAACATAAAGGTAAAGGTAAAGGTACCCCTGCCCGTACGGGCCAGTCTTGACAGACTCTGGGGTTGTGCGCCCATCTCACTTAAGAGGCCAGGGGCCAGCGCTGTCCGGAGACACTTCCGGGTCACGTGGCCAGCGTGACATTGCTGCTCTGGCGAGCCAGAGCCGCACACAAAAACGCCGTTTACCTTCCCGCTGATAAGCGGTCCCTATTTATCTACTTGCACCCGGAGGTGCTTTCGAACTGCTAGGTTGGCAGGCGCTGGGACCGAGCAGCGGGAGCGCACCCCGCCGCAGGGATTCGAACCGCCGACCTTTCGATCGGCAAGCCCTAGGCGCTGAGGCTTTAACCCACAGCGCCACCTGCGTCCCGAACATAACATACAACAATACAAACAACAAAATAAAAGACTTCCTTTATCCTGTATCTGGCCTCCTTATTTACCGTACTTCTTATAAACTCTGTCCTTTATGAATAATTATTAAGATTTTTCTAATTACAACTTAAATATCCACAAAGTCTCCTGCAGACATTAATCAAAACAAGTCCAGGTATGTATTTTAGGGCACTGTTTTGTGAAGTATTCTCTGCATTTCCCTGATTCCTTTTGAAATTCTTGTCAAGTGTGATCTCTAATTGCCTCTGTTAATCTAGCCAGTTCAATATACTCTAACAGTTTATCTTGCCATTCCTTTTTTTGTTGGCACAGTTTCTTTTTTCCAGTTTGTTACAAGGCGAGCAAGGCCATAGCAGGCAGACAAACAAGCCTTCAAAGGGAGAAACATGGAATGTTAGAGCCTGCTTGGATAAGAATGTAGAGTTTCACTCTCTGTTTATTTGTATCATCTATAAAACGTGGGCACACCCTGATTGGGGTGTGCAGATTGCGAACATATTGCACCGCACCATTTGCTATGCATATGCAAATCAAATAAACCTACTTGAAACCTGAATTGGCGTTTGCCTCCCTGTGTCCAGTCCGTGCTCCAGAATATCCGAGTCACATGCGGTCCAACAGTAGAAACGCGTTGTATTTTTCATAAAGTTATGCTTAAACATTTTTTTAAACTCGTCATACACTGTGTTCCAGAAGCGCTTGATTTTTTCACAGGTCCACCAAACGGTGGACATGTTTGGTACATTGTTGATATGCTTTTAAATTGTTTTATTGTGTCCCACCCAACGTCATGATGGACATTGGGATAGCGCAGTGGGTAGAGCATGGGACTCTTACATCTCGAGTTGTGGGTTCGAGCCCCACGTTGGGCAAAAGATTCCTGCAATGCAAGGGGGGTTAGACTAGATGCCCCTCATGGTCCCTTCCAACTCTACAAGCCTATAGTTCTATGAAAAAGCGCAGGCAGGACCTACTTTTTTTTATTTATTAATATTAAAGTTTCCAATTAGTACAAAAAAAATAAACATACACAAAAAAATAATAATAAAAATACAAAAATACAAAAACAAAAAAGAACAGTTAAAACAAATGTAGTTTCCATTACTCATTTCCATTAACTTATTTCCCAGACCTCCTCTCACCTCCCCCTTTTGTATTCCAGTTCGAGTTCTTAATTCAGCAAATCCTTATTATAATTTGTTGTAACTTATTGTAACTTATGTAGGGACGCAGGTGGCGCTGTGGGTTAAAGCCTCAGCGCCTAGGACTTGCCGATCGAAAGGTCGGCGGTTCGAATCCCTGCGGCAGGGTGCGCTCCCGCTGCTCGGTCCCAGCGCCTGCCAACCTAGCAGTTCGAAAGCACCTCCGGGTGCAAGTAGATAAATAGGGACCGCTTACCAGCGGGAAGGTAAACGGCGTTTCCGTGTGCGGCTCTGGCTCGCCAGAGCAGCGATGTCACGCTGGCCACGTGACCCGGAAGTGTCTCCGGACAGCGCTGGCCCCCGGCCTCTTGAGTGAGATGGGCGCACAACCCCAGAGTCTGTCAAGACTGGCCCGTATGGGCAGGGGTACCTTTACCTTTTACCTTATTGTAACTTATTACTCAACCTCTACATTACAGCTGGTAACTACTTAATTTTTATCCAACATCACACTAATGTCCATTAATTTTATATTGCCTCTGCAGATAGTCTTTGAATTTCTTCCAGTCTTCCTCCACCGTCTCTTTCCCCTGGTCTCGGATTCTGCCGGTCATTTCTGCCAGTCCCATATAGTCTATCACCTTCATCTGCCATTCTTCCAGAGTGGGTAGATCTTGCGTCTTCCAGTACTTCGCAATGAGTATTCTTGCTGCTGTTGTTGCATACATAAAAAAAGTTCTATCTTTCTTTAACACCAATTGGGGACCTATTTTAATTAACTAATAGGAGAGTTCATTTGGTGAGCTGTGTAGTCCCTATAACTGCCTTGTTCAGTACAGTGGTACCTCAGGTTACATACGCTTCAGGTTACAGACTCAGCTAACCCAGAAATAGTGCTTCAGGTTAAGAACTTTGCTTCAGGATGAGAACAGAAATTGTGCTCCGGCGGTGCGGTGGCAGCAGGAGGCCTCATTAGCTAAAGTGGTGCTTCAGGTTAAGAACAGTTTCAGGTTAAGAACAGACCTCCAGAACGAATTAAGTACTTAACCCGAGGTACCACTGTAATTATTCCTATTAAGACTGGAATGAGGTGCTGGCTCACAGAAACTCAACGCCTGCTTTTCTGATCCCCTGTACATCAACTTGTTCTCTGATAAACCAGCACTAAAAAGCAGTGGGGGAGATAATGAGAGGTGAACCAGTTGTGGACAGGGGGCAGATCTCTGATTTGTAATGTTGATCTGTGATGTTGTCTTTCACCAATAAAGATCAAAGAGGACACAACAGTTCTTTCCTACTAATGCCTGGTGCTAGTGTAGGGGTTTGTGTCAGTATCATGTGGGTACTAGGTCCTTTGTTTACTTTTTTATTGACATTGCCCCTCTTCCCCCCTCCCTCTATTTCCCCCCCAACCGAAATATGTCCGTGGCAAAAGTGTCTTACTAAACATAAACAAACTGTGATGAAGACCCCTGGACTATGGTTGGCTACTTTTGCTTTTGCATTTGCTGTGCAACAGCACTGTTTTAATATTTGTTAAGTATACTCAGAGTCCTGTAGTGATTTTCATGCTCTTTATTGCAGCTTGTAAAACAGTGATGGAATTGTCCCCCAAACCTCAGGCTTTTATATACATTATTTTACAAAATGAGTCCCATCTCATTGGTTGATTCTGCTTCCCTCCTGGAGCATGATTGGTCTTTTCCTGCAAGCCAATCAGTTGTTGCATTCTAGGATCCTGCTTGCCTATTGTTCTAGGATCCAAGCTTAGTACATAACAATTTGGAAACTAAAAAACAACAGCCCCCGCCCCCTTATGTGTTGCATGGAGAAAATCCATAGAGAAATTTTTTTATCTCCCACTTTCCTAACACTGGGCCTAGTGGGCATTGTGATAGGAATTTTGAAGTCTTAGATATATGGTAATGTTCATAAGTGTACCAACCAAGCACATACATAGATCAGCACAGGAAGACCGACCTGGAACCATTTTGATTCCTAAACTGACCAAATGTTTTCTCTACAAGGTCAAAGTGGGAAACCTCCCCATTGTCTCTTTCCTCACAAATCCTGTCTTAAGAACACATTTAAGATATGAATAGGGTGTGAGCCTGTGACATGGCCCAGGAACTAAGTATTTATCATTACAAAAGACTGGCCAGGCTACCCAGGCAATCCAATCAGGTAACCTGCCAGACAGGAGATAAACAACAACAGGAGAAAAACAATATTCAAATTTCTGTTTTAGACCGCCTTTTCTGTGATGTAGGTGTGATGTATCTGAGGGTGGTCTTAGGTTACACCCCTTCTGTGATGTATGTATGATGTTTCTGGACAACGCTTATGTTCTTGTGTTCAAATCGGTGTTGCCTCCCATAGATTACAGATGGGCAGATACTCATGTTAGAATATCTACAATTAGCACAACTGATGGGATCATTTAGAGGAATATCGAGACAAAAAACAACAACTAGAGAATGGATAGGGACACGGGTGGCGCTGTGGGTTAAACCACAGAGCCTAGGATTTGCCAATCAGAAGGTCAGCGGTTCGAATCCCCACGATGGGGTGAGCTCCCGTTGCTCAGTCCCAGCTCCTGCCACCTAGCAGTTTGAAAGCACGTCAAAGTGCAAGTAGATAAATAGGTACCGCTCCGGTGGGAAGGTAAATGGCGTTTCCGTGTGCTGCTCTGGTTCGCCAGAAGCGGCTTAGTCATGCTGGCCACATGACTCGGAAGCTGTATGCTGGCTCCCTTGGCCAATAAAGCGAGATGAGCGCCGCAACCGCAGAATCGGTCATGACTGGACCTAATGGTCAGGGGTCCTTTTACATTTACCTTTAGAGAATGGATAATATTTAAGAATTATGTAAAACTTTATTGTACAAATAACTCCATATTAGCAGAAATTGAGTGATATTTGTAAAGAAAAAGATCAAAGGAATGGATACAAAGCAGAAAGAAATATTATACAACGTAAAGGTAAAGGTAAAGGTACCCCTGCCCGTACGGGCCAGTCTTGACAGACTCTGGGGTTGTGCGCCCATCTCACTTAAGAGGCCAGGGGCCAGCGCTGTCCGGAGACACTTCCGGGTCACGTGGCCAGCGTGACATCGCTGCTCTGGCGAGCCAGAGCCGCACACGGAAACGCCGTTTACCTTCCCGCTGGTAAGCGGTCCCTATTTATCTACTTGCACCCTCGGGTGCTTTCGAACTGCTAGGTTGGCAGGCGCTGGGACCGAGCAGCGGGAGCGCACCCCGCCGCAGGGATTCGAACCGCCGACCTTTCGATCGGCAAGCCCTAGGCGCTGAGGCTTTAACCCACAGCGCCACCTGCGTCCCATTATACAACGTAAACCTGTGTAAAAAAGAACATCAAACAGTATAATGAGAAGAATGGGAAGGACCGTGCGGATGAGTACTTTTACTATGTAAATAGCTTTCTCTCTCTCTCTCTTAAAATTTGATTTCTTTGTTTCTTATCTTTATTACTTATTTATTTCTTTTTTTTCTGTATAAATTTTCTATTTTATAGAATTTTCTTTTTTTTACCTGTTAAGAGATAGTACATAATGTGCAAATCTTTTAATCAATAAAGAATTGATTGTTTAAAAAACCAAAAAACCAACAAACAAACAAATTGGAGTTGCAATGATCATGGGAACCCCAAAGGTCATCCAGTCCAACCCGCTGCAATGCAAGGGATCAGAGTACCGGAACCTTTTTTCCTGGGGGGGGGAAGCACTGATTACAACCATTTGCCACGGTGGAAGCTGGAAGCCAGTAACACCTGGAGGACCACTAGTTACCCACCCTCTGCCCTTTCCTATGAGCAGCTTTCCACCGCGTGGGAAGAGACGGCGACAGGGCAGGACACAGACAAACCCCGCCGTCACGCGATGGGCGTATCTGTCTACACCCGTTCGTAGGTCTATGTTTGGGAAACGACGCGCGGAGGCCGTCAGCGGCTGGCCGGAAGCCCGCTCCTTGTTTTTTCCGCCGCTCTGCCCTGCGTCTCTATGGTCACGCGGGCGACGCCGCCTCACAAGAGGAAGAGAACCAGCTAGAGCTGGGCTGAGGGAGAGGAGAGAGCGCTCAAGATGGCGGCGGCTGGAGGCGGAGGGGACTTGGACGGCGGCGGCGGCGGCCACTGCGGCGTCCCAGAGAGCGGCGCCCTCTCCCAGGAAGCGGAGGGCGGCCCGGACGCGGAGAGCGACTCGGAGGTCTTTTCGTGCGTGGCTCACTGCTCCGAGCTGGCCTGGCGACAGAACGAGCAGCGGCAGTTGGGCCTCTTCTGTGACGTCACGTTGGCTTTCACCGGCGGCAGTAACGGCGGCGCGGAGCAGGAGGCGGCGGCGGCGGCGGCGGCGGAGGGGCGGAGGGAGAAGGGCGCCGGCCTCGGAGCCGCCTTCCCCAGCGCCGAACCGCCCGCTCGGGAGTTCCGCGCCCACCGCTCGGTCCTCGCGGCCGCCACCGAATACTTCGCCCCTCTCCTCTCGGGGGACTTCGCCGAGTCCCGGTCGGGCCGCGTGGAGCTGCGCAGATGGAGCTCCGAGGCCGGGCCGGACCCGGAGACGGTGGAGGCCGTCATCGGCTTCATGTACACGGGCCGCGTCCGCGTCAGCCCCGGCAACGTCCACGAGGTCCTGGAGCTGGCCGACAGGTGAGGCGGGTGGCCGGGGTTGGGGGGTCATGGGTTCAAGAGGAAAGCGGCAGCTAAGCGGGTTGGTGGCAGTGATAAGAAACAGAGGAACGCTTCGTTTAACGTCGAATGATACAGTTTTTAAAATATTATTTTACTGTTTTTTGGGGTGGGGGAAATACATTCAGTGCACTGTTTATTTTTTTTAAAGAAAAGTTTGCGATTGCTGGCAGGTCAAGATTTATTTGGGAGTATGCTGTGTCGCACATTAAGCACAAGAACTGTGTATCAGGGTGTTTTTTTGTCATCTTAAATGCCCCACCCATAGTAAAAGGGACATACTGACGTATATGATTGACATGCCCATACTTTGAAAAGTTTTGGACCATAGTGGAATGCCGAAATAATAAAAATTCCAACAGCATAGATAGACGTCAGGCAAATGCATTCCTCTTCTCCCAGACCGTTGGCCTTTAATTATCCGTGGCCTTTTAAAAGTGGGTGGGCTGTATTTCTTTTTCCTCTTGGTTTTAACGTATTAATTAGGAGGTTGTCTGTTTGGTTGTAAGTTGCTTTGGGTTGCCCTGGTCAAGATAATGCAACTCAACAAATTCGATGGAATCATAATAATATACTCCAGAGTTGTTTATTTTATCAATATTTATAGCATCTAATAAGAAAATGTTATAAGAATTTGATAGCACATTTTTGGTGGCACCTACTAGAAGAACAACAGTACAATGTTAGGAGGAATCTGGATAATGTGTCTTGGTATGGAAACATATGGTATATAGCAGAAAGCATATGGTAGATAGCAATATCAGAAAAAGTTTGTCCTCATACTCAAAAAAAGAAAAGCACAGCCCCAGGATGTTAGCACTGTGGGTTGGGACTTTATATGCAATGGACACTAGAGAATATGAGGCATTATCAGAAGTGGCCAGATGGGTGTGGCTGTTGGAATTCTGCCTTGGTCAGAGGAATGTGCCTACCTTTTCAGGCACCGGCTGAATTCCTTTGACCTCCCCCTGCGACTCCCGGCAGGAAACATGCGAGGTATGTATCGGCGATTTTTCCCAGTCTGTGAGAAAAACACACCACTGCTTCTCGCTCCTCCCTGCTCCCCAGGGAGGGGAATCAGACTCAGACAGAAATGTATCTACATGCTTTTATTCCTGTCTTTAGCAGGCATACAGATAAACATGTCTGCACTCTTCACAAACAACAGCAGAGAATCATAACTCCACCCTTGTACATCCTGTACAGGTCATAAGTCCCACACTGAGCTCACATCCAGTGCTCAATGCTGGGAATGGACTGCCCCTTTCTTGCCATGGTAACAGTCACAAACATCCTGTCTGGCTTTCCAGCCACCAGCAGCTAGCTTAGCTGCTGCTTCTTTCTTCTGCATTGCTTCTTTAGAGTAACATCCTCCCCCTAAAGAATTAATGTGTGCAGCGTGCAATGCTTGATCTAGAGAAGAAAACAAACAGTTGTTATATGTATAACACTTCCCTGTTGTTTCAGTTCCACCCTTGGAACTACCCACCACTGGTTTTACCAATGTACCTCTCTGGTTGTGTGACTTCCAAGGAATGAGTGCATCTGCATTACCTTGGTTAGCAACTCTCTGTTGTGCCTTTGTCTCTGACTCAGACACAGCTTCAATTTGACCATGGTCGTTTACAACAGCAACACATGCAATAGCTAAGTTGGCAAACTCCTTTGAATACCTCTGGGGTGGTACACCCTTCGTTGCTCTCTCAGACCTACGTAAGAGGTGCTGCTCTTCTCTGCTTTCTGGTTCAGCCTCTGAACTCTCTGGAGAACCAGTACTAAGCGTAATCAGTGGTTCATCCTCCTCTTCTGAGGGTCTAGTCATTATGTGAGATTTTCTCTCAATGACTGTGACAACTGAGCTGTCTGAACTATCGCTGTCATCATCAGTACTACTGAATTCAATAAAATCAACATCATCATCATCATCTGAATCATCATCTCCTGTGGGAAATGTGTGAACAATCACTCTCTCCTGTTCAGGAGCACTCTCTAGAAATTTTGTGAGAATCACCTGACCAGATTCAGACAAAATTACCCTGTAGAGACCCTTTTCATAACCCACAAAAATGCCTCTGGCATTCTTTACTCCCCCCGGAGCTTCTGTCCTCACATGAGACCCAAAAACCTTGAAGCAGCAGCTAAGCTAGCTGCTGGTGGCTGGAAAGCCAGACAGGATGTTTGTGACTGTTACCATGGCAAGAAAGGGGCAGTCCATTCCCAGCATTGAGCACTGGATGTGAGCTCAGTGTGGGACTTATGACCTGTACAGGATGTACAAGGGTGGAGTTATGATTCTCTGCTGTTGTTTGTGAAGAGTGCAGACATGTTTATCTGTATGACTGCTAAAGACAGGAATAAAAGCATGTAGACACATTTCTGTCTGAGTCTGATTCCCCTCCCTGGGGAGCAGGGAGAGGGAGAAGAAGTGGTGTGTTTTTCTCACAGTCTGGGAAAAATCGCCGATACAGACCTCGCATGTTTCCTGCCGGGAGTCACAGGGGGAGGTCAAAGGAATTCAGCCGGTGCCTGAAAAGGTAGGCACATTCCTCTGACCAAGGCAGAATTCCAACAGTGGCTGGGGCACTGTCTCCATCAGCTACGGACAATTAATTAGAATACACTTGGAACCATAATGCAAGATTTAGATAAGATATATATGAGGGATACTGTATCATTTGAATCACCTCCATAATAGTTTGTGGTTATAGACTATATTTTGTATTTCATTTGTTGATGTTGAGATCCCCCACCCCCGCCTCCATGTACTGTCATTTCTGTCCTCATGCATGAAAACACTCTCCCATACCATGTTCTTTGGTAGGTAAAAAAATATTAATGCTTAGAGTGCTGAGCCAGTTGTACATACAGCTGAAGTAAAGACAACCCACTTAGGTCAGTGGGGCAAACTGCCAACCCCAACCATCATATAAATACATGAAATTCTGTGATGTATGATGACTGACTGACATATTTTCCCAGTCATTTCCTTCCTTCCTTCCTTCCTTCCTTCCTTCCTTCCTTCCTTCCTTCTTTTTTACAAAGACAATCAGTCTTTCTGATTGCCAGTGTGGTGTAGTGGTTCAGAGTCTCGTAATCTAGGGAGCTGCTCCTCCACATGCAGCTACTGGGTGACCTTGGGCTAGTCACACTTCTCTGAAGTCTCTCAGCCCCACTCACCTCACAGAGTGTTGTGGGGGAGGAAGGGAAAGGAGAATGTAAGCCACTTTGAGACTCCTTCGGGTAGTGATAAACGGGATATCAAATCCAAACTCTTCTTCATAAATTTATAACGGCCATGAATTTATTTTTAAGATATCATATGCTTGCATTAAATTTGGATTTTATTTTAAAATGGGTTACTTTTTATAGGTGAATGTTTTTGAAATTCACAAGATTTAAGGAGAAGATCTGTAAGAAGGATGGGTTTCTGAAGGGGGAGAAGCTGCCCAAATGATAATGCTGTCCAGTTAGTTGTGACTTTCCATATTATGGAAGTTAGTTCTCGAAAAGGGCCAACGGTTCAGTAGTGGAGCATATGATTGCAATACATATAAGGTCTGAGGTTTAGTCCCTAGTGCATCTTTACAAAGCATATTGGAAAGCGGGACTGGAGGAAAAAACCCTTACTTTGAGTCCTTGGGAACCATTGCTAGTTGGAAAAGAGTGGACAGTACTGGACTAGGTGGACCATTGGGTTGACTGGGTATAATGGTAATATACTTGTATATAGACTGAGTGGAACAATGAAGTTTGCACAAGATTGGAGGTGGGCGAGATGAAACCATGCAGGTGAATGTTGAGAGCTTATTAAATGTTTCTGTTTCTGCCCCACCTGTATAAATCATGTCCCATCTGAGTCATGGTTTTATGTGACTTTCTATTTTGTGGAGCTGAACAGTTAAAGCATCTTTAATGTAGCTACATGAAGGTGTAGAAAGGGTAATGTCACCTGTCCCTATTAGGTGTTTGTAAAGTGAAGAGCAGGGTACAAGTTGTTAGTTAGATAGTATGATGTTTCTCCACTCCTCTCTTTGAGCTATTTAAAATATATGTATATTTGTTTTGCAGGTTTTTACTGTTGCGTTTAAAGGAGTTCTGTGGGGAATTCCTGAAAAAGAAACTGAACCTCTCCAACTCTGTAGCCATCCATAGCTTGGCTCATATGTATTCGCTGAATCAACTGGCTCTGAAAGCTGCTGACATGATCAGGAGGAACTTCTACAAAGTTATCCAAGATGAGGAGTTTTTCACTTTGCCATTTCACCTCATCAGAGACTGGCTTTCAGATTCAGAAATCACAGTGGACTCAGAAGAAGTTCTCTTTGAGATGGTTTTAAAGTGGGTTCAAAGAAACCCTGATGAAAGAGAAAAGTACTTTGGGGAACTCTTTAAACTTCTCCGTCTTTCTCAGATGAAGCCCACTTACTTGACCCGACACGTCAAATCTGAAAGGCTTGTATCCAGAGATGAAGCTTGCCTCAATCTTGTGTCAGAAGCAGTAGAAAGCCATGCTCTCAGGGCTGAGAATTTGCAGTTAGGCACCCTCCAACAAGTCACTTCTGCAACATGCCTGCCTCGCTTTGGGCAAAACATGGATGTTATCATGGTTATTGGTGGTGTGTCCGAGGGAGGAGACTACTTGAGTGAGTGTGTGGGGTATTTTATTGACGAAGATAGATGGGTGAATTTACCTCACATACACAATCATCTCGATGGACATGCTGTTGTAGTGACAGAATCCTATGTTTATGTAGCAGGATCCATGGAGCCTGGCTTTGCCAAAACTGTAGAAAGATACAACCCAAATCGAAATGTCTGGGAGCAGGTTTCCAATCTGATAACCAGGAAGCATTCTTTTGGCCTTGCCGAGGTAAAAGGGAGCCTGTACAGCATTGGTGGGCATGGGAATTTTATCCCTGGTTTCAAAGATGTAGCTGTCTACCACCCTGATCAAGACAAGTGGCAGAATTTGGAGTCTGCACCAAAGATACTTCGGGATGTCAAAGTAGTCACTGTAGATGACAGGTTTGTGTATATGGCTGCCCGAACCCCGGTTGACGGGGATAGTGAGGAAGGCTTAAGAGCTGTCATCACCCGATATGATGTAGATGCAAGACAGTGGCAGGATTCTGAGTCTCTGCCACTCCTGGACAACTATTGTTGTTTTCAGATGGCTGTGGCCAACACAAACTTTTACCACACAGCCTCATGTTGTCCTAGGAGCTACCCACAGGATCATGAGGAAGTCAAGAGAAAGATCTCTAGCCAGGTGTCTGATGACATTCTGGAAAGTTTACCACCAGAGGTTCTTAGTATTGAAGGGGCAGCCGTCTGCTATTACAAAGATGATGTGTTCATCATAGGTGGATGGAAGAACAGTGATGACACAGACAAACAATACAGGAAAGAGGCTTACCGCTACTGTGCTGAGAGGAAGCGCTGGCTGTTGCTCCCTCCCATGCCCCAGCCTCGCTGTCGTGCAACAGCCTGTCATGTGAGAATCCCCTTCCGGTCCTTGCATGGTACCCAGCGATATCCAATGCCGCAAAACCTAATGTGGCAGAAGGACCGGATCCGGCAGATGCAGGAGATACACCGTCATTCCTTAAGCTTGCGGAGGATGCCACGGTCACAGATAGAGTGCTAACTTGAATAAATGGAGTTTGAAAAATGCCTTTCTGTCTTGCCATGCTCAGCATGGTCCTCCAACTGTAACCTAAGCAGTTATGTTTAGGCACTGAGGATTATTGAAGGGGATCTAGTTTTCTGGGCTTTAAATAGGTTGGCAGGATTGTGAGCATCACATGTGAACTTGGATGTATTTTAGCCATAATATGGAGGTAGGCATAGTTTTCAAGCTCTTCAATCCTTTAGTTTTCCCCACAGATGGGATGCAGATATAGAGCCCAGCAAAATAATTGTTCTGGAAATCTGTAGATGTGTTCACAGATGTCCAGTGTCACAGCACAGCCCCTCCCCTCCCTTTCCTTGGAGTTTATTCCATTTAGGTGTGGGTGAAGGAGAATTTCCCAGTGTATTGGGGCCTCTCACTCCTCTTAAAGCATTTATACAGGCTGTGTGAAGTATTTTTTTACTTACTTTAAAATACTGATAAATCTCATACCATTTCAAAATTTGCATTTTAACCCGTTAGTTTTATTTGCTTTCGCAAAATTATTTCTTTTTTTTTTAAAAAAAAATCTGCAATTGCTTTGAATGTGCTTGCTTTTCTTAAACTTGGAGCCATGTGCAATAGTTTAATAACAAACCAACCCCTATATATTATAAGTAAAGCACAATCTTTCACTTCAAAATGTTCCTATGCTTATAAATATTTTATAGTTATATTTATCTAGAAGCATTTGCGTTTACAAAGAGATTGTGGTGAAAACCGGATATTCTAATAGTTGAATTATTTTCAGTCCTATATTAAAAGATTTCAGAGTCCTTACTTTTGAGGGTTTCACTGTAATTTTTGGTGATGCCCTTTTCTACTTTGGAGTAGTCCCATTGATTTCAATAAAATTAATATGTATATGGTTCAGGATTGTGGCCTTAAAGGAATGAGTGAAAAGACCAAAAAGATAAGCACTACAAGTCCAAATTCATAATCTGAAGGAATTGGGGGTTCATTAATGCAGGGAGAAAGCTCAATGAACTCTGTGTGTTCAGGTAAGTCTGATTAGGAAAAAAACACTCAACCTGCCTTTGACAATCAAATATATTTGCCTTTATGATGCTCCATTCCTTGTTCTGACTGTGTTGAGTACTTGAGACTGGTTGGAGTGGAACAGTTGCCTCAGTTATAATTTTGATAGTAAGGGTCCAAGTCTCACCAATGTCTTAATGGTGTTTTGGCAGAAAATAAAATAGAGAAAAATTATTTGAGTCTGGTGGAAGTTCTGTGCTGCTTTCGTCCCTCAAAAAAGCAAGGTGTTTGCTTTCTCTAGAATTTTGTTAATTTTATTGGAGATGTAACTTATTGGTCCAACTTAGGGGCACACTTAAGCTTTAGACCATTACAGAATTATTTCTCAGGCAGGCAAACTGCACAGTAAATAATTAATGAAACTCTGTAATATCGTAAGTTGGTCCAACAAAATATTTCATTTTACCTTTGTGAATTTTGTCCTTTTGGGATCGATGTGACCACTTTCTACTGATACCTTACCAAGTTATCCAAGGCAGGTTTCTCATTGATTTCCTCTGGCCTCATCACTTCCCTCCCCTGACACCCAAACATACAGTGGCAGTATTTATCCTGCCCCTACTATTATCTTCAGTAAATTACTTCTGGCATCATTGTTGACATAAGGCAGTTGTGCCTCCTCCACTCCACTGTCAATGTGTACAGAAGCTTAAGGTGTGATGGTAAAGTTAAAGGGAAGTCCTCAGGTGAGATCAAGACCTGAGTCATGCAGTCACTGGGCTCTTATGTAAGTGGAATACTTGGAATAAAATTGGTCACTATTTCCAAGTTTCTACAAAGGAACTCAAATGTTATTTCCCCTGGTTTCTGCCCTTCCTATGTCTTTTGGTGGTTTCCCCTCTGTTAACTTGTCCAGGTTTATATGATGCTTAATTCAGGATAATTGAGATGGGACAAGGAGAAATCAGTATGTGAGAAATCTGCATTGATCAATATTGTTATGAAAGTTAATTACAGTATTGTTAAACAGCAGGGACTTAAATACTGTCAATTCTTGTTTTCCAATTTAGCAAGAAGCATAACTCATGTCTGATACAGTGGGGTAAGTCTTTAAACTGCATGGGTGTGCACAGGTTTTCTTGACTTGCATTTGACCCTTAATAATTGCCTTTTACAATATATTTTTTGGATTAGAAATCTGTGTTCATTAAATAACTGTCTTGTTATGAAGTTCAGACTAACGCAGCCTTGTCAAACAAAGGAAGTCACAAACATTTAAGAGTCCAGTAATACCCACTTGCTTGCTTTAAGATATATTGTATGCACCAGCCAATTATTTATGGAGAAGATAGATACTTCAAAAAGCTTGTTGAAAATTCAGGGCTCAAACAGCCCTGCTCAGTCCATTGGTAGAGGTACTGATTAAGAGAAATACACAGAATCTTTGCCTAGCATCAAATTTTGGATGCATCTATATGGAAAACAAACTTTAAAAACTGGGAATTGTGGTTTTTTTACAAGGTCTGAATGTTGTATGTTAGAAATTTCTCACAGCACCAGGATTGAATGGGAAAAGCAATGAGACTTTAAGCAGTTTAAGCTTGTAGTGGAGACACGGCCCTATGTGTGTCTGTTAAATGAAACACTAGCTGAAATGCAACACAAGTTTTGAGATTTCATGACAGATTATCTGGCCTGCGGTGCAGAATGGTTGGTAGTCACCACAAAAGAGTATAATCACATTGACTGTGTACTGTTATCTGTGCAGTTGTTCAGTCTGGCTGATAAGCTTTGCTTTTTAAATTAAATCCTATGTCACTTTGGATGTTGCTTGTGAATGCCAGTCACTTAGTATACAAGTGTCTACATGTCTTGCTTTGAGATTTCTGTTTGCATGGAGAGTTAAGAGCACACTAGAGAACAGTCCCATTGTTCCACATGTAGTGTTAAATGTTGGGACTTCTTAATGTATACTCTGGATGTTAGGCTACTAACTTGCTCCGTTGTTCTGAGTGCCTCTTAGCCCCCCTGAATAGCACAGCTCATGTGCTGCATGCAAAAGTCCTATCTACTTAGTCATGTCATTCCTTGATGAAACACAGCAGTTGATAATTATTGTTGCCTGGCAAAGGGAAATCCTGTTGTACCATCCAGGTTACTCCTAGCTGGTGAAGATTGACAGCTGTAGGCTACTTTTCTAAACATCACTGAGAGTCCCAAATCATTGGACGTGTACTACGCTGTACTACGATAGGGCTACTCACCATAGATAGGTCCTTTTGTTCTCAGCAACTTAAAAGACCTCAAGAAAATTGCAGTTGAGTTACAGAACAGGCAAGCATGGCAGCTGTCAGACTTGGGGAAACAATCTCTCTTAAGCTGTACTGATTCTCTGCTATGGCTGAATGCATGTTTCACACACTGCCTTCCTCTTGTGATGCTAGTGGAGACAGCTAGATCTTTCTGTGATGCCTGAGCTGACATTATTACTCAAGTAATACTGTCTGTAGGTTACATAGTCTTTCCAAGAGTAGATTTAAACATCTGTCTTGTGTCTGTGTATTTCTGTGAGGCTTACCCTTACACAGTGAGAGCTAGCAGTCATGTCAACGCAATGTTATTTCTGTAATCTCTGCAACATTGCCACAAATGACTCCTCTGTGCTTGCTGCAGCCTCTAACCACAGGAGGGCAGAATTCATATATAAAAATTAAGATACCAGTATTTGCAGTGTGACCAGTGGTCCATTTTTAGGAGGCCACATAGAAGTGCTACTAGTATGAGTGCCTATCATTTAATAATAATAGTAGTATTCCAGGGAAACATCTGCTCACAGAAGCCAAGCTGAATTGGTGGTAGGCACATCAGTCTGTTTTGCCTCCCTATTTCTGGGACACTTGCCACAAAGCTATCCTAGTTGGAAGCCATTTTTCTCCTTGCTTCCCCTGAGCCCAGTTAAGGTGGCGTTGAATGCAAGTCTAAAAGTTAGTTGGTAGTCCCAATAATCTCTCATGAATCAGTGAACCTCGAAAACAACACATGGTTTTTTTCTTTCTTCCTTCCTCATTCCAGCCCCAATTTGCCTTGTGTCTGCTGCTTAATAAACTGGGTAACATAAGCTTCATATAATGAAATGCAGACATCCATCCCTTTGGGTAGAGTCCTTTTGAAGCTATGTCCCTAAAGTCTATTTTTTAAACCTGCAAATCAATATATGTTGTACTACGGTTCTGTAACACTAAACTTGATCTCAATAAACATTTTATTTCTCTATTTCTGTTCTGACTGCTTCATGTTATTGCTCATAATTGTTTATGGATGTGTTCTCCAGAACAGTATTCCCCAACAGTCTGGGGAATTTAGATCCCATTTGTCTCCTGCTTTCAAATTCAGCTTGTGGTTGGGGCATTCTTCAGCCGTGAAGGAAAGTCTTCAGTCCCCATTTTTTATCCCAGTTTTGGTCACTTGGACAAGAAGAATGAAAGATAGTGACTGGGAATGTTTGGTATTCATCATTTTGTCAGTTTGTAGCTGTAGAAAATTGACAAAAGCTTAGCCTACCTGTCCAAGCTGTCTTATGTTAGCAAATTACTGTGGGTTGGACTGCAGTTAAATTAGTTGCACTTTGGTTTCATTGAAATCAATGTGAAGTTAGTCATAATGAACTTAAGTTTTCATGTAGCCTGGATAACTCAGTTGGTTAGAGCATGGTGCTGCTAACACCTAGATGGCAGGTTTGATACCTGTATGGGACAACTGCATATTCCTGCATTACAGGGGGTTGGACTAGATGATCCTTGGGGTCTCTTCCAACTCTGTAATTCTATGTTTCTATTGATCATAACGAGGCCTATGGAAAATTAGTCTAGCTCCAAGCTATTGGGGTGCAATAAATCCAGTATTTGCAAGCGCATAGGAATTTAGAATGTTTCTATAAAAAGTGCAAAAGTCTGAAATTCTCTTCTGGGAGTACCCGTAAGAACAAAAAGCACTGGTTTCAGCACAGATTTGGTGTGGTGAGGAAATGGTTTATTTGCCTAAAATACTGCATTCCCTTCCCCACTTTTGCTGAACCATTGGCAGAGTTGAACAAATCTAGGCAAAAAATAATCTTTGTCTATGCTTTATGAACAGCAAAGTTGTTGATTCTGCAACTAAACCGGTTGCAATCCTAGCAGAACTTAGGGTCCTGGTTGGTAGAACATTAAAAGCCGCAGAAGATGAGTGCAGAAGGAGAAAAAGCATCCTTGAAGGGCTGGGGTCTGTGCTGGATCTTCGTCCTAAACCCTAGTGGGAGCCACACTGCCAGCCGCCTCTGCTGTGATAGTTTTCCACTTGCGTGAAATAGTGTGGCCATTTTTAACACATTCCCATTTCATGCAGCTACATCTGTAGGGTCAGCCTTGAGTTGAACACAATTTTCTATACAGCAGGGACGTGGATTTGTGTTCCTCCCCATGAGCCCAAGATGATGGTTAAGGATTATGGGAGATCAGGAACATCTGAGCATGTGTTCCTCATCCCTGCCATACAAGTTACCGTATTTTTCGCTCTATAAGACGCACCAGACCATAAGACGCACCTAGTTTTGGGAGGAGGAAAACAAGAAGAAAAAAATACTGAATCTCAGAAGCCAGAACAACAAGAGGGATCACTGCACAGCGAAAGCAGCAATCCCTCTTGCTGTTCTGGCTTCTGGGATAGCTGTGCAGCCTGCATTCGCTCCATAAGACGCACACACATTTCCCCTTACTTTTTAGGAGGGAAAAAGTGAGTCTTATAGAGCAAAAAATACGATAGATATCATTGTTACAGGGAAGGGGTGTTGCTGCAAGGGGGAGACTTACAGCCCTCTCTGAACCCTGGGTGCTTTGACAAGTGTAGTAGTAGTAGTAGTAGTAATAATAATAATAATAATAATAATAATAATAATAATAATAATTTATTATTTATACCCTGCCCATCTGGCTGGGTTTCCCCAGCCACTCTGGGTGGCTTCCAACAAAATATTAAAACGTGTTAAGTGTTAAACATGAAAAGCTCCCCTAAACAGGGCTACCTTCAGATGTCTTGGCCTAGAATTCCTTGGTTTTCACAACGAAAGGCAGTGAATTGAGTCAAACCCCCTGGCCTATCTTGCTCAGTGACCTGCTTGAGACATCCTCCAAGAGACTCAGGCAGGAGTCTGAGATTCCACTGAGCTATGGCCCTTTCACCTTCCCCCATAGACGTCCACGTGGAGAATCTGGAGCAGGACCTGCACTTGGAACAAGCAAAGGTGGTATGCAGAGGGAGGAAGTGTCACGTGGCAGGCCCAGCTTGCACGCTCTTCTGCGACACCTACAGCCTCCAGGGCGAACTACACACTGTTTTGGACTAAGTACACTTTG